>NC_046322.1:12213610-12921110 GCF_009819535.1 Lacerta agilis | reverse complement strand
GGGTTTACTCCTGAGTAGTAGACATGGTTAGAATTTCAGTTGTATGTCCAGATTATAGTTTTATATCCAAGAACTGTATATCCAAAAAGTAGACTTTTTGGTCAGAATTACAAGTGGGGCGGGCGGGAGGGAGAGCACTGTTGCACTCAAGTCCTGCTTGTGCATCTGATTGGTGATTGTGAGAATAGGGTGCAGGACTTGGTAAGCTTTTGGCCTTATCCGGCATGGCTCTTATGTTAGGTTAACCCTTGATCTTTTGGGTGTCACGATGTGTGTTGAGCTATTCTTTTAGATTTAGAGATAGGAACTGGGATTAAACATTTCAGTTTATTGGTTTAGTGTAGAATCTGATTGCTTCCATCTGCATTACCAAGATTAGAATGAACTAGACCACGGATGTCCAACAGGTCGATCGCGATCTACTGGTAGATCCCCGGGAGGTTTTGGTAGATCACGGTCGATTGCTGGGTCCCTTTCTTTATCGTTGGTAAAATCAAATCTGGCCCCGCCTGCCATTGTTACACGATCGGCAGAACGGAAGACGGAGTTTACTCAGTGAGGCTGTTTTTCGATTTGTTGGTGATAGGCTGTTCCTCTTTCTCCCGCAATACCCCAATGGGGCTTTCCTCCTCCCTAAAACTAGCTCAACAAATTTGACCTGAACCCCACCAAAACGGGGTTAGATCACTGCCAGTTTTTAATTCTGTAAGTAGATTGCAGTCTCTTGGGAGTTGGCCACCCCTGAACTAGACTATTACGGTATGCTATTTATTAAAAATGGAAAGGTTATATATAGGGGTGCTAACTGTAACCCCAAACATCTCCTTCCTAAATCAGTGTAGGAGGTCCTTCAGCTACTGCCCCAAAGGAAGATGCCAACATTTCCTTTTCCTCTCTTACAGACCATTCCATCCAAGTTCACATCCAAGAATGGCAGATCTAGTTACCACACTCTTATCCTGTGGTTGCAGTATTAGTGGTGATATTGGGGTTTGTGTGTGACCACTGATGCACCCACCAGATTGGTGATACGACTTACATTGGTGCATCCATGTATCCCCAACGACATCACCACCAACCATCCTAAACCCTGTCCCAAGTAAGCAGCAATGATACTGGCATTAAGGAGTGTGGTTCTGCCCACCACACACCCTGCTGATGCATGGTGGAAAGGGAGCCTGGCAATCCCCAAGAACCCTCGTCCTCTGGCTGACTAAAGTTCATTCAGTCCCAAAGGATTCTCCCCAGAAAACCAATAGCTGACCCAGCCCCCTTGGATTTCCCTGAAAATCAACCCTTTCCCTCAAAATGCTCACCGTACTGTATGTTTTGCGTCCTTTGTCTTCACTTTTCTCGCTACAGGAAGGACCATACTTAGTTGCTTTCCTATTGTGAACAAGGAGAGTTATTTCAGTTCCCTTTGGAGATTCTACTAGAAAATATTTGCCCTTGAATTTGAGAGAGATGTACCCTCCTTTTGATACAGCTGGTGCTTTTGAAATTCTATCCTTATGGGTGAATGCTCTCCCCTTTCTTTGTTCCGAAGTCCTCTTGATGTTCGTATTGGCCTTGCATCTACATTTGGTGATCTTTGTAGGGTGTACTCTTTTCAAAACTCCCCCAGATTACATTCCTGGCCAAACAGTTGTCATTCATGCAGGATCAGGCTATCTGTGGCTACTAGTCATGATGGCTTTATTACCTCTACTATCAGAGGCTGTGTACCAGCTTCTGGGCGTCATGAGCAAGAGAGTGCTATTGTGCTCATGCCCTGTTTTGGGGCTTCCCTGAGGCACCTGGATGGCCTCTGTGAGAACAGAATGCTATGGACAAGATAGGCCTTTGGCCTGATCCAGCATGGCTCCTCTTAAGTTATGTTCATCCCATTAATACGCATTTGACATCCTCCAGGTTCTGCTAAATTCCATGCCCAAAATTTGTTCCAAATCATTCTCACCCAAATGGAAGACCAAGATAGGCTATGGTCCCACATTTCCTGTTGGGGCGATAAGGTAGCAGCTTATGCACAGCACACTCCATTTGCCAAATCAATCCACTTGAGCTTATTGGTTGAAGCTAAGCTATGTTCTGATGGCCGAGTGCCTGCATGGTTCTCGGCCCAACGGAGGATAGAATGCCCATAGAGCAGCACTTGCCTCTAGGACATGCTGAAGCCACTCTTGCAAGAATAAAATAAGTTAAATAAGAGCTTTAGTGCAGTAGGAACCATTGGTGCCACAGGGACATATATCCCAAACATCATTTTCTGTCGGTTTGTAATACATGGTTTACATGGGCCTGCCTGCCATCTCTCCTTAAAAACAGCAACAGCTAGCTACTGTCTATTTTCTAAGTGCAAATTGCACCCACCAGTATATGGTAAACTGCTTAAAGATTATAGTAGTTCCAGTTTCCACTGCAAATGTCTTGCATACAATTTACTTATTGTATTAAGAAGACTGATTGGTCTATAGTTGGTCGGGTCATCCTTTCCCCCTTTTTTGTATATCGGGACTATGATTGACAGCCCCCAGTCTTCAGGGATGTATCCATAAGTATCTATGCCAGTGAAAAATGAGGCTAAAGTTGGAACCCAAAAATCTGAATTATTTTTAATGGCCTCTGCGGGATGTGAGGGCGATCTGGCTGGCTAGGCGGGTGTCCCCTTCCTCCCTCACCGCTCCATGTGTGTCCCTCCCGAAGCTGCGCGCTCGGTGGAAGAGGACGACCACCCCAGATAGAAGGAGTGTACCGTTCTTCGGTCAAGGATTATAGTAGTTAAGTTGTATGTCCTGGCATCCATTTGTCTTGGGAGACAATGGAAGAGTGCGCCTTTGGGGGTGGAGTCAAACTGTTAGAAGGTTATAGAGCCTGCTGTGGCTGTAGAGACCAATATGGGAGAGACATGTTTTGTTGAAGCTGGGGCAGATGAAGGAGTCTGGTTTCGCTTTTACAGATGCACCATGGTGTTTCTTCTCTCTGCACTCCTCCCATTGATCACTCCTTCTCTGGTCACTGCTGTGGATACATAATATGACTGATTGTTTCCAGGCAGTGCGGTCATCTGCAAGGGATTCCCAAACAGTGGGGTTAATGTTGCCAGCCTTCATGTCATGTTTGCAGACATCTTTATAATTCAGAGTTTGTCTGCCAACATGCCTGGTGCTTGAAGACAACACCCAATAGATCACATCCTTGGGGAACCTGCCATTTTGCATTCTGTGGACATGACCAAGCCAGCTTAGATGTCACTGAGACAGGAGTGCAAATATTCTGGGAACATGTGTTTGGAAGATCACATCTTTGTTTGAGACTCTGTCCTGCCATGTGGTGCCTCAAATCTTCCTGACACAGCACATGTGGAAGGTGTTGAGGCATCGCTCCTGGCGAATGTAAGTTGCCCACGTCTCACTACCATAAAGCAGCATGCTCAATACACAAGTCTAGTAGACCTTCATGTTGGCATTGGCTATTAGCGTGACATTGTTCCATATCCTTTTAGAGAGGCGGTGAGATAAGAGATTTGTGACAAATCTCTGGGTCCTGGCTTACCTAGCAGTAGCAGTGGGGTTTTTTAATTTCTAACCATGTCCCAGAGCTGTGCTACGTAATTACATTGGCAGGTCATAGCACTGCGGGTCCTGCTGTCTCCCACAAGCAAATCCCCTGATGTTTGGAGGGAACTTCTGTTGTAAGAGACCCACTGGTGATTGAGTTGGCAGGGGTCCTGATGTCAGAAGGAAATACACTGACCCACCGGAAGGAAATACACTGAGAGTCTCCATAAACCTGTAGATGCTTCTGATTTCAGTTCTGTCCCAAAGACTATGGCTAGATAACATGATTAAAATGAAGCAGAAAAATGCATTCCAAGCGAAATAGGAAGATCTAGTGCTTTCTTTGGGGAAAGTTCAGACTCAACTTTCAGGAGAACTAACTGAATCCATTCTTCCTTACACATGCTGCTTGTCTGAACATGATGCATTTGTCTGAACATGATGCATTGGTAGTATTATTAAATGAACACTCTTGATTGATGGATCATTATCAGATGTAAAGTGTAGGACTTTATAGATGACAACCCAATGGCTGGAACTGCTATAGGATGCCATCTCAGAGAGTATGATAATGTACATCCAGTACCTTCATGTATCAGAAGCTAGAACACAATGTGCTGCTTCAGTACAACCTCTGCATCCACATGTATAATATATTGCACTTCGTAAATCTGGTACTTTAGTGTTTTCAGGCAAATAGGAACCACTATCCTTCAGCACCCAGAAAAAAAGATCCACCAGCTGCAGAAGATTTTGTATGTCTTCTATTCAGATAACAATGATAATGCATTTGCTGGCATTCTGTTGTTCATGAGTGGATTTTATAAGTAAATAAATAATACCTGTATGGTATGAGGGTAGAGATTTGCTGAACCCTATTTGACCTATGTTCACCCATCATCCAGTTGCCCCCTTGTGGTCAATTTGAACAATATACAAATCATATTTGGATTGACCCCATCATGCACCACTCTTTGAATTTATTTGGGACACAGTGCTTGTGCCGTTGCTTGCTATAGGAGCTTTCAGTTGCAGGACAGAATTTATCACATGGATATATATGAAATGGACATTTTTAATGTACATTACATTTCATGTACATTATAATGTAAAACCAGAAAAAGACAAAGCTTAATAATAATAATAATAATAATAATAATACAACTGTCACTCCAGCTCTCTAGCATAGTAGCTTAAATTGTATGCTGTGATGGGGAATTTGTTTTTGTACTACCCTTCAATAAATCCAGGGTAGTTTGCAAATAAAATTGTAAAAAGCGCTTCAGTCGTAATATCATTTAAAGCAGCATTTAAGTCAGGCATCCCCAAACTCGGCCCTCCAAATGTTTTGGGACTACAATTCCCATCATTCCGTACCACTTGTCCTGTTGGCTAGGGATGATGGGAGTTGTAGTCCCAAAACATCTGGAGGGCTGAGTTTGGGGATGCCTGCTATAAGTGTTTAAACTATAACCACTTTTATGGGAGTAAGCCCCATTCAACTCAGTGGAACTTAACACCCATAAGTTTGCACTTTAAAATGATTTTTCTAAAGCCTGAAAGAATAAAAAGGTATTTACTTAGTGTCCAAAAGACAACAGAAAGCTTCTCTGGAGAACGTGCTCCGGAGTCTCTACAGATATCCTTTTTATTGTGTGTAGTTTGTGTTCATGATGGTATTGGGACAGTTACAACCAATCTTGCTTTCTATACTGTTTGCACATGCATATGTTTTAGAGTGAACATACTGCTTTATTTCCCATCAGTGCATGTCATACAGCTTTCTTGCTGAAACCCTGCATCTTTTCAGAGTTGGGTGGTTGTTGTTTTCATCCCTTGTTTTTGTATTTTGTTGTGCTATAGTGCAAGGCTGCCCCTCCAGACAGCAATAATGTGGTAACGTTTGGGTAGCATCACAGATCAACTAATAAAGCGGAATGAGCTGTAGACATTCCAGTATAAATCCACTGTTAATGCACTTTTATTGTGTCAATGACATGTTGCAGAATGCACCTACTGCCCCTCAAACCCAAACCCCAGAAGCAAAAACTCCCCAGTCTTAAACCCTCCTAACTCCAAGGTCGGCAAATCTACCTTAGCAATGTAGTTAATTTTGAGAGGGGAAAATAAAAGAGAAAGGTGCAGTGTTTCATAATTGGCACTGTTACACCACAGTCCTTAGCATATCTCTTCAAAAGTAAGCTTCATTGAGTGCAATCAGTCTTGAGTGTGAATATTGTATTGCATTGTGAATTGAATATTAGGGTTTAAACATTGTGTTCTTTTCACTTCTGTGAAGCTACTTGTATGGATCAACAATTATGGATTGCAAGGTGCTTATCACTTGAACAAAGACATTGGCACATATCAGATGCTTGTTCAAGGCTTATTAAGCCATAGTTTACGAAGTCAAAAATGAACGCTGGGACTGTATGTAGTGCACTTCTGTTGCTCTTGCCCTTTTCCTCACTCATGAGCTGGCTTTGTCTCTCATGTCCTGTTTCCCCGCCCCCAGATGTAACAGGAAACTCTGGATTGAAACAAACCAAGACAAATCTGTCGAAGCTGGTGTATGAGGGGAAGGAGGGTTGAGGGTCAAGGCAGGAGTATGGTGAATTCCAGGGAAGCACCAGTGCCCCTTTGCTTTTGTTTGGTTCCAGAAGAGGATGGAACTGGTACCATTTCGGTAATCACAAGCTCATTTTTCTGAGTTAAGGGGACAGGGACAGAAGTCTATTTAAAAGTGTTTTTGTTGTTTTTTGTTGTTTTTGCATGTCATTTCCTTACTGTTGAAAACTTTGGGATAGTCACTTACCACCACTATGTACTGTAAGGCCAACTGTGACCATTAAGCCTTCCGAATACATTATAGCACATGCCAGACTCTAGCGGTAGTTTGTTTGTTTGTTTTTATGAGAGCCGATGGACGCTCCTTCCTTGGGGCTATTTAGGCAGAGGTTGGATGGCCACCTGCCATGTATGATCTAGTTGAGATTGCTGGATAGCAGGGGGTTGGACTAGATGACCCTCAGGGTGCCTTCCAACTTGACAATTCTATGATTATAAGACTCAGGCACCTGGAAAAATGCTGTAGTCAAATGGACAAAGTAGGAAATACTTCTGGGAGTGATGAAGAATGTAGCTGCTATAGGGGACCTCTATGTATCCCTTCATCATTTGATGCCTGCCTCCATCCTGCCTCTTGGTGCCCCTCCTCTGCAGCCACTGTTTCTGGACTGCTCTCTGCCACAGCCTCTTTCTGGTCACTAAACCCTGTTACCTCTCCAGCTTCTGACAGCTCCACCTCCCAGTCTGCCCTTTATTCTCCCTCTGACCTCTCATTGGCGTCCCACCACCAATTTCTGGGCTCTGCGCCTTCTTCCCCTGCAGGTTCACTTGGGGGTTCCCCAGCTGGTACCTCTCACCAGTCCTTTGCATCCAGCCAGTCCATGACAGATATAGATACACACACACACACACACACAGAGAGAGAGAGAGAGAGAGAGAGAAATCTATATATACATAAAACATTTCCAGTCACATTTTCAAAAATTGACAACACCCTTCCTTTTATTTCCATGTTGCACTCAAAAATCCAGCATCATTTCAACTCAGACCCCCCTCCATAAGTAAATGTTATTGTAATACATCCACTTGCAAAATGCATGGCCGTGTTTTTAGTTTTTTTTTTTTTAAGAATATAAATGTTTCTGGCTGCTTGTTGTTGTTGTTTTGAAAAAAGAGCAGCCATGCACAGATGTTTCATTTGCTTCAGCAGCACTTAAGCAAGCATAACCCCACTGAGGTTAATGGAAACGTTTCCCACACACAGACAGCAGGATCAAACCCCGTTTGATTAAATTCACAGCTCTTGCACAAGCCCAAATAAATAGACATTGTGTAGGTGAAACTGCAGGGTGGCTGAAGAAGTTGGGATACCTTTCTCGGTAGACAGCTGCCCATCCATATGAGTTTGGGGGGTGGGGAATCATTTGCTTGTTGAGAGCAAGGCAAACCAACTATTCATCTTAGTGTGAGGAAGATGGGATTGTAGTTGTTATTATTAGCACATTGTGGCATTTGGTAAACAAATTTAGAACTATCTGTTTAAATCACACAAAACTCCCAATATTGATAGTAGCAGTTTAACCCTGGCCACTAAGAGGGATGCATTATGTGGTACTTTAACATCACATGGAGCTTATTTTTTGCATTGCAGAATGCATGCATTTTCTTCTGTGAATGCTACAGTTTTCCTCCACTGCTGGTCCTCGAATCAGGAAAAACCATGGCAATAAATGATAATGTATTTTTGCATGCTTTAGTTGCATAAAAGTGACACAGGTAGAAGGTTGGGGAAAGAATTCTGCCTGTTTCCTCTTTCCAAATTTGCTTTACTGTTAGAAAGCTGAGAGGGGGTAGCAGTAGTCCCCCAAAAGCTCCCTCTGAACCGGTCACAGAGTTTAGGGTTGTTTCCCCTTCTTTTAGGGAGGTATTAGAGCTGTGTAACACTAGCAGCCATTCACTCACCAGCCTGCATCTATTTGTGAAATAGGTTAATGATACAGCACCTGCTTTGAATGCAGAAAGTTCTCAGGTTGAATCCGCAGCATCTTCAGATGGGGCTGGTGGAGATAGGTGTCTGAACTGCTTCTAAACTTCCTGTCTAACAATCTCTGTCCACTGATCTGTCAGACACCACTTGTTAGCTCTCATAGTCCACAAAAATGGCAGGTGGAAATTGCATATTGTTTCTTATGCCACACAAGAGCCTCATCAAAGGTGCCCCACCACAGGCGACCCACCTGGCAATATTATTAGTTTTTCCAGGTAGGATAAACATAGCCAAGACCATAGATTTAGGCTGCAATCCTAACCCCACTTACCTGGGAGAAAACCCTGTTGAAATAAATCACGTTTCTTTCTGAGGATTGTGCTCTATGCTGCTACTATGGGTCCCCCCCCCCAATGGGTAAAAGTTCCTGAATATCTGATTAATATACTGATAGTGTATCAATAATCTATTGTTGAACTCCCAATTGTTGCTAGATTTTAATCTATTTTAATGCCATTAAAAGCAAGATAGCTGAGATGTGCACCACACTCTTCAGTCTTTTGTTTAGTCTTTATCCTCTCCCCACCCCCAAACCATTATTTTATTGGCACTCCATGACATGGGGCACAAGTAGTTGGCATGTATGTACATATAACAAATTCCACTATTGACAGTGTGTTAGATTTCACTTTTCTCCCCCCCCCCCATACTATCTCACTGCTAACTGCAAATGTGATTATCTTAGTCGAGCCTCTAGTAAAATACATACTTAGCCTAGAGTGTTAATTGCATTTCATAATGGTTAAGAAACACTGGCTTTCAAACTCAAACTATGCCAAAATTTCAGATAACAATGTTAACATTATACAAGTTCAAGGCTGACAATTACTGTGCTTAGAAGCTCCTTGGATAAGGTGTTATTTTACCATATGGGCATATTAATTAGCAATAAAAAATGTTGATCTGTATACAGTACTTAGGTTTACAAAGCACAAAGTCCTGCCTCATTATACTGGTGTGAGTTTGTAGAACTGTATCTTCCTTCCTTTCTTCTTCTCTTTATTCCCTTTCCCTCCAGCCCCCAAACTGCCTTCTGTGTGTGCATACTTGCATTGATATAAGCACAGCTTTCTTCAATACAGCAATAGCCATAGATTGTAGACAGTTTATCGCCACAGCTAAGGAATTATTATTGTAGATTTATCTCAATTTTTTTATTTTGGTCCTGAGCTCTTCTTTCCATTGCGGACACATCTACTTGAAAAGCAGAACAAAACACTATCTACTGTAATCTTGTTAATCAAAAATATTTTAAAAAGCAGAACCATGTCCCCCCCTCCCCCCGGTGTATGCATGGAACCTGCCCAATGCAGAATTTTTTGGCTTCCTTGAAGTTTCAGTATTATTTGAAAGGTGCCTTGCTCATGGCTCAAAACAATGGTTTAAAAATTGGGGGGGGGGGTTGTCCCTGGTGGTTCGGTAACCAATTTGGCATATTTCCGACAGGACATTCATTGTTGGTGGGGAAGTAGTCGCAGCAGCACTGCAGCCTCCATAACACACCCATTTCCTCCTCTCTCCTCTAGGCCTTGTTGTCCTCCTCATATTTATTCATAATTAAATTGCTCCTTTCGATCCCCCCCCAGTTGTTCAATAATATTTTGGAGAGAGAGAGAGGAAAAAATGCTATATGGAAAATGTGCAGTGATAGCACATTCATAAAAAAATAAAAATACTACTAGCACTGGCAAATTTAGTCTATGTATTTGGATTTTGTGTATAAGGTCAATAGTGCAAAAGACCCCATTTAAAAGTGTGTTCAGTTGCTATGCTTTGAATCTGCTTCTCTCATTTATTATCCCAGTTCTACTATGGAAAACTCCTGAGCAAAGCTAGACTTTAACTAGCTGACACAAGGCATTTGGTTTGGTTGAGTGTTCTATAACACAGTAGCCAGTCCTTGGAGAGATGCAGTCAGCAAGGCAGCGCCAAATTTTTGCCAACTAAAATTTTTCATGGTGTTGGATTGGGGGTGGGGGTAGTTTTACCACACTTCTTACTTGCTTTTTCCATGCCTCACATCTCTTCACACCTTCTTCTTTCTCTGCTTGCAGCTTCATTGCCTTTAAAAACCAAACCAAACATGAATTCAACTCTGAGATGGTCCACCTAGACTACGAGAGATCCCATTGTCTATTAGAATTAGCCCTGTGTTGAGATAATGATGCCAAATCAGAACAAGGTTAGGAAGGATTGTCCTAATTCTAAACAGGCTTCCTGACAATGCCATGCAGCTAATCAAGCTCCATACATTGTGATATCACAAATACAATCAAGAGTGAGGGCAGTTCTTCCCACCCTTTCTACATGGATTGACACCGCAACATAAATTTTCTTATTTTGCATCCATTTCCGTGTGGTGTCATTCATTTTCTTTTATCTGCCTTTGAAAAAAATGGTTTAAAATTCTGGATCCCACCATGCTGCTAATGTCCAATGTGCACAAAGGATTGTCATTCAGTGTGAGACTGAGCAAGACTTAAAGCTCCATCAGATCACACCTATTCTGTCGAAATGCAACCACTGCTTGGTCTAATGAAATGGAAAGTAGCAGCATCCGCAGGTGTACCTTCCACTAGAATGCTGCTGTGGATGTGTTGGTGCAAACCACACTGTGCTTCACTCACAGCTGTACAAATCTGTAGGATGAGGAGGAAGAGGATACGTTCTTTATGGATATAGATGAATGTCAAAGATGCAATTAAATGAACATCATCCTCTTGGCTACTGGAGTTTTAACTGTAACTGAACATCTGTAAATTGTATTTGCATGCTCTATACCTGCCTTGACTTGTAAGCTTTTAAAGGCAGGAATATATTTAGAGCACTGTAATTCTTTTCGTGGCTTGAACCAATAGGCACCAAGAAGCAGAAGCAATGCATTCTGGGGGGGGGGGGTCTGTTCAGATAGAAACTCTGTGCGATGGAAATCTAAAAGGCACAGCTGCTTATTTGTGACATAACATATTTGCAGTTCTAAAGTAACCAGATTTTAACACTACCTACATTTGGTTCTGAAACCTGAAATTTCCTTTAGTTAACTTTCACATAGATGAAAACCAAAAACTTGTACAGTACTTAAAATTCAATGTAAAATTCCAAATGCCTTAATTAATGAAGGCTTAGAGATGGCTGGCAATGCTGTCTTTAGGCATGTAACACTAATGCTCAAACTGTGACATGCCCACCCCTAATAACTGTTTTAGAACCTCTCTTTTTTTTTAAGTTGTTGTCAGTAGTTAAGAAGAGTCACCCCAGTGATATGTAAATGGCAATTGTAGTGACAGGGCTAATAAAGGCACAGGAATACAAATAACAAGAAGCAGGATTTTTTACATTCAGAAACACAAATATCTTCAAATAATTATATTGTAATGAACTTACTTTCCCTCCAGTGGTAAAGAATATACAAAATATTTTTGCATTAAATATTTTGATATTTGAACTTTTATGGATGCATGAAATTGGGGTCCTTTAAAAGAATTATTTACCACTCATTTGCACTCATTGCTCTAGGTTATATGTGGATAGAGTAACGTGTGAATCTGTGCACTTATTTATATGTGTGTATAATTACAAGTCACTAATACAGTGGTACCTCGGGTTACAAACACTTCGGGTTACAGACTCCCCTAACCCAAAAGTAGTACCTCGGGGTTAAGAACTTTACCTCAGGATGAGAACAGAAATTGTGCAGCGGCGGCAGCGGGAGGCCCCATTAGCTAAAGTAGTACCTCAGGTTAAGAATGGTTTCAGGTTAAGAATGGACCTCCAGAATGAATCAAGTTTGTAAGTAGAGATACCACTGTTGCTCAAATTTAGGACGCATACTGGGTGACAGCCATGATGCTGAGGGAAGTCATCCAACATCAGAACAAGGATAGAGGCAATTTTGAGTGATTTTCTCTCTCTCATCTGCAGCCTCTTCCCTGCACCCATTCCCCAAAATCTGCTCTGAAGGGTAGAGGGGCTTCAGGAGGAAGGAGCAATTTATGAAAATTGCTTCCCTCTCCAATCTGCTGACAGGTACCATTTCCTTCCTTCCAAGTGATGTTCAAATCATTGGATCCCAATCCCTATTCTTGTTCACATTTAGCCACCAAAACGGTCCTCCATTGGGCAAGGTCCACCCCACTGGGCTTCTGTTGGGAGAGCAAATATCTGAAGGCCACACTGGCCCATTCTTCTTTTGCAGCTGGCAACAGTAAACCCACATTTGTATTTGTGGAGGTGCCTCACTTGTTCATGCGCATATGCTCTGGTTCTTCAGCACTCCCAGTTTGTACTTCAGCATAAAACTGAATATGTGGGGACCACTGCCTGTTTGGAAAGGCACAATGTGGGGGAGATTTTCATATTTATATTACTGGTACACTTTCCTCTACTTTTTTGTAGTCCTTGACTCGTTGAATCTGCTCGTCGCTCAGCGGCACTTTAACGTATTTAATAAGAGACAATGATAATTGTTTTCTAGAATCAACAGCAGCAGCCCAGATTAACCCTAGCTCTCTTCTCTTTTATCGCATGTGGGACAGAATGACTCTTTTAAGATTATTATTATTATTATTATTATTAAAACAAAATAAAATGAAGAATTTCTTCCAGTAGCACCTTAGAGACCAACTAAATTTGTTCTTGGTGTGAGCTTTCGTGTGCATGCACACTTCAGATATTATTATTATTATTATTATTATTATTTAGTAAAGTATTTATATCCCCATTTTTCCAGGCAAAAGCTTTAACGAAGCAACTTAGATAATAAAACACCATAGCAAAAACCAACATTGAATGCAATGTAATGTACGGTTGTTGAAATTATTATTATTATTTTAAAAAAATATGAAATGCAAATAAAATCATTGAAATAATATAGCAAATTCAGAGAGCAAGGATAAATCACACAATAATCATTTTAAACCAGACTATGAGTCACCAGTTTTTGAGGGTCAGTGGATGTGTTTGGAATTTTGGGAAACTGTCATGAGTGCCAGTCACAAAATGACTGCTGTAGTAGTTTGGCAAAAGCACAAAATAGCTGCTGTGGAACATGTAGGAAAGGATGAGCCGGGGCAAACAGTTTCTCATGCATTGTGGATTTTTGAGGGGATATTTACCCAGACCTTTCAGGGGCACCATAGGAGGCATTGGTGGGCTAACTGGCACCCACAGGCACAGCATTGGTGACTCCTGCTCCAGACTGACATCAGCAGTTGAAAGCAAACTGAAATAAAAATATCTGTGAGGCCTTTTAAAATGTTGAGTAAGGAGGAATCCAGATGTACATTCCATAAGATGGAGTTCCACAACAGCAGGGTCACTGCTGTTTCTTGCTGCCTCCAGCCTGATCCTGTTGTAACATGAGTGCAGTGCAACGCTTGTGCATTATCTAAAAAAGAAACTTTGCAAAATTAATCAATTCATCAACTACAAATTTCTCCAGTTGAGAGTCTCATGTTTGCACGTTTGAATCTTGAATAACAATGGCTGGTATTCAGTTTAAGCTATACCTGTTGAAATGAATGGATCAAACATAATCGTGTTCATTATTTTCAGTGGGTTTACTCTTGAGTAAAGCTCAGTGGACTACTACCTGGCATTTTACACACTGAAACTATGATCCATCCAGTTGAGTGCAGGAACTGAAGTGCTGGTTCTGAGCACTTAATGGGTTCCATTACTGAAGCTAAATATGTGACAACCTGATATTTGCCTGAGTGAGAGACCACTGGACATCCCATGTAACTGTGCTCCAAAAGGGTCTACTCTGAGTAACATTGGCTGTTGCCCCATGACTGTATTAACCAAGGCAAGTAAAACTTTTTTTTTGACACTTACTGGTGTTGATGTCATGGAATGTTCACAAATACTTTGATAAAGAGAGAGAAAGTTAGAGGGTGTCAACTTCTTTGGAGGAAGTTAAAATTTCTTAAGATACAATTCCACTGAATCCAATTGAATTTACTTCTGAGTAGACATGGCGGGGGGGGGGATCCTCCCACAGAGAACTTAAGGACAGTAGTCCAGAGAATTGGAGTTGGAGCAATAACTCCTTTTCATATTATTATCCCGCATAACTGGACCAATCTAAATCCTAAATGTAGCTAGATTCCTCCTTCCTTGTGTTTTAACATCTGTGCCATGTACAGGTATAGACATAACATTAAGTAATATAAAGGTCCTAGTGTTTCTAGCAGATTTAGTAATAGAAGCTGTGTGAATGGAGATCACTATTTTAAATTGCAATAGCCTTAAGATTAAAGAAACAACATTTTGGTGAGCAGCGGGCAAGCAAAACCTATAGTGAGGTCTAATTAGGGCTACTGCTAAATTTATATGGCCCCCACAATTAAAAAAATATTAAAAAAATAAAACAAATCAAAGTATAGACTATAGTCAAACTCCTTAATTGTGATGCATTTGCTGAGTTTCCCTCTTCCATCGTCAGCCCTGCTCTCATGCCATATGGTCTACCATGGAACATTTAACTTGTCAGATATAATGGATTGTCCTGGAAGCAGATTTTTGCTTTGAGCACTCGACTCCTTTCTTGCATTTCACTCTCAGCTCCAGGCTGCAGGATGAAGGATTGTGGTGGAAATGCAAAGAAGAAACACACAGTTGATTCCCCTTAAGAGAGTGACCTATATGCCACAAATTTTTACCCGCGAACAGAGGCATTATCCTTGTCACTGACCCTAGCAGGCTGCATGTCAGAACCATTTAAATTTGTCTGGACTTAACAGATTGTGCAAATGTTTCAGAAATCAAGTGCTTAGGAATAATAAAAGCTTGTCATTTCAACTTATGCAGCAATGTTGCAGCTCGCATTGGCCAAGCAATGAGTATTATTTATTGTGACCTATGTGTAACCTAAACTGCCTGCCTTGTAGATCTTGGGTACCATCCACCGATCCCTGCTGTCGTGCAACTTCCATTTATTTCAATGGCGCTTGCATGGTCTCCCATTCAAACTCCCATGACTATAATTGGAAGCTGTGCTTATTCACCTAATAAACTTAGCACATGTCCCCCAAGATCACTGAACGTATGTGAGTGTGAGAGAGAGAAAGAGAGAGAAAGAGAGAGATTTTACTACTCTGTTTATATTTACTATATATTTATATTTAGCATATATGTCCCACGCGGAACGCAGGTGGCGCTGTGGGTTAAACCACTGAGCCTAGGGCTTGCTGATCAGAAGGTTGGCGGTTCGAATCCCCGTGACGGGGTGAGCTCCCATTGCTCGGTCCCAGCTTCTGCCCATCTAGCAGTTCGAAAGCATGTCAAAGTGCAAGTAGATAAATAGGTACTGCTCCAGCGGGAAGGTAAACGGCGTTTGCGTGCGCTGCTCTGGTTCAACAGAAGCGGCTTAGTCATGCTGGCCACATGACCCGGAAGCTGTACGCCAGCTCCCTCGGCCAGTAACGTGAGATGAGCACCGCAACCCCAGAGTCGGACACGACTGGACCTAATGGTCAGGGGTCCCTTTACCTTTTACCACCAACAAATCTACATCAGATTAACAAAGTTTGGAAGCACAAGGAGAGGAACACTTAGGGTTACCACAGATTTCCATCATGCAAAATGTAGGGTTTATTTGTTGGGTCTAAATAGACAAATAGAGGAGTGGGATGTTTTTAGGGGGTGTGTGTGTGTCTCTGTTTTTCATTCCCAGATTGCCTAGTTGAAACCCCCAAACTATTAGCTATTTTGCACCACCTGCACAATAGACCCTGGACATCAATGGAGGCTAACAGTGTTTTTAGTCCACAGCGATGCCTAGAAGCCTTTCCACAGGTACAGAATTTCAGCAGCTTCCATGGAGGAATTCTTTGCCTACTCTCTCTCTCCCGCCCCCCCTTCCAACTACCACTGTAGCTGTCCGCAATACCTTGGTTTTGCAGTAGTGGCAATACTCAGTTCCCATTTTAGTACTATTTATTACAAGCGTTAGTGATATACTCTAACTTTTTTTTTTTTTTTGCTTTTAATTCTTTTCCTATGAGGACGTGGTTGGCGCTGTGGTCTAAACCACTGAGCCTAGGGCTTGCTGATCAGAAGGTCGGCGGTTCAAATCCCTGCAACTGGGTGAGCTCCCATTGCTCGGTCCCTGCTCCTGCCCATCTAGCAGTTCGAAAGCATGTCAAAGTGCAAGTAGATAAATAGGTACCGCTCCAGCGGGAAGGTAAACAGTGTTTCCGTGTGCTGATCTGGTTCGCCAGAAGCGGCTTAGTCATGCTCGCCACATGACCCGGAAGCTGTCTGCGGACAAATGCCAGCTCCCTCAGCCAGTAAAATGAGATGAGCGCCGCAACACCAGAGTCGTTTGCGACTGGACTTAACTGTCAGGGTCTTTTACCCTTTCTTATGAACTGTTGAATTCAGTAAAAGGTGTACAGTCAAAAACTTTAGAATTTTCTGCTGTATTGGCTCCAAAATCCATTATTGTGTAGAAGGGGGGAAGATTTAGAAAGTGCTAAAAAGTTTTTCTCTTCTCAAAGTTGCAGTTAATGGCTGCTTAAAAATAACATGTGGTGCTTGATTTTCTGAAAGTATCAGTATGTGAGAGCAACCATAAATTTGTTTCAGATAGTGATGTTTTTTCCCCTACAGCACCCCTGACATTATGTTGATTATTGGATGAAGTGGCAAATTTCCCTGTATTTTCAGAACAATTTTCATACCTGTGGCAAGAGAGGAAAAAGCAGGTCTCAAGTGTAACTATCATATTAGGTTATGGATGCCCTCTGCTGGATAATGCTAATTTGAGCCTTCTGCATGAATTTCTTAAACTTTTCATTGGTGTTTCACTTAGGAAATTCCTAATACAGTGGTACCTCGGGTTAAGAACTTAATTCGTTCTGGAGGTCCGTTCTTAACCTGAAACTGTTCTTAACCTGAAGCACCACTTTAGCTAATGGGGCCTCCCGCTGCTGCTGCTGTGCCGCCAGAGCACGATTTCTGTTCTTATCCTGAAGCAAAGTTCTTAACCTGAAGCGTTATTTTTGGGTTAGTGGCGTCTGTAACCTGAAGCGTCTGTATTACCTTATTCCCTTGCTCACCAATTATGTTATCCAGTGCTTTTTTTTTGGGGGGGGGGGTACGCAGAGGTACGCATACTCCTAAACATTTTGGGAATGTTTGGCCTTGTTGAGGGGCAGTATTTCAATATGAGTAGGAAAATGAGAGTACCCCTACACATTTTTTTTAAAAAAGAAAAAATGCACTGATGTTATCTGAATTACTGGTTTCTTATATTATCCTTAGTAGAGGTCCATTTGCCAACAAGGTTAAACTATAAATTGCTGAATTATTTTTAGTATTTTCTTACACAAACTAACTTAACCACACAGCACTATGCAACTCAAATTATTTGGATACCCTAACATGATCACAGTTCCTTTAATGGATATAGTTTGATTTCAGGGTGCTGTGAATAGCACAAAGTGCTGAAATAGCTGAAGCACAGCTAGCATATATGAGGATTTAGACATGTTCCAAATTTGGTGTATTTTCCTAGTGAAAGTCTGTCACTGTGTGCGGGGATTCGGTGCTGGAGCTTCCCGTGCGTGAGTCTAGACCACCCACGCACGAGATACCAGTTGCTGGGGATGTACGGCCAGCGTTCCGCGTGCGTATTGGCACGGGCGCCGGCCAAGCCTCAATATCTGAAGGTGCGTGAGTAAGTTCGGAAATGCCTCGAAAATGAATGGATGCCTCGAAGATAATCTTGAAGTTGCTTGGTACCTCCTGAACTATTACTAAAGTAAAGATAGCTAAACTAAGGGCGAAGTTAAAGCACTAAGGTGAAACCCCTGACGTTTTCAAAAATCAAATAAAGACCTTTTCCCCAATAAAGACAGACACCGATGTTTCTTTTACGGCTTTGGCTGACCCGCATAGGCTCTTTACACTTTACTGTTTCTAGCCCTATTCTAAGATTCTCCCTAAAGTTTCAGTCCCTGCACCGCCAAATCTTCCGCAATGCTAAGGCTAAATAAAACTAAACCGAGAAATCTTCCGCGATCTAAACCTATGCTAGGTCTAAAGGCTATCTAACCTTTACCGCCAAGTCTTCCGCGAGCTAAATCCTAACTACCACCTGCACGCGCTTCCAACCCAGCCAACCCTCAGCCCAAAAACCCTTAAACTAAACTGAACTAAACTGAGATCAACTAAAATAGAATCAATGCCTAAAGGAACTAAGACGACTAAGATGCCTAAAGCGGGGAGCCTCAGCCTTTTATTGAGAACCAGGTATGACATCACGATCGATATATTAACCAATAAAACCACTGTTGCTGCCCCCAAAAAAGGCGGGAAGCAGAATAAATGTCCATTGATAACTTTGAAAACCTCTGGAACTACAATTTTAGGCGGAATGATCTCAGTGGCAAAGTGCCCACTAAGTTTTACTTTTACTTTCACTTTTAATGGAAGGATACAAAAAGTAGTGCTTAAATAAACATTAAATTAAACAAATAACCTCGGATTTCAAAGAATCCACGAAGTGTATTCCCACAACTGTGAGCACTTAAAAAATTACCAATAAGGCAGCTCTGAATGAGGAGAGGTAAAGTTAGATGTGATTGGTAAAGTAATATATATTGCACTAAAATGAACAGTGTAGGCAAAATAAAAGCAAGACATAGCATTCTATATTTGCTTTTCAAATATGGATGTAAAGAATCAAGGTCAATCATTGTATTGCATCTTTTAAAAATCCTACTTCCCTCCCTAGCATGTGTGTGCGTGCAGGTACATATAGACCTGTACACACACACACACACACACACACACACACACACACCTAAATAGCCCCATGAATCTTTGCCTATTGATCTGTGATAATATCTAAGCACATCTAATAAAGGCACTTTTGCTTCAACATTTTGTTTTTAAACTGCTTTCAAGTTTGTGGTGTGTAAAAACATAGGAATAGACCTGCAGGATCAGGCTAGAAGCCCATTTAGTCCAGAACTCTGTTCTCACCCCATGGTGATGTCTGTAAACAGGACCTGAGCACAGCAGTGCTCTCCCCTCCTGTGGCTTCTTTCTGGCAACTGGTATTCAGAAGCATTACTACCTCCAACCATGCAGGCAGAGTATATCTGCACCTACAGCATATTCTCTGAATCCCGGAGTGCACTCTTGGGTGCACCTAGTGCAATGGTTTTCCAACTGCGTTGTGGAGAGGCCTGGGCTATTTGGGGCAAATTGTCTATCAGAGGTTTCTCCATGAGCAGATTGGTTATGGTGAACAAGTTTCCCCAAAAGACAGCTTGCTCCTCACTCCTGGGACATGTATAAATTTGGTATGTGGTGTAGATGCCTTTTGGAGGTGCTGTACAAACGACATCATTCCCATGTGATGGCCTGAAGAAAAATGCCAGCATAATTTGGCAGGGGGACTCCCCCCCCCCCAAGCCTCCTCTTCCAATTGGGGGGGGGGAATGATTTTTTTAAAAAAATAGGACATGTTTTCTTTTAGGATGATGAGCAAATATTTAAGACCACCCCCAAAAAAAGATTTCTAAAACTGTGTATCAGGAAGACCTTTATGCAAGACTATTACAGTATCAGACCATTACGATTTCTGTAGGTAAAGGTAAAGATCCGCTGGACGGTTAAGTCCAGTCAAAGGCAACTATGGGGTGTGGTGCTCATCTCACTCCAGCCCAAGGGAGTTGGCATTTGTCCACAGACAAATTGCTTCTAGCGCAACGGGACACCATGACAGAAGCCAGAGCGCACGGAAATGCTGTTTACCTTCCTGCCGCAGTGGTACCTATTTATCTACTTGCACTTGTGTGCTTTCGAACTGCTAGGTTGGCAGGAGCTGGGACAGAGCAACAGAAGCTCACCACTGTCATGCAGATTCGAACCACCAACCTTCCGATTGGCAAGCCAACAATTTCTGTACACTGAGGGCAAGCAAGTCCTTAGTTGTACACTGAGAGTATAACTCTCAAATGCAAGAGCAAGATGCATTTCTGCATCTTGGAGCTCGCTACCATTGACAACAAGAGAAGAAAGAAAGATTCAGTGCCTTGTTTGATGGTGACCTTCTGCCTGTTGGCCTAGTTGGTAGATCTGTTTCTGTCCTCTTGATTAGGCCTCAAAGGATTGGGACTGGGAAAAAGTACAGAGCAATATAATTTTGTTTCCATCCCATTCATGCAGCTGCAAAACTGTTGGATCCAAGATTCAAATGCAGAAATGAAAGTGGTTATATTACTGTTTCTGAATTTGACAGGGTTATAAAGCAAGCAGCCCACTTAGGGCTTGGTGTTCGAAAGGTACTCTCAATTGTTCCAGAATACAGAACATCTCCAGCTATTTGGCCAAATGAATACAGTCTGGGATTCTGCCAAGCATATCCCTCCTGCAACATGGTGGCAAGGCCTCCTCTTCCTACTCTTATCTACTTCAGATAGCTCTATCTTCTGCAGCACGTGAAACCGGTCTGTCTTTGGAAATACTCACACCAAATCAGGAAATGAACTGACATGTAAGAGCTCAGGAGCTAGTTTCAATCTGGGCAAGCCTTCAGTTCTTAGAAATCCATGTTAAATATGATGACAAATATAAAGAAACAGAAATTGATTGTGATAGCTTAGAAAAAGAGTCTGATTAAATTTCATGTGGTGTTCATTGATGCTTTCTTCCTCTCATCTCGCTTTTTGTCAGCTTGACACCGTGGAGAAAACCCCCCAAATGTGTGTCTCCCCTCCCCCTTCCCCCATCTTCAAAATTTCTGGAAATTTTACATCTTTATCCCCGTCCCATACTATTTGTGTCTGTAAAGCATATTCCACTGAAATGGTTATAATGCACTTAGTGCCGATAATGCACTTTTGAAGCGCTTGCTGCCTACATGTGTACACATACAGTGCCTTCTCAGGTCACCTCTTATTGGGGCAGACCTACTGATACTGCCATTCCCCCTCACCAGTATGACAGTGATAAAGTTTCCTGGTGCTTCAGGGTGTTTTTACCCACGAATCACCAGAGCAAGGGCAGGTGGTAGCATTTTTTTTGCCCTCCCTCTGATTTGGCTTTATGGTGGAACCTCAGGTTATGTACCATCCTCCTTATGAACGCTTCGGATAACGAGCTCCGCTAACCCAGAAGTAGGTGCTCCTGGTAGCGAACTTTGCCTCGGGGTGTGAGCGGAAGTCGTGCAGTGCAGCGTGGCAGCAGCAGGAGGCCTCATTAGCGAAAGTGCGCCTTAGGTTAAGAACGGTTTCGGGTTAAGAACGGACCTCCGGAACGAATTACCGGTAAGTTCGTAACTGGAGGTACCGCTGTATAAGGACACACACAGCAAATAGTTTGGCTATGTGATTGGAGTGAGGTGGGTGCTTCTGGCCCTTAGACCTGTGAGTAAAAGTAAAGGGGGGATTAAAAATGTCAACTGGCAGCACTGAGAATAGTGGATCACGCTGGCACCAAGCGCACAGGTAAGTGGGGCAAATTTTATATCATACCTAAAATTAACTGAAATAATTTTATAAACCTCCATCCTTTTACCAGGCCATCCTTATACTTCCATTATGATAGGACCAGAGATGCACCAGCAGAATGACAGATACACACAAAGGGTTGGACTAAATGACTCTTCCAACTCTTTTAAGATTCTGGGATTTGTCCCTCTCATTGTGCATCCTTTAGCCTTATATACAATACATCCCATTTACCATGTCCTTTCGTTTGTTATATGGACAGATAAAGCTGACTTATACTGCAAATTCACACCATACACTTAAAGTGAACCCAGTGCACATTTAAATCACATGACATTCCCCAAAGAATCCCGGGTACTGTAGTTTTCCCCATCACAAACCCTTAACAAAGTACACTTCCCATCATTCTTTGGAGGAAGCCATGTGCGTTAAATCAGTGCTGCATGTGTGCTTTAAATGTGTGGTGTGGATCTGGAAGCAGACTGCTGGTCCACCGGACCCACTATTTTCTATTCTGGCTGGCAGCCGCGCTCCAAGCCCTCAGGCAGCAGCATAATGGTGTGAAAATTTGAGATTACAAAACCTGGTTTACTTTTAGGACAAAAGACAGCCCTCTGGCCAGAATGGGAATTGCTCTTCATAATGATCCAAATAGTAGATTTATCCACTAGCCTAAAGCAGTGTTTTTCAACCACTGTTCCGTGGCACACTAGTGTGCCGCGAGATGTTGCCTGGTGTGCCGTGGGAAAAATTGAAAAATTACTTTATATATAGTCAATATAGGCACAGAGTTAATTTTTTTAACATTTTCTAATGGTGGTGTGCCTCGTGATTTTTTTCATGAAACAAGTGTGCCTTTGCCCAAAAAAGGTTGAAAAACACTGGCCTAAAGATAAGGTTTAAAAATAGATATTCTGATCCATTTGCTGACCCACATGGTTTGTTTTACCAAACAAAAAAAACAGATCAAGGAAGCAGTAATGATCTAAAGTATATGTGCATGGACTTCATGGTAGTTAAGAATCCAAGAATTGTCTGCTGGATCAGACCAGTAATTCTTCTAATCCAGCAACTGCCTTCCTACAGGGGTCAGCCAGATTCCTCTGGGAAACACACAAGGAGGTTGTGAAGACCACAATCTTCACTAGTTACTTTATACCGGCTCTGTATTTGGCTTCACTGTCATGGCTACCATTCCATCAATGTCTACCTGCCACGAATCTCCCTAACCCTTTTTAAAACCATCTAAGCTAGTGGCTATCAATGCTTATTGTCCTCCTTCAATTCTGCTCCTTTCATTACTTCGGAGATCTGTAACTCAGTTGTTTTAAGATAGCTGTGCTTCCTTGTTGACTGAAAAGTCAGTTTCCAGATACTTAATCAAGCACCAGAAATATTGAGCAATGGCCTCTTGGCCTGCTGGCCCCTAACCAATGATGGGTAACTTTGTTTTTAATCCAGACGTTCCAGAGGCTTGAAAGAGCAGGTGCTTATTTCTGCATTTGAACTAGGCTTAAAAATACTGAGATTAAAGTAAGCTTCTTGTAATAAGTAGGTTTCTTGGACCAGTGTTCAACCATACTAAACTGAGATCAACGGTCCATGAAAGCCTTATGAGCAATGGTGCTACTCCAGGTTCTCCTGGATTTGCTTTTTACCCCTGAAATACAGCCCTTTCCAAGCACTTGCCCCCTTTCCGTTGCCTAATTGTCATGCTACTGGATTAATCACTTCCAGGGACCTGTCAGATATAAGAGACCATGGAAGTTTAGGCTCATGCTTTGGGTGATATTTTGAGACTTGGTGGGCTTGGCGTGTGAAATAAAGGGTGGTGAAATAAAGGATGGTGCTTAAATTGATCTCAGGACCTACAGTAGATGTAGATTTTTAAAAATCCTGTATTTGTTTGATGACTAAGCCTGAATCCATTGTGAACGGGTGTTTTTTTTGCCTGAAAGGCATATTTTATTTTATTTTCACTTTTACTGAGGCCAGTGGCAGCCTTCATCTCATTAGGCTCTCAGGGTGGCAATGCCGCAGTGGGGCCTTTTTGCATATGTACTTAGGGGGTTGTTTGGGTGTGTAATTGTTGAGAAGGTAATGTGTGTTTATTTATGGGTGTAAGTTTGGGCAAATGAGTGTTGGTATAGGTTGATTAAAATACATGTACAGTACCGTATATCGCGGCGTATAAGACGACTTTT
The DNA here is from genome assembly GCF_009819535.1 of Lacerta agilis. Taxonomy (NCBI): domain Eukaryota; kingdom Metazoa; phylum Chordata; class Lepidosauria; order Squamata; family Lacertidae; genus Lacerta; species Lacerta agilis. The sequence continues at coordinate 12,897,268 of NC_046322.1, read as the reverse complement.
TAATCCCGAAAAATCTTCTCTAAAGTCGGGGGTCGTCTTGTACGCCGGCAACATCATTGATGTAACGCGGAGTTCCGCCCCGCCACTGGCTGCGTGTGTGCGTGCGCCGTCTCAGCCGCCATGGAGCCTCTCCCCGCCACTCCAGCCACCGCTGCCGCTGCCTCAGCCGCCATGGAGGCCGCTGTGCGCTTGGGCGGCAAGCGTGGAGATCTCCTGTGCGGCGAGGGGGGAGGCTCTCTCCGCCGCTCCAGCCGCCTCAGCCGCCATGGAGGCCGCTGTGCGCTTGGGCGGCAAGCACGGAGAGCTCCTGTGCGGCGAGAGGGGAGGCTCTCCCCGCTGCTCCAGCCGCCGCCGCCACCTCAGCCACCATGGAGCCCGGGCTGGGTGAGTATACCCCAAACTCTGTTTTTTAACATGAAAAGTCGTCTTATACGCCCAGTCGCCTTATACGCCGCGATATACGGTATGTTAGTATACACAGAATGAGTGTGTTGAATAAATTGAATCATATTTTTGGATTTGATATATTTTCTTTTTATAAATGACTTTGCAACCTTTTCTTATGGAATCTGTATATACATACTTCAAATAAATACATACATATTTTCCTGAATATTTCCCCAACACCCCCCAGGCTTTCAAATCCTGAGATTTAGATGACTGGTGAAAATACATTTGTTACTTGTACACTCAGAGACCTGAAGCATTTCAGGTGTAAAATAAACTGTATTGTAGTGGATAATCAGGAACTCTCTGCTCCCAGACATTGGGACTGAGGTATAGAGTGCTACATGAGTGAAATCTGCTTGTTTATTGAGTTTATTTTGCCTAGAAAATGCAGACAAATTTAGAGATCAATCATGGTGGTAAAATATTTTTTAACCCAAGAAATAGACTTGCTTTCAAGGCTACCAAATAGTAACATATTTGTTTTGTTAAGCCTTAATTGAAGGACCATATTATATCTGTATTGTTTTCAGTTCCTGCATCTATTGAACGCATCACTATTTCCTGCCCAGGGTATTTATAACTATTTACTTACATTTTCTTTTTTTAAAATGGTGGTATTGTTCAAGCACAATTTAAGACTGTGACTCCCTAGTGTTCTTTGTGACACAAACAATATACTGGTATGTATGCTCTGTAAGCGTTGAGGTTGTTGATCCATTAGGAAACCTGATTTGTCAATGCTGGACAAATATTTATTGGTACTAACTTAAAAAAAAAATCAGTCTTCTAGAGGCATGAAAAATACTATACATTGCATTATGTAGTCCTTATGCATTAGTATCAGATATTAAGATTATAAACTGGCCGAGAGAGGAGTTTTTTTTTTAGGTGGGGGTGTCTTACCGTTATCATTGTATTAGATGTGGGGAAATAGTGTCCAGGAAGTAATTAATTTTTTGGTAAAAATTCTGCGCCACATTACACAGCACAAAGTTTTTCCAAGGTGGCTTATAATCATATTAAATCATTTTTAAGTAACACTGGTTTGCTCAGACTTTCATTGACCCAAAAGACTGGATCCTGTTTTACATACAGGTAGGTAGCCGTGTTGGTCTGCCAAGAACAAACTTAGTTGGTCTCTAAGGTGCTACTGGAAGGATTTTTTTTAAATTTTTAAATTTTTTATTTACATGTTTGAGTCTTCTGAATTTCTGCTCCGTATGCTTTTGTGTGTTTTTATACTGCTGTTTTGCTGGTTTTAAGTTGTGTTTCAGTTTCAACGTTTGTTTTTAGACTGTAGACCACTTAGGGATTTAAAAAATATTAAGCAGCTCATAAAAGTTTTTAAATAAATATTATCTAATACATTAAGACTGAAACAACAGCATAACACTCTTCAGAAAAGCAAGTTAATAGTATCACTTGTTTGTAAAATAAATAAATAAATCAGACATTGAGTGGTAGCAATTTAAAGTCCATCTTACCATTTTGTTCAAAGGCAGAATAGATTAAAGACTTCTAAGAAAACAGGAAAGAAGCAAAAAAAAAAAAAAAAACCTCTCATGACGGAGAGTTCCACAGATAAGGGGCCACAATGGAAAAGGTCCTGTCTCTTGCCCACACCATTAGTAAGTGAGACAAGGTCTGCTGTTGCAGATGATCTATATGATTAAGCTGATTAAAGGCACTGCTAGCCATTGCTACTGCCACAGATAGGTGAGTCCAGGAGGACACACAGAAACACCCCATCCCGAGATGTAAACGAGCCTAAAGAGAGGTCAACTCCATCCAGATTCCAGTACCAGTTCTAAAGTATCTTGCAAATATCAGTCCAGTGGGATAATTACACAGATGTTGTTCCATATTAGTGAACACCACATTTCTAAGTATATATTTTTACACAGTATGGACTCCCAGAGTACACAATACCATCAAGTCCTCCCCTCCGGAGGAAGAGAGGAGAACCTGCCCCGTTGTGTTATCATGGGGGGCTGTGTGGAGAGAGTCTCCTCCTTTAAATTCCTGGGAGTTTACCTTAGTGAGTACCTCACTTGGAAAATCAACATAACTCAGGTGGTCAGAAAGGCCCAACAGAGACTCCATTTCCTCAGGGTCTTGCGAAATAATAATGTTAAACAACAATTGATGAACTCCTTTTACCGGTCCACAATAGAAAGTATCCTTTCATATTGTATCACAGTGTGGTATGCTGGCCTGACAGCCATGGACAGAAAGTCTTTACAGATGGTGGTGAATACAGCACATGATATCATGGGCTGTCCCTTGAGTCCGCTAGATGACATCACAAGGGATTGTTGCCTTAGGAAAGCGAGAAAAATTCTCAGGGATGACTCACACCCCAGCCATCACCTCTTTAATCTTCTACCCTTGGGCAGGAGATATAGAAGTATAATCAGCCATACCAACAGGCTAAAAAATAGCTTCTATCTGTGGGCTGCTAGGCTGTTGAACGGAAAATAACATAGCACAATTGACTTGCGAGGTGGTGTGTGGTTTGATAAGAGATTGAGTGTTTTGGGGGGGAGGCTCGTTTAATTTCATTGTACACAGGTTGTACAATGACAATAAAGGTATTATTATTATTATTATTATTATTATTATTATTATTATTATTATTAAATTCAGCTAGGTTATATATACATGTGTAATTTGGCTTGAATTAAAGCATATATCATTTTATGTTTGCTGTTACTTACTGTATTTGTCTGTGTATAAGACGGTGCTTTTGGCTAAAAAAAAAGGCAACAATTGGGTGTCGTCTTATACACGGATAGTGAATGCAGGGGGGCGTGTGATTAATGGCAGCAGCAAGCAGGAGATTGGCAGCGGTGATTAGGCAGGCAATTGGCGGCTGTGGCGAGACGAGCAGGCGATTGGCGGCTGTGGCAAGTGGGCGGGTGGGCTGTTGGTGGTGGCGAGCGGGCAGACAATTGGCAGCTGCGGCAAGGTGTGCAATCGGCAGTGGCTGTGGCAAGTGATCAGCAGTGGCAGGCAGGCGGGTGAGTGATTGGTGGAAGTGACTTCCCCCACCCCACAAAAAAGCTAAACAACTTAATTTCTTAATTTTGGCTTTAAAAAATAGAGGTTGTCTTATACATGGGGGTGTCTTATACACAGAAAAATACGGTATATTTGCTTTTATTTCTCCACTATCAGAACTCTACTGGTTGGGTCTTCAGCTGGGCTTCTTCTATGTGACTAAGGTTGCCCCTTTTAATGTCTTCCATTTATTCTTCTTCATCTTCCTTCCTTCCTTCCTTCCTTTTTTATTTAATTCCATGTTCATTAACATGTGAAGCAGCCCTTCCCTCTTGCAAACTAGAAACTTTGCTAATGTTGCAGTATCAGTTTGATTTTAAAAAAGCAGTGGCAGCAGCACAATGACTTATTGATTATGCAGGAATAAACCACGACTGGGTAGACTGTTGAGAAGCAATAATGTGGATTAACCAGCTACCCACCCAAAATAATGAGCAAGTACTGTGTTACATGCACTTAGGTCAACAGTGTTCTGTGTTGGGTTTAACTTCAGGATTTCTCCAAGTGCTGTCTGTTCTGAAGGCTGTTTTGTGTGTGCGCTAAAGTACCCAAGTGGAAATTGGGGCAAAAGCATCTCGGGGGATAAGGCTCCAATCAGTGGCATGTTCTTGGACAGTTTTCACTTATTCCACACATGCCAATCTTGCAATGCCTCTATTATCTGTTTAAACCCGGATGCCCTCCAGATGCTGAACTACAGTGCCCATCGTCCCTGACTGTTGGCCATGCTGGCTGGGGCTCATAGGACTTGGAGTTAAGCGACATCTGGAGGGCCACACAATAGCCACCCCTTCTTTAAACGAATCAGGTCAACGCAGGAATTGTCACAGTCCTGTGCATGGTGTGAGGTGCATTGAATCAGCCTGACACCTGAAAAACTGCCCACCTGGAAGCATCCTTCTGTTAAGTGCAGCTTTAAGGCTTTCATTTCCTTTGTCTTCTGGTGGCTCTGCAAAACTGTACTATCTTCTGTTGTAATAGCACATTGCACTGGCACTGCAATGTCTCTTTAGAAACAATCAATCTTTATTGCATGTCAGTGTATATACTGAAGTCTTTCACTTTGTGAAAACACCAGCATTCTTCAGAGTTCGTTCTTCCTCCCCCCCCCCTCAATATCTCTGGAAAACCTGCAATTCCTGTAGCGCCTCTAAAGTTATTCTAATATCCTGTTGACTTGGGATGGTAAATACATTTGTTCAATTCAGATGTCACAAAACCTAATCTCTAAACCATGAATTGGAGAGCATGAGTGCACCATAGATTTGGGAGCTTCTTGTGTGCTGTTTCCCTCATCCAGTTTGTATTTAATATGAACCATAATTCACTCTGATGCCTGAATTGGGTAAACTGTGGTTAGAGGCAACCAAATCCCACTTCAGATCATGGTTTCCAGACATGTCCTGGTTACTGCTAATAGCAGTGGTTCCTCGGCAGGGTAGTGGAGGCACAGAGAATCTCCCAGTAGTGTTATGGGGATGTTGTGGAGTGAAGCAGGAAGGATGGAGGAATTCTAGGCTGCTGGTGGCTGGCCTGCTGGTGTCCCAGTGAGCTCAACACTGCAGCTCACTGCCTCCACCTCCTCCGTGAGCCACCGCTGGCTAACAGAGTGTGCTGATGGAGATGTAGTGATGAGCTTTGGTTAGAGCAAACAAGGAAACAGAGTAGGGAATCTTCATGTAAGAGCAGAGGGGCACCATGTGAATCTGCTGCAGATTCCTATTTCTTAAAACCATGGTTTGGTGATGTCTGCCTTAAGCCAGTGTTGGACTGAAATTAAGTTCTGTATCAAACAATTCCTGTGGCTTTCTGCAGTGCTGGATTTCTTTTGACAACCAGCTGCATTTGGTATCAGTAAAATACCAAGCTTTGGGCAACTTCTCTATTATTGCTGTGTGGTCCAAAAGGACAGTTAGCCTCTCTTGAGATGTGAGCTTTACCTACATGCTGGTGAATAAGTTTTTAGAGTTCAACATTTAGTAATCCTCTCTGGAGGGTAGGAGGGTCCTTTAGAGCAGTTCTGGGAGGTTTCTGCAATTGCAGGGGTGGGCAGTAAGAGAGGGCGAGCCTGTTCATGCAATATTGTGCTCACTGATTGATGTGGAAAAACCCCCAAAGTGCAATATGGGGGGAGTATGTACCTTTTTTGTCTATATGATATGTGATAGAAAAAAGAATGGAAATAATTCAGCTAAGCGGTTTTTTAAATGCACTTGGGCCATCATGTAGCCAGCTGCATATCTACACTCTTATTTTAATTGGAACCCTATAATTGGTAGTTGCTTTTTAAAATGGGATTGCCAGCCAGGACAAGATTGTCTCACTTTCCAAGCATGAGCCGCCCATGTATACCACCATAGCTATTCAAGTCTATGAGAGACGCTGAAGTTAAGCAAAAAAGAAAGGAAAGGAAAGGAAAAAACCTCCCCCACTTCTCTGTTCTACTTCGATGGGTTTTCATTTTTCAGTTCCTGGTGATTTTTATTTATAGTGGAACTCAGTGGAAAAAAAGGCAATGTCTTGCAGTAAAAATAAGAGCTTTGGCCCAGACAGAAGCAGTCCCCCAGCTGAGAAGTTCGCAATCCAAGCACATCAGAAGTTTGTTGACCATCATGGTTTCATCTAAAGCCAAACTGAAGCTGAAAACTCTACATCTGGGATAATTTGCAATTGTATCTGGATTTTGCAGCTTGAGCCCAAGTTTCTGAGAATTTTAAGATGTAAGATCAACATGAACACTGAAGCAAAATCCCTGACAACAATAGCTGCTCCTCCAGTCCCCTCAGCAGACAGAAAGGAGTTGCCCTGTGCCTTATTATTTTCCATGGCAGAGTAAAAACAAGGTGCCCTATCTTTCAGAGCAAAAGAAAAATGTTATGTGTGAGAGTTAGATGACTTGCATTTATTCTTTGCAAGTTGCTTAAATTTTCTACTTAATTCGATTAATTTTTCAAAGCGCACCATGGAGAGGCAACTGGCTTCTTCATTGACTGATTGGAAATCCTATACTGCTTCTCTTTTTCTCTGACTCTCTTGCTCTTTATTACAGTACATCTCAAATGCTTGCAAATGCATAGTAAGCAGTCAATTGAGTTCATTTTAGAGAGGCTTCCTTTTTATTTTTCGGGTGTTCATTGGGTGCACGGGTGTGGATTATGCCTTGGAGAAGAGCCTTGTCAGTTCAAAGCCTGCTTTTCTTTATATGTATTTTGACTGGAGTGTATTTATTTATTTTAAAAGGCATTAGTATTATTGATAATATATTTCCTACTCTGAAGACCACTACTTGCAAAATATATGTGTTATTGCTGCGAGTCAGCCTCTTGTTCGAAACCCTGCTTTTGATTGTCATGCTACCATCATGTAAAAATAGATCTTTTGTGTTAGCAATTGACATGCTATTGGTCTTCTTTGGTCAAAGGGAAGGGAAAAAGAAACAAATTAATCAGATATTTGACAAGATTTGTTATTGGCTGGAATTTCAATACTCTACCCTCCCCAGTTCATACCAAAAAAAAAAAAATACATATTAACGAGTACATTTGATTTTTTTATATTTAAAAAAGATGGACAGCAGTACTCCGTGCAGTAAAAGACTTGAGCGATTAATGCTACCCTTATGCCTCTTTTGAGTAGTTGTAGCCATGGGGCTTGGCACTTCCACCATTGTCTTCGTGCCAAAAAATATCCGCAGCGACTGCCGCATTCTAGTACAGGAGGGTTGAGTTGAAAATTCCGCAGTGAATGCGTCGAGTTTCTACATTGCTGTAGACTTGCTTTCTTTTTAAAACAGATGCCCCCCTCCCAATCCATTTAAAAATAATCATTTGTACCACCCCAGTTAAGAAATATACATTCTGGATTGCTGGGTTTCAGCAGCACCTGAGAATGTTGCAATATTGTAAAGTAAGCATAGAAATTCTGGTTGATCTTTCTTTAAAAACAAAAAAAACCATGCACACAAATAGTTACTTAAAGAGCCTACTCTAGCATATTATCAACACTCTTTCAAATTTTATTATCTGAAACAAATATGCCAGTGAATTTTAAACAGAAAATCAACATAAAGAGTGCAGCTAATTTTAAATGGACAGGTTTTTTTGGGTTTTTTTAACAAATGATTTTTTCCCCTTCCACAAAACGAAATGCCATTTACAAAAAAAATCTGTTAGTTCCATAATGACAATTGATAGCAAATATATACAAGCACAGAAACACATGGATACCCAAGCACGCACTCGTCTCCAAAGGGTTTCTTGTAAATTTTGATTATTTTGTTCTTAACTGGGAGGAATTTGGTTGGATTGGAGAGCAAAAATAAAGATGTAATGAAAGTTAAAGGCTTACACTATTAGAATGAAATGTGTTCACTCATGATCTCCAAAGCTATCTATTTGGTGGTAAAAGTGGATGCTACAGATGAAATCTTTACAAGGAGCATAATCCTAAAAAAAAAAAGTCAATCTCCTGCTGGTTGCTATGTCTCTTTGGTACCTCACAGGCTTCGACAGAGTCCTGGACGAGTGCCCATTGATGTCATGGAAACACTCAAATTACTGAGAATGATTCATGTCTGTGCTGTTCTCTTATCCTCCCCCACACAAATAGAAGTAGATTTTTAACCCTGACAACTTGTAATTTGCAGTGCGTTTATTTTTGTATCTGGATAAATATTTTTTAACAACTGAAATTAAAACAAGGGCAGCCTGTGACTGATATGATAGTAAGGAGGCGGACAGGTATTCACATGCAGCAAATAGAAATGCTTGCTGGGCTCTTTGTACAATAAGGTTGCGATTGTTGGCTTTATTCCTCTGCCCCTCACCCCAACATTAAATTTTATTGCTTCAGTTCACCTAGTAGATTCACCTAGTAATGAAGTTCTCCTTACAAGTGCAATGTGGAGTAAAAGCTACACTGCACCTATTCCTTTCAAGACCCCTGTCCACCTTGCCCCCTGTTTTGTGTCTTGTTAACTCAGTATTTGATTTGGTCGTGGCTACGACTATATTACTACCATCCTTTGTATTAATTGCACATGGTACTGACTTTAAGTCATGAACTCAGTTTAAGAAATATTGCTTTCTTGGTCTGTAGACAAATTCATTCTGTAGTGTTGGTTCTGTTTTCTGCCAAGGCACAGATGATTCAAGAACAGGTTACAAGATCTTACTTTTTCTGGCCGTATAATGAGTTCAGTCTATGGAGATATTCTGCTGTAAATGCTCCATTGAAAGTGGCAGACTAAATGGGAGCACAGTTGCGTGTTCATGTAACTCCTATTCCTTTCCAATACGAGAGACACCCCCCCCCCCCCGGCGAGTGTGCCCTGTATTTCTAAACAGGGTAACTGAATACAAATAATTTCATATGTGCATGTTAACATCTGCAGATGCAATTTTAAGAGCTTGTAGAATAAGCACAACCGCAATTTGTCAGTGTGACTTTATTTTATATCATAAAGTCACATAACTTAGGCACTGTTTTTATTGAAGCCTAGCTATATTCAGCAAATATTAAATAGTGCCTTACATGTATTTAATTAAGTGAAGACTAGATTTTTCGACATGCATTCAACACTGTCTCTGGGAAATGAAATAGCAGATTCTTAATGTACTTTATTCAATATTTTAAGTGCAAAAAGTAAGCATTTTCTTTTTCATTGCTTATGATTCTGTGAAATTCAGAATGAGTATTATATTCTCAAATCAAATTCTTTAAACCACAGGCACATTTGCAAAGGACATGTCTTTGATAGTGATAATAATTAAATGATTCATTTGCAGGGGTAATGTACTGTAATATGTATAGTCAGTTATTGCGATTTATTATATGCTTGGTTGGGAAAACAACCTGAACTCTGCATTACGTTAGATCTGTACACGCGAGTGTCATTATTGTTGACCACCCATTGGTAAATCATACATGAATCAAATGTAGTTGATATCCAATCACATTGTGTTATATGTGGTTCTTGCTGTACTAAACCATTTAATCTTATCTCTGGTGATCTTGTATGATCCCCATAATTGCAGATATGCCCTTGCCCATTTTATCTTAATCTGTAACTTCCTCGCTATAGTAGTCTTAATCACTTGGGTGGTTTTCATGCCATCTCTTTGATATCAGCACCCATATTGTTCTATGTTTCCCTGGTGGAACAGGGCTATTAGGGTTTAATGTTTTTCACCAGTCAAATCCCACACCCCCTACCCACCCTAGGTTTTTTAATGTTCACCTTTACATTTGGAAACTCTTTTCTTACTGAAGTAACAAGAACTATTTTTGACTATGTCATGTGCAGTTAGTGTTCTAAAGGAAATCAAAGGAGCATATAAGGGAATCAAATTAGGTACTTAGAGCTGGCACAGAAACCCAGCACTCTATTCAAATCTTTTGCAGTTCTGAGGCAGCTGAAACGCTGGTAGGAAGCGATGTTTTTTGATCCAAATTTTTCTTTCCTGAGTGTAACTGCCGAGCTCAGGTCATTCGCTAGGGAATTACACTGGGAAAGAGTGAGAAGAATCAGACTTCTGAAAGGTTTCTTTGCTAAATTCACCATCTGGAGAGCTTCTGATTGATTACCTCTGACCTCACTGGTGACTGCAGTGTAATCAGTGAGAATTATTATGGTCAGGTCATGACACGGTAACCTTCCTGCTGTGTACGTAAAAATAAATTTACTCAGATTTTAGGGAAGGGGTGAAAGGGAAGAGGAAAGGAGAGTTGTTTGCTTCTTGAGAGAGGTTGCGGATCCTGTTTCAGGGTTTTAGGAAGCATGAGTGACATTTGGAATGAGAACAGGGCATTTATTTTCTTTTTTTCATCATACCAAATCTTGAAGGTGACTTACAACACAGTCCCCCAAGAACTTCTTTTTCACTAGCCTTGTGGAAATGAATGACAGTTGTGTCAGTAGGCCTATCTAGTTATGTCATTATGAAGGGCACCAGAGGGCCAAACTAGATAAGACCATGATGGACTGCCCTTAATTTTGTTTTGCTTTTCAGTTTAAAGCAACCATGAAGCATCCTTCCGAATTGTATCTTTGCTATAGCCCTGTAAAGCTTATTCTTTCCCCAATACCACCAGTCTAGGCCCCGCCCCAACCTGCTGGGTGTCCCATACAATGGAATGTCAAGTAGCCCCCAGACTAAACTCTGTGATGAAGCCTTTTAATGAGTGGGAACTATTCCCCATATAATAATCATTCCCCATATAACTATTCCCCATATAATAAGTTTGGGCAAATGGAGTATTTTCTATGGAGGGTGGATTATAGTTCTGAAATGAATTTTGTTCCATTCCAGGATTGTAGAAGTTGAACCTGAAGAAAAGGGATAGAAAGAGTAACCCAATATAGTCTGCTATAAAGAAAATAATTATGCAGTATATTACTTATAGAAATGCATATGTCAGCTAACACTACTTTCTCTGTTGTTGTTTTTTTTAAAAAAACAGGTAAATCAGAAAGGGGCTCCTATTCATCATATGGGCGAGACTCAAACTTACAGGGTTGCCACCAGGTAAGAACCAACCATGATATGGGAAAATATACGGTCTTATGATTTATCCCAAACATGATTTTTGCGGATTATGTAGTCTCAGTCTTGCTTTCTGAGGATGCCAGATGGTTTGCAAAGGGGTCTTTAACAAAATTTAATTTGTGTTTGAAAATGTAGATGTTAAGACATTTGTCCAGTTTCTTCTGATTACTGTCTGTGGATTTCTATTAGTAACTTATTCAATATCCTAGTATCATGTTGGTAGAGTATTGATCAACCTCCTTCAGTACCGTTTTCAACATGACAATTCCTGACTAATGGCACAACTTAAGGAATTGTAAAGGGAGAGCACCGACGGAGGATGTGTAAGACCCTTGCTTTGGATGGCTATTGCAATAAATTACAGTTTTCATAGAGTCTGTATGATGTTGTGTGAAAACAGGGTTGTATTGAAGGATAAAAATGTCTGAGAAAATATGATTTGTTGTCCCTTTTTGTTTCTGAATTGTTTTTGGCTGGAAGTCAAGGCCAGCAGGCTAACAGCAAAACCGTCTCAAGGGAAGCATGCGCAAGCTAGAAAAATAAGAGTAGTTTAATTAAATAATAAAATGCCAATGTAATACAAAGGTATAGCATGTGTGTATTTGTGCCTCTGAACACTCCACATTTGCATACTTCTGACTCTCCAGAGAGCGCCTTAGTCTAAAATTGCTATCAATAGCCAAACGTTTAAGCTCCTTTCAAGCCAAGTGATAAAAAAAAGATGCTGCAATATAATTTCACCATTCATTTCTCTCTCTTCGAACCTTTGCTTGCTTGCTTTCTTTCTTTCTTTCTTTCTTTCTTTCTTTCTTTCTTTCTTTCTTTCTTTCTGAAGCAGTAGTTACTCAATTTTGAAAACTACAGAGAGGGATTAATACCCTCTTTTTAATATCCAAACTTTACAGAGTTTTAACTCAGCTAGCAAAAGAAGCATGCTATTTCTCTTGTTGAAGGGGGGTATGTGTTCCCCCACCCCTTTTATCCTTTTAATATGGACAAGTCCCTTAGTGATATGGGGGGAACAATGTGGGATTTTGAGGCTGCGGGTTGCTACTCTGTTTAATTAAGCATAGAAAAATATAAACAATTCAAGTAATTAAATAGGATCTTGCCTTGAAAAGTACACACACTTAGTATTAGTGTATCCTTAGAGCTGGCATTCCATTGCCTTCTTGCATCTGTTAGCTTTTTCGAGTTTTGACTTCCCAGCCTACTCAGATAAGCCATCAGTTCTGTCCAGATCTGTAGCCAGAGATTTGTGGAAATGAGACATGAGAGTGGCTGGGACAAGAACTTAAGGGCTGCATGTGTTATCAAGTGCAATTCACCCCACTTTTTTTTCTGGGAGGAATTCCACAGAAAAGTAAATTTACAGCCATTCCAGGGCAACGGAAACATCTTTGGAATGCGGCTGCAAGTGCTCAGAGCAGATAGCTTAGGCAATGAACAGCTTAGTGCTGTGTCTCTAGTGTAAAGCTTTCAATTCCTGTGGAAGGCCTGTTCCTGTGTATCTGGTTTCTGAGGGTCAAGGCAGAGGTTGTTCTAAGTGAGAGAGGAGGAGGTTGACCACATGCTTCCTTTTTGCAGGTGGTGGTGGAACAAACTGCAATTTTCAGAGGGGCCCTCTTTGTTGGCTGGGGAAGTAGTCTTATGTGATTTTGGACAGCTTTATGTGTGATTCTGTAGCTAATAATAATTTATACTGGTTCCTTATTATAAGCAACAAGATTTCCCTGCCGACTTTAGTTAGAGCAAAGTCCCCTTAAGCTGTGAAATTTTCATTCAAGCTGCCTGAGACTTTAGATACTTCATGGAAAAAGAAAATAGCTTTTCCTTTTGTTTCAAGCAAAAAAAGTAGAAAGAAAGCTCACTGGGTGCATTTTTCATATTCAACCTCCTGACTATTCCTATAACAGTCCTTTGATTCATTTCAAGGCTCTGGCGAATACTTTACTTATTTAAAATTATTCCATGCTCATTATAGGTTAGAGTTTGCTGTAGTGCCACCATCAGTACCGTCACTGATCCTGCATGTTTATTTAGCTGTGTTACAGTTCCTTTGTGTCCAGATATATGATGCTGTTGCAAATCTGTCTAACAATAAATGCCTACGCGTAATGCTCAGCAAAAGTAAAAGTCATCCTGTGAATGAAATACACCTACCTATAGAAAGTAGGTTTGTCTCCCGAAGGATATATCTGCTTGGAAGATACTATGTTTGGCCATGTGGATTCCCAGCCAGTCATTTCAAAATTGCTGCCTTGTTTCCTTATCGTTGCCTTGTGAGTTTGAATAAAGCATTGGGTTTTTTCCTCCCCATTTTACGCCCCCCGCCATCTCCTTTAATCACCCCAAAGCGCTTTGCTCCCCCCTGTAATGGAAATAGAAAATTAGGATTTCCCAATGTTCATCCATTTCTGCTCACCAACCCTGTTTTATTTGCTCCCCCTCCATTATAATAACCTTTGAGCTGACCACTGAAAGTCCTGTCATTTCTCACAGACCAATACACAACTTCTTCTCTTGAAATAAATAGATAAATAAATACTCAGCTGACTAATTCTGTCTTCATCTTAAGAAATTGCTCTATAAATCAGTGGAAACCGATGATGTCCATATCTAACAGCCATGTTATTCATAACTTTTCCACGGTGGTACTGTTACTTAATGTTCTTGTGTACAGTTTTGTAAAGTCCAGTTGCAGGCAGCCCTAATCCTTGAAACAGATGCTTGAGCGCACCTACCTAGTTCTGATTGTCCTCAAAATAAGGAAGTGGCTGGACATTTTTTGACAATGCCGATTTACATTTGAAAGGAACACAGATTCAAACATTCCTGGAAAAATGCCAGGGGAGGTGGGTGAAGAACAATAATCCAAGAATAGTGATTACCTGCTATGAAACACAGAAAACAAACTCTTAGCCAAGTAAAATAGCAAGGTCAAGCTCGGTCAACGGTCATGGAGGTAAATGACTGATCCCAACAAAGAAGATGGGCAGAAAAAAAAACATAGGAATTGAAAGTTCAAGGTTTTGATGTTATCATACGAAGCAATATGTAACTTGGGACCAGGGTTTCTGAGGGATCATCCTATTCCCTAAATCTCAGCCCCAGTGATGATAATCATCTGGGGGGCCCTTGGGGTTCCACATAAGCTGGAGACTTGCCCTGTGACTGTTAAGACTAGAGCCTTTTGCATAGTGGCCCTTGCATTTTGGAATCTGCTTCCCCTTGAAATTAGATAGGCAACAGCAATCTGTACTTTTTGTCATATTCTGGACACTTGTTTTGTTTCTACATACCTGTAAGGTTTCTGTGGTGGCTTCTCACGAGTAAAGAGTCCTGACTCTGGATCCTCTTATTTACATTATTTATTGTACAACTATATACATTGAGGAGCTCAAAAGTCTGTGACCGTCTTAGTCACTCTCAGATCCCAGAAGTGGCGCTTTTCAAGAGCGCCCCCAACAAAAGAACTTGGGCACCCCAAGTCTCCTCCTCCCATCCCCGCGTTTCACCCCTCTACGCAATTGGGGCGACGGAACTGCCATTGCCCCTTCCTCCACTGAGCCGCTTGGTCGGGGTTGGGAACCTGGAGCATCCCACAGCCCCTTCCCCATGGAGCTCTCTTCCTGCCTGTTGCTCCCGCAGGATGTCCCCCTGCTGCTCTGGTGGTGTTTGGAACCTTCAACCTCGCAGAGCCTTTCCACCACCCCGCAGGGCTCTGATGGTTCCCTGATAATACCTTCCCAGAAAGACAGGCCTTTTCACTGATAAGAATTCATTGGGGTTTTGTAAAAAATGAAAATGAATTTACATTGTTGTATTGTTTGCAATATTCAACTGTTTGGGTTTTTTGTATTTACTGCTAGCTGAATATTGTAAGAAGTTTTCTGAAGGCTTTTTTCTTTTTACGTTTTGCTTTGAAAAACAGAGTATAAGTTCTTAAATAAATAAAAGTTTTTTCGGTCATGCTTGAAAGTGGTTAGCGTTAGCCGAGGGCAACTAGGGCCAGATCCAAGTGCTGATGTATTTTTAGCGGGTTGCTAAAGGCCTATCAAATTTTACTCAAAATGTGGTTATGCAGTTCTACACATCAATAAAATGATGTTTATTTTTGAACTATAAGAAGCAAGAGATGTTGCATACTTTAAGAACATGAGATGAGTCCTGCTGGACCAGGTGAAATGAATATTGTTTCCATCCGTATTTATTTTATTTCTTATTATATACCCCATGTACATGTATACAAAGTAGCTTATAATCACCAATAAAAATAAAGTCCACCTGATAATAAAATATAAACATGCAGAATATACAGTCAACTGCCTGCTAGAGGACCATGGGCAGGGCATGAAGCCATTATCCCATTGTTCGTCCCTCAAGTGCTCCACTCCTGAAATGGGGGTTTCATTTAGCTACTGTGACTGATGCTCCGTCTGTCCTCCATTAATGTATAATCCTCTCTTTAAGGCATTTGTGCCATCCACCATCGCATGATAGCAAATTCCCTAACTCTCTGTTTATTTAGACCTTTATGCCCAGGGAGGATGTTACTTGGTCGTTCACCACAACTGAAAAGGCCCTTTCTTGGGGCACCATCCACCGAACCTCTGAAGGTGGGGCTGCCTAGAGAAGGACCTCAGAAGATGACCTCAGTATGCGGGCAAGTTCTTGTGAACTATATATGGCCTTAATGGTTAGCACTGGAGCTTTGAATTTTGCTTAGAAAATATACAGTACTCAAAATATTTACTGTTAGCCAATAAATCGTTTTTATCATCAATCTTTTGGAGGAAAGGTACTAATGTTGTAACCCTATACCCACGTACCTCCATGTGTAGGATTCTGCCATAAATTATTTAATATTTTTGAACCATTCATTGACAACCTGTCTACCAAGTGAAATGTTTAGGGAAAGCAGAAAGTTCATGGACGGTGCAGGAGCTATCAATATATTTATTTTAACATCCTGTTACTAAAATACAACAAAACTTCATTATAGCAAAATATAGTCAAGAAATAACTATTTTTGCAGAGTGAGAGGCTGCCTGCCGTCTTCGATTTGTTGCGAAATGTTCAAGCAGAGATTAAAGGAGGCTTATAAATGGAAAAATTTGACAGGACCTGAAAGGTGAATGGAAATTACTCTCATTAAAGCTAAGAAGTCTGACCCTTTATTTGTAGATATGAGTGCCCAAACAAATATCACCAGATGCTTACAGCAAAAAAAACAAAAACAAAAACAAAGCGAAATAAAAATCCCAAAACAAAAACCAGCTTCTTACATTCTCTTTTTCTACTTTTTGTGAGTGAGTCACTAAAACTATTGCAGGCAAATAAGTTCTTTTCTTGCTGAGAGATCACGACGTCAGTGCATCAATATCTATTGCACCTCTTTCCCCCATGGCATACAAACTTAGGAAGCACTATGCTCTAAGCAACATGAGACGTTCTCTTATTTGTGGTACATGGACAACCGTCACCACTTAATGGTTTGTGTTCATACTAGCAGGTGGCACTGGATGAGCAGGGATGACATAATCTGATTACATCAATGGTTTGTGCTGGTCACTGGAAACTACTGCACAGACATCTTGCACTCATGCAGTGGCCTTGGCAGTATGCATATCAGTGCCTTTCGCTCTTATTCACCTATCAACAGCAGGGATCAAGTAGTGCACCTTTTCCTTCCATTGTGTACTACCACTGAGCTTTCTCAGTGTTTTGCCTTCAGTTTTGTTCAGAACTCATCACCAACAGTCAAGCAATAACTACTTGTAGAATCATGGAATTGTAGAGTTGAAAGGGACCCTGAGGGTCATCTAGTCCAACCCCCTGCAATACAGGAATCTCAACTAGATCATGCATGGCAGATGGCTATCCAACCTCTGCTTTAAAAACTCCAAGGAAGGAGAGCCCACCCCCTCTCGTATACTGGGAATGAGGTTGTACACAGAGCAGAAATTAATCATAATAAGGCTATAGAAATGCAGTGTAGTGGTACCTTGGTTTAAGAACAGCTTAGTTCATGATCAAGTTGGATTAAGAACACTGCAAACCCAGAAGTAGGTGTTTTGGTTTGTGAACTTTGCCTTGGAAGCAGAACATGTTCTGCTTCCTGTTGAGTGTGTTCCATTTGTAAATTGAGTCCCCCGCTGCTATGGGAAAGCACGCCTTGGTTTAAGAACACTTTGGTTTAAGAACGGACTTCCGGAACGGATTAAGTTCGTAAACCAAGGTACCACTGTATGCTACTTCAGAATACTTCAGAATTTAGGTGGTTGATAACACTTTATGTAAAAAAAGCAAAAAACAAAACAAAACAAAACACCCTATGCAAATAGAAAACTCGGGACAAATGAAAAACTAAGAGAGAAAGGTTTCAGCCCCACTCTTTGCCTGCTTTCTATTTTCAGGGAGATATTTTATGTTAGGCAGTTTATATACTGCATTTTCCGTAAATAATTCTGTACTGAAATGATTCACAGGAAATAAGCAATCTATAATAACAGTACATAATCGTTATGGAAGTTATAATATCACTGCAGTGTAATACTAGCAATACAGTACAACAATTATTTCATTTTACATGCATCAAAAAGTGAACATAAAGCTTCCCGATAAGTTAATTTGGAATATTTATCATTGAGGAACATTTATAAATATGATCCACTTGGTGTTAAAAATGCATTGTTCGGTATTTCAGTTAAACATTCAGATACTACCATTTAAAACAGCAAATTTATAATTATTATAGTCACTGTGTATACGTATTTTGATTATTTACTGTATTAACTTCGTTATTTGCAAAATTTAAAAAAATGAAAGACTTTACGAGCCTCTTAAATTCAACTGATGGGTCTTAATGGCGCTGAGAGTGCCACATTCCCCACCCATGGCCATTTAGGAAAGGTAGGTCAAAAACAGATTGGCTAAGATTCAGAAAGTTACCTTACTCTTAATGGTTAAGACTGAAATCATAAATACACTTACCTAGCAGTAAGCTTCATTGAATTTAACAGGCATACTTCTGTTAGACATGGTTCAGATTGCGCTGCTAGACAGAAAAATTCCCAACTTTCACCAAGCTTTTCTGACTTAAAGAACCAAGCCAGAAGGAAGTTGGCTGGCCCATGCAGCTGCTTAAAAGGTCCCGGCCACGCCCCTGGCCAGCGGGGTTGGTCGGCTGTGGACCATGACGCAGCCAGGACCCTCACGATGACGCGGGACATCGTCCCGCCTCTGCGCCGAGTGTGTTGCCACATGGTCTGTCTGCAACTCCTCCCCATTCGGAAGTGGAGCAGATCTGTTAGGATGGTAAAGAAAGGACTCAATGGCTCCAACCTTCTTTTCACCTACTCTTGTTGTGAAATTCCTCTTTCTTAGTGAGAGGAGAATACCAGGACTGCAATGGACGTTGTGGCCAGGAAACCACTAATGGGAAATTCTTAACTGTCTTTAGAGATGTTGAAGAAGAACTGGGGAAGTTCCATCATTAAAACTGAAGGGAAGTGCAAGAATCATCTCCCAATGATATCTATGGATATATATGCCCAAGGAAAGGACAGGGTCACAGTAAACTATGGTGTAGTTCACATCCCATTGAAGCCAATGATAGAAACCTGACACATTTCGATAGAGTTGCAGTTCACTCGGCAAGAACTTGCTGACCTCAGTTTAATTTAATATTTAAATTAGTTGTAGTTTAATTTAACGTGAGGAATTAGGTAAGGGATTTTGTTCCTTTTAAGTAAAACATGGAGGTTAAACAAATCCAGCTTCTGACTTAATTTCTGGAAAGTATTACATTCTGGTAAGAGAGAAGGTATTCTAATGTTCAGAAGGAAGTTGGCAGTAGCCTACTTCAACTAGAGAGATACTCTGCATTTCTCCCAAAGCTGCTGTTCTCTAGGAAAAGCAGGTGTTGGGCTTCTGTTTCCTATGTATGTGTGTAACATGTAGACCTCCCTCTAATTCACCTACCCCAAAAAAGAATAAGGCTTCTGTCCTGGCAGAAATAATTATGTGAGATAAGCGAAACCACAACTGGTAGCCTTTAGGAGGTATTTGATGAGTTGTGTCGGTTTTATTTATTTTTAAAACTAATTTATTATCCACCCATCATAAAACAAATTCTCAGGGCAGCTGGTATCACAATGAACCCGTAAAATAAAATGTACAATATATGGATCAGAAAGAAATTAAACAGTAATCAATAAATAATATATTGTTATGTCAAACAATGAATAGCTTCCAACAAATCCTGTTAGTGTACCAAAGTGATTTTTGCTTTATCGAAAATTGTTTATTGCATTTAAATCTTCTAAAGAGCTAGCGGTGGTGTTCCTGGTTCTTCCCTGTCCCACATTTCTGTGAGGATTGTTAGGGTGAGGTACAGTGGCTGGCCACACATTGCCCACTGATTTTCATAGTTGCTGGGGATTTTAACTTGTGCCTCCTGAATCAGATCATTGGTAGGTCATTTTATTTTATTTTATTTTATTTTATTTTACAATTTTTACTCACATCCCACCCTGCTGTACCCAGTGTGCACACATGCTTACTGTTGGATGTAGATGAGTGCTGTGATCATCAGTCTTTGCAAACTCTTGCTTTGTACCACATCATTAAAATTAATAGCAATCAGGTGACAAATATTCTCTCATTCCCTTCCTCCCCACCCCACCCCACCCCCACACTATTTCACACTATCTGTCTCTTAATTTGTACTTTATTCATGAACATCAGGGCCTGGAATCTTTCCTGCTTTATTGGTATTGTATACAATAAGTTATTAAATTTCATCTCTGTAATACACCTGCAGTAAAATAACAAAACATTACTGCACTTAAGGAACGTGTGTGTGTGTTGCAATGTTTCACCCCCCTCTTCCAAACAGCTGCTTACAGATTTCAAGATCGGTTGTATATATTCCCTAGAGCCCACCTCTAATAATCGAGACGCATCTGCCATTGCAGTGTTATAGGCATATGTGGTTTTATTGAAAGCTATACCTATCTATAAAAAAATTAAATAACTACTACCTCAATTAAATTGGCAAGCTACCTTTTGTGAAGATCATATTGCAGACCTCTTGAGACGCAAGAGTTCATTTTACTCTTCTGTTACAAATCACTAAGTATGTTTTTTGATTAGTCAAATAAGTAGATTTCTTCTTGCTCTCGTGGCAAGTTATCTCTGCCTATTATCAAATATCCTTCCTGCTCTCTGCACATAAAAACACATAAATGTTGTATTGAGATATCATTAAATCAAATAAAAGCAAGGAATTCAGAAGATAAATTCCTTTCTCTTATATCTCTTTGGTCCCTTCACTTCTCCCCTTTCCATTGTTTCGGGACAGAATATATTTTAGGAGTGTTGGATTGTATGGTGAATGAGTAGACAGTGCAGCTGATCCAATGAGCAAGTTGGGAGTGGTAGAACATATTGCCTGTAAATGAAAACTACCAATGCTGCTATGCATGGAAACACTTTCTGCTCATGCACAATGGGGGTGAGCATTGTGGCTGGTCAATGTAGTGCCCTCCAGGTGTTGCTGGGGGGGAAATTCCTGTCATTCATGATTGGGCTGATAGCAGTTGGAGTCAAGCAATGTTGGGTACCCCTGGTCTATGAGATAATTGCCTCCTTTGAACCATCCTGTGTATGCAATTTATATGTATTTATACATTTATTTAATATATAGATGTGGTCTTTCTGTTTATATCCTATATAGATGTGGTCTTTTACTGAATGTTTGAAGCTGTACTCAGTAATACTATACAATTGATATAGATTCATATAATGCTGCCCAGATGCTTTGAGATCTTTCAGAGAAGCTGCTCAGTGTTCCATCTGGCCTCCACTTGGAACAGGGTCTTCTCAGAAGTCACCCCACCTCTCATTGGAGGTATACTCAGCCCCATATTGGCTGCTTTCTAGAAACAGATAAAAAGTAATTGCAGGAAGAAGCTGAAATTGGAGGAATTAGAGGAAGCTGCTGTCCAAAATAGGATACCCCTGATCCATTATAAGACACAGAGGGCCTCATTATGCAGCTCCATTAAATTCCTTCTTCCCAGGCTTCTGGGACGTCCAGGAATCCAAGCAAGAGCTGTAGAAACTAAGAATGCATAAGCACTCCAAATTTAGATCTCTGGCTTCTGTGAGTGGCTGTTTGGGCACTCACAGATACTTGAGTCTTACCAGGTCCCCACACTTGGCCTCATTTGTGAAAGGATAGGAGCTGCTTCCCTGAGGAAGTGCATCTGAACATCCTTCCAACCATGTGGGAGAAGCCCATCACATAGGTCTGCCATGCCCAGTCAGCACCCTGGTCCTCACCTTCCTTATGCTGCACTCCTTCAGGCAATATAGGATATTCTAAAATGATCTCCAGTTTGGATTCCCAAGCCTACTGCAAGGATATCCTTTGTTGATGTTCTTCACCAAAGACACATGTTTTGGCTACAGCTGTCATGCTTCTCTTAGAGTGGCATACTTCTCCAGCAAGCCATTTGGGACCTTCCAGTGAACAATAAAGTTCCACAGCCGCTGCACCATTTCATGGCAAGTAAAATTTACTCCCATTAAAGCTTGGTGGTGGTGTCTCACTTGCAGCCCAGTCCAGATCTTCAGTTGTTTACAGTGGATATATGCTGTTAAATTTTTGTTACCTGCTCAGATTGTGGTTATTTCATTCAGTCAGTAGGTTCAGATTCTAAATTATGATTGCACATAAAGGTAAATATTTTCATATTTTTTAAAAAAAGAAAAAGAAAAATTGATTTTGTTGATGCAAGATACCATGAGTGCCTCAATCTGAAGCAAAAGCTGGGGTGCTTTTAAAAATAAATAAATAAATTGACATGAAATTAATTTAATAATAAATAGCATTATTTATTATTTAATAATAAATAATAATAAGTAATGTTATGTTAACCTTTGTCGTCCAAAGCTTGTACATATTTTGCATTGGGTGTTTGTTTGTTTTTAGACAGTGTTGATATGTAGGAGACTTCATTTTTTTTAACAGCTCAGAATCAAAATACATAAATAGAAAAAGCAAGACACGAATTGGTCAAAGGTTGAAGTAGCTAAAGTTGTAGACTATTACTCAGAGTCCTTTTGGCCATGCTGAGCTCTGCACAGGCTCATAGGCAGATTCCTGACTGGAATGCTGTGACTGTTTTGTTATTCTCATGTTTGACACTGCTTTTTATGAAGGGGTTCCTGGTTGTGTGAATGGTTCAGTATATAGGTGCATATAAAGTTGAAGTTGAACAGGCTGCATTATTGCATAGGCATGCTAGTGTGATGTTTATTTCTCTAATTTCCTGGTAAAAAAAACCCAAAGTGGTAAAATCGATATCAATAAGTGCCCTGCCGTAGACTGTACTAGGTTTTATTTTCTTTCTTTTTTTCCCTGGATGCTGTCGACTCCAGATTATACACTAATTACAGGTTTAAATTGATGTGGACTGTGACCCTGTGCGCATTTAACTTGGAAGCAAGCCCAACTGAACTCTGTAGGCCTTGTTTCTGAGTAAACATGCATGGGATCAGGGCTGTGGATCATATTGACTTGAGGGTTAGGCATCAGACCAACACTTGCTGAATTGATTGAAATAAGTGCCGTTGCATATGCAGTATAATTATAATTAGCTGGTGTGGGACAACTCACCTGGATGTGTGTCAAAAAGGTCCGTGCCTCCTTTGTCATTGCTGTGGAAGTATAACAATGAAATTCAATGCTAAGAGGAACACGGGTATTCTGGAAAAAATGTGACCCTCTGAATTGAAAAGAAACACTACCTTAGTAATATCCTGGTCACTGAAAATAAACACAGCTGCTTCTAATGTCCAAGAATAGCATTCCCCCCTGCTGAGCCACATTCTCCAGTTGTTCAGAAGCTTAACCTGTAATTCTCTTTGTGGCATCCTGAGTGTAGAACTTGAAATTAAAAAAGAGGGAAAAGAAAAGGACAGAAATAATGGCTGCACTGAAGCCTACTAAATGGGCTTTATCGCATGTGCAGCTGTGGGCTACATTGCAGCGGAAAGTTAGCTGATCTTTCCTGATAATGTTGCTGATTATCAATTTGCATTGACCACCATGCGGGCAAGAATAGTGGCAGCTCAGTGGTAGGGCATCTTTGCATGCAAAAGGTGCCAGCTTCCACCTTCAGAATCTCCAGGTAGAGTTGACCTAAAATCATGAAGAACTGTTGCCCGTAGTCAGATACTGAGCTAGATGGACCAATGGCTCAGTATAAGGCAATTTTCTATTTTCCTTCGTTCCTAAACCCAAGTCTCAATGCTGCAGTAATGAACAGACACAACATGGAATAAACTCTCTTAACCAGGAGTATATGCAGGTATAGCATCCCATTAGAGAGGCAGAAAAGGTTCAAGGAAGCCAGCATGTTGCATCTAGAAAGTGTAATTTCTTCAAATGAGAGTGCTATCCAGCATTGTCTCCTCTGCTGATGGAAGGCATCAGTCAGCAGGAAGGGGAGGGAGGCAGTTTTCAGAGATGCACCCTTCCCACCGCAGTCTCCCATCCCTCCCTAAGGTAGAAGATAAAAAGGCTTTTGGAGAAGGTATCCCCCCTCTTATTCCCTCTCCTTAAATCTTCTCCAGATGTTTGGGAGACCCTGCTAAATAGATTCAAGCAGTGCATTGGGGGAGGAGGAATCGCCAGATGTTGTTTCTGTCTGCATGCTGCTGATGGATATCTTCCATCAACAGAGAGAGCAGCGTTGGATACCACCTAAAACCATTGCCTTTGGCCTCTACAGAATCAGTAAACAAAATATCCAGTTGAGCGTCTTTTGTAGCTGGTTGACTGACTGAACCCAAAGAGCGCTCACCAATGGTTCCTCATCATCCTGGGGGAAAGTGACAAGTGGGGTGCCACAGTGTTATGTCCTGAGCCTGTTGTTCAACGTCTTTATAAACAACTTGGATGAGGTGATTTTGGGGGGTGCTCATCCAATTTGCAGATGACACCTAACTGTGGTAGGACTTGGAGGGTAGGACCCTAACCAATAGCTTCAAGTAACAAGAAAGAAGATGCCAACTGTACATCAGGAGAAAGCTTTCTGGTGGTAAGAGCTGTTCAACTGTGGAACAGTCTTCCTTGGAAGGGGGTGGTCTCTCCTTCCTTGGAGGTTTTAAAGCAGAGGTTGGATGATCACCTGTCATGGATATTTTAGTTGAGATTCCTGCTTTGCAGGGGGTTGGAATAGATGACCCTGGGCAAAATATTTTCTTGGGGGGTGGAGTTATAGGTTGCTGTTATTGTTAATAGAGAACAGTCCCTCAGTGCTTTTAAAGAGGCGGGGGAGAAATGTCAATGTGGATTCATAATGGCAACAGTGGAAAGCTCCGGGTCTCAGGTGCCTTTCTCTGTTTAGCTTATACCTTTTTTTCCTTATCTCCTAATAGCTCTGAGCTCTTGGTATTTAATAATAATAGTAAATAATAACAAAGAGAGAAGGGTACATTATTGTTCTTTTCAGCTTATGATGAAGTGTCTGTCTACCAGACACAGGATTCGTCTTGGTATGTTTAGTAGCAGTGGATAAGTTAATATTTTTATTTTGTTTTGAAGTTAATGATGGAATGTAACCATCTGTCTGCATTTTTATTGGAGATTTTTTTATATATAAAAAACTGCTTTCTTTCTGTAATAAGAGAAGTAGCTTGGCTCTGGAAGGGTTTGCATTTTGATATAATAGGAAAGCTGATCTTATCAAATACAGAGGTTGAAATGTGGATAGCTCCCATCTATTTGCTTTTCAAATCCATCTTGGGGGAAATAATCCAGATAATGTCTAATAAAATGAATGTATCTCTTTCGATATAATACATGTGGGCATTTTTGATGTGTGTTTTTTTAAAGAAACATACTACTGGAACATATGGGGTTAGATTTACAACCCATGCATTAACTAACCCAACACAATGGTAAAAACCTAGATATAAGGTGTTGTTAGCATAACTGTACCAAGGTGACCAATTTTTCTTTGCTAAAGAGATTTTAAAAACAAGCCCGTAAATTTTCTTTTAATGGACTTAAATCTTAGTAGTGACAGATAATAAGCTTAGATACTATAAGTAATTTTGCAGACAATTCTTCAGTGTGATTATTATCCACATAACCAGTATGACTCTCTTGCACCCATTTGCCTCCTCTCGCCCACTGCTTCTGGCGGCTTGCCCTCCCTGCTTTCTGTCCATCCTGCTCTTCCTCTTTCAGGCAAGAACCCTCTGAAAGTCAGGAGGGGGAAAGTGCCACTTCCTTAGCTCTGAAATGTTGTTCACCATCTGGGAAGAGCACGGGTTATGTTAGATTCAAAGCACTGGGGCAGAAACTTATAATGGTCCTTTTAACGATGGTGGTGGTGAGAACAGAAAGGCCAGCTTTCATTAACTATACATTAAATATATGTGTTTTATTGGATTTATCCTATATATATTTGTACAAAGTGGGGGTTTCAGAGTGGATTGCATTATAGCAATCAATCTATGTTAAACTCTTTCCTGGTACATGTTGGCTGGTACATGCATGATGATCCTGTGCTCATTCATACATTCCTATTCACTTAAATGTCCCTCGTTGTGGGATATCTTCCCAATATAAATACCAGCTTCAGGACCACAGGAGGGGAGGAAAGGGTTAAATGCCCCTCCCTGCCTGCTGCAATCACACTAATTGTCATCTGCCTAGCTGATACTGCTGTTTGCATTAAAAGCAACAACAATAACAACTTTTCATTAAGTGCAATGTCTAGTTCGGCGCTCTGACTCCCACATTTATGCCTTTGAGATGGTCAGGATGGGGTGTGTGTGGAGTCAGCAGCTCCCTTTTTAGCAAAAATACTTGGATATGTATTATGGATACTTAGTTGAAAGAATATTGCTGTGATGAAATTTCCTCAATATATCACCTGTATTGAGATACTGTCATATTTATTTTAATTGGCTCATTAATCAGTTAATAGCAAAACAGTTAATCAATTAAAAACACCTCTAATAACCCACAGCCCTAAATATTATGAACTAAAAGGGCCAGCAATTAATTGTACTTTACATTTGCAAATAACCCTACATGTCAGTGATGGCATTAAGAGTTTTTAAATAGTTTGTGCAAGTGGTGCTCTGGGAGAAAAGTGTTGCAGCATAGATTGCTTCTGTTGAGGGTTCAAACCACTTCAGTCCACCCTCCTATGCCAGCTTTCCCCTTCTTCTCCAGTGGTCATTCCAAGTTCCATGCCTGTTGTCATGCGGTTGTGGTTGTGCCCAGAACCATTTACATTGAAATTTTTGATTTCTCCATTGATTTCTCTGGGTAGTTTTCACTTTCATCTTTGGATGCATTTTAAAATAGATTTTCTGTATGCACCAGGAATTCTTCTATTCATGCAACATAATGGTTTTTTCTATACTTTATATATCTCTGTGTCTTGTCCACAATGTGGTTTCCAGCAGCGTTGGATTGGTGGGAGATAGCTGCCCATCTTTTGCTGAAATAGTAGATAAGAAGGTAAGAAGAGCCTGCTCAGTCAGGCCAGTGGCCCACCTAGTGCTGAATCCCATTCTCATCGTGACCAACCAACTGCCCTAGTGAGCAGAGGCATCTGACAGTGAGAAGTATTAAGGTCTTAGCTAGGTGCAATTGATCTCATGCATCTTGCAAAGTTTGTGGAGATACTGGTATCAGTAGCATGCATGTACAAAGCCACTTCAGTAGTTTCTAATTACTCTTCTAATGTCAGATCACAAAGCAATCATATGAAGTAGTGATCGTTAGAAGGAAAGTGAGATCATACCTTGATTGATTGAGGCACAAGAACTATATCTGAAGGTGGGCCCTTTTGGAATCCCCACAGAACATTCGTAACTAGTTTTCATCTAGGAAGTACATGAATAGAATCAGGTTCCATAGGGCACATGGTGTAAAGAGGGGGCCCAATTGACCCAACACCATGCTGTACCTGGGAGCCACATGATTGACTCTATGTCCCTTCAAGGATAGGATTCAGTATTTGCATATCCAGAACCAATTTATCAGCATTTACACCTGAGCAGACACTTTTCAAACAGGCAAAAGGAAACAAAATTGAGATCTATTCACAATGAAGCTAGTGAGATTCTGAGATTGGCAAAGATTCATTTGGCATCAGTATAAGAGTGTAGTATGCAGCAGGAGAACTCAGCTACCAGAATGGAGCTGTCAGAGTGGAGGCTCTGTCCCCCTGGTGTTCAAACAAATCATGCAGAAAGGTTCAGAAATCTGGTTCTAGATCATTGTGCAAGCACAGAAAACCATACCCATAGTCAGGTTTCTGGAAGCAAACCACACAGATGTTCTTGCAACAAACAAGTCTTTATTCTAGTCCCTGTGCCCTTGAGATTTATTCAGCTAATTGGAGACCATAGAATTCTAGTGGGCACATTTTGCCCAATGTGGCCCTAGTCAACTACAGCAGTTATTGGTTGTTGTCACCAAGGTCTTCTGTTCTGGTCCACTCATACAACAACATACTCCAGCTAACAACAACAACAACACTGAGCAGAAAGACACAAGTGATGTAAGTTTCTCTGAGGAGGGTCTTGGACACCAATTGTTTTTAAGTGTTGGGATTCAAAAAACAGAGTGTGTAACAGTGATTGCAAGACGAAAGTTCATTTTCCGGAGTGCCAATGAAGGATTATTTTTGGACAAAGTGTGAATTTACAGAGACTATGGGTTCCTTCAAATAGGCCTGTAATCAGCAAAAGCAAGCTGCAAAGGCAGGTATGTACCCAAAATGAGATTCAGAGCGCAATCAATTTTGGTTTGTCGCACCCAACATTTGCACATTTCTCAAGGGAGTGATGCTGAGGAGCCCAGCATCTAATGATACTTATGGAACCACTCCTCAAGCCTCTACCTAGGACTTAGGTTCACAAAAGAGCTTATGTTTAGAGCAGAGTTCTTAGTAGTTGCCCCAACAGAGATGCTCTCAGTGAATAATAAAATGAAGGATGGCATGGATCCATCCTTTAGATAGAAAATAAGTCCCTTGTTCCATTTATCTCCTCCCCCCACCCTCCCCAGTTTGCAACGCTAGAAAGAGAGATTGGCACAGAACAGATTTTAAGAGGGGGATAAACCAGATTTTATGTGTGTGTTTGTGTACAGGATATCGTTGGGAGATATAAATATATATGACAACAATGCTGTGTGGATGCTACAACAATGAATAATGTAAGGAGACCATTAGCATAACCTACGGCTGAATGGGTTGAAATGGCCACCCAGTTCTCTAAATTATTATGTGAGAGGTGATTTGGTGCCATTTCAGGAGTTAAGATTCAGCCACCAAAAACAGCTGGGGGCGTGTCTTTCTTTTTACCATTTAAAAGCTGTCTCGGGGGATGTTATAGGAAGGATGCTAGGTAACAAGCAATAGGTGAATGTTAAGAGTGCATGTTTTACATGCAGATTGTCCCAGATTCAATCCCCAACATATCCAGGTAGGGCAGGGAAAGTCCATGCTTGGAACACGAGTTACTACTTCCGGGTTAGCGGAGTCTGTAAGCCGAGGTGTTTGTAACCCAAGGTACCGCTGTAATCAGAAGCATTTAAGAAGAAAATAATATCGCTACTAAAGAAGTTGCACACATTGGTCCCAGATGTTCCGACCAAAGGTCCAAAGTTGAACAGAAAATAATCAGGCTTTTTTTTTTGCCACAGAGCCTTTTAAATCTCCATGCAACACCAGACTCATTTTCTGCAGTAGCTGTTAGAAGACAGATCAGTAGGGAAGGTATAAGGAACAAATCAGGATCCTTTTTCCATGGCATTTTGATCATCATCCTTTATGCAAAGGAAATTCCTTTGATATATAATATCCCTGTAACATGGGATATTTATTTCTCCCTCAACCTAGGAATGGGATAAAGCATTGATTAGTGAAAATTGGTTACTTCACAGTTGCGGTGGGTCTTTGAAGTAGCAGATTTGCATCTTAGCCTTAGGGATGGGATGAACGATAAGTCTAAATAAATAAATAGCTAACAGCACAATATTGTACATGTTTACTCAGAAGCAAGTCTCTCTGAATTCAGTAGAGCTTACTTCCAAGTAAATGGCAGTCAGATTACAGGCTAAATGGTCTCTTTATAGCAGCATCTTGAACAACAGCAAAAAAAACCAAAAACCTACAGTGAAATGAAAGAACTTATAAGGCAGTATAGATTTCGTATTTACAAGCAGCTGTGAAACCATCCTTCCTTACCTTTCATTTCTGTAAAAGCTAACTATGCCCTCATTTTTATTTAAAACACACACATATTTTTCTTCTTCTCACTTTCTGTATGCATTTATATATAGGAAGCTGCTGGCTCAGCTAGAGATACCACCTGGTTATCTTGATGCACCCAGGTAACAAAACATTGTGTGTATCTCACTGGCAGAATCTGCACCTGCTAGGTGTGTGATGCACTTAAATCTACAGCATGCACAACTCTGGGAGATCTGTCAATAAAATCTTTTCCCCCCTTCAGCTTTCATTTAAAAGCACACTGGCTCCTTTCTAAATCTTTTATTTTCCTGTAGTGCCTATAATAATTACAAGGTCATTCACAGGAATGTTTTTGTGCATAAAAAGGTAAAGGGACCCCTGACCGTTAGGCCCAGTCATGGGCAACTCTGGCGTTGCAACGCTCATCTCGCTTTACTGGCCGAGGGAGCCGATGTTTGTCCACAGTCAGCTTCCAGGTCATGTGGCCAGCATGACTAAGCCGCTTCTGGCAAACCAGAGCAGCGCACGGAAACGCCGTTTATCTTCCCGCCGGAGCAGTACCTATTTATCTACTTGCACTGCGTGCTTTTGAACTGCTAGGTTGGCAGGAGCAGGGACTGAGCAACGGGAGCTCACCCCATCACGGGGATTCGAACCACCAACCTTCTGATCGGGAAGCCCTAGGCTCTGTGCTTTAACCCACAGCACCACCCGTGTCCCTGTTTCATGCATACTTTAGTTAAAATAAACTTTTGAGGATACAATCCTTTGCAGACTTAATGCAAGAGTAAGGGCCAATGAATTCAGTGGCACTTCCTTTCAGGTAGCCATGTGCAGTATGACACTGTAAGTTGCCATTTATTTTACTTTATTTCTGCCAACCTATCAAGATGATTATGTGAGCAAGTTTTTTTTCTCAAGCTTGACCTTAATTCATATTGCAAAAATCTTGTTGGTTTCATCCGGTGAGAACTTTTTAACTGCAGGTGGCTAGAAAACATTTTGTCCTTTCTCTTTAACCAGATTGGTGTACATAGTGATATTTTGCTAGTGATTTGTAAATTTGTTATGCTTGATACACTGTTGCAATCCATGATATAGCTTGATATGCTGTTGCAATTCAGGATAGTTTTTGTAGCACTGTCATATTAATGAAATTCACTTCCATCATTGCCATGAAGCTGCCAACAAATGTATTTCTGCCCCCCATCCTTGGTCCCATCCCTGATATCTCTTGGGTCAAAGGCTACATCAAAGGCGCACCCTATGATTGTCATGGAGGCCATTAAGTCTTGACCCAGCCCAGTGGCAGCCTCTGCATTGATATTGAACTCACCTAGGACTACCAACCTGGGGTCCCCCAGCAATATCTCACAGACTTATGTTGGCCAGCCCAATCAAAGATGCGGCTGAGCAACAGGCTAATCAGTAGACCAACAGCATCCCCAAGCTGTCTCCCTAGCTAAACACCAGGTATAGACCCTCTAGCCCCATTCCCAAGATCAATAGGTTTTCTGGTAAATGAGATGGTGCTTTTATGGACAATAGGAACACCCCCCTCCCCAACCTGGTACTGTACTAAGCACCCAGATGAGCACAGATAAGTAAGGTCAGTCCCACACAGCTCACTCATCCAAGTCTCAGTAATGCAAGTCATATCAGCCCCTTTCATCCACAGTCAAGTCATGGATGAGCATGGTCTTATCATGAACTAATCTGGCATTCAATAATAGCCCCACCAAACCACAGGACTCACGGGATAAGCTACCTGTACCTTCTCGAGGAGTGCGAAGGCTGTAACAAAGAACAGAGACCAAATATCTACTGTCTCTCCCCCGAATGGTAGTCAGCCCTTCCACTCTGACTATATCTTCCCTTGCCCATCACCATTGAAACTGGGGCAGCATCTTTGCAACTCCCTGCTTCCTTTCCACCCAGACACATTTTAGGACCTCCATCCAATATCACATTATCCAATATCACATTACACAACTGGGAAATTAGGGCCACAGATAGTAAACTAAGACCTAGTAGCATGTGAATCCCACACTGTTAGGAGGAAGATGGAAAGTCCTTGCCCTGTCAAGCCAAACTTTCCCCTCTCCCAGGCTCTCACCCCTGGTAATGGTAACAGGCCTTTCTCCTACAGTTCCTAGCCTACAATTCCATATCCTGACTGGCAGTGATGGATGACCCACAGTGAAAACCCCGTTTGCTGTCATCCTGTTTGGGGACGGCCCCACTGCCTGTAGCAGAGCCTGTTCTTACAGCAAGGGAGGTTCTGGACCATGCTCACACCCCAGCTCAGCCAGCAATCTTTCTTACGCTTTCTTACCTGCAAGCAGATATCTCACTGGATGAGCAGGCAAAAAACAAACACTCATGCTGGCTGGGAGAGCAGACCAACCCGCTCCTCCCTGCCTAACTCTCTGTAGGTCTAACCCAAAGCCTGCACAACCTTTTTTAAGGTTGCAATTGATGATGTAAATATCCGTGAAACATCTGTAAGAAATATTTAAAATCTTACTCCATATTCTGCATAATTTCTGTTGTAGTTCACACTTGCCTGGTTGCTAGAATAATACTTCAGCAAACTGACATACCCTTTTCCCTGCTGGAAAAGAAAACTCCTGGTCATCTTAATCTGTGGTTCCAGCTAATTAATTCAATGCCACATTCTGTGCAATTAATTTTGTGCTTCTATTATTTCTTTCAATATTTCCTTCAAGTTCTATGTCATTTGTTGTGCTCTTGACTTTCATTTAAAAAGCACACAAAAAACCCCAGCAACCAGACTCTGACGTCATGCAAGGGTGGATCATGAAGCTGTAGAAACTTGGCTGTTCCCAAGTCCTTTCAAAACCACTGGGAACTTAAATGCTTTAACTGTGTGCTTAGATTCCATTGGTTTCAATGACACTTGATTTTCTTTGCAATTTAAAGGGGTAGCAGGTGTTTTAACAACGAAAAAAGCCCTCTACTATATATATATATATATATATATATATATATATATATATATATATATATAAATATTATGATTTTTGGCCTATGATTTTTGGCCTATGTCATTTGTTGTGCTCTTGACTTTCATTTAAAAAGCACACAAAAAACCCCAGCAACCAGACTCTGACGTCATGCAAGGGTGGATCATGAAGCTGTAGAAACTTGGCTGTTCCCAAGTCCTTTCAAAACCACTGGGAACTTAAATGCTTTAACTGTGTGCTTAGATTCCATTGGTTTCAATGACACTTGATTTTCTTTGCAATTTAAAGGGGTAGCAGGTGTTTTAACAACGAAAAAAGCCCTCTACTATATATATATATATATATATATATATATATATATATATATATATATATATATAAATATTATGATTTTTGGCCTAGCTTCTTGTTTTCTTGACGTCTGTCCAAAATTTTTGAGTGCTTCTACCTAAAACATGTGCTGCTTGGAGCCTGTATAAAATGAGCCCACTTCAGATTTGGGCAACAGTTAAGGTAGTAGAGTGGAGGCACTTTATCCACATCATGTCGTGATCTTTCCAGTAACCCTCACACACCTTGTAAACACACTTGGCATGTAACAATACTACATACCACTATGTACCCAGCTGGCTTTAACAAGACAGCTGAATTTTCCTGCTCCGTGTGTAAATTCCCGCAGCCTGAGACTGCCACACTTTCAGGTGTTTTCTGTTGTGTTGCAAAGCAAGCACAGGACCACCAGGGATGGGGGGAAACAAAAAGGATTTCTCTACCACTTGGAGCTGTGCTTGTGCAGTATTTTATTACCATTCCATTTATTTCAAGATAAGAATTTTTAACAGAGAATTGTATTCATAAAACTTGTTGCAATGCTTGATTTCCACATGATTGTTTGGCTGGCCAAATGTTTGTTTGTTTTAATTCAATATTGTTTTATATTACAGACTGCCTGTGAACAGAAAACCCACACCTTATTTGGTGAATTGTATCACATACTGTACTATATTTTGCAGTGTTTCCCAACCTGTCTGTTGTGACCTGCAAGTGGGCCGTGGGTTGCATAGTGTTTTCTCGATTGCAATTAAAATGTATGAAATTGATGGCTGCCGAAGACTTGTGGTCCAAAAACCATGGAAGAATAAATCTATGGGTCACCATGCCAAGTAAATTTCATGCCAAAGGGGTTGGGAACCACCAATCCTCTGGCCCTTCTGGCAATCCAGTAATGTGTACAGGGTAGTCATGAGCCAGTGTTGGTGACCTGACCAACTGTGGTAGGTTGATCCTAGTCAAGAAAGTGTGTGGTGGGGGAGAGAATAGGACTAGATTTAAATGATCCATTGTTCTGTGGCACAGTGACTTAATACAATCACTGTGCAATGGGAGCAACAGAAACTAGGTCACTTTGAAGTGAAGAATGTCAATGACTGCATTCAAATACAGTGGTACCTCAGGTTACAGATGCTTCAGGTTACAGATTCTGCTAACCTAAAAATAACGCTTCAGGTTAAGAACTTTGCTTCAGGATAAGAACAGAAATCGTGGTCTGGCGGCGCAGCAGCGGGAGGTCCCATTAGCTAAAGTGGTGCTTCTGGTTAAGAACATTTTCAGGTTAAGAACGGACCTCCAGAACGAATTGAGTTCTTAACCCAAGGTACCTCTGTATTGTGTTCTCTAGTCCTCTATAACAACCCTGGTTTGGAAGAATGACTCAAGCTACAATTGGCTTGTTTGGGTGTCACAGCAAATAGTGGTTTGACAAGCCAGGAAATGTTCTATTAAGCCAGGAGGCAGGAACATGGACAGAGTTCATTGCTAATCCTCCAAACAATGACTGGAGCATTGGGGAACACGACATCTAAAGCAGTGTTTTTCAACCTTTTTTGGGCAAAGGCACACTTGTTTCATGAAAAAAATCACGAGGCACACCACCATTAGAAAATGTTAAAAAATGTTAAAAAATTTAACTCTGTGCCTATATTGACTATATATAAAGTAATTTTTCAATTTTTCCCACGGCACACCAGGCAACGTCTCGCGGCACACTAGTGTGCCGCGGAACAGTGGTTGAAAAACACTGATCTAAAGGAACATTGATTCCAAGGCTGTTTAATTTTCAACAGTCGATATCTTGAAGATTCTTAAAAAGCATGATGCATAGTTGAACCATTCATATGACCCAATTCTTCATGGAAAAGCTTACCACTCTAGAAAGTTTTAGGCTTGCTTTTATTGGAAAGCTTCAAGGATCCCAATTTTGCAAAACATGAAAAGTAAAAAACACAGACATGAAGAACTGTACATGACAACACAGACAAGAGATAATGAAGGCGTGCCCTGTTCACATGAGAAAACAATTTCCCACAGCAAGTCATATAGGAACAATATAGGGGTAGGAGCATATCATTCTAGCAACCGGGCTCAGGATCACTAGATGCCAAGTAATTTAAGGAAGGGCAGCTGCTCAAACTATTACAGTCCTAAACTAGGACCCAAATCCTGAAACACTAATAGTAAAAAGGTAAAGGGTAAAGTAAAGGACCCCTGGATGGTTAAGTCCAGTCAAAGGTGACTATGGAGTGTGGCATTCATCTTGCTTCAGGCTGAGGGAGCTGGTGTTTGTCCACAGACTGCTTTCCGGGTCATGTGGCCAGTATGACTAAACTGCTTCTGGTGCAACAGAACGTCTTGATGGAAGCCACAGCTCATGGAAACGCAATTTACCTTCCCACCACAGCAGTACTTATTTATCTACTTGCACTGTTGTGCTTTTGAACTGCTAGGTTGGCAGAAGCTGGGACAGAGCAACAGGAGTTCACCCCGTTGTGGGGATTCAAACTGCCGACCGTTGGAGGTAGTAATTGGAATTTTAATTTGGGCTCCCATACTGTTAGAGCATCATTTCAGTGTAGTGTTTGTTCTGGGGTATTTGCACTTGTCACCACTCCCCCCCCCCCGGTGTTCTCCTATTCAAACGAGTGGAGGAAGTAGTATAAAATAAGAATCCAGTTACAATCCACCCAATCTAAAATATCTTGACTTTGATTTTATGGAGCAATCTCTTTCTGGTTGAAACACACAGGAAAGACTGACGTTAATCATCTTGATAGGCTAGTGAGTCTTTTGAAACAGTTTGCCAGCGGAACACTTTTTAAGCAAGAGGTGATTGCAGCATGCTGTGGAATTATGTGCTAAAGGATGTGCTCAAAGATGCATCAACTGACTAGGCATTTTTGCTCACAGTCCTTGTGCATTTCACTCACAATACAGAGAGAAAGATAACAAACACTATTTCATTTAAACTGCATATCTTTCGGGAACTAATCATTTTTTGCCCTGAAGCTACCATGAAGGCATTTTAAGCTGAAAGGTGGGATATTAGCGTTTTATAGAAAATAAATGTTACTCTCCTAGCCCTTGCACGATTTAATTGATACATTTTCAATACTTGTGAAGCTGCAGTCCTATGTGCGCTTAGCTGCTAGCTCTCCATTGCCCCTCTGGCAGAGCTCAGAGCCTCATCTGAATGGTGGAGTACTTGGATCAGTCAGACTTGTCTCAAACAGTACAGACACAAGAAACATACAAGTTGTTTGTTTCCAGTATTGCGTATTCAGAGGTATACTTCCCCTGAACATGAAGGTTCTATTTTTTAGTTTTAGAGCTGTGGATAGACCTATCTGAGTGCTGATCCAGTGGCCTCAGCAGGTGTTCAAAGTTACAAGTTTGTTGCTGCAAAATCAAGCTTCCTAAGAAGATTGTCATTGAATGTTATTCCAGTTCTTAATAAAGAACACATAGAGATTGTGGGTGTGTTGTATATATACACACACTATCTGTGCAAAGTAGAGACCAATAACACAATTTATTGATAACGTTTAGTCACAAGATACTTACTTTGGTTATTTGTTTCTGTATGTGCCTTGAATTGAAGAAACGCAGTTAGGATGTTCACTAATCGCTGAAAGCTATGACAATAGCTTTTGTTACTCTGTTCAGCAAAATCTAGGTATTTCATTTGGGCAGCTTTGATAAGTTTCATGCCAGAAAGATGCATGTAAATATGTGAAAGCCTCCATCTAAAAACAGTGCATATTAAAAGTTACCTAATCATAAAATCAATTGCCTCAGTAGTACTCCATTGTAAGAACTTGGAAGATCAGAGCAACATTTCTGCTTTCTCTGGTGGAAAAGATTGGGGGGGGGGGGTTGCTCAGTGGGATCTATTTAATGTCACCAGCATCTTCATCATCAAAACATATAATCTGTGGTCATTTGCACTATTCTGTTGGACCATCTACTTTTTAAAATAAAAGCCAAATGATGCCCAGGATTAATCCATGATTATACCCTAAAAGAACAGCTAGCAGGCAAATAATGGGACTACTTATCCATTATGTTCAATGTTCAAAGTATGCAATTAAGGGAAATTAATTCATAGTTGATATTTTTTTTAATAGTGAGATTTAATCTTGTAGCTCAACCATGAGATATTGCAACTGGAGAGGGAGTGATGAGAAGAATTAAAATAATTATCATTGACATTAATACACAATAGCTTGTTCCATCATGATGCATTTTAAGGTAATGTCAATGAGAGGGAAAACCCTCTGAAATAGTATGTACTGTACCCACTTAGTAAAATTTTGTTGAAGAACATGGACGTCTGATGGGTTACCTGAAAACACTGTAAATGGGGGTTGTTTGGGTTGTGTTTTTTAAAGCACTTCATGCCTTGACATTCTGTTTCCACCATTGAGAGATACTATCTACCCAACACCAATCATCTTTTGCATCAGGGCAACAGCAGATTTTGCTCCAGAATCCTGAATAAATTCAGTATCAAACTGAACCTAATAATTGCAAGCACATGTTTTATCCCTTTGTCTGTCTCATTCACATATAGAATGGGGATAGGTGTTTTTTGGTTTTGCATTGAAAATGTGCACATGTTTGAAGGAACTAAACTCTTGCCTCTTCATGTTCTTAGCATTGGGGGAAATGTGGAGTTAAGGCTGTGAAATACTAAGTTTTCCTAACCTGTGTGCCCCTTTCTAATGTGAAAAATGAGTTCCCTGCTTTACATGAGAATGGGGTTTGACACAGGGACAAAAATATGGCTATCTTTGTTGTGTTGGGTTTGGCTCTCAGAATACAGCTGCTTCAGTAGGTATAACTGGAGAAAACAATGCATTATAGTTAATTCAAGTCTTCTGTTTCCCCCCTTAATTTATTAGAGATGAAGGGAGAAGAACTATTATCCTAACAGCAGTATATGAGGAGGGGAGGTTTACTTCTTTCCTCCCCCAGCTGTAATCAATGTGACCCCTCCCCCACCTTAACACAGCTATGGGACTTAGTAAATAAGTCCCCTTTGGCATCAATAGTAACTTTCTTACTTTCTTTTTACTAAGCCCCATAGTCCGGTGTGTGTGTGTGTGTGGCAATTTCCATGTCTATTGTGGCTTGGGAATGGAGGGATAAACCTTCCCCACCCTCTCACTGTAGTCTGTGTAACGATTTGCCCAAGCCAAAGCAGAAGTCACAGGTGTATCCTATGCACTAAGTGTATCATATACTCTGTCCCTAAGATACTACCTTTTCCAGTATGTGTTCAACTTCAGAGGTGGCTTGTGTCAGCTGTGGCTTGGTGAATATCTATCAGGCGAAAGGCCTTTTCAATAATGCCCTTCCCAGGGAATTAAAGAGGTTCCAGTATACAGCTATCATATGGCTCCAGGCATCAGGCTAAACCCTGAGTGGCCTTTTGGATAGGTTGAAAGTTGGATTTTTATTCCAGCTGCTTTCTTGTGTTTTGGCTAATTGCTGTGGATTTTATGGGTACTATTTGGTTGTATTTTATTTCGATTTTTTGTTGTTGTTTTGTTTTCTTGATTCAGTGATGTGGTGTCAGATGCCTTGCATTGTTTTGTAAGAAAGGCATGCTTATGTATATATATCTGTGTGTGTGTGTGTGTGTGTGTGTGTGTGTGTGTGTAAATTAAGTTACGGGTATTTGAGAGGAGAGCTTGACATCTCTACATGTTTGTTTGCTTGTGGAATTAATCACAATACAATCTCAGGGTAGGTCACAACAAAATACACTAACATAAAACCAAATAAAAATATTGCAGAAGCAGACATTTCACTTATATAAAAGAAATGTTTGTAGCTAATGTTGAAAACTAGCAAGTGTTGGTGCTAGGGTGGGGGAAGAGTGTTCAAAAATTGAATTGCCACCCCTGAGAAGGCCCTATTAGAACTTCCAGCTGCCTTGGCCTCCTTTGATGGTGGCATAGCCAAAAGGAGCTACTTTATATGGGCAGGAGAGTATAGTAAGAGATGCTGCTTTAGCAAGTTTGCAAACAATTTGCAGATTTATCCATCAGGGCATCTTACATTGGGCTCAATAACAAACAGGCAGCCAGTACAGATCTTGAAGAACCGGTGTTAGGCTGTCTCATCCAACCATACTTGTCAGCAACTTTGTGGCTGCATTTTGCAATAGCTGCAACCTCCAATCCTTCATCGAGGGCAGCCCCACATAGAGTGCATTACAATAATCTTAACCTGAAGGACATTGATCATTGTGGCCAGACTATCCCTATCTAAGGATGGCCGTGGTTAGTGAAACAGATGTAGATGGATACCATCACTTGGGGCCAGTTAGGCCTGCACTGAAGGTGAAATCAAGGGGTACACCCATCCTATACACATTCTCCTTCAGACACTCCCCTAACTTCTGGACCTCCAGAATCTCTTATTGAGATTCAGTTTCAGTTTATTGGTCCTCATGCTGCCCATCATCTCTTTCAGGCACAACTTAAGCACCTGGAAAGCTTTTCCTTCCTCCAGTGGAAAAGAGAGACAGAGCTGGGTGTTATCAGCATCACCATGCCCCAAATGTTTTAATAACAACAACAACAACAACGACAATGACAATGATGATGTTATTTTGCATAGGGGACAAGATAGATCTACAGGACCCCACAGTGTAACTGCCAAGGGACCAAGCTGGAAGTCCTCATCCTGGAACTGGTTCTGTGGGTACGAGTAGAACCACACTAGTACCCATGCCTTCAGCTTCCAACCCATAGAGCCAGTTTGGAAAGTTTGTCATATCAAAGGTGCTGCATGGAGATCAGAGAGAATTGGAAGAACTGTCTTAAGTTAGTGTGGAATAATCACAAAGTTTATTTGCACATGTTACTCGTATGTAAGGCAACCCAGAGGAGAACAGGGAATGCGGCTACACCCATGGTCCCATAACTATGCAAATGAGCTATTCCTGCCCCTTAGTTTACGGAAGAGTTTATGCAGTAGCATAGGTACACTGCAGCTGGGAGTCTAAATTGCATGGAACACCTGTTCACAAGCAGCTGCTTACTTTGTAAGCTTTTTCTGTTGCTTGGAATTTGGAGGTGATGCTACTTGATGCACATGACGTTGACAGAACCATTGTATGACAAATCTTATTTTTAGACTATAACCCTAGATATGTTTATCTGATGGTAAGCCTCCGCTATATATATTGTTATTGAGTTAGCACAGTTAGGATCACACGGTTTGTCATAACGGGGTTGATAGGCATTCTGGAGTTCCATGTAAGATTCTATGGGAGGAAGAGATCTGTACGCCACTCATAAATGATACATACTGGAGTATTTGTGTTGTGGAGTACTGTAGATAGGGTGCCACTTTCCTTTCCCCCGTGAATTCTTTGCAGGAGAAAAGAGAAAAGTGTTGCTAAAAGCTAGACTGGTCCACTCACTTGCCCACAAGCAATAAGATGTGATAGGCAAGTTATCATTACTGCATTCACTCCTTGCTGTATTGTGAATAATTCTCCATCCAATAAAAATAAAATAAATGAATGATGCTTTTGACTGTGCTTAAAAAAAAGCTGCTTGTTGAAACTTGTGCTTGCAGGCTGTCTCCTACAACCCTCTGTGCCATGTAGAAACAGGATAGCAAACGGGTAACCCAGGCCCTTATGGCAGTGACTCTGCAAGGGAGAAATCTAGAAGGCATCCACCTTTCACTGCCATGCAAGCCCTCCCCCCCCCCTCACTTCTTTAAGCCCCAAGGCCATTCCCCTTTCTTCTCTGCATAAGAAGAGAGGAACATATGGCCCAGAGTCACTATAGATCACATAGGTTTGTGATGGCAGTGTAGAACTGCAGCTGTTTGAGTGCAAGAATGCCCAAACATGTATTCAACTTACAAACATTTGGCAAGTGTTCAGAAAAAGAGCGTAATCTGGTTTCATCTAAGACTCATTCCCCCCCCCTCTGTTCTACATCCCCATGAAATAGTGTTTGATATCTGATCACAATTTAATAGAAGTGACAGAGGAAAAAGTGGGGGTAGGGGGTGAGAAAGAGAGAGGGAGTGAGTTTTGGGAAGTCCAGCCAAAGGGCCTCTCCACAGAAACGTTTTCCCTATCCTGCTTTTTAAAATAAAATAAAATATTCATTTATTTTAACAGATTGTACCATTCAAGGTCATTTACCTTTCTCGTTAATTAATTATTCATTCAGAAAGCCACCACTCATCCCATTTTAATCTTAGTCATATCTGTAATTAAGCTTAAACATAATAGTTTTGGAGGTGGAAAATATATTTTCCACTCATGTTTAAAAACCTGTATGTGTGTTTGTGTGTGCCTGTGTATGTAAAATTAAAGTGCAGCAGTTATCTAGCTGAAAACAATCGTTTTCATTGGTGGAGAAAAGTTTCATAATATATGAGAGTAAATCCCCTCCCCCTTTTAAAGTCCATTTATAATTAATATTTTTTTTAAAAAAAAGCAAACAAATAAATGTAATCTCCGCCTTAATTCATGGTTTCATTTTCTCAGCTAGGATTCGGTTACTAGTGCATTTTTTAAATGAAAAGGTATCATGTGCACTTATATGACAAAAACAACCAAAGCTGAAGGGGGGGGGAGAGAGAGAGAGATATTCATACATGAAAGACACAATTTGCATTCAGTGCATCCCCAGTTTTACAAAGAGGATTTTGGAATGAATTGGCATTGGGGGTCTCTTGTTGAGATTGAGTTTCCTGCTGTGGAATGTCCTTTGATCCGAATGTGGAACTCTTACTTGGGAAAGTGAGTGTGTCATTTGTGTGGACAAAGCTGTAGAGACCGTCACTAACTAACACAGGTATCATAATGATTGGGTGTGTAGCACCTGCAGTAAACAGATGATGCTATAGTATTGACCAATTGCCTTAGGTAGTATTCTTCATGTTACCTTCTTCTTGCCTTTTATGAAGAGGACCTGGAAGCTTAGCCATGTTCTCGTAGGGGTCCTTCTGCAGTGCCTAGTAGTGTTCAGGCAGAGATCTGCCCTCTTGTATGCCACGCACACTGGTGTGCATCAATAAAGAAAGAAAGAGAATGAGGACAATTTGAGATTATTTCTGTCTGCATGGATTACAAATGGTGGTAACTGCTTCAAGATGACCAAAGCAATCGCTTGGAACCAAAGAGCCCATGAAATGAATTCTGCTCACAAGACACCTATCGCTGGCAGAATACAGGGAAGGTGATTCTTGCTAATTATCCCTCCCTATTGTCCCTCCTGAAAATAGGCTCTGGGAGATTGAGGGACCCTCTGTAACAGTATGAGAGGTGCTGTTCCACAAGTTTGTTGTTCCCTCTGAAAATGGAATGAGCCCCTTCCAATAGTAAAAAGGCAGCTCAAGATCTAGTTTCTCTTTCTAAAGAGATTTCTAATTTCACCTTTTGAATTTAAAAGTCCTCAAAAAGCCATTTCGATTAATTTAAAACATTTGAAAGAGAAATATAATCTGAGGCCCTTCTTTGAATGTGTGCCTCATCCAATAGAGGTCCGGAGGGTGGCAATGCAAGAATGGATCTTTTCTGCGGTGGCTCCCCATTTGTGGAATGCTTTCCCTAGGGATCTTCACCTGGTGCCTTCATTACATATCTTTAGGCAGCAGGCAAAAACATTTCTCTGTGATTAGGCCTTTGGGTGGTTAACATTCTATGGCCTTTTAAATATGTTTGTGGGAGGGGGTTATTGGTTTGTTTTTGTTTTATTGTGTATTTTGTTTTCTCATTTTCTATTCTTATGTTGTGAAAAAGAAAAGAAAAGAAATGTGTCCTGGTTGCAATTAAAAGCCCAAGTGAATGAGACAGGCTACATTCACCTGGCACTTAAAAGATAACAAAGGGATCTCCAGGTAAACTTATCCAGGGAATTAGCCATCCGCCTTATTTCAGAAGGTGAGTGCACATGGAAAAGTAGCTCTGAAGGTTATCTGAGTTGCTGGGCACAATTTATTTGGATGACGTCAATCCTTCAGACTGCTTAGCATGTTTTAGATAGAACCAACCATTTGAATTTAGTTATAGTATGTGTAAGACTGGTTTTTTGTTTGGATTGTGGCAGTAATTTTTAAGAAAGATTTCTGCCCCACCCCTCTCCAACCTGGACCCTAGGAACTGCACAACTGGTTTTGCATGTTCAAAGATTTTCTTAAATATTAACTGCATATGCAAATGTGTACAGGGTTTCAAAAGCAATTTGTGATATGGGGTTCTGGCATTTAAGTGGCGGGGAGATAAAATTTCTGATAGCTTGGATACATCTTAGCCTATTTCTGTTGGGTTTTGTAACATTTTCTTTATCTTGACTGCATATTGGTGGTACACAGTGATATCCTTGAAATGATAGTAGGTGCAACCCTTACAGCCTTATCAGAGTACAAGAGAGAAAATGGGCATCTCAAAAGGTTCACTTCCGAATAAATCTACAGTAGTAGATTTCTTAACTGTAAAATGTTTTATTCACTTTCTTAGGTTCAGAAAGTCCAAATGTTACGGTTTGGCCTCATGATTTCCCAGTCTTTCCTTTCCTCAATTACAAGAGGTTAGCACTGGCTGAACAATAGTAAATGCCTGTTGTTCTGTTTACAAGTATCTCAGAATGAGTAGATATATATTTATCTTGGTTCTCCCC
This sequence comes from Lacerta agilis, assembly GCF_009819535.1. NCBI lineage: Eukaryota > Metazoa > Chordata > Lepidosauria > Squamata > Lacertidae > Lacerta > Lacerta agilis. The sequence goes on along the minus strand of NC_046322.1, from coordinate 12,853,928 downwards.
AGTGGAGTACTTAGAGAAGCCCCCATAAGAGCACGTAAAAGGATGTTTTGTTACCTCAGAAGAATGACTTAGCTGTTCCAATGAAAAACAAAGGCTTAAATAAAGGCAAAATTAGAGGCGCTTATGTGACAAGCTGGAGGGGAGAGCCAGCAGTGTTTTGTGGTAGGCATTTACTTGGTGCAATTGCTACGGTAGCATGCCTGAGTAATGTATACTGTATTCACATATTGTAAAATGCACGTTTGTTGCTTTTTGTATACATTTCAAAGTGTTTTTAGACTACTGCATCATCTTGTTTGAAGCTACAGTCCTAACAATCCTGCACTCCTAGTCTCACTCTACATCACGGGCTTACTTTGAAGTAAAAGCAACACAGGTGGCGCTGTGGTCTAAACCACTCAGGCCCTTGGGCTTGCTGATCAGAAGGTTGGTGGTTCAAATCCCCGCGACGGAGTGAGCTCCTGTTGCTCTATCCCAGCTCCTGTCAATCTAGCAGTTCAAAAGCATGCAAGTGCAAGTAGATAAATAGGTATTGCTGTGGTGGGAAGGTAAATGGCGTTTCCATGTGCTCTGGTTTCAGTTGTGGTATTTCATTGCACCAGAAGCGGTTTAGTCATGCTGGTCTCATGACCCGGAAAACTGTCTGTGGACAAACACCAGCTCCCTCAGCCTGAAGCAAGATGAGTTCCGCACCCCATATTCGCCTTTGACTGGACTTAACCGTCCAGGGGTCCTTTACCTTTTACCTACTTTGAAGTGCACTTCTGTGGCTGTGTTTTTTCTGGGAGTATCACAGGCCCATAGTTTGTGACAGGCTTCCCTATTTCCGCCTTCACGATTCCAGCATGCCTTGTAATTTTGAAAACTGAAATGCTTCGCCCTTAGAATCATAGAATTGTAGAGTTGGAAGATGGCACGAGGGTCATGTAGGCCAACCCCCTGCAATGCAGGAATCTTTTGCCCAACACAGGACTCAAACCCATGACCCTGAGATTAAGAGCCTCATGCTCTACCAACTGAGCTATCTCAGCATTGAAGTTGTGGACTGTGTTAAAGGTAAAGAATAGCAACAGTTCCAACTAAACCAAGTCAAATAGTGGATTTGTACACCTTTGGTTTCCAATTATTTCTGACTTGTTCCTAGTTACATTAAAACTTAGTGTTGAGGTACAGAGATAAGAAACAAACAGCCTGATAGGAAACATGATACTGTGAATACATTGAAAGATAATTGGTAAATTTTATATATATTCTATCAGTTTGATTGTTGCTTATATCTGACTGTTAAGACATGTAGCTCATTCCAGTAGGTGCCCCATACTCAAATGTAGTATGTCTGATTTTGTGTTTGAATTCCATACCTTTTATAAAATATGTATTAGTAAGAGGTTGGTAATACTTAGTCGTTGATTCTGGCTTGAACTCTGGACTTAGGAAATCAGCTTCCTCTCCCAGGACACTTAAGAAAGATTTAAAACATTGGTGGGGGAAAGTTTGCAATATTTATTTTTAACAGTGTGCAACATATTCTGAACACTCACCCCCCCCCCCTTTTTGGGGAGTCAAAGGCAAAACTAAAGTGGTCAACAGGGAAATATGCTTATCAGCTGTTAATTTTCTACCAAAGAATTTGTGGTTTTAATGCTCTGCAATTTTCAGAATCATGTGTGGGTTGTTGTTTTTTTTTAATCTCCCTTTTGCAATAAGTTAGAAACTGAAGACTACCACATAAAATTATGAAAGTAGCTGATGATGCACTACTGATTTACCAGTTGCACATCTAGGAAAAGAAAAGAATATGCATCCCCAAGAAGAAGAAAAAGTTAGCTTTGGATTTTATTTTTATTTTACAAAGTATTTTCCAGCTCATGGGTCATATTTGACCAACTGCTTTCAGAGGAAGACATGGCACTTTGTTGAGCTATTTAAGAATCAAAAAGACTGTCTTAATTTAAAACAAGGAGCCTTTGTTTTAGTTGGTGACTGCCTTGTGAAATTTTTCAGTTCTCAGCGGGTTAACCAGGGAACAGGGGCAGAGTCATAATTGGCCTATTTAGGGTGTTTTGCATGTGAATGGTGTGTTAGTGAAGCATTACTAAGTCTGTTGTGAGTGACATGGTGATTAGAATTTAGATTAGGGAAAACACATTCTGTACTTTATCAAGTACAGTAATTAGTTCAGTCAGTAAAAGTTGATTACAAGTAACGATAAAGTTAGATTTTTGGTACTTAATTTTAAAATTTCTTTATTAAATGGAAAATTTCTTCATCATATAAAATAAATGGTAGTATCTGCACCTGTTTTATTGCATACCAGAAAAAAATTAAAAGAACAATGTGTTCAATGCAGAGTATAATCAGGGGATTTATATATTATGGGTAAGTTTCAATGTAGTTATAGCAAATAGAATTTTTAGAAAATGTCAGTCTTTGCTTTTTCCTTAATATTGCACTGAGATATCATTTCTTCTGGTTTAGCAATAGCTATTGTCCATTCATAAGTACATTTCATATTTCACTGTCTTCCTTAATAAAATAGATGCTATCGAAGTACTTTTGCTGCAACGTCTTCTATCCACTCGCTTTAAGAGTTAGTCTCCCCCCCTTAGTAATTTAGCAAAACACTAGTTCATTTTTGCATTGTATACCATTATTTTCACATCACAGATGTTATACCTGATTAACACATTTTATATTGTATTTTTACGTATTTGCTGTGTTTCCTATTTAGTTATATTTAACACATGCATTTCCCCCATTATTAGGTAAAATACCTATTCTTGTATGACAAAATGATTTTGTAGCAACAGGGTGATTTTTAAAATACTGATGAACACAATATATTTTGTTCGCCCTGTAAGTTTAAAACAAAACAGGTGCGGGTGGGGATCTTTACTTGATGTAGCTCCAAAAGAGTTCATATGTTCAACTGTTATTTCTTTTCAGCAATAACACTGGAAGGCTGTTGTAAAATTTCAAAGCATTCGCTTGACCATCAGAATACTTATTCCGCTGAAAAGAAATCACTTGCCTCAGAACTATTTTTGTCATATCTGAAAATAAAGTATTTTTTGTATTAGTATTCCAATTTGCCAGTCACAGAGCCTTAAAAAAAAAAGTGTGTGTGTGTGTATTATTTGAATCAGCAAAGAAAGGCGAGCAAGGGAGAAGTTAGATATAACAATACTTATTTTTCAAAAATCTTTTAGCAAAGTCTCCTCGGAGGTGACATGGAAATGGGCAACCCAGGCGCTCTCTCACCCACCAAACCTGGCTCTCAGTACTATCAGTATTCTAGCAATAACCCGCGAAGAAGGCCTCTGCACAGTACCTCTGTGGGTGAGTTACTTTGTGCCACTTCCTTTCTCCACATTTCTAAAAGGAAACTTACACTGAACTTCTGTCTTGCAAGTAATTAATAATAAATGCTAGCTCAGTGCTGAATCTTAGACTGGAGGGTGTGAGCCTGCAAACACACATCTTACAGCCACACTTGTCTTCTTCTTTCAGAAGTACAAACAAAGAAAGTTCGAAAGGTTCCTCCAGGTTTACCATCTTCAGTAAGTACTCCTTGTCTGTCTTACCGTTTGCGGTTCCACTGGTTCCTTTGATTAACATGTTTGCAAATGATACCAATTTCTATCCTAAGCGGTTTTTGTTTTCTTCATCATCATGCCGGCAGACAAAACAGAGAAGTCTATAAAATTCTGACCTGTGGGAATAAAAAGTTTTGGTGGGTGTTGTTGCATTATTTATTTTTTAATGTATATAAATAGAACTCTGAAAAAGTGCCTCTAGTTTGGGTAGTCTTACCAGTATGCGGTTCCAGATAGAATACGCATTAGCTTCATGTGTGGGTTAACTTCTTTGTCAGTATTATGATGATTTATGGATTTGCATGTTAAAAGAGATTTGTGGAGAGGGATTTATGAAACATTTACATGGGTCTCAGCACAGAATAGGAGGACGTCTTCATTTTCCACTGAAGTTTTTGAATTAGGACTGTGAGCATACCTGCACAAATAGCTGTCTCAGTGTGTGTGATTTCCAGGTGTCAAACCAGTTGACTCCAGGTGTTACCAAAGGAATTATGGGCTATGGTAATAAATGAAGTCACATTTAATAACCTGATTGTCATCCCCCCTCTTTTTAGAAAATAGTGTGAGACTGTGTGTGTGTGTGTGTGTGTGTGTGTGTGTGTTATCCTAATCAGCTACCTGCATATATTTAGACTGTGTTTGCAATAAATGCTAGATATGCTTTTTCAAATTATAATGCCCTTGCATTCATGAAGCAAATAATTGGCTCATGTATGAGTTGGATTTTGTTGTGCGTTCTTCTTTTAAAAATAAAAAATGCTGATGTGTAAAAAAAAACCCAGTATGATCTGTTTTAAAGCAGCTACCATATTGATTAATTTGTAGATAAGTAAAAACAACGCGCCGTAGTGCAGCAGAGCGACAAATACTTTTAGATCTAAGAATTAAAAATATTTGACTTTGCTACCGGTAGTAGTTGTATTGTGGAGATGTGTATTGTGGGAGTGGGGGGTTACAAGGGAGTGCAATTGAAAATTCACCAACATCAGAGAAATCCTACAGGTTTTTCTGTGATTACTTTGGCATAGCACTTATTAATGTGATCATAATTTAGATGGACTTTCAAATCAATAGCAAAACCTTCACATTATAAAACTAGTACTTTTAATTTCTGTTTTTGCTATTGTCATATCAGTAAGTGACTGAAGCTAGAAAAGGAATTAAATGAACATGTTTAATTAGTATAGCAATAGTGATATGGGTATGTGAAACCTTGTGCAGACTGCTGGCAGTACTTGAGAAGTAAAAATAAAAGATAACAACAAAATAAAACTTTGCTATTTTTCACTAACAGAGGGAAAAAAATGAGGACAAATTTAAAATAGATTGCATAAATGCTTCTTGCTTTGTTTCTTTAAAGAAATAATGGATTTTTTTTACAATCCTAAGGATTTTGGGTGGTTCACTTTTAGTAAATGTCGTCTTTACTTGAAACTTTAGCTTCTAATAGCTTTTATGAGAACTCAGATGATAAATACATACTGCTGCTTCTCACATTTTGAATCAGGCCAGTACGTAATGCGGCCGAGTATACCTTTTAAGCATTCTGGAGTAGTACTTTATACACATTTTTTTGTAATTTGTATATGTCTAGAATGCTTAAATTTTAACAATATGTAGTGCCGTATTTTCTTCGTTTAAAAATACATACATAAAGATTCCCTTTTTTCCAGATAAATTCTGACAGAAAAATTATGTGCCTCTGTATTTATAATGCTCATTTTCTCCCATATCTGTACACTTACTGTGTAGAAACTGTTTGCCTGGGACATATTTCCATTTAGAAAGCTAAACGCATGCAGGGCAGTGAAATGGCTACAAATGTAAAGAAAGAGGACTGCTGTGATGATGTAAAAACATAAGATTGGTTGGCATTTCCATTTAAGGGTTAGAACTCTGTTGTATTTATTTCCCTTGCAGACATTTCAGGCATTTGGCTATTCCTTTGAACCAAAAAGAACGAAAAAAGTTTTTTAAAAAATTAACCAATTAGGATTCCTTAATTCCTAGCAAAATTTGTTCTTTGAGTTACAAAGTTTGGATTCCGTAGTTCATCTTGTTTCTTGCACGCACTGAAACCTATTGTTTGAAAAATAAAAACAAGGGGGGGAAACAATTTTGCCACAAATGATTTCCTTAAAATTCAAATGACCTGATGCTATCATTGTGAGATATATCAAGTTATCCAGAACTTTTTTTTGGGGGGGGGGGGTTGTCCCTAAGAATTGTTCCTTAACATGTTTGAACAAACGGCTAATCATCTTCATGATCAAAATATGTTGTGATTTTTTTTATCAGTAGTTATAATGCAAAGGTTTTCAAAATAGTACTATACTCTATTAAAAGGCAAAATATTTTTTAAATAATGCATCTTATCACATTATAGTAGATGATGCTATTATGTTGGATAAACAGTACTCATTTATAAATTGACTAAACAGATTATATTGTACTTAGCTGATAGAATGAAAATATTATTCTCTTTCTATTAAAATATGGGTATTAAACTGTCACTGAATATTCATACAATTGTCTATAAAGGGCTTCAGGAGTTGTGTTAATGCACAGATGTCTATGACAAATTTCCATGGCTATATAGAGAAAGAGAAGCGACAGAGAGAGTAAGACAAACAAACAAACATTTTCTGGAAAGGTAAAAAGCTCTTTGTCTTTTTATTTCTGGGGGCGGGGGGGGGGGACCTGTCAGAAGTAAGACCACTGGCTTGACTCGATGTTAAGCAGCTAGCTCCTTCCTGCATAAGCATAAGCATTTCAGTACTTTGTCACCATGGGCAAAGATAAAGATAATCCCTGGATCATCAGTAGTCTGGGTTATTCTTTGTGGATATGCTGGGTTGTGGGAAGAATCACCTGATCTCAAGGTTGGCTCCAATGTTGCTATTCTTCATCCAAGTTTTTAAAAACGTGTGCATACAGCGTGCATGTAAGTGGCTGTGAAATAATTGCATATATGAGTCTGAGACACACGCCCTGGAAGCTTTTACGAATGGACGTGCCTGGTGACTGGGGCTTTTGGAAATACGTTCCTGAACTTGTCCCCCCCCCCCCTGCTTTCCTACACACCTGCCATGCACAACATGTAGCGTCCGAACCAAGCCTCAGTTTCGCTGTCTCCTCCTCCTCCTCTTCCTCCTCCTCCTCCTCCTCCGGATGGAAGAGGAATTGCTTCATTGTTTAGATGGAACAATGGCGACTAGCAATAACATTAATAACTGAAAACATGCTTGCCATTGGTTTTGGGCTATTACATTTCTATACATGTAAATTAGTCCCCAGCTCCCTTCACACAGCTTTTTCGTGGCATGGGTCCCAAGGGGCTTGAGCTGTGTATGGATTTTGTGACCATATAAGCACAGGTAATTATGTGGTTCTTTCCCATATGATCTGCACCTCCCAGCCAATTACCTGCAGCTAGAGAGAATTACATAATGGGAAAGATGTTGCCTTGCCTCCCTACTTACGGCTACGTGAGAAGGAGACCTCTTTCAATTAACTCCAAGAAGTGCATTAAAAGCATTCTATGGATGTGAATTAAGCAGTCATTCTGAAACAACCTCAGGCGGAAACTTTGCATAGAGCATTCAGGTTTTTTGCTCCTTTCTTTTTTGGGGGCTGTCTCATCAACTAGACCTGCAGTCCTCACAGCAGCCTGATGATGCTAGTCCCATTAATTTCAGCGGTGCATCACTTTGAGGATTAGATTTTACAAAGGCAGGGGTGTGGGATTTGGCCATGCCATGTACCTCCTGCGCTGGTCAGGTAACGTATAAACCTGGGCGTTAAGTGACAAACAGTTACAGAGTTAACAAAGGTACATAGCCCAAACTGCTCTTTACTTGGAAAGTAGTTTTGTTATTCAGCACGAAAGGAAAAACCCTTAATACATGTGTGGATTGCCCAGGCATGTATTTTCAGCCGAGCTGAATCTTAGTTGGTGTTTGCTTTTATGTCTACCAAGTGTATGTGTGAACCTAAGAATTAATTAATTTTACTCTCCATTCATAGACCATACATTTCAAAAAGGTATCATCCACTCAGTGCAACCAACAGGCATCATATTCTTTCTGTGCCATTTGCCCATGTACACGGGGACTCTGGAATTTTGTGCCCTTGCAGATGAGTTTATTAGATGTAATAAAAGGCTTCTTTTGAACAAGAAAAAACAAAAAAAACAAAGAGATGAAAACTTTGGCAGTACTTGCCAGGCAGGGTGTCTCGGTTCTTGGCAGCTTTTTCAACTGTTTATCTATCCTAAACAGGGACTAAATTTAGAATGAAAGGTGTGTTTTTAGCTTCTTCAAAGCACGGAGATTATTTGAATTTTTAGAGGGAGGGGTGGAAATCAGAGAGCTGATCTGGAACAGTTAACCATGTACAGAAGTTTCCCACACATTCCACACCCAAATGTCTTTTTTCATTTTCTGCCCCAGAAAATTTAATAAAGATCTTTGTGATCTGGCTGTATTGTATTTATATGAAAAGACTGTCCAGGTGCAGAGATAAGATCGCAGTATTTAAACAGCACGGAAGACCATAACTGTGTTTTAATTAATAAACCCCTTAATGTTAAAAGATTTAGAGCATGAAGTCATGGAATTTCAATAACTGGATAATACAAACAAACAAACAAAGCAAGATCCTAACATGGAACATAATGTGTGAAACGGTCATAACTAAAACTCTGTACAGTAAAATGCAACTGAACGTTGTGAAATTTAGTCTTCAGGTGAAACGTGCAACAGTTGGAAATAATCACCTGAAAAAAATTGAAATGGATTACAGTATTGTTTCTATTTTTCCTCTCTGTTCTCCATAAAATAGTATAATATTGATATCCCCATCTATTTTTAGTCATCTAAAATACAGAGAACTGTTTTATCACAAAAATTATCCAACTGGAATATGACACAATAAATTTCAACTTGTCAGAGCTAATTTTAAACTTCCTTTTGCTCACTAACCTATTTAAAAGCAAGATTCCAGTCCTCATAATTGCTGAGAATGTTTGAAGAAAATAACATCTGCTCAGTTTTCAGTAGCCATTGCCACAGTTACTGGCAGTTCCCATGGCTTTCTTGTTTGTTCCTGAATGGTAGAAAGAGGTGGTCTGAATGTATAAGAGGCCACAACTTTGCTGAAACTAAGCATGCCTTGTTCTGGTCAGTACCTGGAAAGGTGTACCACCTTGGATTCCATAACAGAAAAAAGTGTATGTAAGAAAATTAAACCAATAAAATAGTAATTCATTTGTGTACTCTCCGTACCCATACAGACTGGGTTGGATGAATGGAGAATTTCTGGAGTCAAGTTATGCTTAGAGGACACTAGTGGATAGTGGGGTTGACTTTTTGATGATTCCCGTCAGCCTCCATTTTCACCTCCCACACTGTTGTGGAAGTTTGGGGAGTCGACAGAAGCAGCTTTTCAATCCATGGAAGGAAAAGTCTGGGCCCATTCTATATGTGCCCCTCTGTTTCCTTGGCAGTAGTAGCTGGCATCAAAGTTTGCTGCCATCATCAGTGTCCCTGAGGGCTGCTATTCTTTTCCTTGTGGGGTGAATAAGAACTGTTTCTTACGTGCGAGAAAATAACAAAAGGGACTTAACCAAGAGAAGATGAACTTCTCTGCTGTTTCCTTGGTGTTTGCTTCAAGGCACCTGTTGTTGGGGAACTCTAGTGGGGAGAACACTGCTATACTCTTGTTCTGCTTCCATAGGCCTCTTGTTGTCCACTGTGACAAGAGGACTAGATGGGCCTTTGGAATGTCTACGTTTTCCCATTTCTAGGGGAGGGAGCATGCTGCCCCTCCCTGACAATTGACCGAAGCCCTCTTTCTATTTATAATAGAGGAGCATTAACTTATATGGGAGAAAGTGAGCAGGTTATAATTAGGACACTGCGTTTTGGAAACACCCTTCCCAACACAAGTGATCCTTGTGTCTTGAGGAGAGACTGGTTCTGCCACCTCTTTCAGCAGTCTTTCAAATCTCAGCCCTTTATTATTTTCTCATTGATATCAGTGGGCACTGGGAACTATTGAGAACCTAGGTCATCCCTTCCTGCAGACCCCTGCCCTGGGTTCCCTTTGATGGCTTTGCCACATATTGCAACAAGCACACAAATTCTGTGATCTGGCACATTGATATCTGTATCTATATAAATATGCAAAATTCTCTACATGTGCAATAAGAAAGCACATGTATGCACAGATCTGAGTGGTTGCCATTCTTTCCATTGCCAGCCATTTCTGGAATTATATCATGTACTTTTGCCCCAGAATATATATGCATTCTGAATCTGCATGAGATCGCATAATACTGTAGTCTGCATAAAAATGGACTGATCAGTGGGATAGATTAAATCTTGTTTTGCCATCTGAGATGGCTTAATTGACTAAGAGCACTGATCTTACTAGTTCCAAATTCAAACATCATGATTCACTTCTGTAAATGAGTTTATACCACCAAAGTCGATTTACCCAAGACCCAAGTGGGATTGGTTCTATTTATATTCAGTATTGCACTTGTGTTTTATTGCTTATAATACAGTACATGTTTTCTTACCATATTTTGTAGCTGGGTTTGGGGTGTGTGTGTTTGTGTGCGTGTGTTTACAAGGAAGGTTCTTTCATAAGGGACCCCCATATATTTGTGGTTGCCATGTTACTGTTCTTACACCAACTTGTGGGAGAGGTAGGAATTTGGTCTTGGACACCAAAATGAACTTCAAGGCACTGAGAGTGCCTCCAGAGTGCAGTGAGATCATAGAATTGTAGATCAAGTTCACACATTCAAAATCAGCTCTACTCCATGGGCCTATGATTGCACTGAGAGTGTAATTTGCAAACTGGCTTGTCCAAGATATAGCATGATGATGGAAATCACCACTGAAGTACTCGAGGATAGAGTGTTGGGCTGTATTCAGATGTCACACCGAACCATGGTTTGTTTTACATCTGAACACCTGAACCTATTTTTAAAAATGCTGAAGCGAAAGCAGAAAAATCAACTACTAAAATCAGTGAAAGTACCACTGATAGGATAAGAGAGGGAAGAAGTCCAGGTGCGTAAAGAAAAGAAAAAACAAAAAAAAAAACAAATCATGTCGGATGCATTTCATTACTCTACCTCAAGAGGCTGCTGCAACTGTAGAGGAGGTGGAGTTGCTGTACCTCAAGTCTCTGCTAAATCATGGAGATGAGAGTAAACTTTAAAAAGTTAAATGCTGATGAGATGGAAAATGAAAGCTGAGAAGCAGCTCTGAACCATGGTTTGGTGTGCTTTCTGAACTGAGCCCTTGATGCATTAAGAAGTTCAAGACATTTCTCTCACTCTTGTGAGCATCATCTGTTCTATCGATTGATTCTTCGTAGAATCCTTAAAATTTCAGTACCTTACATTCCTTTCTTTTCTTTTTAAAATCGAACTTTCAGTTTTCATGCTTGTAGAGATAAACTTCAAAATGTGTGTAATAATAAAAAAACCAACTTGCTGTTTTTCAAATGTCATGGCTTCTAATTGCATTTTATTCTAGTCCAAGGCAGCTGTTGCTGTTTTGCTTTTGCTTTTGGATATTTACCATGGAAGTATTGACCTTTGTAGCTCTTCCTTTTGAAAATTGTGATCATTTTTAAAATATAAGTCCCTACCTGACAGGTATTTGATTCTCCTTCCTCTTCTCCTAGAAGTCAGTGACTGATCTGGAAGGTTAAAGGGCCTCTGTTTTCTGAAAGCTTTCCTTTCCTTTGGCCGCACGTCTTGTCACCTGGGCAATCCAGAACCTCCACACACCCTGCCCAGGCTTGCATCCGAAGGAGGTCACTTTGGTGCTGCTAACACCGTGGTTTGTCCTCACCCCTGGAGGCATACTCCATTGTCTCTCGAGATAGACAGATGTCAACAACAAAATGATAGGAAACATACTGCTTAAGTAATACAAATAAAAACTTTTCAGAATGTTTCATGTTCAGAGAAAGCTCATCTTACAATTTTGCTTATAATTTTGTAGGTGAAATTCATCCATGTTCCAGCTGCCCCTCTCTAGATAGAAGACCAACTGTTTTGTTATGAACTAACTACAGTTTTCAGCACCTCTTCAAAGCCGGCTCCGCACCTGTAGTTCAGTGACTGAGTATCTTGCTTTGCATGCAGAATGCCCCAGTTTCATCCCCTAAGAAGTACTCCCTACTTGAATCCTCTGAGAGCCATTGTTGGTGTAGGCAGTCATGAACTAGATGGACTGGCTCAGTATAAGGCGACATCCTATTGCAGTAATCCAGTCTTGAGGTTAGCAGTGGCCAAGCTACCTCTGTCCAGGATGTGTTGGTGTACCAGCTATTTGAAAATGCTCAGTGCCACTAAGGCCACTCTGGTACCCAAACTGAAGCTATGAACACTCCCAACTCTGAATCTGATCATTTATGAGCGGTCAACCCATCTAAAAGTGCAGGAATGCCCACACCCTTGACATCAATAGCATCTCTATCCTGTAAGGATTCATCTTCAGTTTGCTGCAATTCCACTTCCTCACCTGATTGATTGAAATGTATTGCTGAGTGCCATCACCTTATTGATGATACTTCCTTCAAGGCAATCTCGCTCGGCTGTTTCAAGTTTATGTTAAAGCATGGAGGACAAGATAGAGCCCTCTTGAAACCCTTCAGCATAATTGCCATGGGGTCAAACAGAAGCACCACCTTCTGGAATCATCTCTCCAGGGTAGGAATGGAGCCACGCACCCACTGTGCATACAGGTCCCAGCACTCAGAGCCGAGCCTATCCAGAAGGATATCATGGTCAATGCTATCAAGCACACCACTAAGAGATCCCATAGAACCAACAGTGTTGTCCTCCACTATACCAAAACCAGGTCTGAAACCAGATTGAAACAGATCCAGGTAGTCCTCTGTTCACACAGATATGTCCTGTGAATTTCCACATCTCTGTCATTAATGAACCCAGCAGTTAAGAATATTTGCCACTTGCCCAATGACCCCTGCTAAATCCACCTCACAAAGGGGGGCAGATCATGATACCCTCTTTTTTTGGCAGGCACGCTATCATCAGTTGCCATGAACTATGGGGTTTCCCTGGAGTTAGATATGTGCTTTGTGCACCAATTTGCCACTGACCTAGTGAGGCCCCGAGGTAACTTGAATTGAAAATGGCAGCTTGTTCTACCAGTGAATGCCAGTCCTGCTGAGATCCCATTATAGATTTGGTGGAATTTCAGCAAAGGTAGTGGTGACAGATGAGGACATAGCCGACCTACTGTTTCGTTAGTGAGGAATATTAAAAGCAAAGATGGGAGAGGTGCAAGTTCAGTCTAAAGATGGAGTATATTAACTCAGTGGAAACAAACTCAGCTATAGAGGAGAGAAAGCAGAAAAGTGAGAGTTGTTCGAGAAAACAAACTGAGGGAGAGTGGGAAAATAACTAGTTCCGTGACTTTGCTCTCTTTTGGAGATGGTAAAACTTTTTAAGAGTAGCGAGTTAGTGTTCTTTGCTAACTCTACAGCAGTGCAAGTCGCATGCCACGGCAGTGTGTTGTTGAGCAGTTTGTAGTTTCCCTGTGTTCAGGTCAATTAATAATGTGTCAATTAATTTTGTGTCCATGCACCCATTTTTAGATAGGAACCTTCAGACATGAACTCCACAGCAGCTCCTTTAAATGAAAACTTGTGTCCCAAGGAGTCTTATAAAAAAAATAAGAGGCTGCAATCTGAAGAAGTAATTTATGTGCGAATGAAAGATTCATGCTTTCTTAGATGCTTTCTCTCTAACTTCTCCCACCCTGCCGAAGAAGCAAGCTCTGTTCCTCAGTGGCTTCTTGTCTGCTGAGCTACATAAACATCCTGACAAAGGCAGACCCAGCTGCTGCAGGGACAGTACTTTTCCTTGCTTGCATGTGACTTCTCGTGAGTCAGGGTCACAGGCTGCAGGACTTTCTATTGGGGAAGAGCCGTGGCTCAGGGGGAGAGCACCTGCTTTGTATGCAGACAATCCCATGTTCAATCTCCGGCATCCCCAGGTAGGGCAGAGAAACAGTCCTGCCTGAAAACACTGGAGAGCTGCTGCTAGTCAGTGCAGGCAGTACTGAGCTAGGTAAACCAGTGGTTTGACTCCGTACGAGGCAACTTCCTATGTTCCTTTGTAGGCTGTAAAACATGACACCACTTATTCTCATGCAGATGCTGAGATCGGACATGCAATGTGCCATTGTGTCATATACCTGTGTGATTATATCGTGGGGGCAAACATGCTCCTAGAAAACAGGTTGCAGAATTGCAGTCAGTGAGTGTTGGCATGGGTAATAGATACAGTCTCCCAATTTCTCCCTCTCTGTGTCTGTCTCCGTCTCACAGTCTTGGCTTTAAGAGATGCCTTGCTGCTGGAAACCAAAATAAGTGACAAATAACCCCTATGAAAAAAGTGGAAAGGAGCCTGTCGCTGTGAATTTGTATTCTTTAAAAAGTTTGGAACCTTCCGCTTTAAAATGAAGCAATTTGTAGAAGAGACTCTAGATACTACATTGTGTGTTTTGTTGCGTGATGAGCTTGTACTTGTGTGGCTCAAAATAAATAACTAGACCTGGAAGTAGCAGTTGTGACCATTGCATCCTGTTTCTCAGCAGCTACTAGCATAGGTGCATCGCTGTTAGGGCTCTGAGTTTTGCTTAAACATAGACTCCCTCTTCAGAGGAATATAGGTAATGCAGGGGACAAAATTTCTTAGAGGCAGAGGTTTTTAACTGTCAAATATATACGGGTAGTTCTGTTGCATTCCTTATACTGAAATGGTGTATTTCCCAGTACTTTTATGTTTTAGGAAACTATTATATTAAAGGAAGCCCACAGTAAGTTTAAAATATTTCTAATATTTGTTTATTTTTGCATCTTACTTAATAGTGGGCTTCTTGGAATATGAGCAGTGATGATGATTTTTAATTCTCCTTGCAGTCTCACGAGAGCACAGGATTCGAGAATTGTTATACTTGTGAGATACTATTTCAAGGAAGCCTGAAGTGAAGTCAAACTGCACTTTGTGCCGAACAGCATCTCAGTTTAGCTTTTTAAAATTATATTCCAGTTGTTACTGCGGGGCCCGATCCTGCATAATGTATGTCAAACATCTGTTAAGGAATTTCTCGAAGCTCATGCAAGACTTTCTGTATGGCTAGACTTTAGCCCATAAATGAACCAGATCCTGCACAAAGATCTAATACTGTTGATTCTTTTTCTTCTTCTTAATTATGTGTTGCAGTTGAAACAGAACATATAGTGTTCTCAACCGATTAAAAGAAATGGGAAGTTTTTACGAATGTACGAATGGGGAAAATGGAAATTGTACTGTACAATAATGTACCTTCTTAACTGTACAGACAAGTATGAAGTTGTAAACGAGATGTACACAGCAGGGACATTTTCTGCTCTCATGGGAGACATCCATAGAATCCCCATTGTGGTTGCATGAGTGTAAGGGAACTTGGCATTTAATCCTCTCCTTGAACTTATACCCTCAGGGAATGATTTCTAATACAAGAGATTTAGAGGTATAAAAATAACTACTTTCTGTAAGCACTAACACCAGATTCTTTTTACTGTGTTTTAAACATTCCTGCTTGACTTTAGCATCTTCATATTGTTGATTGGTGTGGGGCATCATAACTCAAGTGAAGAAGCTATTAAGAAATACTGTTTTTATACCTCCTTGTCTTCAGTTATATCTTATGGATATTTTTTTATATCTATAAAGCTTTTTAGGTTACTGTTTATTTGTAACTATTCCAGTTCGTTTTGGAATTTCATTTAAAAAAGAAAAAAGTTGCAGTCGTAGATAAACCTTTGCTTAGGAATGCCAGATCAAACCGATGAAAACTAAAGGGCAGTGTGGTGTTATTGTAGCCATGCATGGTTTTGATTTGTAATCCTAATCTGAAATAAGACGTTAATGACTGATTATTTGATTTCATTTATTTTATTTGTATGCCACTTTTCGTTCAAAAGAATCCCAAAGTGGCTTACAATCGATCAATATATTAGCAATGTGATGTTACATAATAGAACATCACAAATACAGCATAAATCATATAAAATAATCGGTGAAACAATTACAATCTATAAAACACTGTTAACACTGCCATTCAGGGATAGGAAGAGCCTTTCCAAATACTGAAGTGTAAATCAAGGATCAGAAGCTAAAAGGGTTTTTGTCACCTTTATTTACTTTCTGACCTGCTTGCATCTTTGTAGAAAACGCTTCTCTTCATTTACTTACACAGAAATTTCTGCTTCGGAGTGTTTTGACCCAAAATTTTAAACTTTCTAAATTGAACTCTTGTGTCAGTCCAGCAAATTAATGCTGCATTTTGGGTGCACAACATCACTGACCCCATTCCATGATGCCAGGCACGTTCTCTGAGAGCATCCATTCATTCATCAGAGCCTCGTTTGGGGGTCTGATCTGGTGCATCTCATGTGCTCAAGTCACACAGCAAGCAAGCACACACACTCACTGACTCTCCACCAGCCCAAGGGATAAAACAAAAGAATCATCTGCATGAAGACGACACTCAGAAACCTTTTGCAAAAAGATGTATTTCGTCCTTGCAAGACAAACTGTTTCTCACACCTTTAAAAATGTGTTATAATAGGACCACTGGAGGCTCCCCTCAGAATGTGCCATAATAACTGGGCATAATAATTCTCCCATTGGAATCCATCAATGCTGTTCTTTAATTGGCTGCTTGATGCCCCTCTTCCCTGAGTGCCGTAGGACACACTTTGCTTGCCTCCTGCCTCCGAAGCAAACCGTCTTTTGCACCCATTTCTTTGCTTTATCACCAACTAGAATCAAAGATCCAGCTGGGCAATTGAAAGCGTTAATTTATATCACACACACACACATATAGTTTTAAAGAGTTTATTATTTATTTTGCAGTTATGAATCCCTGGTAGATAATAGGAGTATTTATACAGATGTTTTAGGTGCATTCAAAGAGCTTCTTGTTTCTGTCAGCATCATTCCTATGCTGTTATTTCTTTTTAATGGTTTCCGAAAATTCTTAAGCAGGACAGCTTGCCAATGATACAGGGATGATGTTTTAAAGGGGGTGAAATACCTTGTCAGTTACACCAGATTTGCACACTACGTATTATTTCAGTGTTTCTCTGGGGGCAGGGAAATCCGTTTCCCCAACGAACATCTGCAACTTAAGCGACAATGTAATGTTAAAGAGTACATGGTTAATGTCTGGTTTTGGCAGACTTGCTTCCACTCCTTTCACACCGGTAATTTTTAAGTCCCCTTAGATTGTTGCACGTTGTCCGTTTCACAGAGGTCGGATCTTTTTCAAGGAAAGTTCAGCAGCCCCAGAGTAGATTCTACACAGGCAGCCGTCATTTGTTGCCAATGCCACCTTGTGGATTACAAAGGATATTGATTTGTTAAACGAAGTTACATGTAAATGTGGCTCTTTCCTTGCAACCCACACTCTGGCGAGGGCGTGTTATAGTTCTCAACTGGATCCTTTTGTTTTCTGCATGACACTTCATTTCTCCACTCACAGTTCATTTATGATTCTGATGAGAATGCCCCCCCTTTTTTTCAAGAAACACACATTTCACTTTTTGACCTAGAAGCATCTGTTAGATTTTTAAAAAATAATTAAAAAATACTACTTTGGCATTCTGGAAGTGTTAATGTCTTTCATATCTGTTTAATGCTATTTAGGGATATTTACGATCACCTCTTGGTTACTTGGGGTAAAGTGTGTTGCATTCCCCCCCCCCAATAGACAGGAAAGCATTCGTATGAGGAAACAGATTGCTTTAAACATGTGCTTCCTGTTACAGTAAAGAGAACAAATTAGATTTAGCACTGCCTAATGAATGCACAAATGTGTACGTTTAAGCTTTTAAAAGCCTTACATTCATTTCAGGTCTTAACAGAAACTGAGTGTTGCCTCTCAGGTTACGGCACAGTAAACCTCGAAGGAAGAAAATTTATTCAAAATTTTATTTCTCTGATGAAGAAAGTTCAGTCCATAGGATTTCATCGGAACGGCAACATAAAGGAAAAGTTTATTTTTAGGGAGATTTGTGTGTTAATGTGGCTGGTCTATTATTGGTATTAAAAGGAATGAAAAGACGCATGCCTTTTAAAACTTGAGTCTCTCTCTCTCTCTCTCTCTCTCTCTCTCTCTCTCTCTCTCCCCACCCCCATTATTTTCAGCACATTGCATTACTCCCCCTGATTTAACAAAGTCACTTTCTCATTCCTATCTCTCTCTCTCTCTCTCTCTCTCTCTCTCTCTCTCTCTCTCTCTCTCTCTCTCTCTCTCCCCACCCCCATTTCAGAGTTCTGAGCTCTTCATCTTTAGAGCTCTGTTCAAAGGAGGGTCCAACCGACAATCCTTCTTGTGTTATTATTATTATTATTATTATTATTATTATTATTATTATTATTATTAGGATATCAAAATAGCCTTGTTTATATTATCACAGCAGGGTAGAAGGATTTTCCCTAGCATACTACCCCTTGTTGGAACTGGCATGCACAAAGTGGGCATTCTGGCACCAACATGGTTTTTTTTTGGGTTTTTTTAAAGGAGAAAAGAAATCACACAGGAAATGCAATTGTCACCACTAGCTTACCGTCCCATTTTTTGTAGCTATAATAGACCTAATATTTCTCTCTCTCTCTCTCTCTCTCTCTCTCTCTCTCTCTCTCGTGATCAGAACCTCTGCTTCTTTTTTATTTGGGTGGGCACACACCCATTTTACACAGATACATATACTGTAAAATGAAAAGGCAACTGAAAATCTTAACAAGCAGAAAGGGTGGTTTTTTTGTTTTTTACTAGTATATCCTTAATATGTTGGAGACATTTAAAATGTAACATGAGCTACAAAGGTTAACATTGTTGCATAGATAGACCATTTAATTACCCCCCCCCCCTTGCAATCACCTTTGGAGAGAGTATTGCCTTTTTCGCTATCTACACTGAAAGAGAAGGCTTGCTGCAATAAGAACCTGCATAGGAATTGTTTCAGATGCTTTCTTTTCATCGCTTTATTGTTTTTCTTTCAATATGCATCTGGGATGGATATTAAAAGGCAATGCTCACCCGCCCCGCCCCCCGAGCATTCCCAGCCTTGTTTTCTAAATCTGCTTCTTGCAAAGTACATTTAAATGAGCAAATCTGGTGTGGCCACTCACCATCAAAATATTAGCAAGCTTGGAGTGAAAATATTGTTTTCATTCAAATGGCTAGAAAGAATTCAATTCAGCAGTAAGTTGTCTGTGCAAAGAATAAACTAGTAACACCCCCCCCCAAAAAAACAAAGTCAGAAGAACAATGTATATTCCAAAATCTTTGCAAGTTATGTGAACTGGTTTTCGAATACAGTTTGTTTGATAATTAGTGTGCATCTCATAAGACTTTGATAGAATCATGTTTAACCTTTCTTTTACCACATTCTCACTTCAAATTAGCACTCCATTTATCCTTTCCCAATAATAAAGCAAATATTTTTAACCTTCTCCATGCAACAGGTTTCTAAAAGGCTAAAAGTATACTGCAGGTTTTCAGAAAAATCTTCATTTTTCTTACATTTTAAATGTTCTGTTTGTGCAAAATTTTTGAGAATCACCATAAGGGCTTCTTTGCATTTTTAATTTAGTAACTAACATATGAATAAATTTGCATATTAATTAGTTGCAGATTAAATCATGCATACATAATTGCCTCCTTACTGTGTTTAATGTTTGTCAAAATCTCCAGCCTGGTTTGATGGATGTCGTATGAAAGATTACAATTTGATGTACCCTTGGAAGTATTTACACCAATAATGCAGGATTCTTAATAGCAGAAATCTCTAGTTATATACAGTTACTAACAAAACATGTAAGATAGGTGCATGTCCCCTTTGACTAGGTTTTTTTTTTCCTTGCACCAAATCATTTACTATTCATAATCATTAATGCATCTCCTAATTATACAGCATATGTCTGTTAACTATTTCACTGCCATTTTCACTGCATCAGTATTTGGGGTTTTGATTTTTTAAATATATACAGTATATATATATATATATGATTTGAATCATTTCACTCCATTTTTCAACTATTTATCACAATTGTTTGCACTTCACATAGCTTCGTCTGGCACAGAATATTTTGCAGAAGAGCTTTAAAAATGTTGTGATGTGTTACTTGGGTTCAGGCAATAATCAGATCTCAGTTAATAGCTGCCCACTGAAAGACATAATCAAGGGCAAGCCAAGTGCAAAAATCTTAGCTACTGAAAACATCTCCAAAGTGATGCTAAATATCTCTGATTTAAACCCCATAAAAGCCAGGGTGGTGTTAAAAACAGGGAGCCAAATCACAGCTGCTTGCAACCACTTTACATGGGCAATTAATTTGCTTTTAGAAAAGTCCACTATAAGTGAGTAGAAGGCCGGATGGTGGGAGCTGTCGTTGCTTTCATTTCAGCTCTTCTTCCCTGTACATACTGATTACATCCCACATAAGTTTTAGAAAGAAGAATTCAATCTTAACATTTGTTTTCTTTTAGAGTGGGCATGAAAAAAAGTGGAATTGCAGAATTCACATCTTTTTTCTTTTTCTTTTTTTAAAAAAGATACTTTTCAGTCTCCTTTCAGGGCAAAAAATAATAATAATCCTGACATGTCTCATAAAAGACGGGTTTAGGATTGTGATGAACCATTCCCACCCATGTCTTTATCTGAGCCAATCCCAACATTTCTTCACCAGTTACAGTCTCTTCATCTCAACAGCAGGGGCTAATTATAAGAGAGTGGACATGTTGGACTCCAGCCTAGGAAATCAAGTTATACAAGTTCTGCAAACTTATTTGGTGGCTTGAGGAAGCCACAACATCTCAACCTATGTTCTCCACCTGTAAAACTGGAAATAGTACCAACAGCACAATGTATTTGCAAGAATGAAAAAATAATAATGTTGTGAAGCTCATTGCATATTGCAGTTGTTGTAGCCACACTCAAATACATTTCTGATATAATAATGGTGTGGTTTAAAGCTACCATGACAAATTGATGGCTGTGGAAAATATTTCATTGCGTAAGCCACTTCCTTCTGCACCAAGTCTTGCGGTGCATCGTTTCATGCTGAAATTGGCTTTATAGGGGAGAGTGGACAGGGATATGGAAGCTCTGAAGACAGGGGTACATGACAAACTATTGACTTCATAATTGGGTGATTCCTGCATGCTTTCTAATAGTGTAATATATGTATGTGGGTTCTGTCACCTGTGATGCAATAGCTACTTTGTGTGTGTGGTATCAAATTACCCTTGTTCCATTAGCTTTTTATGCTTGTGCAACAGAACTTTCCCCTTCTCCTTTCCAAATCTGCTCTGGGGTAGAGGAACCCCCTAGAACAGATTTAGGGAGAGATGGAAGAAAGGGGGAAAGTTCAGTTGTACAAGAGTAAATCCTTGCACTAATGGAACAGGTGGAAAAGCGCTACTTTGGATACAACCCTGTGCATCTCAACAGGTTGATATTACAGTGATATGTTGATGAGCACCAACACACCTCTTGTTGTATGAAATCTAAAGTACGATCTGGTTTCTTGGTGGACTGCCTTCCAGCATTAAGCTCGGCTTTCACCCTTTTTATGGATCATTCCATCTAGGGCAGTCTTCACCAACCTGTTGCCCTCCATAACAGCTGTTATGGACTACAGCTGTTGGTTGTTGCATACAAAACACCTGGTGGATGCAGAGTTGGTGAAGGCAGGTCTAAGGTGCTGGTTTTGTTTTATTAAACTTCTGCCTAAGTAAGGCTATGCATGTCTATTAAAAGTCCACTTCAGTGGGACTTGCTTCCTGTTATTTACATACAAAGGAGGAGCTGAGGTCTCTAACAAGTACCTGAGGTCAGTGATGGAATGGACCTGAGTTTGCTCTTGGATTGTAAGGTAGTGGCTGTGGCCAGGATTGATTTTGTATAGTTCCAGCTGTACCCTTTTCAAGAGGAGAGAAATGTAGCCACTGTCAAATGCTTTGGTCACGGCCAGATTGTTCCAACAAGCTCTACATGCAACTTCCTTTGGGAAGTGCCGTTGAGAACTGAAGCTACTGCAGATTGCTGCAACTAGAATAGATTAAATTAGCGAAAAATTAACCAGGATTCTCCAGATCTAACCCTGATTCCACCCCTAAACTTATATATAACCTGAGGAGACGTAACCTTTATATAGCATATTTCAGTTTTTTAGGGTATGGATAAAAATGAGAACAGCTAAAAGCAGGAAAAAATAATAATTAAAAAACTATTAAACATTGATAGATTTTTAAATTTTTAATGTTGTGTGTGTGTGTGTTTATGTAAAATAACTAGCACTTTGAATTGTGTCCATAAACAGACTGGTAGCCAGTCTTGACCCTTAAACAAAGTTGGCCTGCCCATGAGGCACAGTGAAGCAGCTGCCTCGGGCGACAGGTCTGGCCTCCAAGGAGTGCATCGCTTGCCGCCTCCTGCGCTTGTCAGTGCATGGGGGACTGTAGAGGTAGAGGCAGTGGTGGTTGGGCTATGGAGGAGGGAGTGGTTGAGACGGGCAGGTGGCATTTTCTGTTTTGCCTCAAGCAGCCAAACATCTTGGGCTGGCCCTGAGTAGAATTGTCCTCACGTTGCAAAGGGGAGGCAGAGAATTGTGGCTTGCCAAAGGTCAGCTGTTGATACAGCTGGCTAAGTGGAGATTTTGAACTCACAAGCAAGGAATGGGGCATAGGAAGCTGTCTTAAACTCAGAAACCTTGACCCATCCAGCTCGGTGTTGTCTACACCGACTGGCAGCAGCTCTCCAGCATTTCTTCCCGAGATCTCTTCTACTGTACTTTGAAATTCCAGGGACTGAATCTGAGACCTCCTGTTAGCAAACCAGATGCTCTATGACTGAGCCATGATAATAAATTACCTACAACGCAAGTGACACTGCCCTACCCTTTTACCACTTCCCTGCATGAGCTTAACTACTTAACTTCTTGCACTTTGTACAGCCCTCCTCAGGTGTTCTCCCTCATACAATTACCACTGTTTTATGGGAAGCAGAGGGGCTGCCGCTCCTTCGCGCATCACCAGCACCACCTTCACAACCCTCCACACCTGGTGGCTGAATGTCTGTAGCCAGGAACCTTTTCTACTCGACCCTGTGTGACTAGAAAGCTGATATTCTCGGGTTCAAAATTATTCTGGGAGCCTACATGAATGAAGCAGGCTAGTTCAGCACCAAACTATGGGAAACTGTGGGAATGGTGATGGAGGGACAGAAGAAGAGAACACATCCCTGATCCTTATCTCCCATCATAGTAATTGTGAAAGGCGGGCATCCCCAACCTGCAGCCCTTCAGATGTTTTGGCCTACAACTCCCATGATCTCTAGCTAACAGGACCAGTGGTCAGGGATGGTGGGAATTGTAGTCCAAAACATCTGGAGGGCCGAAGGTTGGGGGTACCTGGTGTAAGGAGAAGAATACCTGAATAGGGCTTGCATCATTCAGGACAACCACGATAATAAGTTTAAGCAGAGTCTTAAGACACCATGAATGCAATAAGAGTTTGGCTTTGTGGACTTAGCCTTCTAATCTCAGCTGAGTCGTGAACCCATTTGGTAACCTTCACAACCATCAGCTTCAGTATCCCTATCTATAAAATGGGCGTAAGGATGGCCTGACCACAGGATTGTTGTGAGGGTGAACAAAGTATGCTAAGTAAGTAGAAAAGAGAGGAGCAGCTCTTTTTCAAACATGCACAGTAAAAGTGTTATAAAACTGGAAGTCAGAACAGTTTCCATTGTCTACAGACTAAAGGAACCCAAACCAAACACATTTCAGCATATCCATCCTCCTTTTTAAATTAGATTTCACATTGCAAAATAATAATAATAAAATGGCGCAACTGTGTTGTAGTTTCCTTATACAGATTCCTCTAATCAGAGAGGAATGTAACTACTTAATACTCACCACTACTTATCCTCCTGCACAGTACAACTTTGAGTTAAGCCACAAAAGAGTGTTTAAATGCTGTTAAGGGACAGATCTACAAAAACAAATTCAAGGCCAGGCCAACAAAATCCAATACTGGTGAAAGCTGGTTTCACCCCTCTTGAATTCCTTGTGCTAAATTCCATTGCCATGTAACAGCCAAGTTCTATCTTGTTAAGTTACATTGGCCGTAATACTAGTCTACCATAAACAACATAACTGGCAAACCATTTCAGTAGCTCGACCGATAATGTTCTTCCCTTCTGATTGAGAGTATTCATTGACTGTATTCACAGTTCTTGTCTTTTTCCCCCCTTTTGTTGCTTCCACTGTCTTTTTCTTGTTTATGTCTCAAACTACAATGCTCTTTGGATCCTTTGTTGTTATGTATGTAATAAAGCGACAGGTATGTCCTTGGTTATAAGTGCGGTTTAGCAGTAGATACCAGTACTATAATATTATTTGTCCCTTTGTTTTTGTTTTTTATTCCACTCCATCCCCAAAACTCGTGGTTGGTAGTTACATAAAAATCTCAATTAATGCATCACAATTAATTCCAGTAACATCTGAAAAACCCACATATTTGAATGCAAAATTATCAGACTGGCTGAAACCCATCTCATCCTCCTCTCTAGTCTCTCCTGATTCATTGTCTCTCACCTGTCACACAAGTCTGTAGTACTTGGCATCCCATTGATGGCACCACATGTCCTCACACACACTGCTTAAATTTATCTTGCATGCTACAGTGATGTCATAACATAATTCAGTTCTGCTTACAGAAGGATTCTATCAGCATTACCAGTGTTTATTGCTGCAATTTTCTTGCATGCAATGAAATGCATCCTAATGACGTGGCCAAAAGTTGCAAACCAAGAAAGTGAGACATAGGCAGCGTGCAGTCCATGGTGGGGAACCCTCTTCAGTCTGGGGCCTGCATTGTCTCATTGGCTCTCTTCCAGGGGCTGCATACCAGTAGATGGTGCAGTTCTCCAATCCAGCCAAATAAAAGTTGACAAGTTTCTTCGCATGCATGTGTGCATGCCCGCACCTCCATATTCTTTCTCGTCAGCTATCACAGTTCAAGGAAACATTCCAGAAAGGCAAAAGCAGTTAATGAGGGTATGGCCTCCTCGAGGTGATGTGGTCTCAGAAGAGTTTCAAGGCCAAATAATGAGGTGCAGAGGATCTGAGATGTCCCACTCTTGGTGTACCTCATAGTCTCTTGAGCTTGTGTCAAGTGGGTCCCTGCTTGCCACATCTGATAAGTTAAATGTTCACTGTCATCCTCTCTTAGGCAGACTCTGTCTTCAGGTTAAGCAGACACTGGCTTGAGCTAAACAAGAGTTTATTATTTATTAATTATTGAATTTATATACCACCCTATACCTGGAGGTCTCAGGGCGGTTCGCAGAACCTGCAACCAAAATGCAGTGCTATGGGAATTTAACTACCTACCGATTTCCCACCCCAGCTGAAGCATAAACAATGCCTGTTAAGGATAGCTAGCACCTGATACTCATTCCACTAGTTAGTTGGCATTTTAGTCTCTTTAAGGATGCTGTTAAAATTCAAGCTCTGGTCCCTTCAACATGTTTTTTCTATGGTTGAATATGGTCTCCTCTACTTGAGAGTTGGTTGGACTTCTTGAACGCTGAGATCCATCCCTACTCTGATTGGGTGGCATATTGTAAGCAGTCTGGTGAGCAGATGGACCATCCTCCATTATAGAGTGGAAGGCCTTTTTCATCCTCTTCGCCAGTCATCTGATAATCGGGGCATGGCTTTATGTTCCATGTCAGCACCAACTTTCAGGTTCCCTATGCTGTTGGGAATACAATCTTCCATGTTTCAGCTTTCTCTTGGCTTTTATGAGCAGCATAGTGAAAAGAAGAGAGTGGCAAATGAATATTTCAGAAATAGAGTTCGTTTAAAATAGATTGACTGCAAATTATATTTTAATGTTGTTTGGATATGCATTTACTTTTCATGAAAGGTGACAGGATGATGTCAAAGAAGAATGAAGCACAGAAAAGGGGACAGCTTTTGCCTTAATAGTTTCGCATGCACCAATATCTTGGTTGGGTCTCGGCCCATTCAGTTCTTAGCATTTCTGCCATGGATGCTAACAAGATAACAAGACCAATCTTTCATGGTTCTTTTTCTCAAGCCTGTGAATACTGAACAATCAGTTCATTTCACTAAAGCAGGCCTGCATGCAACCACCAGGCATTTATTGTAGTCTGCTGGATTCTTGACACACACACACCCTACACATTTATGCAGACCCAGAGCCACAGATCATTTGCTTTGTATGCAGAAAGTCCAAAGTTCAATCCTTGGTAGGTCTAGGCAAGGTTTGGAGAGATCACTCTCTGAAACCCTGGAGATCTGTTACCAGTAAGTATAGGCAGTACTGAGCCCAATGAGACATGGCGTTGTAGGCATTCTCAGACATCCAACTGCATCCTTTTCCATGTACCTTATGGGTTGATCTTAAATGACAAATGAAGCTTCTTACTTACTTTTGTCCGGAAATGCTATACTGTGCTAAACAAGAGACATGATAGCCCAGCCATAACTAGCTTATAAAATGAAAGTCAGGTTGGTGAATTAGAAATACTGAGCAAAGTAGTTCCTGACAAAGTGTTTGCGGTAACATGGTATCTCCCACTTTCTGTGTCACGTTGGATAAAAGCTCATATTAAAACAAATTTGTCCACACTTGTTGCATATAAATATATTGATAGGGCGAGAGTGGTTATAGATCGCACCTAATGATTCTTGTTTTGTAGTTTCTGAGCTGGAAAGTGGTGCAAAGCACTGAAAATAGGTTATTAGATTTATATTTTTAAAGCTAGATTTCAAAACAGGGTAAGGTTAAACATATTGTAAAGTGATAGACTACTCATAGCCATTCACAGGCTAAAGTATTAGCCCCAGAGTTTTCCTCCAATTTTTATGGGGATGCAGCAAAAAATGTCTTCCTGCAATATTGGATTCATCTTTCTTTCCCTTTTCCTTTTTGAGTGGGTGAATAGACAGATTTTAATAATTTTTATTTCTTACCTTTAAGTATGAGGTGGTTGATGCTTTCTATATCTTCTTCTTCAAAGAGGAGAAAAACCTTAGGCCACCTCCTATGCAAAATTGAGAAATGAAAATTCACCCACCTCCCTGAATGTCCCAGAACGTTTCCTCCACTTTTAAGGGGGATGCAGAGCCCTGTGTAAATGTGATGGGTTGTGAAACAGACATTTGTACTACAATAGTGTGGTGTAGTGGTTAAGAGCGGTGGACTCATAATCTGGGGAACCGGGTTCGTGTCTCCACTCCTCCACATGCAGCTGCTGGGTGACCTTGGGCTAGTCACACTTCTCTGAAGTCTCTCAGCCCCACTCACCTCACAGGGTGTTTGTTGTGGGGGAGGAAGGGAAAGGAGATTGTTAGTCGCTTTGAGATTCCTTAGGGTAGTGATAAAGCGGGATATAAAATCCAAATTCTTCTTCGTTGTCTTCTTCTTCTTCTTCTTCTTCTTCTTCTTCTTCTTCTTCTACAATAGCAACAACTATAAACTGAGAAGAGCTGCATAGCACATTCCTGGGTATGTTTTTTCTACAGCACAAGGATGCACTATTGATGGATGCAGATCCACTCTAGTGACCTTAAGACTGAGTTGAAGTGCCCAGGTGCTCTTTTGCGCTTTTATTTTGGCTTACACCAAAGTCTAACACCTTTGCCAAGGCATTGGTTTTATGCTTTTCCATGATGGGGAGGGGGGAAACTGCTTCAGTCAAGAGCTCCGGGTATTATGGGACCTCTTCTCAACCAGCTCCTCCACCGTGGAATTGTCAAGCTATTCCATCAACGTAACTTACAGAACAATGGTTGTACACCGTATGCTTGTGTTACTGTCCAGACCCCAGGACCAGTGTAAACCAGATGTGAATTAGGATGCACGTTCAAATGCAGGCACCACCCACTGCTTTCAATAAAGTGTGCATTTGGGTGTGCATATCCATTTTTAACATGTCTCCCTGGTGAGCTGGCACAGGTGTTTGTACATCCAGACCCTAACAGCTTTTTCCTGGTGCAAAGTACAGTTGGAGAGAAGCTGCATTTAGGATAACAGTCCACAGCAAGAGAACTTGCATACCCCTGTCAGAAATCATATATTCTGGATTCATGCAGCATCCCTATTATCCGTCTGTGTCAAGGGATATAGAGGTACTGATTGATTATAATATATCCTAATCTAGAAAATATATTGATCTGCATGGCTATCTATAACTTTTAAAATGCAAACAAATGTTTGCAAAGAGCATTTGACAGCAGCGACTCCTGTTGGGGCAGTTTGGTTTATAATAACCGGGGACTTGGCTTTTTAGCAATTTGTATTAATACCAGCTTTTTGGATCAACAAAATGTAGCTTAACAACTGCCTTTGCCTGGCTCAGTGAAAATCCCTAAAGTAGTTACATTGTGTCCAGATGCAAATTTGACAGCACTGCATTAGGAGATTAAAACACCAACACACATTTATTTTATTTTATTTTATTTAAAAAAGCTGTTTCTTGCCAGATAACTGTTTATATTTTTAGCTGTTCACTCTTTTTTAATCAATAACATTCTGTTACCCCCAAATGGGCCAGTAAGAATATGTCTTCTCCTGTTTAGTTCTCTAGATAAGGTTTCACACACTGTAACATTGTGTTGTGCAGGAAGGGAATCAACATTTCAATCCATTCTCTTTTACTATTGAAAATAGTGTTTGGACCGCTAGAAATACCAAACTGCTTCTCCCAAGTTGGATAAGCAACTGAAGCACCTGCTCAAGGAACTCGCTGTTCTAAGAGATAGGTCATTTTCAGAGTAGACCCCTTAATCTTAATGTGCCTACTTGGAGTTTGACTTAGTGGGACACCACCTATTATTTGAGGGGATAATAAGTCTCTATAGCCTTCCCCAGTTGGGTATCTTTCAGATATTCTGGAACTCCAAATTCTAAGAGCCCCAGCATGGGCAATGATCAAGGATGATGGGAGTTGTAGTCCAAAACATCTGGACTACAGCAAGGGCTGAAGAAAGATGCACTGTAGCCTTTGTGAATGTGGGGAAAAAACACACATATGGAACTATATGAACCTGTTGGAGTTTCGAAAGCAGCTTGGACTTCAGTGGCCGTCAGAGTTTCTTGCTCAACTCAGAAGGTTCATCTTTCTTTTGTCACAGCTTCTACTGTCCATCTGTCCCTAGTTTCTCTGAACTTTCTGCCTTCCCAACCTGGTGCTGTTATCCTTCTCATGCTGTTTCCTGAAACTCTACAAGGACGTGCTTAAAAGTGCAAGAAGTGTGTTAAGGAGCTGGGTGTTGTGTTGAAGATATGATTGCAATTCAAAGAGAGAGTTAGGGCCGTGTTAGTGTCTTCTAAAAAGTGTTACAGTTTTGGCTCCTTGACCATTTGGTTCTTTGCATGAGGGATGATGCTGGATGAGATTAATGTGCATGGCTGCTATTGACTAGAAGCAGGATTGATTCAGATTGCCTGAGCATAACTGTGATTACAAAACCTCAGAAAGCACATGGGGAAATGTCCATGAATGAAATGGTCTTTGCCTGTGTGGAATTAATATGACATGCTACAATCCTAACCCCACATACCTGTGAGTCAGTCCCACTGAATTCAACAGGACTCACTTCTGAGTAGGCATGGATATGATTGCTCTGTTAGTAATATAGCTAAGCTAGAATCCTTATCATTAATGTGCTAGCTTTACAAGGGTAAATAGAGAGTTTATTTTGTCTTAAGGCAGAATGTAAGGCATTTCCCCACTGCCCCTTACCCTCAAAACAACACTTTGGAGTAGGTTAGACTGAGAGAAAATGACTGGCCCAAGATCACCCAGTGAGCTCCATGGCTGAGTGGGATTTTGAATCTGGGTCTCTCAAGTCCTAGACTGACGTTCTAACCTCTACATGGGGAAGGTAAAAAAAAGGGGGGGGGAGTTGATATGTCATTTGGTGCAACCCTACCGCTTAGCAGAGGTGGCTCTGTTTGTCTGAATGCATACTTTGTATTGTGATTCATGAAAGAAGCTTAAATGAAGGCATGTGGACCCAGTGAGACTGATGCTTGAAAGTATTGAATTGAGAAATTGAGTTGAGAGAGGGAATTTTCCCAGCTGTTTCCATGTTCGTTCAGAGAACTTATAAGACATGTGTTTGATTATTTCAGTACCCCAAGCAGAAATTGTGTCACCCTGATAACACTTTGTCAACATGTACAGTAGTCATATGACGCTGACTGGTCCAGCAAGAAAATTGTGGGTTGTGCAGTAAGGCGAGAGAAACAACCTGAACATCATCATCATCAGGCACTGGTATACCCTGTGCAGACATTCATTTTGTACTTGTGGCAGTGAGAACTGCATTAGCCTGATAAACAGGTCCCCACGTGATGTTCACATGTTTGGATAAGGGGATGCATGCAAAGACCCAACTTTCAGGCAGGATCTGGGCACCTTGATCTTGTGGCAAGCAAATTGCACAGATTGGACCTCTCTATACATGTTGGGATCTGTGTCTGCAAAATTTTAAGATTAGTGTGTGGCCGCCAGGCAGGAGGAAGTGGAGCTGGCACAATCCACCGCCATACATTCAGGTTGATCATCTCTGTACAGTTAATATTCAGTTGTGTGAATGAATTCTCATAGTCAAGAGTAAGAAACTGCTTTATATACCCAGTGAGATCACTGATCCTCTTAACCCAGTACTGCCTTTCATGAGCAAGGCCTTGTCTCTTGAGTTTCCTCCAGCTCTTTTATCTGAAGATGCAAGGAATCTAACATGAACCTTAAACCTTCAAACCTTGGCCTCTGCTTCTAAGCTCTGGCTTCTCCTTGATTGCAGTAATCAATTATACTATGCACTTCTGACATGAAAGAGTTCTGTTTTTATAAGAAGTAAAAAGAAGAAGTTGAGAAACTCCATGTATTCTGATTTTAACTACACGGACTGCCCATTTATTTATTTTATTTTAAGGTGTCCTGGTGAAGGAATAAAGCCTTTCTTCGATCTTGTTGAAAGCAACACTGACCCAAACACAGTCACTTTTGTATCCAAAAGGTCATTATTTCAAGACCACTCTTCAATGTGATCAGTCTGCATTAATTTGTGTTTTCCTATAGGCATCATCAGTATATGAAATTTCATAATTATCTTGTGCCAGTAATTAAAGCTTATAGTGTTAGTCCGATTTTAGAGGGTTGTTTCAATGGCTGTGAACTGATTAGAGTGAATTTAGTGGCTTAGGAATCCATCAAATCTACTTTCAGGGGTAAACTTTTATTAGAATTAAGCATTAATTGCATATTATACTAATCCACAACTTTGTGGGATTTCCCTACCACCACATGATTTGAAGGTATACCTTAAGACTCTTAAATTGTGAAAGCATAATAGATAGAGTTGAACATCAGGGGTGGTGGGAAAATACTGTGTTGGGTCAGGTTTTTGTATAGCATTTTTTAAAAAAATACTGTGGATACTTTTTATATATAATTTATTTAGAGACTGTCTTTCAATGTTACTCCTCCCAAAGCAGGTGAGAATACCTCTAAACTGAGTATCAAGATGACTTGGGTTGTAATCTTGTGCCTACTTCCTGGGGGCAAATCCTGCTGAATTTACTTCTGAGTAGACATGCACAGGATTGCACTGTTAGCAAGCTAAATGTATTCGTAAGTGAAATAATCAGTTTTCAGTGTGTGTGTGTGCCCTGAGATCTCCCCTTCTGCTTGTAGGCATTACGTTTTTCCTGCGCATAGACCTGTCTTACTTGGATTTCCTGGCCTTATGTATTTATACACAGAGGGTGGTTTAAAGGTTACAAATGTGATCCTGTCAGATTGACAACTAACTGTTCTAATGAGGAAAAAATCCTCAAAGCATGAAATTTGAATGAAATGTGTGATTATAATTCAAGAACTGTTTACCCGAACCTCTGGGGACCTCCCAAATAAATGCAGAGCAGGGAAGTTAGATAAACCCTCTGTTCCCTCTTCCTTCTCTAAAATATACATATGGACCTACACTCTGCGTAGACTCGTAAGGAAGAGTACAAAATAAAACTTTACCATTAGCAAAAGGCGGCTGCTTAGAACTGACGTTGCCACCTCTTGCTGTTTATTAATACTGTATGTGTTTTGTTACCACATTGAGTAGTAAGGAAATAGGTGCTTTGAATTATTAAAGTTGATTCTGGAGAATAGCTGTATGCTCAGATGGCATTTGCTTCAGCATATGCAAATTATTTAGTTTCATTTGGGATCAATTCCCAGGGGCCTTCCTTTCCTGTGATGCTCTGAATTTGGCAAGTTTAAGCCAGTCCCAGTCTTCTCTCTCTCTCTCTCTCTCTCTCTCTCTCTCTCTCTCTCTCTCCCTCTCCCTCTCCCTCTCCCTCTCCCTCTCCCCACAAACCTTAAACTCTCTCCCCATTTTTGGCTTAGCTTGAACAGTGTAAAAGAAAATTAAGAAGCAGAATCCACCCACTAGTGTATTGTGCAATGAACATGCATTATTTTTCCAACACCATGGACAAATATATACAGGAAAACAGGAGTTTTCGTTGGTGTTTATACATTGGGGGGTGGGGGTGGGTTTTCCCCCCTCAACCTTAACAAAAGAAATTGATGAGGGTTTTTTGTTGTTGTTGTTGTTTTTAGAAAACAGTTTTCACCTGTCCAATACATGAAAACATTAGCAGCAAGCTTCATTTCATTCCAAATATTTTCCGGGCCAATCTCCTGTAATGATAGCAGCAAGCAATTTTCAAGTTCAGCATTCAGAAGCAGTTGCATTTGGGGAGGGTGGAGAACAAACCCCCCTCCAATACCCAAACACACACACACACCCGTCCGCCTCCACCATACGGAAACCCCCCAAAAATGAAAAGAGCAAGTGCTCTGTCAGGGGGGTGTCTATAGTAGCCTGTCAATTGATTTCCCTTTAAGCATTAAATGCCAGCTCTGAAGCTGAATTACGTTCTATGCCTCTAACCTATTTCCTGCTTTCAAAAGAAAGCCCAGTGACTTTGGGGGGGGGGGGAGAAGAGAAAAAATTAAAAAGAGGCTGGGGCTTGAAGCAATCTTCCTCTGTTTCATTCTCAACCCTCGTTTTGTAGGTTGTTGACCAGGCAGTCAGAAAACACTGCTCCTCTCTCCTTTTGAGCGAGGTCAGAGACGGGGGTTGCTGGGTGGGTTTTTTTTATTCCCCCCCTTCTTTTTCTCTCTGAGTCGAGTTCTCAGGCAGCTGCGTACAATGCTGGGAGCCAGCCAGCAGCAGAGACAGATGGTAGAGTTATTAGATGTGCATCATACGATTCCCTTCCTGCCACTCGCTTTTTAATCAAATTAAAACAAAAAAGAAAGAGAGGGAGAGAGAGAGAGCGAGGGGGGAGTCAATTAACTGCATTTGTATTCTCTTCAATAATGGACCCTATTCCACTTTTACCCTAAGGCAGTTGAGTGGAAATTTTAGGGAAGAAAAGAGTGTGGCTGGAACTTGGGTTTTGTTTTGTTTTTTGGTGGGGAGATTTTTTTTAAAAAAATCTTTATGTATTTTTTCCCCTTTCCAAAATCTCTTTTAAGAATCACCGTTACTCCAGGGTGTGGAGTTGGGGGGGCGAGGGGAATCCAAGTGAAAAAGTTGAAGCTATCTCTTCTTGCATGCACTAGGAATTGCGGCTAAATCGGGACTGGGAAGGCTTCCAGATTTGCTGTGGAAAGTTAACTGTCTGACAGAAGAGTCCTAGCCACCTCCTCTCCCCCCCCCCCACACCACCCCACCCCTAACGTCAGGAATGGTTTCTCCCTGCTTTGCATATTCACCATGCTTGGCCTGGCCATATGGGAAAATGCGACTGAAGGAATTGTTGTGAAAAAAGGGACAGCGAGTTTGAAATAAAAGTTGTTAAGAGTGGTACTGGAGAGGAAAAAAAAAAAGAATACGAGACCATGTATTGCGCATACACAATCCCTGGCATGGGCGGAAACTCTTTGATGTACTACTATAATGGCAAAGCGGTAAGCTAGCTCTGTAATTAAAGGTGTAATTTTGACAAGTTTTATTGCCGTAGGAATGAGAGTCATTTGCTGCATTTATTGCTTTGAAGGTTGTTCAGGGCTACTTCAGCCTTCCTTATTCCGTAAACTATTTAATTCGTGCTAATGTTATATATACTAGTGAGCGTAGGGGGTGGGGGGCTTTATAATCAGAAAGAGAAAGCTGATCTTTTCGTTTGTTTTGTTTATTTTTTATTTTGTTTTTGTTTGTTTTTTAAACTGACTTCAAAATAAGTTGCAATGCTTTTTACAGCCTGAAACTTTTTAAAGTCATAAAGTTGGTCATTTTTGAGCCAGTAGTTTTTTCACTTATCTGGATGGTCTGTACGGAACAAGGGCATTATTAATGCAAGCAGGGAGAAATCAGTTTTCTGTGCAGATAAGTTGTTAGTGCATTTCTCTCTGTCTGAGACTAGACGTAGCAGCTTCCCGAGTCGGGTTCTGCAGCTGAGTTCATTTTACCTAGCAGCCACTGACAGAGAAAGCTAGACGCTGAGCATTTGAGGAATTCAATGAGAAACAGTAATAAAATAACAAAAAAGACTGATTATTGCAAGCATCACTTTACATTGTTTAGAATGTTTCCCATTATCTCTTTTGCTCTCTTTCTTTCTTTTCTTTCTTTCTCTCTCTCTCTTTCTCTCCCTTCAGAAACACTTTATTTAAGGAGGGGTTGGGAATAGTGTCTGGTATTTTACGGATAACCTCAGCAGAAGGTTTATACTTGCCATCTGGAAGTCTGCTGAATTTATTTATTTATTTTTCCTGGCTAGGTCCTGGGAAGGAAAAAGAGATTTAATTTTTTTTTTAAAAAAAAAAAATCTTTTAATGGGCTGCTGAGGTAAAGAGATGTGTTGCTGGAAAAAAACAGGAAAATAAAATGTGGAAGTTCTGGAAAGAAGGCAGCCTGTGTTCTCTCAACTTTTCAGCATTGCATCTGATACCAGTCATAGGGAGAGCAGTTAGGCCAAAAGGGAACTATTAGAGCTTGAACCAAGGCCTTTTTCAAAGGTACGGGACGGCGCAAACTAATTATGCATTGCATATGAGCGTGTGCTGTACAAGCACACTCGTATAATATATAGAGATTACATTATTTCGTGCGAGAAACCCATCCCTATGAATGAACATCTGTTGGAATAACTCAGTTCCACCCTCAGTTAGAACACTTACTAGCAAGAGATGTTGTCTTCGTCAGGTATTTTGCAATGTTTTTAAATAATATTCTGGATTAATGCAGTTTGTTAAGAAAGAGGAGAGTTTAAGTAAACATGGAGAAATACATTTATATATATATATTACAGTGTGTGTGTGTGTGTGTGTGTGTGTGTGTGTGTGTGTATCATTTGAAGCCATATATATTGCATTTGATATATTGATCTATTGCATTTGAAGCCATTACCTCCATTTGGAGCATGTGGAGGAGCTAATAAATGCAAAGATTAAAATTAGAAAAATCATAAAGTGTCCAGCACAACTGCAGGGTTCTCTGTAGAAGAAAATACTTTTTTCCCCATGGGGGTAGTTTTGATGGGGTGAGTGACTGAGGTCATCAATGAAATGAAGTGGCTGTCCTTTTATCACTGAGGGCCTAAAGTTACAAAACTTTCATTAAAAGTAAAATAGATTAAACATGCATCATACATGCTAAGGTGGCCACGCACAGTACAATTTCATCCATGTGGTTTGTAGATGTTTAGAAGGGAAATTCTGGACATGAGATCATACTGCTGGTAACACCCCCCTTCCTCTACTCCCCCCATTTAGTAAATATTTTCAGTTGGAGTTGATTTTTTGAGAGGGGAGGGAGAGTCTGGAAAGGAGGATGTTACTCATAAAAATCAAGAGCACTGTCAGAGGAAATGTATTTATAGGAACCATTAAATGGCATTTATTAAAAACAAATCTGTTGGTATGTGTTCAACAAAAAGAAACCAGGAAATGTCACACTGTACATGAAGCTTTCTGTGGGGTGGGAGGTGAAAAAATAAACACTGGTGGTATCAGCAGAGGGCATTTAAAAAAACAACAACCCAAATCTGGAAATTCATTGATTCAGCTCTGTAATAAGGCATCAGTCCTCATGGTAAAGTTACAGGGTCTTTGTGGAAGAGGCCAGAATCTTGGCATTTGACGGGAGAGGGGGAGAAATTGTGTTTCGGTCTTTTTGCGGGGCTACCTTTTTATGTGGCCAGCATCGTTCTAGCTCGGATTGTACATAATGCAGGTCTTGATTGGGTGCCAGGCATCTTGCAGAGATTGTGTATGCCCTGCGTGAATTGTTTAGTATGCCTATTTGGGGTGGGGGGGGATGACAACGCTAGATTTCGTTTCGGGTGTTGCACCTCTTTCTCCACTTAGTCAGAGGAAAGTACAGGCTACAATAAGTTGCATGACCTTTTTTGTCTTTAAACAAGATATAGTTTGGAATTCCTCCTCCACCTCATCTCTCTACCCCCCCCCCCCTCCCTACCTCCCTTGACAAGTCAATTACTTGTTTAAATTCAGTTTGAACTTTCTGAACTGAGAGCAGCTAGTGGAAGCAGGTCTTCCCTGGGAATAAACAATAGGGGGGGGGGGTGTAAAATCATTCCAGGTCTCATTTATATGTAAGTTAGCAGTATGGGAAGAAGAATATGGTGAGGAATAAACTCTCTCTCAATCTCTCCCTCCCTCCCTCCCTCCCCCCCCTCTCTCTCTCCAAAATGTAAATCCATCTGACAGATGAGTACTCAGAGTTGCTCTTTTCGTAATGAATGCGTTATGGTGTTTGAAGAAACCATACACTTCTTTTTCCCCATTCACCTGTTGTCCGTGCCATCCCTTCTCTCTGAAGTAGCAGGATAGGTTCCTTTTTCCCCTGTTAAAAGCCATATATTTCTTTAAATTTTTTAGATGATAAAAAATAAGCACCGCTTTTAGAGGAAATGCTTCAAACACACATCATATGGTCGGTTGCAGCATACGTTTCACTATAACTAATAATATCCAGTGCTTAAATTTATCGTGCTTTGTTGTTGTTTTTTAAATTAATTATTATCCATATTTATTTTAATAATGCATGCTTTGGGTTGTGTAACACATTGCGCACAATAACTATGTTGCCAGAGCATCTGCTGCTTTAATGTTTTGCTTCTTGAGACTCTTAAGATATTTGTGATAGCTTGTATGGTCTGAAATTGTGTAGTGTCACTTTTTTAATCTGATGTTTAGCATTGCTAATTGCACATGACTGAGATTTTAGCAAGCAGTTGTTTGATCAAATGCCATACTTGGAAGAACACGGAGACAGCAAAGATGACATTATTGCAAATGAAATTGAAAACAAAAGTGGCAAAACTTTCACTTAATAGTATTTTAAGCTCCCATCATTGGCTCCCGTCCGCATGCGCATGTGTTAAATCATATAGAGAACCCTATAATTATCATAATTGCTCTTTTTTTGTACGTTATACCAACAAGCGTCAAGCCATCTTACCAACTAGTTGTTTTGAAATAGTTATTTGTCAAGTCATCAAATCACAAAAAGTAAATGCTAATGAGTTTTTATGTTTGTATTCTGTCTGCTATTCTTATTATGGACTTTTTCAACTCCATAAAGTTCTCAAGACAGAGATGAATAGTTCATACTGCTGTTCCTGCTAATAGTCTAGGCCAAATAGTGTGATAACTCCTTATATCAACTCTAGTAAATGAAGAGTAAAAACTCCTATGATGACTGTCACGATAGCGTTGTCCCTTTTCCTGTAAAATGCATTTTAAAAACAAAAAACAACACCTGCCAATAGATACTCTTCATTTAATCTAGGGGTTTTTGTATTTTAAAAAAGGCAAACTTTAATCCATTTTTCATATTTTTAACTGGCATGTATATGGAGAAAATCCAATGTTAGTGTTTGAATTTTGGAAATACTGAAGGTCAGAAATAAAGGAGCATATTCAAACTATGTTAAGCGGAAAGACCTTCTGTTGAAATCTTTGGAACCTATACCCAAATGGTGCATGTGAGTTAGAAACATGTATGCTGTGATAGTTATCCCAGTCTCATTAGCAATACTACATTTGCAACTTTTTGCAAATATTTTAATTTTATGGGATTTTTTTTTAAAAAAGGTCTGCATTTTCTACATTATATTTACAAAATAAAATAGCTAGTAGAATATATATATATATGTTGGTTTTCATTATAAATTGTTGGGGAATTCCAAAATCATTCCTCAACTTGGGTCTAAAATAAATAGTTTTCAAAACCGCCCATTTGATATCATGAAAAGAAAAAGGTTGGGAAAGATGAGTATGTACTGATTTTAATGTGTTTGCATTTGCCTATTCCTCACCCTTTTCAAAACAAAACAGCTTAGCAGCAGTTTATGGAAATAACAATGGTGGAAATCATTTCTAAAATAAATTAATTGCTTTTAAACGTTTACTTTTACAATGGTATCTAGTGTTGCCTCTTTATGGTGCAAAAATATATGCGGCCATTATTCTGTTTATTTGCTGAACTGACATTATAGATACGTTTAAAGACGGAACCCTGATTAAATCATCATTTTCGAATGCAGCTTTATGTTGGCTCAGAGCCCTCACATATGTTTGTAGCATATCGTACGCTGACCACCACCTTGTAATAAGCATGAATTTCAGCATGGTTGCAGAAATAAAGCTCTCCTTCAGTTTCTTTGCAAATAAAATTATACGTGGTGGCTGTTTCACTTAATGGTGAATGGATGAGGTAGCTCTGAGAAATTAATACATCGCGCTTTTAAAGAAAAATACTGCATTCTCAACATCTTGGGCCGAGTGCATATTTTGGTTTGGGGAGGGAGCGGGGAGGTTAATTTAAAAAATGCTTATTGCCAGTACAGTCTTTAAATACCTTTCCAAGTGATCTACAGGAAATTGTGCAGAAGAGCTGTTTGTTTCCTGTTCGAGAATATGTCTGGTTCATGTTATACTCAGTTTACTGTAAAATTGCCGTAGTATGTCAAGGACCTAGGATTTAGAGATATTGCACCAAGCTGTGTTTAGAAAGAGCGAAAAGATAGACAAGAGCTGTCTAAATTCATAGGCGTATTGTCATCTTCATTC
The DNA here is from genome assembly GCF_009819535.1 of Lacerta agilis. Classification (NCBI taxonomy): domain Eukaryota; kingdom Metazoa; phylum Chordata; class Lepidosauria; order Squamata; family Lacertidae; genus Lacerta; species Lacerta agilis. Next base: position 12,815,067 of record NC_046322.1, on the reverse strand, counting down.
ACTAATAGGATTTTTCCCTTTTTTTTTTAAAGGCGTTGGGAAAAGGCAACTGCTGTCTGTTTCTTGCAGACACCACACCGTCTATGGGACTCTTGTCACATATCAAAAACAGTGTGAGATGCTGCCAGCCAGATCCATAACCCAATGAAGTTTCTCAGTCCTCGAGCTGAAATTATGTAGTGCCACTGCAGTCAATTTTGGGGTGGGGATAAATTGGCTTCAGCCGTCGTAATTCAGCTTAACTGGATCGTGGACCAGCTTCACTTTTGTCTGGGCAGTTGTCTGTCGGTCCAGGTTTGCTGTTGACGTGCTTCCTATGCTTATACATGTGGCAGATGTCTGTCTCCAAAGACATCTTGGGGTAGAGGGTGAAGGGGAAAGTATGTTCCCGAAGAACCCAGAGGATTGACTTTAGGTTGTGGTGGACACACACACAACATTTCCTCAGGTGAATACGCCATATTTTTGTTTCGCCAAATTTGCATCTGACAGAATTTGCTCAGGAAAACAATAAGGTTCCCATTTTTTGCCACTGGAGTAACTTAGAAACTCTGCTATGTGCGAATGAAGTGAAATCCTTAAAGCATTTCTGCGTCCTAAAGAAAATGGCTGCTAGCGCGTCAAAAGGGCAACTTTGTCATCCTTCACTTAACTAGAACCATCTTATATCCCCCTCCTACCTGGACAGTTTCACAGACAAAAGTAGAGTTGCATGTTGTCTGCATGTGTAGAGTTGTGTTGTTGCTGCTGTTGTTGTGTTGTTGTTTTCGTTGTTGCTGGTGGTTGTCTTGTTGGAATTGCCAGTATAGTTGCCACCGTAGGAACCTTTTGGAAATATGCAGTCATGCCACTAGTCCCTGTAAAACTCCTACTATTTAAGATTTTATCAGTTTATAATATCATTATCAACTAGTTTGTGATGATGATGATTCTGTGGGTGTTCCTGTTTTATAATGTGGAGTTCTTCACGTGTGCTTTTAAATACTTGTGTACATAGGCATGTGTGGTATATTCCCCCCTTTTTCGTTTTATTAGTATGATGTCCCGGAAGATTAATAATAATAATAATAAATTAAATAGAGGAAATGTACTACACCTGCACTGGTTTTAATAGGTGCCTAAGCAAGAGCGCAGCTGCTATAAATATCCCAGCGTACAAAACCTGGTTGTTGCAAGAGAAGGTGTGTTTCGGCATTGAACCAAGCTTCAGCCAAAGAAGGCTATTCTAAAGCTTGGCAAATGAAAAAGCAGGGTTGCAATGTGTCTCTGCTCAGACACCCCTGAAATATGTAGTCTTTGCCTGCCGTCCTCAGGGGACCCAGAGCTGAGCTTTCATAGAGACCAAATTACACTCGTCCAGTGAGAAGGCAGTGTTGAAGTAATTGGTGGGGCAGCGTGGAGAATGTTAGATTCCAGCTGCTTCTATTGTAGCTGACCTGCAAAATGCAAAGAGGATGTTAACAATCCATGCTAACATTTGACTTGGCTTTTTCACCTCTGTAGGCGATTCACTGAGAATTATAGACTAACAAACCTTGAGTACTAGTAATACTGAAGATTATAATGGGAGAGTCTATAATATTAACATTTTCTTTTTTTCCTCTCCTTTTTTGGCATTTAGAAAAGAAACATTTTGCACTTGCTAGCTAAACTCCCTGTAATTACACTCGGGTAGTTTTTATAGCTGATCCTTATTATTACTAAGTTATTTTATTTGACTGCTGTGGTTCAGATTCCCACTCCTTTATGGTCAATTACAGTACCCTTCCTCTTTAATAAAAGATTTATTTCACTTAGTTCCCTGCCCTTAAGAACAACTGAATGTCGAATGTCTGCTGATTGCCCCTAAATAAAGAATTGCTCAGTGGCTTTAAAAAAAAAAATATGAAAGGAGGGTGGGGGTGTGTGGAATCCACATTGATACTGCCTGAATATTTAAGCCCAGCCAGTTAAAGGATGACATGATTAAAATAATCAAATGTATTACTTAAAAAATTAAAAAGGATAAGTGGTGCACCCCATTATTTTATTGACTTTTAAATATAAATTGCAGAAATGTTTGCATTCTTAATGGCATTATTAAGCTGAACTGACAGATCATCGTGAAAAAGTTGATTGCCCAGCATTTTATTACTACTGCACCTGTTACAACAATTCCAATAGGCGAGGAATCACCATGATTCTTTGACTGTTTCTGTGAACAGTTGTGGGGAATGATGGAAACAGCTAGAAAATATACTTAGTGTAATTTCCGTTGTGATGTCTTCTGCTTGCTTTGATTAGTGGTGAAGCTTTTAGTACAGGTTGTAAACGGATATTCAGAAGGTGGGGGAAATATACATTCTGTGATATGTACTGCCTAAAAGTTTCTGATGGTTTTTATTTATTTATTTATTTAAAAAAACCACATTCACTTATGTGCCCAAATCCTAAACACAGTGGCCCAGGTGCAAGCACCCCCTCCCTTGCTTTGTACAAAATAAGCTGGAAAGCAAATTAAATCGAGAGCACTGGGATTTATTTCCGGGGGGGGGGGGATTCAGAATCGTGGTCCACAGATATGGGCCACAATCCAATGCACAGAGATATGATCTTAAATTCCACTGACAGATACCATTCCTCACTGAATTGTGTGCTTTCTCGTGGCGTGTTCTATGCAAGCAGTAGTTTCCACGTAGCATTGCATGTTTTGACATCTTTTTAAGATGAAGCCTCGTCCAGTAACAATGACTTCCCTTCCCTTCCCTTGTTTTTTGTTTTGTTTTTAAGAGTTCTCTTCCAAGGCTAAAGTCTAAAAGGATGATGGTTGTGTTATTGATACATAGTGCCTTGGTGAAATGTAATAATAATAATAATAATGAAATCATTTCTGTATTTCCATCTTACCATTTTAACAGCAAGGTGAACTTTATGGACCATTTTGTAATGCTTGCAGATGGTTTTTGGTAATCTGGTTATGCGAGCAGCATTTGATGTGCCCATTTATCGACAGGGGAGCTCACACAAAGGATGGCAGCATGAAGAACTCCTTCGTATTCCTCTGTACTTAACTAATAATAATAATAATAATAATAATAATAATAATAGCAATATAAAGTGTAATCAAAGCACTTCATCTCAGAAATCATTGCAAAAATCTTCCCACATTGCAGATCAGAGGGAGGGTCAAAGTTGAGAGAATAGTAGCTTTTCCTTATGCTGAATTTTGTGGCCAGGGCGGTTTTGGAACCAGGGACTCAGATAGCATGAGACTCTCAAGGTCGTGGGTTCGAGTCCCGCACTGGGCAAAAAGATTCCTGCATTGCAGTGGGTTAGACTAGATGACCCTCGTGGTCCCTTCCAACTCTAAAATTCTATGACTTCTGAGATTGCATTATTGGTTACCATGCTACACAAGTTCTCAGAGGGTCTCTGCACAAGTTCTCATAGGCTAGACCCAGTTCCCCTTTCAGCACCAGAGCACAGTGCAAGAACACATGAAGCAAGCAATCCCTCTGAGCTCATGGAAAGTGCCGTACAGAGATTGCCTTTGAGCTCAGGAGAGAGTTCACTGAGTGGCGCGTTCAACTCCCACCCATGACATATTTTGGGGTGGAGGGTGTGACTTCTCATCTGGCTTCATATCCGGCCGCTCCCTGTTCAGAAATTGAAAACGTTTCTTGTTTATGTTTATCATTAGTTCAAAATAAATCTTTCTTACCATACTTCTTTATAGTCTTTAAATTAATGCCTTTGCTCTGGGTTTGAGGGAAGTCAAGTTAGTCCCATTGTAGATATATTCTAACTTGATTAATAGCTTCCCAGAATAGTTCCAGGGCTTAACTGTTAAGAAAGAAATGGTTAAATTGTTTCTGCACGGACTACAAACAATTGAAGAGTTTGGTCTTAATACAAGCATCTCAATTTCTAGGATTACAAAGGCCTGGTATTTATCACATCTATTACTTAATCTGAAGACTGGCTTGGCAGCAAAATACTTACATAAACGGGATGAATGTTCTTTAAATCAAGGTGTGTGTTTTTAGAGCTAGCACTATTTCTGTAATTATTATTTTTTTCAGCTACGCTAAGAGGATATACATAAAACAGATAATTTAACTGTTGCTGTGGTGAGCCTCTCACCTGCTTCATGTGGGAAATAAATCCCATGCGTTTTCCATTGCCTTAGCTGGCTAAAATGCTGAAACCTGTTATTAGATATTTGTGCAGTGATACCGGAAGTTCGATTGGCAAATACAGATCGGCTGCATTTTCATTTTTGTGTATTTTCAACACAGCGGCCAGGTTCAGATTACTTATTTTCAAATTCTGACAGCTGTGATATTTAAAACGATCCCAGCTGTTGTGATGCAAAATTGATTTTTCTATTAACACCTGAAAAAGAGACCTTGTGTAGTACTAAGCATGTGAATGGTAGGACAGTAATATGATATGTTCTGATTTGCCTATGGTAATCCCATTTCCCAGCACTTGCAAATAAAAGCAAGCCTGTTTCTTGACTGGAGCTGTCGGAAATATGCACATGCAGTTTTGAAATCACTTACAACAGGAAGGAGCTACATAATAAATTAAGCCCTTTTGAACATTCGATCTTATCCTATGCACTCTTACCAGGAAGTAAGTTCCATTGAACTCAGTGGGGCTTCCTTCTTTGTAAACACCCTTACGATTTGCGCTGGAAAGCTCCTTTGTTAAAATGGCCCCTCTCGAAACTAATGTGGATGGAATTTGATTAACTCTACAAAATCCCGAAACCATGCATTTGATGTAGATTCTGCATTTCAAGTTGTCAGAACCTCATTCGCACTGCTTTTATTTCTACAGACACATAAATCTGTATTGTCAAAGAAGTGTTTAAATGAAAAACAACACATCTTAAACACACACACACCTAGAAGCAAACGTGCTTCTTTTGTTTGTCATCTTTAAACAATTGTTTTAAAATACATCAGACTTTAACAGCACAATCATGTGCATATTTACTCAAAGTAACTCCCTCAGTGTTAGATGGGACTTACTCCCAGGTAGGTATGCTTGAAGGGGAAAACCGTTCTGCAAAATCTATTCCAAGCACTTAAAATGTATAGCTGCTACTGCTGCCATATTTACTTATTCAGACAAATCACTTTGTGCCATCAGTTGGCATGGGATTTCATTGGGGGGAGGGAGAAAGGCCCCCTGCAACTTAAAATCTACGTGTATAAGAATGCATAAAATTTTCGGCATTGTTGGGGCCTTTCCCTCCAAAGCGTTTGTTGTTGTTTGTTGCCTCAATTGGCTGGTGCTGTGGTGCCATTTTTTGTTTGCTTATAGGTCTCATCAAACACCTGCGTAGAAACGGTGATATCACCACATGGCAAATTAGATCTGGCTACATTATGATGTGATTGAGGGCAAATGAAGCTTGTTTGGACTGATCAGGGTGAGAACATCAATGGAAACAGGGCTTCACAAATGCTGCCACTACCTTTGGCGCCACCTGAAAGAGGTGGTGGCACATTTTACAGGATGTCAAATGTTTGCAAAAGGTGACTCAGTCCAAAAATGTATACAAAGGGATAGAATATTCAGTGTCGAGTTGGTCTCCGTTAGCAATAGGTTCCATGTGTTTATATGGGTGCTTTCCCATAGTATGTCTAGAGATATTGCTGCTGGTTGTACCTTGGGGTCCATTAAAACTAACTGCTCCCCCCCACAAAGGTACCAGAGCTGATAATGAATGTCACCTGCTAGAATTTTATCTCATACATATACATATATATATATATATATATATATATATATATATATATATATATATTGTTCAGAATTATAATCTGCATATTATAACCTTCTAAAACTATAGGCAAATTTAGGCCATTTATCATATTCCACCTTCTTGGCAGCTCAGTGCATTCCAACCAATAATGCTGGTGCAAGAGTCTATACCACCAGGTGGTCTCTTGAGCACCACCAACAAAAGCACATATGTAAATGTTACGCAAAAATGGAAAGAATGGGCTTGAAATAAACAAAGCTTGGAGCAATTCACATGATCCAGTTGGAGGTTTCTTTCATTCATAGAATCAGAGTTGGAGAGTGCTTTGTCAGCAAATCCCCCTGCTTAGAAAACCAAATATTCAAGATGGACAAACTGTTTTTGTCCACCTGGATACATCACCAAATGCCACAGTAAACCTAGAATCTGTGCGCATGGTAGATTATTCAGATGACCACTTCGCTGTCTAGGCTAACTGCCACACAGTCCTGACACCTTATTTCAAATGTACATAGAATGATGAACAAATTGAACATTATTGCCAATATACTGTAGTGGGCTACAGTAAGAGTTAGGTGGGAGAAAAAAATTAAGGGAAAGCTCCTGATTAATCTAAATAGATACATAATTAAAGGGCAGGTGTTTCGTACAATGTGTTTCAAGATCTTCTGTTCTCACTGGCCAAATGAGATAGTCAGAAAGGTGGGGGGGGGGGAGAAATTTACTGTATGCAATTGGCTTAGATTAGCCCAGCAAGGAAACCCACAGCCAAACTTCAGAGGAAACCCTGTTACAGTACATACATGCTACCTAGTTTACCATGTATTAACTTGAATTTTCCCATACAACAGTGTACTGACCACACATTGAAAAATGATTCCAAGTTAGACTGATTGGATAGTGGTGGTGGCTAATTTTGTTTTGCATGCACATATCAAGAGCATACTAAATAAATGGGTTTTTAAAAGGGGTGTTTCTGTTTCTATGTTGTTCTGGACTTTGAAGGTTAGCAGAAGCAGAGTTTGTAGTGAAGGTATCTCTGGTCGAAGTGTCCTTTTGCTTGACCACAAACTGAATTGGGTTGTGTGAGAATGAAGCAGAGGCTTCCCTGCCCTTTAACTCTTATGGCAAGTCCTGCTTGGATCCAGAAAGGCAACTAGCCAATGTGTTTTAAATTGTAAGGGTTGGAGAATGAGTGCTGCAAAAACAACAACACAGAAGGCCAAGGTGAGGAGAGAGCAGGCTTAAATATCCCAACATCCATCCTAAGACTTTGGGAAGTAATAGCAAAACAGAGAGAGTGGTTCATCAACAATAAATATATTTTGAAATCCATTCCATCTTCACTTCCGTGGTACCTTGAGTTTTAAGGAGTAGACCATTCTGAGTTTTAAACCAGGAACAGCCAAAAGCACTTTATACTCAACTGATGTTTGACAAGAACTGGGGTAAGATAGAGGTTCAGTTCTTTTGATTATTGCAACCCAGGTTTTGTAGCATCACTATTATGCATTGTATTTACATAAAGTAACAGACTTCTCACAGTTCTGGAGGTCTGATCCTGTACATACTTGGAATAAAGTTCCAATTGCATTAGGTTTTTGCACAGGATTGTAGTCTTAGAAGAGAAAATAACTACAGTTGCCATACGTTTGCCAAAGGAAAACAAACAAAAATCCAAGCAGTCCTCTCTTAGTTGGCTTGGAGATCAAGAGGCTTGTGCCACAGGAGGAGTGTTCCTACATTTCTCATTATAAGTCTGCCTGAGAACCAGAAAATAACATATCTAGTCATTGTTGTCGCTGAAGTTCTAAAGTCTGCCATGATATATTTATACAGTATGCTAAGCCAATGCCAAAAGAACAGCTGGAGACTGTTAGAAGAGTGTTCTGTGGCCTGGTTCACACACTACATTGAACCCAAACCATGGCTGAGTGTGAATCCACAAGCGAGGGCTCTTGGAGTTGAGCTTGCAGATGCTTCAGTCTCCCCTAGTTGTTTTCGTACTGCTGCAAAATGAGCTAAGCCATAGTCTCATTAGCGTGTCGTTTGAACTCTCCCTGCAGCGTAACCAATGGCTGTTTCCAACGTTTATCCTATGGTTTAAGGCAGGGGTCGGCAAGGTTTACCTCACCTCAGCCGGTTCACTTCAGCAGAGATCCCTCTGTGGGTTGGATCGCGCATGTGAGCGAGCCTGCTCGCGATTTCCAGCGTGTGCGCAGACACAATTTTCTGCTTCTGCGCAGACATGGTTTTTGGCACCGTGGAAGCGAGTCCCTGTGCTGTGCTGCACCGGTTTAGTGCAGTGCACGGGAACTCGTCGAGCAGGCAGCTCGGTTTGGGGGTGGCTCATAGGCCAGTCAAACGACCTCCGTGGGCCGCTTGTGGCCCATGGACCTCAGGTTGCCGACCCCTGGCTTAAGGCTTGTGATTTGCCTGGGGAGGAGCTAAACTCAGGCAACACACTAAGCTAAAGAATGGCTTCACTTAGCATGGCGAAAGGGGCAAAGCGGCCACAATCTCCTCTCCCAGAGCCTGCACACTCGAACATTCTCTCTAAGCGATAGTTTGACTTAGTGTGGTGTGCAAAAGCGGATCTGTTTCTTTAAATTGCACAGTATTTATTTGCAATAATGATTTATATTCCAGACACACTTGGTCTGTTGCTGTGTTTCAAAAATAAATGTGTGAGGAACACTTTGGGTTGTATACCAAGTATTTATATTTGTCACATTACATGCTGCTCATCAGACTGAACCCCTGTGCCCGAAACATAATGATCAAGAGGTTCTCTGCAGGGTCCCTCCTCCCCTGTCCTGCATGAATCCCCCCTCGCTTCATTTTTTTCCAGTCTGTATCACACCTGCACTGAGAGTAGCACAGTCCATGGCTACCTTTAACCAATATTTGCAAACCTGCAAATATTGTCAAGCTCTGGTTTAAACCTAACCATCGCTATCATGAACTTCAGTGCAGATGTAATGCTACATAATGCTTAATAAAGATGAAGGAGGCGTGAATCCATACTGATTGGTGGCCAGGGGGTGGGGGGAGTAATTGATTGGTAAGTGTCATTCTGACCAAACACAGAAAATGTGATGTGCCTAGAAATATTAATGTACTTGGTTGGTTTTTGGAATTGTTATTTAAAGTAAGAGTAGCCAATGGGATACCCTCTAGATATTGTTCTTCTACAACTCCCATCATTCCTGATCACTGTCAATGCCGGCCGAGGCTAATAGTAGTATTCCAGCAACACCTAGAGGGGCAGCACATTGTCTACCCCTGATTTAAAGGGTAATATAAGTGGTTTAAAGGAACTGCCAAGAGCAGGGGTAGGCAACCTAAGGCCCATGGGCCACAAGCAGCCCATGGGGCTTGTTTAACCAGCCCACAAGCCACCCCCGAACCGAGCCGCCCACTCGGTGAGTCCCCGCCCGCTGCTCTAAACCGGCGCAGCGTGGGGACTTGTTTCCGCAGCGCCGGAAATCACGTCTGCACATGTGCAGAAGCCAAAAATCACGTCGTTGCAGACGCCAGAAATTGTGTCTGCACAGACACCGGAAATCGCGGGCGGGCACACTCACGCACGGACGCAATCTGGCCCACGGAGGAATCTCTATTGGAGTAAATCAGCCCAGGCGAGATAAACCTTGCCGACCCCTGGCCAAGAGTGTGTGTGCATTGATTTAAGTATAAGCTTATCTGGCAAGGATGTATAAAATACACTTGTATTTGCTTGATTCTCGACTGTGATACTTACACATATTTCTAAAAACAACATTCCTTTCTCTTTTTGTAGTCAGAATTATCCCTGCAGGAGTGAGAACAACTTGCACTTTAGGAATTTGGTCATTAAAACCTCACTCTTACTTTGTAACAGTTACTTTCATTATGGCTACATTTTGTTTACCTATCTTAACACTTTGAACTAGTCAGCTACCGTATAAGGTTCACTCTGTTACTAAATTCATGGATCTTCAGTTGAAAATCCAAATTAAACTACCTGGAGGCACAATCCTTGGCATTCTAACATGTAGTGTCTGGAAGCTTTTGTAAGCAATTCCAGCTGTACAACAGATCAGCTTAATGTTCAGCTCTGCATTACTGAATATGATAGCAGTTTTGCCAATGACTTCCGTGGGATCACGACCGGGTAATTCCTGCAGCCCAAATCAGCTTCCATTTAGGAGTGGTTGCCAAATGTAAAAGAGACTTGTGCAAATCACATGTTCAGATGCCCTTTTAATGTATGTTGGGATTTATTTGTTTGTTTATTAACACTCCTAGAAAAGTCTGTAGCCGCTATCGCATGTAAACTTGTATGCTCGAGTCAGCCGTCAATGTCTTCATTGGCTGTAATGTACACCTGACTTTTCTTTCGTGGATGATCTGAGTCCTCTTCATGCACAGGGTATAATTACGATTACTTAGAGTGGTTGTGCAGGTGTCCTGATCACAAGCTTGTGCATTGTGGCTTTCTCTCCGGGTTGCTGTGGACAACACATGGTTGTTTGAGGAAGGCGACATAGTGACATTGGCGGTGGGACTAAAAGTGCACCCTTGGACCAAGTAAACACATTTACTTCACACATTCAAGGAGCACATTAGTAGCCCTTCTGTCACAAGATATATTCTGCCTTAACAACATTCACAGTTAGCACAGACAGCATCTCTTAGGAGCACAGGAAGGTGCCTTATACCCATTGATCCATATTGCTCAGTAACGTCTACACTGACTGGCAGCGACTCTGTGGAGTTTCAGGCAGGAGTTTCGCCCAGTACAACCTGGAGATGCCAGGGGTTGAACCTGAAACCTTTTGCATACAAAGCAGATGCTCCACCACTGAGCTACAGCTCTTCCTTCTGCTTGAAAGAAGGGAAGGCTGTAGCACTAGGTGGTGTGCCATGTGCACATCTACCACATTTTTCCATGTATAAGATGATGTAAGAAAAAGTTTTTTTTAAAAAAAAAGGGGGGGTGAATTTACAGGGGTCTGGGCACAGGCTCTGTCGCAGGCGACCCCGACTCAGGTTTGTGCTCTTGTGCTGGCAGTGCGGGTTTTTGAAATATGGCAACCCTAACTTTGGGCAACCTCCTCATCCAAAAATCAAAGTTCTTCTGTTTGGTGTTTGAAATAATGGATTTCTTAATTTTGGGTTCAAAAAAAAAGGGGGTTGTCTTATACATGGAGGCATCTTATACATGGAAGCATACAGGTAGTTAGCCACAGAAAGCGGAGGAATGTGGTTCCTGTGTTCTAGCCTCCTTCCCTTTAAAGAGCTACTTGCTGTGTTCCCCTTATACATAGGGCACAATGCAGCCTCTCCCCGTTCCAGCCCTATGGGCAAATCTATGCTGGTTAAGGGTCGCAGTGCAAGATGGCTGCGTTCTAAATCTCAGAGAGTTTAGAATAAGACAATAAGGGGTCAGGTGGGTGTCAGTAGTCACTTGGATCCTGCATGGCTATGACTGTACAAATCTGAGCTGGATGTCTAGTTGCAAGGTAGCCTGCTTTGCAGAAACATGCATAGCCCAGCCATACTGCATTATAAGAGGAGTTCTGCCTGGTGGTTTTTTGTGTGGTTTTTTTTTTTTATCCATGTGAAGCTGGATACAATGCATACTTATAGGTGGGGATCTTTTCAGTGTGCTCAAAAACCACATTTTGGCTCCAATCTCAAACATGCTTACAGCATTTAACACAGTTGGAGTTACTTTCCAAGTAAATGTGCATATTGCCACAAGCTCAAAGTTACTGATCAGTGCAGCTACATAATCAAACTAGTACTGTAATAACCATAAGCTTGCACAACTAATATTTCACTGTGAGTGGGTGTCAATATGTGCCTTATAACTTTTTAGTTAGGTCAGTATTTGCAAAAATACCCTTCCGTTTTAAAATCATAAACTTCTGATTGGTAGCCTGTCTCCTTTTCTTCTTCTTTTATCAGTTCAAATGCACGCTGAGTATTTTTCAGACAACCTCTTTATATTAAGATATGAACACAGCGCATCAGGAGATAACAGTGTCACAAGCTGTCAGATGCTTTATCATGTGTCTTGTGATGCTCTGCACAAACCATCATTTCTCTCTGTAATAATTATGGTGTTAAGAGTCACTTGTGTTTGTGTACACTCTTTCAACTTTCCCAACGTTTGGTTCTGTTATGCAAAAGACCACTTTAAACTTAGAAATGCCAATTTGCATTAATATTTTGGTTCCATATAGCTAGCAGTTCCATCACAGAAAATTTTAAAAATGCATTATAATGAGCATTGGCAGGAAGCTGAAAAAATATGGTCTTCATTAAGCTCAATTGTATGAAATGCAGTAGTTTGTTGCCAGAAGTCATTAGGATAAAATGTAGTGCATTTTGAGGCCACTAGTATATCTCTCATCATAGAGAATGATGACCGTATGGAATTGTAAAGCTTCAGTGCTGCTCACTGCATAGTGTAATGCTATTTCTTGTCTCTCTAAGACCTGGTAGTCCATAATACTGCTTTGAAATACATTCTGCTGTTTGAACAAAGAAACACACACACAGAGAGAGAGAGAGACAGAGAGAGCGCTTTAATATTTTCAGCATTGTTCTAATGAGTATGATTTTGCATTTTAGAGTTTTGTACTTGGTGTATATTACATATATGACATTAAAATAGTACACTGCCACTGAGCATGCAGGACAAATATTTAACCAATTAGTTTATTATATTGTATTTTGGAAATCTACAAATTAAATAAAAATTGTACACAAGTTCCTTCTTCAGAGCAGCTGGGATCTGTGTTAGGAAGCCCATAGTTGAGCATATATCAGTAATGGTGGGTGACCATAGTCAGGATTTCTTATGAAATCAACAATTGTAGGCCATACCAATTCTGTCTTTTTCTGGCTCTTAACTACCCTTAATTTTTGAGTTAAGCTTTCCAAAGTGGCTGCTTCCCAGACTCCTTGGTTCTATTCACCCAAAAGGTATTTCTTGAAATGTCATTCAGATACAAGCTATTATATTTCATGACACAGATAGCAAGTGTCTGAATCTTTTGAACAAAGTTAAGAGTGCCAATTGGGCAGACCATTGGTCCATTTTGGTGCTCACTGCTTGAAAGACCGGTACCAAGGAGGCCTTCACCAGAGTGCAATCCCACTCTGTATGTACGTATGTCCCCACTAAATGGGGACTTCTGCAGTGTAGGAAACTGTCCATGTACGGTGGGAAACCTCCAGCTTTATTCCAGACACTGTTTTAAATTTGAAAAGCACAATTAAATATTAGGTATATTAAACCAGTGTATTGATAATATGCCAAACAATTGATACTATTCCCCACAATTTAGGTAAATGCAGAATTGTACAATATTCAATTGATTATTTGCATCTTGACTGCAAAATATATAGACCAGCCTTCCCCCACCTGGATGGGGCTGATGGGAATTGTAGTCCAAAACATCTGGAAGGGGAATGTTTGGGAAAGGTTGATACCTAATGAGGAGCTAAAATTCCTACATTAGTGGTCAATTGAACATGGCTGAGTTTAAGTTCTTTAATCAAAATCCCTGCTATGGTGTTTTTCTCGTAACTAGCCACCATCTTGAATTAATTTGGAATCAGTTGTGTAAACAAGTTTAAAACTAGCCCTTTTATAAGAAGTCAGCAGGCTTGCGTAGCTGTGGTCTGTCTTTCACTCTGTTTCTCTCTCAAACTTCTGTAAGCGGAAATTCAAAGCCACAGTAAATAAAAACAGTGCAATGCCCTGGAAAACATTAATTTTTAAAAGGAACATTGGATTAATAAATCAGAATACAGTTGCTGTCTTTGCTTCATTTATTGTAAAACAACAACCCACCTTCATTGACAGTGTTTTGAACTTCATTATATGTAGAATATTACTCTAAAAAAAGGTGATATCAGTAATTGTAAAGATGTGTTTTGGTACCCTCCTAACTAATGAATAAGCAAACATACAACATTTGGTGCAAAGAATTTGAGTTATTCCCCCCCCCGCCCCCGATATAGGAAATTTTGCAGCTATTGTCATTTTGATCTAGAATTATTTTCCTGTGTTACATTGTTGTTGTTCAGTCATTCAGTCGTGTCCGACTCTTCGTGACCCCATGGACCAGAGCACGCCAGGCACCCCTATCCTCCACTGCCTCCCGCAGTTTGGCCAAACTCATGCCAGTCGCTTCGAGAACACTGTCCAACCATCTCATCCTCTGGCGTCCCCTTCTCCTTGTGCCCTCCATCTTTCCCAACATTAGGGTCTTTTCCAGGGAGTCTTCTCTTCTCATTATAAGAAGACAAATAGGGACCCTTTGTCAACATGTCACAGACTGGAGTGCTTCTGTTTGGGGTTTTAACCATTCCATTTCCTTATTTCCCCCCCCCCCCCATTCCTTTTTCATCTTGCTGACCCCACTACATTCAGGCAGCATTCCATGACCATTGAGCATTCTCGATCCTCATTGGACTATTTTGGTAGAAAGCCCTTTTTGGGGAGGGATGGGGGAGGAGCAGGTACCCAAACCCAGTTATGACAAAATATTGGATTTTTCCATTGATTTCTAAGTGTCACCACGATTCTAAGGGCAGGTCTCACTTCCATCCAATTATTGAGATGTTTCTCTCTGCCTTTTTTATACCAGTGTGTCTCTCCCTCTGCCCCATTTTCCCAAGATGCTTCATTCCATCCCCCCCACCTAGTTCCAGTAGTGTTTTTTACCCCTTTCAACTGCTGTTCGGCATTCCATGGTCACACTTAGTTTTCATTGGGCCTGCTTGGGGAAGCCCCCCCACCCCCGGCCACTAAATGTAATTTGTACTTCCACAAACCTCAGGGTTATCCTGAGCTGACACCTCCTTCTTCCACATTGCTACTGCCATTTCGCTTACATAAGCACAAGCACGCAAAGACTTGAGACACTGGTGTCAGCGAACTTAACAACTTTGTTTTCTGTATCTGGTTTTCCATAGCATTATATGGTCACCAATGATTTTATTGTTAAACATCATTGTTTTGCTTTGTTTGGCCTTGTTTTGTTTATTTCGGCAAAGTTTAGTTTTGAATCCTGGACACTGACTGTAATAAAATAGGTTGATGGGTACTAGGAACATCAATGGCCAGTGTGGCCGCACAGGTAGGGCTGCATGGCTCTCTCATCTTCCCAACAACATGCACTGCCATCACTTACAGATGGTGAAGGGCCAGGCAACATGAGCTTGATGTTATGCGGGTGCAACGGTGGAGCCACTTTGACGCTGCACTTGCGCTGCGCCCATAGAGATCCAAGCTTTTTCTGCCTTGTCCCCCACCCTTCTCAACAGCAACACACAGCATTGGGAAGTCAAGAGAGCAATGCATCAACACCTGTGCAGTCACACCGGAAGGGACCACTAGGGTGATCTAGCGCAACTTCCTGCGATGCAGGAATCTTTTGTCAGCTTTTATGTATTCCATTCTTTTCTTATCCCAAGACCCATTCCATTTCCTTTCATTCCACTCTTTCCTTTGGGAGTGTGAATAATGAGGCCAGTTACTGCTGTCACATACCCAAGTTGTGTTTGAGAATAAATGGCAAAGTGGAGGTATTGTGGACTTAATTTGTAATTGTACTTAATTTGCATATACTGTATACTGTATTCCTTCTTGGGAAATCATTTTTGGAAAAGCAAGCTTACTTACACACCTTTGCAACTTTTTCAGATATCAAAAATTCTTGCCATGACCACTATATGGAACGCTTCATCTATGATCTAAGACATCTAGGGAAATGTTCATCTGCATCCTTTGCACATCCAAGCCCTCCTTTTTGATCTGAATACCAACTTTTAATGAATCCAAAGCTTAAACATAGCTGAAACCCGTTTTCTGTGGCTTAGTGTGAAAAGGGTTTAAATGAGTGAAAACGAATCATTTATGTGCTCGTTTTAAAAAATGTCTATCCCAATTAGGGATGGCCAAATCTGTCAATTTCAGCTGGAAAACTGCATTGCAAAATTCAGAGAAGTGTAAATTTCAAAGGATGGCTGTATTTTGGTTCATGTATTGTTTGGGGAAGTGCAAATCAGGTAGCTTCACCTTTAAATGCAAACTGAATCTAATTCCTCCCCCATCCCCAATTCCTGTTTACATAGAAATTGGGGGGGGGGGTAATGCAGTTGAAAATGGCAGCCCGTATCAGACTCCCTCCCTCTGTAGCATGTAATTCAGTTTATTTCATGCCCCAGTGCTGTTGTTCTGAGGGTCAGCCTTTTAGCAGCTGACACTGTGGAGCTGGAGCAAGGCAAGGCAACATTTAGCATAATGATGCCAGGACACGAAATAAGTTGGACAACACATCATGGAGAGAGGGGAGGACAGAACTTGACGTGGGGGCTTCTGTTTTTAGCAGCAGCCCCCTTCTTTATTTTTGTACCATATAATTCCATCCTCAGAGAAAAACAGCAAAGGCGATGAAGAGTTTGGGTCATAGCCCTGGGGAATCCATCCAACGGTTTATTATTCTTAAACCCTGTCCTATCCTGTTGGCTCATGGCAACTTACAGCAATTTCATCAAACTCATATCTATCACAATAGGTTTTTGGTAACAAATGAATGAGATGGTATAGCAAAAGGAAAAGAAGATCCAAGCCAGGATATGGTTAGTGTTTTTTCAAATGTTCAAAAAGGAGCCATGAGAAAGAAACTTGTGAGTACAATGTAAGAAGCTATGGGGTCAAGCTGAACCAAAACAGCAAAGAAGGAGGGAATTATGCTGAATATCAGGAAATACTCCCTAGATGTTAGTACAATGGAGCAGACTGCCCAAAGGCATTGTGGAATTTCCTTTTCTGGAAGTTTTTCATCATGCATTAGATGAATATCACACATGGCTTTAAGTGTGGGGAATCTGTCTTTTGCAGTGGTCTGGCATAGACAATCCCTGAGTCCTAAGATTCTAGTGGTTAGATGCCTTGATAATGCAATCCACATACTTCTAATAGACCAGCTGTGGTGTGTTTTGTTTTATCTACTTTACATAATATCCCAATTTAGCATATTGCCAGACTAAGGCACAAATGGTTTGGCCTCGAGCACAATATTGTTAAATTTGCTGAAACTTTATTCCTAGCCTTTCTATGCTGTGGTCAAAGGGTCGCATTCTGTATTGCATTACCTTGCCGTTCAGGTCAAAATTAAATCCTTCAGCTCTCATTTAAACAAATGATTTGCATGTTTCCTATTTGCCTCTGCCTTGCTCAAGGCTTTTAATTGTAGGAGTGGCCTAAGAGGAAATAGTGCTTGGCTGATGACACAAAAAGCTTTCCTTTTTCTGTTTTGAACTGATACCCTTTTAAACTTTTGATCCCATTTATGAAGGACAGGATGCATTTCAAGGCCCAACTAATGAAAAAAAAATCACCTCTTGACGTAGAGACAAATTGTTTATAGGCAATGTACCTCTCAGCCTTTTCTCGTGCTTTCTCCCAAAAGGACTGATTAGGATGTAATAATTGGGAATGATAGCAGGAGGAAGACAACAATTCCATTTAATTAAGATAATTTATTTTAGTTTAACTCAGTGGTGTCCCTCATGAATAAGAGTAGATTTAGCAGATAGATTTATTAATGGGTACTGACATCTCTTCTGACATAAAAAGCAAACATTTTCCCCCTTGTAGTTTTATTGTGTCTTCGCACCTGAAGCTACTGTCACCTATTTTTCTTCTGTTGCAGAGTTTACATGAATTGCTTGAGAAGATTGTAGGTGCTAACTTTGACTAACTTCCAGGAATCTAGTCAAGCAGCAGTAACCAATAGCCACCTGAAATTACGTTGGCCTGGTTTGCACATTGTGCTAAGCCAAACCTTGGTTTGATGCAAATGTCATTTGTGCAGGTTCCTGGAGTGGTGAACCTGGTCACTTTGCTTTGTCTCCAGACCAAGAACAAACCTTGGTCACAGTCTCTCCAGATCGGGCTTCCTCAAACTCGGCCTTCCAGATGTTTTGAGACTACAATTCTCATCATCCCTGACCACTGGTCCTGCTAACTAGGGATCATGCGAGTTGTAGGCCAAAAACATCTGGAGGGCCGAGTTTGAGGAAGCCTGCTCCAGATTAACTATGAGCCCAGGTTCAGATGATATGCTAAGCCAAACCTTGGGTTAGCTCAGCACAGCTCAGCAACAAAAAGAACTAGGGAGGAGCAAAGTTTATATCTAGGAGCCCACATGTTTCCATTAAGCCATAGTTTAGTGTGACATGTGAACCAGGCACCTGTATTCCATGAATTATTCCAAAAAACACACATTACTTTTCTTCTTTTTGTGTGTTCTTCTAATGTTCACATAATGATGGGGGTGAAGTGTACATCCACAGCTAAATTCACACATTACGTTTCCTAGAACATTTTAGTGGGGGTTTCCTCAACCAGTTTTATCGCATAGAGATTCCCCACCCCCACCCCTTTAGTCACCTAATGGCAACATCTGTAAAAGGCTAAACTTATTGACATGTTAACATTAATAAAATTCTGAGGCCAGAATATAGCAGCAGGACTTTATTATTATTATTATTATTATTATTATTATTATTATTATTATTATTATTATTATTTATTTGTATACCACCCTTCATCCAAGAATCACAGCTTGGTTTACAGTATAAAAACACAAAAATACATAACAAACAAAACAATACCCCCCCCCCCGCGCGCACACACACAGTTTAAAGGGTCACTGTGAGGATGCCATGCAATTCAGCCCATAGAGCATGTGCATGCAAAGGTCATATTAGCATTAAAGTTGAAGAAACATTTCTATATATGGCAGATACAATTAAAAGTCTACATAGGTACAATTAAATGTCTAAGCTGCCATATGGCACTTTGAAGCAATTCGCGTATGTGAGATGGGCCTAGCAAAAGATACATTGATGTTTATTGTAATAAATGTGGAAATGTGCGTTATGATAGTTGTGCCATAGCATCCTGAAGAATTTAATGATCTATCTAGGCTTGTTTAGTTCCATTGAAACTAATGGATTTAGTATGCCTACCTCTGAGTTGGATTTAGGCCAGTTGTTGTTGTTTTTTGAAGCCAAGAGAGAAGGCTGTATAGAGCCTTTGGATATCTCTCTTAGTTCCACCCACTATTCAATCACCTGACAAATTCAATTTTAGTGCAGTAAAAGTACAATGCAGATAAAGATTTCAAATGAAGCATTTTGAAGAAGTGTTCAGTAATTTATCCTACACATTCAGATTGCAGACTGGATTTTTCCTTTTGTTTTATTGGGTGCTTCTGTGGGAAAGGTACAGCTAGTATTTTATAGTTGGCACTCAATGCCATTATTTTAGTGATATTTCACACTATCTGAGCCAGATAGATGCAACTCCTTTGATTTTAGATGAGTGTTGCAGATGATATATCAGAGAGGGAGATCGTGAATGACAGTGTTTGTAGTATGGAAAACAAGATTAGTAGGAATTTGCTGGAGATGTTTCACAGAAATTTGTAAAATCTAATTAATGAAGTGTATATTCCCTGAGAGTTGCTTGATCATGCTGTACTAGGTAGGTAATGACCATAGTCCTTGGGGGGTGGGGGGAATCCTCAAATTAAGGTTCATTTCTTGCAGAGAAGTCATGGAAGAGAATTTGGGCAGATGTCTTATGCCTTTTCTGCATTCATGTGTATTTGTAAACAGAATGTAGAAATTGAAAACACAAAATGGTTCTCAGTAAATCTGGCTAGGAGAAATTCCATATAGCTGAGAGGAAATGAAAGGAAAACACATGAATTGCTTCTCTTTCTTTTCTCTCCCTCTACTGGGAGCCCTTTTTAAAAAATGCTTGGGGACATACTAGCTTAAATTAAATGTGATTTAGAATTTACATATGGCAGCCACCCCTGAATTTCTGCCAAATGGCACCTTTGTTCTTTTTGTCGTCACTTTTATTTCTGTCTTCCATCATTTCTCCTTTGCACTTTAAAATAATAATAATAATAAATCCCCCCATGCAAAAGCTGGTGCTGAATTTCCAAGCCCCTCCCGACTTCTATTGAAATAATGGGATTGTGGAATTAGCATCCCCTTTGAATATCAACCCTTACTGTTGCTTGCATGTCTTTCCTTTGTTCCTTCATTTTCTGCAGATCATTTTCACCTTACATTTCCTTCTCATGCTTGACCTACCTTATTCCTGCCACATCTTGTGTAGCTAACAGGGTTGTATCTTTACGTGAAACAGAATAGCTGTTGAGAAACTGTTGATGTTTTACTGTTCCTTTGTAGACCCTACTTGTCCTCTGTCTTCCATTTTTTCAGTTTCTTTCCTTACACAGTTCTTACAGGGTTAAAGGCATATCTGAACCTACTTTTTAAAAAATATTGTTGGTAATCAATGTGATCTCCACCACATCTCTTGCCATGGAACTTGCCAGATTGCAAATATAACACAATCTCTCCCCCTAACCTCTGTTTTCGGCCAGTGCCTGCTGCAGGTAAGAAAAACAAGGTGACATCCTGCCTGTTTCCACCAATCAAGATTTATTTCCTCCAATCAAGTTGTGAAATAATGGTCTGATCCTTTCTGGAATGAGATGAGAACTTCACAAATCCCCAATCCATTCCAAAGAATCTCTCTCTTGTTTCCTTCCCCCTTTGAAACCTGGCTCTCCTTGTGAGCTAGGATGGTCATATGTATTACCACACTAGAAGCCAGCAGGGTGGATGTTGCTTGCTATCATAGCATTGTGGAGTTGGAAGGGACCCCGAGGGTCATCATGTCCAATCCCCTGCAATGCAGGGATTGTGCCCACAGCTGTCCCTGGGTGGGCTCAAACCACCAGCCTTCTGGTTAACAGCCAGATGCACTGACCAATTGCGCCATAGAGACCAGGAACTGAAACATTTTACATAATATGCTTCAACTTAAGTTGCTGGGAACAGTCTCTAATTTTGGGACCTTTCCCTGTTAAATGTTTCCTTATTTTGTCTGTATTGTTGCTTCTGGGGTTGATTTGTGGAAACTACAGCTGTTCCTCGGAAGTCGAATGGAATCCGTTCTGGAAGTCTATTCAACTTCCAAAATGTTCGGAAACCAAGGCACGGCTTCTGATTGGCTGTAGGAAGCTCCTGCAGCCAACCAGAAGCCATGGAAGCCCTGCTGGACTTTCGGGTTCCAAAGAATGTTTGCGAACTGGAACACTCACTTCCGGGTTTGCAGCATTCAGGAGCCAAAACGTTCGACTCGCAAGGCATTCAACTTCTGAGGTATGATTGTACTTTAGATGCCATTTGAGTATGTAAGTGGCTAATAATAATGATAATACCTTTAAAGTGTTTGTGGGTGTGGGTGTGGGTGTGTCAACATCAGAGGTGCTCTACTTAAAATTCTAGTCTTTGTCCTCTCCAGTGACACCCTAGACTTTAAATCTCTAAATGGGACACTGCTGTATCTTTAGTGCAGTGATGGGGAGCCCTCTGGGTGTTGTAAACTGCCCTGACGCATTCTATGAATAGCAGTGTATAAATATTTGTTATAAATAAATGTCTGAAAAGTTGTTATATAGGAGGTGGAGCAAACATATTCATTTTCGCTCCAAAACTAATGGCCGGAAATTGTGAGGAAGCAGATTTTGGCTAAACTTCCTAATGGTAAGAGCTGTTCCAGAGTGGAACAGGCTGCCTGAGGAGGTGGTAGACTGTTCGATGCTTTAAAAGCAGTGTAATACTCTATCCAACGCTGCTTTTAAAGATGAAACTACAATTGGTTCAAAATATGATGGGGCCAATCTCAGCAGTTAAATGACAGCTATTTTGTGCCTGTTATACTGGCTACCACTTTATTTCTGGATCCAGTTTGAAGTGCTGGTATTAACCATTAAAGCCCTAAACAATCTGGGATGGGGCTATTCAAAGGACTACCTGCGCCTGTATGAATGTATCCAAGACCACTGAGGTCCTGTTCTTTGTCCTGTCGTTGGTGAAGGTGTCATTGGTAGGAACTAGAGACAGGGCCTTTTTAGTTGTGGCCCTACAGATGCTAGAATTCAGTTCCTCAGGAGCCCTGCCGAGACTGATTTCTGCCAGTCTTTAGATATGAGGTGAATTTATTATTATTATTATTATTATTATTCAAGACCAAATTAGATTGATCACCTTTGGGCTGGTTGTTTGCTTTGGCTGCTGTGTTTTATTCTTTATATTTTGCAGGGTATGTTTTTTTTAATCCCGTGTACTTTGGCTTGGAGGATATATATTTTGAAAGGTAGAATAGCAATAAAATAATATGCTATGGTGGTGGTCTCTCCCTCCCCCCACCACCAAAAAAAGTGCAGCACTATCTTCACTTTTCAATCATGCGACCAGATCCAGGTTGTGATAAAATCAGGATGTTCTTTCTTGACTAAACCAGAGCTGATGAACCTGTTGCCCTCCAGATGTTCTTGGATTCCAAATCTTTTTTCATCACTGACCAACGGCTATGCTGGCTGGAGCTGTTGGGAGGTAGAGCCCATAGATTTCCAACCCCTGGTCTAAATCCAGATGCTTGTCCCTGTGATACCCCACATACCCCTTATCAAGATGTTGAGGGGAAGGTGACCATGTTCTCAGTTACTAGTATTGTATAGGAGATGCAATAATTGTATTGATTAAACATGGAATAAACCTTTTAAAGCTGGGTGTTTTTTAACAAAGGAAACTCAGTTTATAATATACCCATTTTAGAAACCAGTGTTGGACAGGCAGATTTAATTAACATAGCCTATATCGGCCAAGCTGTCTGCAACAAGTAAGTGGTATAGAGTGTGGAATATGGTTTAGCACTATAGGAATGAGTTTCCTGAGCCTCAGGCTTACATGCCCCAACCTTCCGCCTCCTCCACTGGCAGGGCTTCAACAAGATTGGGAGCACCTGATTCCACTTTTAAATTAGCTCTTGTTCCCTGTTACATGTGAACTCGGGAATTGTAAACCATGGTTTGATCCTGGATTTTTTGAATAAGATTTTGAACAGATTGGGAATCTCTACACAAGTGGAAGTGATCTCCCCCTAGCAGTTGTGCTGCTACAAGTGGGGGGAGTGTGTGAAACTGAGGTTTGTTTCTGTGCAAAATTATGCTTTAACATCATATCCAAAAGGCACCCGTGTTAGAAGAACACATAAACATCCTGTTTTCATCTGTGAACTATTAGAAGGTAGGCCACTGCAAACTCAGGTGCTTTTTTGTGCGGCGAGCAGTCCAATCTCACATCTCACTATCATTCAGCCATTCAAATATTTTCTTCCACTCATGTTTGTAGTTCCATACTCTGTAGTCTAGTGGTACCCAAACATTTCATAGTGTTAGCCTTCAATTATGTTCCATCTTGACGAAGAACCTACTCCTGGATCAAGAAGATAGCTATCTATTAATTTTATCGCCTACATGCTTCTTTAAGTCTTTGTGATACACCTAGAAATCTTAAGCAAGCTGTTGTTAGGTGCTGTACAACCATTTAGAAATCGTGGTATTAGTGCAAATCCAGTTCTTTCTTTCATTATTTACTTTTTGATCTTGCTAATACTTCTGTCTTTTAAGCATATCCTTCATTTGTCACATCCTTTTCTATCATCAAGCAGCTTCCAGCTGAATAATCCTTGCAGGAAATTCCTTCTTCCAGTAACCATTGTTTTTCATAACATTTGTTTTCTATTGCAGTATATGGAGAAACGTGCAGCCTCTTGAGTTAAAAAAAGAAGAAGAAGAGACTATGGTGGCTGGGGGGAAAGATAATGGTTGTTTGCTTTGTACAGGGTTTTGTACTAGTAGGAGTCCTGAAACCTGGTCTTGCGGAAAGAGATTTATTTATTTATTTATTTATTTATTTATTTTTGGCAAACCTCCCTTGGGAGGTTGTGGACTGTCCTGTGATGGAGGTTTTTTAAGAGGCTATATAGCCTTCTGTCATGGATGCTTTAGCTGAGCTTCCTGCAGTGTTGGGACTAGATGACCCTTGGGGTCATTCCAACTCTACATAGAACTCTGATTCTATGATCTGTTAGCAGCTATCACTTGGAGCCCTAAGTCAATCAAGGAGATCACACAACTCATGTTGATAGGTCTAGCTAGATAGCTCAAAATTGACTGAGCTCTACATTTTCAATGATTAAAAGTAGAGAGAGTAGGTATAGAGACAGGACTCAAGAGTTGGTTTATTAGGCTTCAACTAACTCCGGCTTTGGAGCAAACATTGACCATGGCTGATCTCATCTGTACTTTGTTTCCTTGCAGATGTGTTAATTGAAATACTGTAGCAGGCACTATAAGATTCCAGAAACGAATTCTGGAAACTACACTGGCTAGGGTGCGGTGGAGTGGGGACAGAAATGTGAATAGGTGCAACCCAGGGCCTTCGGTGTGTGTTTGTGTGTGTTTTGTTATTGTTACTGTACTAGAATGAACGTTGCTGCACGGGGATGACATCATGTTGCATTTCTTTCTCTCTCTTTTAATTTAGTTGACCTTTTTTTAACATTGGGCGTTCACAAAATGTAGAATTTAGCTGCTCCATCTGGAAAATATTTTAAGTTTACTTGATCTGTGGAGTTAGGATATAATATACAGTGGGATAAGGGGGGGAAATCAAGACTACTAATGGTTAGGGTATGTTTAGAATCAGGCTGTTGTTTGTATAGAAGTGATTGGTGATGGAATTCGAGCAAATAGTGAGGAGCAGATGGGTGGTGTGGTCTGCGTCTCAACATTTCACCTCGGAACGAGCTGTGGTTTTAAAAACTAGCTTTTCAACGGCAACTTTTGAATGTGCAGCAGTCTCCGCATATTTCTGCTTGATTGCATTGGTGTAAAATATATGGGAGCACAGTGGCTTGTAGTTTTTCTCATCCAAACAAGGGGAAACAGAATTTTCACATATATTGCGCCTGGGGTGGGGGTGGGGGAGGCATTGCTCTTTCCGCCAAGCAAACTTCTTTGTTTTAAAACACCAGTTCTCCAGCTGGCTTAGACACGATGTTTGCTTGAAACAAGGACATCACTAAGGTTTTAGAATGAGCATTGCAACCATTCCCTTTGTAATGAATCCATTATGTTGTTATTTAAAAAAAACTTATTTTTTCCTTTAAAAAAGTCTTTAGCATTACAAATTTCAGGGGGGGGGAAGTGAGAAATAAATACTTATTATTATTATTATTATTATTATTATTATTATTATTATTATTAATGTTGCCCGTGCTTAGCATAAGGCAATTGCAGAAGAACATGTTGCAATTAAAGAATTGGGGAGGGTGGGGAGACATGTGAGACCAGAAAGCATCACAGCCATTGTGATCGTTCTCACACCTGCATTCATTTTCTGCTGTGCTAAACAACCCTTTTCATTAACCCTGCGTGATCTTTAACCTCTTGTTATCCTCTAGGGTTCTGTCTTTGCCAATGAGGTTTTTTTTTTTCTTTTTTCCTTTTTGGTCTTTCTGACTTACAGGTGGTTACCATAGCTATGTACACTTGTTTTCCATGGCGCACCGTGCACTTAGCAGCTCAGCGGGGCCTGCCGTTTCATACCTCTCACGGGTCTGGGGGTGGTTTGCATGTGCTTTTTCTGTTTCGTGGCTCATATGGTATCAATTACCATTTGATGGCAACGCCAGGCCCTAGGCCTTTCGCATGTTTGTCCTGTGAGAAAGATCTGGAAGAGCCGACATCTGGCTTTGATTGTTGCAATTGCAGGTTGATAGAATAAACGCAGGGTGAGGTGGGTGGGTTTTCCTTCCGGCCCTTTCCACTCTGGGCTGGTAATGTGCTTCACTTGTGGTGCTGGTCTTTTCATCATCTCCCCCCCCCCCTGCAACAATCCCCCACCCCACATACCTCCCCTCCCCCCCCCACTCCTAAACTCCAAATCACCACCAGCAACATGTGGCACAAATTAGGTTTTTTTAAAAAAAAAAAAATTAAGCATCCTTCTGCTGGAAACCTGGAATGGATCAGTCCAGGAAATGGCGAATCTGCTCCTAACACATAGCAAAGTACAAACTGATTTTTCACTGCAAGTCAGGGAAATTTATCCCTAGTGTTTTCATGAAAAAGTAGGAGGGAGAAATGAAGAAGCTACCAAAATACATGTCTGCTTCCTTTTGGAAGGTTTGTGCAGGATCATGCTCTCTGCATAGTCGTTTGTTCAGGATAGGAGGAATCTTTCCATTTCTTTTTTATCTGAATCAGTAAGGGTACCCAGAAAGAGTCTCATTACTGTTTCCCAGCAGGGGGGTGCATATGTAAGTATGCCTAGGGGAGGGCTAGCAGACCGCTAGAAAGCCAGATCCTAAATGAGTAAATAGAAACTTTTGAATGGGAAGCACTTTGCTTGGCTTTCCAGCAGGTCTGCCTTGATTATGCTGCCAGCCTGACTTTTCTAGGAAATGCCACATTCAGATAAAGAGAAGGACATGGTGCAGCTTGCTCCCTTGCCTGAAACTTCCCACAGAAAATTAGGAATTTAGTCTACCTGAAAAATGTTGGCAGCCTTCCTGTCCCCGTCTATATGCCAGTGTGCATCCCAGTTACTTCAGCAGAAGTTATCCATGTGGGCAGGATTGTAGCCTTAATGGGAGGCTTGGGAGCCTCAATGGAGAAAGCATACCACTGCTTGCGGCCAAAAAGAGTTAAAAGTACAGGAAAGTCTCACAGGTCAGTTTAACAGTAGCACAGAGTCAATAGCCAGTTTTAAGTCTGAAGCTCTTGTGCCAAGGGCACTTCTTAGCCAAAGCAATGCACGTGGCAGATAATTAAGTATTTATTGTCAAAGAGAACAATTACAGTCGCTTATAATCTACGCGTACCAATCTAACGGCTAGGCAGCTATTCCCAGATCCATGCTCTGTGAAGCAGTTGCAGAAACAGGAGACCACTCCCCTCCACCAGTTTATGTACCTTCTCCTGATGGGCTGCGTGCACATAGCCAGAGACTGCACCTGCACAGAAACTTCCTCTGCTTATCCCCTTTCATTTCCCTTCTGGATCTTGGAGAAAGTGGTACAGGAAAGGGTGGGGAAGCACCTGGCCCTTCAGTCGCCTGACTTGCCTCTTCATGCTCTTCTCTGACCCATACTGTGCTCCACCCTCCAGCTCTAAAGCTTCCCCTGCCTCTGATTCTTGCCTCCTGGCTGATACACGTCCTCACAAACCACTGCCCCCCCCCATGCCCCAAGTCAGATTCCAGCCCCCCTGCCTCCGGTTCACACTCATCAGGTTTCCTGCCAGTCCCTGACATCTTGTAATCCCATAGCCCAACCACTAGGTTCTAGTCTAGAATGCAGAGGAGAATTCTGCAAGAAATATTCAAATAGCATGATGCATTTCCAAGGGTAGATGCATTTCCTGCTTTGTACTACAATAAGTCTAGACTCTATCCTGGGAAATCCAAATGTGTTTGTATCTTAAAAATCTTTTGAATGGCCTTCTGCAATACATAGCTTGGAAGGTTGGAGCAGAACTTGTACATTCTCTAGCATACATAAAATAAAATTACATTTCAACAAAGTTTGGGTATTATTTATTTATTTATTTATTTGTTGCAAATGGTTTGTTTTGCAGAATGTTGTTCGGTTGAATGGCAACCACCTGAGTTTGCTTCAGGATTGTGTTGGGCCCATTGTAGTGGTTTAAGGCAAGCAGACCAGCATGGTCAAGAGATGGTCAGTAAAGGTGAATAGAAGAAGGAAACCGGTCAAAGGAGAGGGTTAATTAGCTGTGCAGATCACAACAGCTCTACCCTTTGAACACTGGGATTCCACATACACTCTAGATATTCTCAGTAAAATATTTCAAGTATATATTCTGTAGTTATGTTGATATATCCCTAGGATGGCCATGTGTCCTACTTTACAGAGGATAGTCCTCTACCTGAAGGGCTGTCCAATCCCCGTCTGGAATAAAGATAGAGATCCATAAGAAGGGACCATAAAGTTGCCTTTCTGGACCTCAGACTGAGCAGGCAGGTGCATAGGTCACTTGATCAGAATCTTGTTCCTCACTCTGGTGAGATAATATTTTTAAATTTGAATCTGTGCATATAGAGTGTCACATGGGGAGAGGTCATCTTTATCCATTCCCCTTACCTTCCTGAATACTGTAGGCTGATTGCAGTCCTTCAGCCCCCTTTGTCTAGCACTCAGAACACTCCTCATGCTGTTCTCCCTATCCCCAGACTTCCCCTCATGTGCCCCCAGAAATTGGCTTTAGGGGACAGATGAACCCTCAGAACAGTACAGTGGGGGGTGGGGTTCCTCCTTCTAGTAAGTTGAAATTGTTTTGCAGAAAAAAACCTTCATCTTAGTATAGGACTTCTACCCTTCCTTTTTTATTATTCCCGAAATTGACAGCAATGGGGCCCATTATGCATGGTGGTATTCTAAAATGTCACCCTTTTGAAAAAGTAACATGATGTACACAGTCTACTGTATGTCTCATTTAAGGGACTTTTTCATTGTAGGACTTAGCTATGGTATATTTGATACTGTACCTTCAGATCTTTTCTGGAGTTGTTCCATGGTGCGTTTTTTTCTTTTCTTTTAAGTATTCTCAGGATGATTCAACAAAAAAAGAAAAGAAAGTAAAGTATAGCTATTATTTCAGCTCACTGCATTCACTGTTAAATACTTAAACCCCCCAGCACCGTAAGTTTAAATTGTGACTAACGCTGACATCCTTATATGCTTTAACCTGAGATTGTGTTCCCTTGAACTCAGTGGACCTAATTTCCGCACAGACATTTGTTTGTTTTTATTGTTATTGTTGCATTTATATCCCACATTTCTCCTAAGAAGCTGAAGGTGACATATATGATCATCCCCTCCATATATATATATATATATATATATATATATATTCAGCAGAGACCTGTGGGTGAGGCTAAAAAATAAGAATCCCAAAGAATCCCAAAACTGTACCACACATTGTCAAGATGCTGACAATGCATAGAATTGGAAGGGACCCCGAGGACCCTGAGGAAGCAGCTGTCCCATATTGACACGGCAGAGCTCATCTCAAGGCATCAAGACCTGAGTTCTTATTGCCCAGTGACTACTGTAGGCCTGCACCATATTTCGTTAAGTTTTCTTCCTTTTGTCAAGTTTATCTGATTTGAGGGTAGAATAACAACCACATTTCTTGCAAATCTGTGTTTTGTGGTTTAATTCAATGCCCCATTGTCCCTCATGAGCCTAGTAAATACCCTAGCAAACTAGCTTTGATTTCACAAGTACCTATGTAAATGATAATGTCAAAAAAAAGATATAAAATACTCTTTCTGGGTGTGTCTTGAGAGGCACCCATAATATATGTGCATATTAGTACTAAAAAATGTATGTGTTCCGAGTTTTTCTATTGCTTGTACAGTTTTCAGGTTGCAGTTTGGACATTCATGGTGTTTTCCTTTGAGAGAATTTCAAAACGTGCTGTTAATTTTGCAATTACTGTGACCTGACAAATATGTTTCCACTAACCAGTAATCAAGAATTCATTAATTGTGCTGTATGATTGCTCATATTAATGAATATTTTGAGTTCATATCTGAATTGGGATTTGCATTTTGCTCGTCTGAAAAATTTCAAAAGCATATTCTTGTTTAACTACTATTTACACAGCTATTTCTTTGAGGCATAATTTCAAATGAGCACTAGCATATGGAAGTAGGCAGGCAAGAAAATAACTTTAAGAACAGAGGCTGGAGCTGGATTGTACCAAAAGTGTAAATATGTGAAATCTTTTGTTTAGGAATCCTCAATCTATTTAAAAATGCTGGGTAATGAAAGGGAATGCAGATGTAATTTTGTGTGAAGAATTATTCTGAACAATACTTACCAGCCAAAGGGAATGCAGAGTAGAGCAAAATTCACATTGGGTGTGTTCAGGCATTAATGTTAAACTATGGTTTAGCATTATGAGAATGACCCAAGCCTCCTCTGTGCTCTTGTCTCATCCTCCTCTAGCACAGCCAATTGGACAAGAATAGATAATTCGATTTCAGATTAACCGCAGTTTAGCATGTTAGCCAACCCCTACTGTTTAGCAGGTTAACCAAAGATCACAGTGGTTAAACTTGACTATGGTTGAGGGGGTTACGGAGCAACAATGTAAACTTATGGTTTGAAGTTAGCTTGTTTCCACTAACCATACATTACATTAACCACAGTTTATCTGGATTTGGATGACATAAAAAGCTGAGATTATTTATTTATTTTTAAAGGAAATGATAGCTTGTGAACTACACAATTACAATGTAGGAGAAAGAGGGAGGATTGTTGGAGCCTGGGGAGAGGTTAGGTTTGTGCTTGTAATGCTAAACTATGGCTTACTTTAGTATTACGCCCAAACCAACCCACTGTAAATAAGTGCAAGGAAATCCTGGTGAATCAACATCTTATATATATATATATATTTGAAGGAGAAACTGCAAATTAAAACTGGGATGAGAGAGGCAGTGATAACTTAACTTTGTCGTAATCAAGCTGTCCCTAAAAGATCCCTCTCTTTCAGACTTTCTAACACCATCATCTGCTTGAGCTTTAAACTTGCTCCATGTTCTGGCCTAGGCCCAACTTCAGACAATAGTCCCTTGGTCCATACATCACCATAGTGGGAGAATTGGCAGAAATCCAGACTGCCCAGGTCAGATCTGCACATCTGCTCACATTTGCATTTCAATCCCGTTTTTCTCTTCAAATGACTTCTAGATGCAAGCTGAATCGATAGGTTTCATTAACAGAGGCCTTCCATGCAGACGGAACCCACATAAATTGGAGCAAAGCAGCATTCAGTATCTGTGCAGGGATTATTTTGGAGTGTATGCTATACTACGCTACAGTTTACACAAGTTTGAAGAAGAGGACTATATAACACTGCTCTCTCTCTCCCCCCTCCCCCCAACTGAGCATTCAGTGGAGTCGGGGATATCACAGGGCTGAAAGAAAACATGAGGAGGATGCGCATGGTTACAACAATCATCCTTTGTCCCATAAGCCATGCTTTAGTGGACTGCGATCATTATGTCTCAGCTCAGCCATACTCTCCGTGGTAGACAGAGGCTCCATTGGAAAGAGAACCAGCAGTGTCTGCATACTCTTGTAGCTATCCCCAAAATAGTTCAAATCAAATAAGTTATCTTTCAGGGCTTTGGGCTTTTTGCCCATTGGAAGCAATTGGTTGCCAGTTAGCCTCTGGGCCCGATTCAAGGCGTTTAAAGCCTTAAATGATCTAGGTCCCAAATATTTGAAATATCACCTCCTTCCCTACAGGGCTCCCTTAGGTATTAAGAGGGCGTGGGGGGGGGGAGTGGTCCTTCGTAGTCCCAGCCTCAGAAGTGCACATGGGGAGGCAGCCTGGGGGAGGACATCCTCTATATAGTTCGCATCAAATGCTGAAAAATGTACCTCTTTACCCTGGCCTGGGACACCTGAGATGCATATTTTTTAGACCCCCGCCTATTCGTGTCATTGCAATTTGTTGTAAAATGTTTTAAATGTATTTTAAATTGTTGCGATGGGTCCTGGGACTTAGGGTGAGTAATACAACATTTCATTTTATTTTTTTAAAAAATAAAATGAATATGGCTTAAGTCAGGGATGGGCAACTTGCAGCGCTAGAAAACATGAGACTAATTCCAAAAGCCCTGGGCATGTGATCAGGTCAGGCCTGTGGTAAAAGTAATCTATCCTTCCCTGGCAGCCCTCAGAGTGGAGAGGGAGGGAGGGGAAGGGGTGCCGGGAGTGAGGAAAGGTAAGGCAGCGTTAGGGGAACAAGAGGGGTGGCCTCATCTACTTTGGACTTTCTCCGCACCTACTGCTGATTTTAGCCCCAGCACCAGTTAGCATGCAGCACCATTACATCATAACCCCAAGGGAATGCTGACCTCAAAAGAAAAGGGGAAGAAGAAGCAAGACAGTCCGCTCTTGGCTCAAAGAGAGCTTTTCGTGCAACACAAGCAAAACCGGCAGCATGCTGATCTCCATTGCGACTTAATCTAGTAGTGATGTGTGTGAGTCTTGCGAGCAAGTTAATGAACTCTTTTTTATTTATATTTCATTGTTCACACAACCAATCCTACATGTCCTTTTCCAACATTGCAAACAGTTGAAATGTTGTACACCTGTGTTCCCAGTTAGCTAAGCACTATATACCCCCTGTTTTTCAAAAGCCAAGCCATAGACCCCCTACTTTTGAAAAAGTTGATGTCTCTGTGGTAGTTCTTGTTATGTGCATGTTGCCCCCATGCCCTCCCAACGTGACCCAGCGCAAAACCAAGCTGCACTCCCATGCGAGTCACATGATCCACGCAATAGCACGGCACCCAAAAACACACTGGCACTGTGACCTCGCGCAAGACACACATCCAGCTGTGATCTCATGCGCTTTGGGGTGCTTGCTCTCATGCAAGAACATGCCCCCCCCAAAATGGGATGTTCCAGACAGTTAACAGTTATATGCCACACATACCCTGGGTGGGTTATGCAGACTCCCTGGGGTCTGCGGACCACCAGTTGGGAACTACTGCTGTATACAATATACTGGTTCACATGTATCACTAAGTCAAGCTATGGATTAACAAGAATGTGTGGGTTCCCAGGGAGGAGATTACAGACACTATGCTCCTCCTCTGGCCCTGCTGCTTCTGCGAGCTAAGCCATGGTTTGACTTAGCTTGTTGCTCCAACATGGGCTTATGGTTCGTCTGGTACAAGACAAACCAGATGCCTCAGAAATGGATTAGTTCACAGCAGCAGCAGGACCAGGGGAGTAGCAATGAGGCATCAATTTCCTCTCTGGGAACCCTCATGCTGATGTGTTCTCACTGAGCCATGTTTTGGCTTAGTATTACATGTGAACCTGCTCAATATCAACAGTTCTAAAATGATCAAACCATGAAGCAAAAACATGAATGGCATGAGAAAGCATAAAATTTGTTTTCTGGCATCACAGTCCAGGACAAAATGAAGTACATCAGTAGGCTTAAGCATGCTTAATCCGTGTTGGTTTTGTAGCCTTTGTTCTCTAGGGATGGGGAAGCTGCATCTAGATCAGGGTTTCCCAAACTTAGGTCTCCAGCTGTTTTTGGACTACAGTTCCCATCATCCCTAGCTAGCAGGACTAGGGATGATGGAAATTTTAGTCCAAAAACAGCTGGAGACCCAAGTTTGGGAAACCCTGGTCTTAGAGCATGAGAAGGTGGACATTACTAAGACCCTAACTGATCTTATAGTGGGACGTGGGTGGCGCTGTGGGTTAAACCACAGAGCCTAGGGCTTGCTGATCAGACGGTTGGCGGTTCGAATCCCCACGATGGGGTGAGCTCCTGTTGCTCTTTCCCAGCTCCTGCCCACCTAGCAGTTCGAAAGCACATCAGAGTGCAAGTAAATAAATAGGTACCGTTCCGGCGGGAAGGTAAACGGCGTTTCCGTGCGCTGCTCTGGTTCGCCAGAAGTGGCTTAGTCATGCTGGCCACGTGACCCGGAAGCTGTACACCGGCTCCCTCGGCCAGTAATGCGAGATGAGCGCTGCAACCCCAGAGTCGGACACGACTGGACCTAATGGTCAGGGGTCCCTTTACCTTTAACTGATCTTATACTTAACCTGGCAGGGGAGATCACAAAGACCCTAACTGATCTTTTCCCTCTGCCTTGTTGCTGGATATTGCTGCTGCTGGGGTGTTTTAAGTTCAGTTTCAATTGTGAGCATTTTATTAGGCTTTGTTGTTTTGTACACCACTGTGTGCACCATGCTGGAAAGGTGACAGGAGTGTGCATCCTCCATGTCGTAAACAGTTGTCAGGTACATACCTCCAGTCTGAGCTGGAGCAAACCCACGGCAGCTGCAGCCATTAGAAGCAATGGGCTGATGTTGCAGCAGTCATGTGCCAAGTATTCCCAAGCTGTTGGAGTTGCACTGCTATCTGCAAAAGCGTGTCCTGGGTGGTTGCAGTGGTGGAAGTTGGGACCCATTCTTCTGCTCACCAAGGACTCGTCAATTTTACACTTCCTGAATATGGAGGAAACCGCAGTTTCTTGCTTATTCAGATGCTGCCTTGCCTGCCTGTTGCTGGAAATGCGATGGCGGCAGAATAGGGATGGGACTTGAGAATGCACAGAAAAGAAGGAAGGAAGACCATAAACGGGAGCTGGAAGTGGACAGGGACACACTACAAAGAATATAGAGGGGGTAACCTGTCGCAACGTTAACAGGTTAGCTTGTGATTTGGAGAGAAACTGGAAGTGACACTGAACAGGTAGCCTTGCCATCATGGATGCTGAGGTCTGTTCCAGTGCTTGGGCCAATGCAGGCATTGGTATTGTAAAAATGATTGAGGAGGGTGTAAAAGTCATCTTTCATGTCCCCCACCCCCGCTGTCTCAGATTACTGGATTGTATCAGCTGCTGGGGTAGAACAATGCACAGTGCAATGATGTAACCTCATGCATTTTGTTTACCATGACATTGCAGGGCGGTGGGAGCAAACAGCCACGAAGCAGTGGCAGCTCTGTCTCTCTCACAGTACTTACTTAACCCATCAGGCTACAATCCTAGGGGCATTAGAGGTGAGCGAGCCCCATTGAATTCACTGGGACTTGCTTCCAGGATAATAAGCGTAGGATCTAGGGATGCACAAGATACAAAGCTAAGGAGTATGGGAACAGATATGAAAGTTAAGAGGCTTATGCAGTTTTGTAAATGCAAGAAATGCTATTTCTCCCTATACTTAAACATGTACCGTAGTTTGCCAACCCAAATGATCATGCTGCTTTTCAGCTGGTGGTGGGTGGGTTTTTTTTTGGGGGGGGGATTTCTCATTCTTCAACAAACATTTAAAACAAACTAGGTATTTATAACCAGCAAAATGTGACTTTACTGTAGCATTATCTCTGAAGAATATGGTTCAAACTTTACCTAATGTATCACTCCCAAGAAATCTTATTCATTGGCGTTGCTGTCCCTTACGTTTTTCTTGAACAAATAGAAGCAAGCTTTCCTACTACAGTACATATAGTTTCACCAGACCAATATTTATGCTTTGGGGTTATTTGTACTTTTGTAACTATTTGGAAGTTTGAGAAACATTGAAATGAAATAGTGTTGGGTTTGGGGGCGTTGATCTATTGAGGCATTTTGAATTGAGCGCCCCTTTAATACTGAGAATTCTGTTATGGGTAGGTAGACAGTTAAAAACTTAAAGGAACTTTTGCTGTGTCATGGGTTGCTTAAGCCAGCTTGTTTAAACTAACCAGAGTTTGTGATAAACCACGATCATTCATCCAGAAAACCAAGGTTCATGGAAAATGAAAGTAACAGCTGTTGAATGCCTCCTTTTAACATCATTAGAAGAGAAAGGGGGGGTGAGCACACAAGTCTGAGGATCACGGTACCTCCTTCCTCCTAAGGCATGTCTCACTAAACCAGGCATAGGCAAACTCAACCCTCCAGATGTTTTGGGACTACAACTCCCCTCATCCCTGACCACTGGTCCTGTTAGCTAGGGATGAATGGGAGTTGTAGTCCCAAAACACCTGGAGGGCCGAGTTTGCCTATGCTTGCACTAAACCATGGTTTAGCATGCTAGACCATGACTAATGCTTAATTGTTCTCCTGCTTCATATTCCCCATCACATAATAAAGCAGGCACACCAACGAGAGAGAGAGAGGGAGAAAGCAACCATCCCCTCCAGAAAAAACAGATGGGAGAGTATCCTTTCCAAATGAGCCACTTCCATATCCTTGATTGACGTAATTTGAAAATCCAGAGAATCTGGTTGACCTAACTCTGTATTGTGGTTCCCTAAGCCCATCTGTAGATGAGCTGGATGCATATCTATGCAAAAGTGCAACTGTATTCAGGTGTTTTAATCCATCACTCGATGAGGGAGAGTAGGAGAGTATGCTAGCTCTTCCTGTCCCTGGATAACTTTTGAAACAAGCAATCTTTCTGTTCATGCGAGCTTCCTAATACAGATTAGGACAAGCCTTCTCCCAAGGGAAGCCCATGCTGCTGCAAATAGGCCACTGCATTTATTTCCCTCAAAACATCTGGAGGGTGATGGGAACTGTGGAGCTTGCACAGCCATTCCCACTCTCCTTTATGCAATCCCAATTTTACAAGAATTAGAACACGCAACCAGGGCTAAGGTGCCACTAGGTGTAATAGGGTTTACTGCCAGGTAAGTGTGAGCAGGATTGCAAACGTCATCTGACTGGAGGGGGGGGGGGGCGAAATCAAACTTGTATTTGCAGCAAGCCTTGGCTGTCCAGCTAATCCCAAATAAAAATTGTTTGGTGTGGTTTTAAACTGCATCTAGGGAATCTGGGTTCGGTTCAGGGAATTTCGTTGGCACTAGGGCTGTCCTCCACTCACCATATGCTATTGCATCCATAAATAGTAATTATAATAGTAGCATTTCTAGTTCTAAAAAAAAAGCTGAATTGGCCTCTGGGCTCATGTACATAATAAAATTGCTTAATAAATAATTAACAAAACATAATGGATAAAACATTAAAAATGACATCACCAACTTCTGTCAGCCGACGCCAACTACCCCTGGTCTAGATGTGATTACTCTTTCTGAAGGAAAGAGTTATTTCATATACGGTAATGTATCATATATATTTTTACTTTTAAAAAAAGAAATTTTATAAGGCATTTTTCTACGACACCAGCACACAAGGTAATGGCAGCTCCTTGTGCCATATGATATCCTATGAAAATTATATTGCATGCTGGGAAAATATCCCTGTAAGAGACTTTACACTGAGGTGCAGCTCTTTATTTACTAGATTTCGGCAAAATAACAATTCATTAATCTTCACTGTTATTGTCAGGATTTGACTTCTAGCTTCAGGCATCCGTTCTTGGAGGGAAATTGCCATGTTTTGTAAGACACCTCCCCTTCTCTACCATTTCTGATTGCTGTTGCATTGTATTGGTGAAATTTCGTTCCTTTTGCCATGGCGTGTGAATGTTAGAGTGGGCTCCCTGCCAGTTTTGTGATCTGCTGCCTGCTTCAAAATGGAGGCAGGAAGGTATCCATTTTCATCAAGATGATGGGGATGTTTTGGTATTCCTGACCAGCTGGAGTAGAGAGGTCTTTAAGAAGCAGGAACCTATATATTTTAAATATACAGATATCTGCATATATGTATTAAAGTCGAATAAAATGCAAAAATTAAAATGCTGTCCATTAAATGCATTTTTTAAAACAATAATGGCAAAAAGGTCCGGGCATTTAATAAAAAAAATGATTTCTGATTCAATCAAATCAAAGAAAGAAAGTGAATAAGATTGTTTTTTATTCCTTGTGAAGAGATGGCTAGAAAAACCTTTGTTGTATTAGTAAGCAAATGTTAAGTAAATTAGGTTTTTGGCATACTTGCTAAGTTTATTGCGCAGGCAAATGCGCTAAGTACTAAAAAGCAGGGTTTTTCCCCTAAAGCGCACGCATGCTGTCTTGGTGGTCTTGTGCCTATCCCAATTTTTAATGGCTCTTTTAAGTTTCTCAGCAAAGACCAAAGATCATAGGAGTTTAGCATCCCAGGATATGCTTGGTACTGCTTTCTCAATTTCATTTTTCAGTCATGGGAACAAAGGGCTGATTTCCTAACTTCTCCCATTGTTCCTCTTCTAATGTATGAAATCTGCATATTTCCACACAATATAGCACTTTCAATGGTTTTGTAAAATTATGTTAAACTCCATGATATCACAGTTCCACCGTGCATATGTTGGGCAAAGAGCTTGCAGCCAGGCAGACGTGGCAGATATCACTCATTTCAAAAGTGGGTTTCTTTTCTATGTTTACCCGACTTCAGAGACTCAAACCCCTTTAATGATGCCAGTGAGTGTACCCCACATTCTGGAGTACAGCCTGCCTGCACATCTGCATATGCTGAAACACACACACCAGATTTCTGTTTCCATTTTGTGGCTCCTGCAACTCCCACTCATATTTTTCCTCTGAGTTTTGTAAGGAAGTCAGGGAGGTGCCCTTAACAAATGCCCTATGGGGGTCAGCCATGCCAGTCAGGGGCTTCATTCTCTTTCAGATGATAAATATGTGATTTGGTTGAAGCGCAAGTGCTAAGAGCTCCGCCCATGAGATGGAGCTTCTTCTTCCCATAAAATCATAGAATTGTAGAGTTGGAAGGAACCCCAAGGATCATCTAGTCCAACCCCCTTCAATGCAAGAATATGCAGTTGTACCATATGGGGATTGTTCCTGCAACCTTGGCACAATCAGCACCACGCTCTAACCAACTGAGCTCCCGTTGCAGACCCCTCTGCATAATTCATGTTTAGCCGGATAGGATGGGGCAGAGCATAGAGGTCTCCAGGGATGGGGAAGCAATCAAGAGAGATATGAGGGCACACCTTGAACAAGTTGAAATCCTTTAGTGTAATGCAAGGCATCTTCATATCCAACCCATGTCTGGGTTGTACTGTTCTGACTGCTCACACGATTGAATGACTATATTAAATCTCCAGATATCGGGGAGAAGGGTAACCTAACCTAACCTTTTCTCCAGCATGTTAGTTTTTCAGCAATGTGTGATCCCACCTGTACAGCCCAAACTCTAGTTTGCCACCTTAGTGTGAACCAGGCCTAAAACATTCTCTATTCCAAATAGCTATGGTGTTTTTTTCCTATTTCAGTTTTAAATGAAGCACGGAGTCTAACGTTACGAAGTGGATTGTGTTGAATAAAGAACTGGGAGAAAAATCCCATTTTTAACCCCCTTGTTTCAAGTGCAGTCATTCTTGGTGGCATACTAAATGCAATTCTTTCCTCCTCTCTTTCCACCGTAGGTTTATGCCCCTTCTGCAAGCACTGCCGACTACAATCGGGATTCACCAGGCTATCCATCCTCAAAACCAGCAGCCAGCACTTTTCCTAGTTCCTTCTTCATGCAAGGTAAGGTGGTGCCATTGATGGGATTTTGCTGTGCATGCATTTTGAGAACCAGTAGGAAATGGGTCAAAAACAGCAGCCAGCTTACTAGGTGGGGATCCCTTTCGAACTCATGGCCACTGCATGAGCGGTGTTGGTTGCCAATTCGTTTCCAGGCTCAATTCAAAGAGATCACATTACTGTTTAAAACCCTAAATGACTCAGCCCCAAAATATTGTTGAAAGTTCTGGTTCTTTTGAATACTGCAGGTCACTCATACCTTTGATATTCCTCAGTTTTGAGGTTTAAATGTCATGCACCCCAAGGCAAACTTGAACAGTTAAGCGTATCTCCTAAAATTAAAGCATTAAACTTCATGCACATTTTAGAAATTAATAAATCTGCATAGCTTGCATATTTGCTCCCTTTGCTATGTCTCTGCAGATTTATTCAGCCTCCCCTGTTGCTTTGAGAGACGACAGGACAATAAGCTAGGCATTGATTTCAGCCCTACCTTTCTATTCACACTGGCATGCAATAACCTAAACAACCACATAAACAGTGCAAAATATTATTGTTGTTTAGTTTGTCACTTGCCATAACCAAAGTAAAATGCAAAAATGAAATATATGTAGTGAACGTATCCATTAAAACAATACTGCACACTAAAAGTGTTTATCCACAATAATCAGTTATAAAGCAAGAAAATCCTTACTCACCCAGCAACAGGATTAACATCTATAATAACTGCAAAACCAGAATGGTATTATTGCTCAAATGCGCAAATAAAAGAATGCACACGCATTAGAAACGTAAGCATTAAGAGACAGCAGTTTCCAAAGAGGGATGGAGCAATCCTAACTCAGCCTCAGTGACAGTTGGAACTAGCACCTGCCAATCAGGGCAGAAGGTGGAGATGGATTTTTAATGTGCCAGTTCCAGCAGATCCATCACTAGCCCTGCTTCTCTCCACCCCCCGCCCCCAATTATATTTCCTCTTTCAGAGCCTTACACTGACTACCAATGGCAGGATTCCAACTTTATGACAGCTCCCACCTTCAGTGGGCACGGCAGAGGCACCTGCAGCAGCACTTCTGCTGGCAGAGCCTGGCAGAGGGCCACCTCTTCTAAATCCTAATCTCTAGCAGCATGGATTAGGATTTAGGATTGTTCCCTACGGCCGCATAAAAGCAGTTAGAATTGCCCATCAAATGCCTGTCTGGATACATTTTTTCCCCACTGGCCCATCTACAAGCAGAAAGAGAGCCTGTAATGTTTTCCCAGAGAGGGCATTCCAAAGGTGTGATGCCACCACAGAAAAGGCCCTGTCTTCTGGGTTCATCCATCAGACTTCCATCCAGAGATTAGTAAAGGTGGTCAAAATATGTCCTCTGCTCATTCATATGTTAACTTTTGTCTGGCTTTCTTTATTAATTAAAAAAGAAACATGTACAATATTCACTTTATTGAATAAATGTCATGGAAACGCTCCAGTTCACCATGTGAATAGTGCCTCAGTATGAAGGAATTCCATTTTTTACATGTTTTTATATTGTTTAAATATCTAATTTTAGATGCTTTAATTATAGTATGATTGTATTTATGATGTTGTGTGACTCCTTTGGGAGGAAGGGTCGCATAGAAATTTTAATAACACCCTATTTTAAGCTCCTCTTTTACCCTAGCAAAAATGTGTAACAATATAGGTCGTAGGTATTTAGGATTTAGATAAAGATAGCACAACAAACTATAGGAAAGTCTTTGCACATAAGACCTATGACTAATTGGTGGTGATTCAAGAGATGTCATTTGCTTTTCTCTGGAGCAAACTTTTTTTAAAAATGATGAGCACATACTTATAAAATTAGTGTAGCCCTTGGGAAGAAAATGGGTGATACCCATTTGCGATACTCTTCCCATTTGCGATTGCTATCTTTTAATGTAAACTGCTATCCAACACAGCAGAGCATTAGGTGTGTACCAGACCTTATTAAGAATGCTAATTTTAACATTTACTGGAAACACAACACAAGAATGTTAGATAACCAAGCCTTCAGAGAAGCCTATTTTTCTTTTCTGTTTTACAGACGGTCACCACAGCAGTGATCCGTGGAGCTCCTCCAGTGGGATGAATCAGCCTGGTTATGGCGGAATGCTGGGCAATTCTTCTCATATTCCACAGTCCAGTAGCTATTGCAGTCTTCATCCTCATGACCGCTTGGTAAGCCTATGAGTGGAATTCAGCATCACACTATAATGTAGGATCATTCTTTGTGCATGTGTGAGAGTGCTGTGTTGAAAATGGTGTCTTCTACTACTTTTTTTTTAAAAAAAAACAACAACATTCATTTGAAAATTAGAAGGGAAAGAATGTTGGTAACATTTTCATGGAGTATATGCAGGGCTTTTGTTGTGCTCATGCTATTTCTGAGGTGGGGGAGAGGGTTTGTGAATGTCTTTTTTTCCTGTTCTACAAACTATCATGCTAGTGGTCATCATTCTGTAGCCTTTCAAGTTGTCTACACTTCCTGAAAACTCCACAATACCCTGAACTGTGTTTCCCTGTTAGTGCAGAAAGGAGAAGAACGTTATTTTTAACACAATTAAGCCTCCTTTTTTGCTTATAAATAAAGTAGTGTGGCTTTTTTTAAAAAATGGTAAAGGTAAAAGGAAGGGCTTCCCTAAAAAATAAAATCAATAAGTGCACTAATCTTAGGCACTCAGTAGCTAGCCGCGTCGGCTTCCCATGCTTCAATTAAAGCCCAGGAGAAGACAGCAAGAGGTAACTCCTCCCACGGGGCTTTTTCAGATCAGGAAGTGTGGGCAGCTGGGGAGGCTGCAAAACACTGGAGAAAAGTATAACGGAAAGGATAAACACAGACACCAGCCTCAGCCACACTACAACAATAAGGTAAGCTCAAATCACACTCACAGGATTTCTGAAGAATTTCTGAAGCACCCTGCAAACGAAACAGCCTCTTTCATTGTAGGAAGAAAACTTTTCATAAGCTGGGGGGGGGGGGAGGACGACAAGTTTCAATTCAGCGCTGGTACATTTGTGTGACACAATATAGAAGACACCATTTTAAAGAATTGGCACATGTACCCAGTAGGAGACAGCATGGCAGGGCGGTGATGCTCACCTGGCCTCCTAACAGCTGAGTCACTGTTACTTCCTGGGAAGGAGAGGGGCAAGGCAGTGAGGGGGTTGGCGCATTGCAAAAGCGCCAGCAGGAGTGCCAGATTGGCTCTGCTGGTGCATTTGCACTGCGCCAGCTTCCCTAACGTCTACCCCTCCCCATCTTCTTCCTAGTAAGCAACAGAGACTCAGCTGTTGTGAGGTCAGGTGAACACCACGCCATGTGCTACTGCACATACCCATGCAATGGAAAGGCCTATTCTGTGCGTTCCTTTGCTAATTTTATTTTAATTTCCAGTGGGGATTTTTAAAAAGAAAGATGTTTGGTGCCCTGGTAGGCCCTGAAAGGGAAAGGGGGCTATTAGTAGGGTTTGTAGATAAAAAGGTAATAAATAGCATGGGGGGGGGGAGGAAGGCTGTTTATAAATAAAACAAACAAACTTCCAATCTCTGTGCTATCATAGCCATCTACCTTACTTCCAGGCAAAAGAGCTTATAATTGCATACTGAGAAGGAGTGTTGTTGAAAACTGGTGCCAGTTTGAGCTGGTGTGTGTGTTTTTGCACACTACTTTTAACAGAATTACCATTTGCAATGATTTCACAGTAAAGATCATTCATTCATTCATTCATTTGGAGCATTTGTGCCCCACTCTTCCAGTCAACAGGCTCCCAGAGTGGCTTACATGTAGTCAATTAAAACAAACCAGTCCCTGCCTGCAGGCTTACAATCTAAAACAACAACACACAAGGGAGAAGGGACAGGGAGGGAAGACGAAAAAATCAAACTCAGGCACCTGTACTTAAACAGTTCTTATAATGAACAGC
The DNA here is from genome assembly GCF_009819535.1 of Lacerta agilis. Taxonomy (NCBI): domain Eukaryota; kingdom Metazoa; phylum Chordata; class Lepidosauria; order Squamata; family Lacertidae; genus Lacerta; species Lacerta agilis. The sequence continues at coordinate 12,772,425 of NC_046322.1, read as the reverse complement.
TGGCACAATTCAGGGGTAGGAAGTACCTGATACAGCTGGTCTTTTGGCAGAGCTAATGGAATGAGCCCTGCTTCCAATTTCCCCCACTGAGGCAGCCTGATGGTATGGCTGCTCCCAGGTGACAATTGAGGGAGTGGAGGCCTGATGGAGCTGGTATTTCACAGCAGAGCAGATCCATGAGTGGGAGAAGGAGCCAGGTGGCAGAACCTTCCTGGAAAATCCATGCAGATCTTCCCATTTCTGGCATAACACTTGATAAATCTGTTAAGCCAGGTATCTTCAATGTTTTGAGAACCCAGGACCCACTTTTAACCCGTAAGCATGCATTTGGGGACCCATTTCTAAATCCTTTACCATGTATTTGCATGGCGGTAGTGTGCCTGTTGCAACCCACCTTGGATCAGGCCACGACCCACCAGTTGAAGGCCAGTGTGTTAAGCTACGCAAGAGAAGAAAGAAGAAAAATACTCTATAGGAATCAACCTACACTTTGCACACAACTTCTTCTTGACACTTCTCAACTGTGGTCGGCAGAAACTGGTTGCTGGGTGGGCAAAGCCATTTCACTAGGTTCTTGGAAGCTGGGTCTCTGTCGCTTACTGAGAGGCGAGGTGGCAGGGAGGTAGGCATGGTGCAGGAGCACTAGCAGGAGAAGCACAGTGGCTCAGCTGGTGCATTCACACCATGTAACCCTCCTACCAGGAAACCAGTGTAGCAGCTCTAACCAACCTAGAGAGCCACTTCTGGTGATTAAGCCTTCCCCAGCCTGGTGCCCTTCAGATATTTTGGACTACAACTACCATCACCCCCAAGCTAGCAGTGGGAGCTGTAATCCAAAACATCTGGAAGGTACTAGGTTGGGGAAGCCTTCCCTAATACAATGCTAAATCATCCTTGCAAATTGTGGATGTGATGCAGCTGAAGTTTAACCGCCTTTTATATCCCACTGGTTCACTGGGGCTGAAATCCCAGAAGCATTGACGAGGCAGCAAACTCTACTGAGCATAGTGGATCCTGCTCCCAAGTAAACATGGATTGGATTGGATTGCACTGCACAAGAGTTAGGTGCATGCTTAATTCTCTTCCACCGAATTCAACAGGACTTGAAAGTGCTTTGACAAATAGGGTTGAGTTTAGCTGGATCACACATCATTTAAATTTGTTGCAAGTCATGGTCATATATCTTTGTTGACGTTTCTTAGAGTTTATTTTTATATTGCGGCTTTGAGCATGCAACCCACCTTGGGATAGAGCGGAATAGAAATAAATATTTGTAAACATCTCATGTCTTCAAAATGGAACATGACAAACATTTCTATTGTTTATGCTGCCCATCTGTTGTATATGGGATAAGAGTAGTCTCTGGGATGTGAGGCTACGAAAGCCCATATATTTATATGTTCTAGTCCTCTGCATACAGGAGGGGGTACGTCTATGGTGGGATTCACCTAGCGACCTCTCTCAATGTCCGGTGTCCCACAGTGATGGATGGAGAGCACCAGATCTGGGAGCTTTATATCAAACAGCGGCATAGGAATGGCTTTCTGGTGAACTCCCTACAGAAGGCTGAACTAGTGCTCTGTAGGACCTCTGGTTCTACCCATAGTGTCTTCCACCAGCAGTCTTTCCAGGCTCATCACCAGAAATTTCATGGTGAAGCAGGTGTGTGGATTTGTGCTTACCATTCCAAGTGAGTCTGAAATGGTGAAACCCCAATAAAATCTGGTATGTGTAATAATTATTTAATTGAACTGCTTTGGAAGAGGGAGCTTGGAGCATGTCTAAAGTAGGCTAGGCTCACACAGGCAGCCTGCAGGGCCCCTAGTCCTTCCATCTGCAGCATGCCCAACTGTGAGATATTTGTGCATTATTATTATATCATATATCTTAATGAAGATATATCTGCTCAGAAAGCTGTGTCCCACACGTTTTAAAGAAAGTTGAAGTGATCCAAATGCAGAGGTCCAGCTGTTAATGTACTCTTCTGCTGACTGAAATGTTCTCTCGTTATGCTTTCTACCACAGAGCTACCCATCACACTCCTCAGCAGACATCAATTCCAGTCTTCCTCCAATGTCCACTTTCCATCGCAGTGGCACAACCCATTACAGTGCTTCTTCCTGCACACCACCCGCAAATGGGACAGATAGCATAATGGGTGAGTTGACGAGCTGTTTTCATGCTTGAGGAATGTCAAGCCTCTCTTTGATTCCCTCAAGATTCTGCAAGAGGGAAGGGGCCATGTTTCATCAGTTGTGTCATCAGAAAGGATTACTTCTCTATGTTTTTCGAATATATTATGACTAAAACGGTGTGGGTGGTTGAAGTCCTTGCTGCACAGATGCCAACACAAGACTCACCTCTTGTCAACTTCTGTGGTACTAGAATTTCATCTCTACATACTACAAGCACAGCCACTTGCCTTATTATTTCCCCATTATTCCCCCCCCCCCAAAAAAGTGTTTGCTTTATTCAAGTTACGGATATGCCTTAAAAAATTACATGCACAATGAGTTTTCTCTCTGGACGAGAGCATGGGTATCAACAGCTGATGTCCTAAAGAGCTGTGAACACAACAGTTCCAGTTTCCTGAGTGGATCATGTGAGGATATTAACTGAAAACGATGCTTAAGTCGGTGCAGAGCATTACCCATGTGTTTTCAAAGGTTCAAAGCTATGTGGCATTCAGTCAGCCACTTACCAGAAGAGATTTAATGCAGCATATGCTAAAGATTACTCCAGAATATCTCCCTCATTCATGTATTAATCCTGCTTTCTACTCTCACTTTAAATGACATGTTTGAATGACATGACGCATGGCAGTATGTGGCTTTTTTAGTGGAAACATTATGTGTGCTTTCCCTTGAGGCCTTGGTTTTACTGTGATTTTATTATTAGAACAGTCACATAATACTGCACTTGATTTTTATTTTTTACAAGCGTGTTAAGCTTCCAGTGCAGTGGGGTGATAAACTGTCATATGGCACAGGAGGGACATGAATTTTTATCCTGCTGTGTCAGTACTTCTTATCTTAGGAAGAGTGAAAATATCAAATTGACCCAAGTTTCCGTTCTCTTTCTCAAGTCTTATAACCATAACTTTTGTGCAACTCAGAGATTTGTGTTCCATCCAGGAAGTAGATGCCAGGTTGTAAGAGTTTTGCTTGTTAACTCACAGTAACTGCTTTGTCAAAATAAAAAATAAAAAAAATTATTTGGCTCACCTAAACCATGAGAACAGAATACAGGACTGGGTAGGCCTTGGTCTGATCCAGCAGAGATCTTATTATACTCATAATCAAGAGTCACTTCTAGGTTGCATCATCATTGTTTATTCTGTCAACATTTTACATGCCTGAGAAGGTTGCAATCTGAGACCAGCTTTCATAGTGAGATGTTTGGGTCGGTTTTTACATAATCCTGGCATTGGTAGTATTAATTTTATATACTGTACCTCTCATATGCCGAAGTGGCTTCCAAGCTGTTTACAGGTATAAGATCAATTATAAAATCCATTCCAAATTCAAATACATGATAAAATAATTCCATCCATGCATTAAAGGCACCCACAATCAAAATATCTAATAAAACAAACTGGTTGAAAAGCATAATAATTAAAATGTTTAAGAAACAGTTTCAATGCCTAAACCAAGTGTTCCTCCAAAATACTTACGGGGCTTCTGGTATTTCAGCAGGGAACATATCAAGTACAGTGGTACCTCGGTTTTTGAGCATCTCGGAAGCTGAACATTTAGGTTTTCAAACGCCGAAAACCTAGAAGTAAATGCTTCCGTTTTTGAATGCATCTCAGAAGTCAAAAGGCTTCCACTGCATGTTTTTCAATTTTCTCCACTGAAAACTCAGTTCGAAAACTGAGGCACCATAGTACTGGCATATACCAGATACTTACTTCCTAAAAAGATTTGTACCAGGGCTCTTCCAAAAATTAGTTGGGCCTTCTCCCTCAAAATGGAGGTGCCCAAAGTGGCTCAGGTGAACCATAAAAGCAACCAATAAGAAGGCATTGAATGCCATCAGATGGGAACAGATCTATAATATAGGAAGGTTACCATGAAACTCAAAAGTTTAGCAAATCTAAAAAGAGCTGTAACTGAATAAAATCAAGCCTCTTTATTCATATCTTATTAATGTAATAACTTATCAATATCATTAAAACATAGTACAGTGGTACCTCGGTTTACGAACTTAATCCGTTCCGGAAGTCTGTTCTTAAACCGAAACTGTTCTTAAACCGAGGCGCGCTTTCCCTACTGAGGCCTCCTGCCGCTGGTGCCCTTCCACCATTCGGATTCTGTTCTTAGATGGAGGTAAAGTTCGCAAACCGGGACACTACTTTCAGTTTTGCGGAGTTCGTAAACTGATTAGTTTGTAAACAGGGCTGTTCTTAAACTGAGGTACCACTGTACAATAAAAAACAAGGTCAAATGCACCTGTTAAGAATCATAATTGAAATAAACAATATCCGTTAAGATTCTGAAGCACGTTATAAATGATCATAGTTGAATTGTTCATTGCACTCTTCAACCGCTCCCAAAGGCCTGGGACAGATTATTCAGTAATTCACTAAAAAACCATATCCTCAGGCTGTGATGGAAGACTGGCAGTAGGGAAGCAACAGAATGGATGTTACAGAGAAAATGCCCTAAAAACACATTCCCACCAAACCTTCACACAAGAGGCCTCACCAGACGACCATAAGAGAACAGGCAGATTCATAAACAAACATATATGGGGGGGGGGCAGGAAATGGACAGTCCTTTAGATATTATGCCAGAAATGTGCAGGATTAATCACTATATCACCCCTTACAGTTATATCCTCATGGAAAATGGCTGAGTCCCTTCCCAAATACGTTCAACTTCTTAATATGCCATTGCTGTGTGGTCCCGATCCTTGACATTTCCACGTCAGCAGATTTGCGTTCCTAGGCATTCCAGTTCCCAATCAGGACCAAGATTGCAGGGAGTCATTCCCACTATTGTTACATTCGCATGGAAAGATATTGGGGGTGGGGGTGGAGCATTTCAGAATAGCATCTGGTTGGCTGTTTTGCTTCCAAGACCATAGCCAGAAACTTTATGATAAGGTACCTTGAACTATACAAAGACAGCCAAATAGGTTTAAAGTTATTTAACATGCAGTTTAATATAAAGTTATTTGTGCTGTAACCTTCGTACAGTTTCCTGGAAGTAACAACCATTGATCTTGGCAGGATTTGCACTTGAGAATACATGATTAGGATTGCACTGCTACAGTACTAAATATTCTAAAATAAAATGTAGGATTATATAATAAATAATAAGGGCTCCGTGCTTATCAGTTGCCTCAGTGTCATTGTAATTGCCCCTAAATCTGGAAGGCAGAAGGAGATTTACTTCGTAGATTGCAGTAGGGTAGGATATTGTCTTCATGGTTTGCCTTATATAGCCACACAAATGAAAGAGTTGGTGGGGGTGTAATGTCAGAAACCTGAAAATTCAAGGGAGGACCATGTAATATCTTGGTAGGGGAGGGGGTGTTTGCTTGAGCCATTTGGGAGCTGTCTTCCAACTTGGCATGGTTAATCGAGTTTACTTCTGGTTCCTGCCTGTCACCAGTGGTCCATGATTCTGTGATTGTAATTTGATGGTTATTTGTACGTATTGGGGAGGTGGGTTACCCAGCTCTGGATTCTTGATGTCTTTTATGATTTGCCCTATGGCCCTGAAGGCATGGAGTCTCATCTGGTCAATAAATGGGAGGTTTTATGTTTAAAAAGAAGTAGGATCAACCAAGAGCTATCCTATCCTTACTATCTACTCGATGTCTGCTAGAGCTGTCTAGGACCCTGGGGCCTTGAGACCACACAACCAAAATTCTGGTTTTAATTCTTTGACATACATTGAGCATAGGATCCTAGGAACTGCTGAATTTTTAGAGCCCACTTGATAATATCATCCAACTCAAGTAATGAAAAGGGACCTGCGGAAGTAACCCCTTGTTTGCCAAGTTTTATGCTACATTTCCCAGGTTTTTCGCTAAAATAGATTACATGTATTTTGTTTAATAAGAGCTTACATTTTTTCATGACAGACAGCTAGCTTGCTTCATTGCAAGTTTTCATGAAGAAGGCTTTGTGCCCAATTTAGCCCAGAGGAGGAAATCAGGAATAGCTCACCTCCCCAATTGTTTCGAGTGTTCTGAGTGACTCTAGATCTAGGGTTGCCTGACTCTCTGATATAAATAAAGATGGGGCGAAGGCAGCAATTCAGTCCATTCTGTGGGATAGCCAGTGTGTTACCCTCCAGATGTTGCTGGATGACAAATCCCATCATTCCTGACCATTGGCTATACTGGCTGGGGCAGATGAGAGGTGGAATCAGGAACATCTGGAGGGCATACTCTGTGTAAATAGGCTTAGACTGTTGGTGCTGTCCCATGCAGTGCAGGAAATGTAAAGGCAGTAAAGTAAAACCTCCATGTCCCCTTATTGCAGGGAGAAATGAATGACTATATAGGAGAACTTGTAGTTATTTGCAAAACATCCTCTTCAGTTGTTCTCTAGAGGGGAGGGGAAGAGAGAATGCATTCAAGGCCTGCTCCAGTATCTTCTCCAGGGATAACCATGGAATTGATGGGGTAGGTAGGGTCCTCTGGAAAAACGAAAGTATATCCTTTGGGTGTGGAATTCCGGTGTGCTGCATACATAAGGCGATTCAGTGCTTGAGGTATGTTTGAGATTTAATAGAAATAGAAAATGGAATTATTTTCCTGCCTTTCTTTTATGTTCATTCTTTTGTTTTTCAGCAAACAGAGGAAGTGGAGCAGCAGGAAGTTCACAGACAGGCGATGCACTGGGGAAAGCACTTGCATCTGTAAGGAAATATTCGCTTTGGGATCACTTGCATAGCATAGACTTGAGTCAGAAACAGTTACCAAATATTTAGGAACATGAGTACCATGTGGGATAGATTTCATCACTGCTAGCTAAAATTTTAAAAAAATTAATACTGTTGTGATGTTGCATTTCATATATATGAAGCTTTCTGTAGAATGTAGATAATTTGGGGTGAGTTATTGATGCCTGACTCTGTTTTGCAGTCTTCCATTCACTTGACATGAAAACTCAATAGCAATAATGTTTCTGAGTATTGCTTCTCATCTTACGTTTGAAAGGCAGGGTGGCTTCTCATGTATTCACGTGCGTGAAAATCTAGGGCACACTTCCACTACAAACTTAAACCAGTTTTCACCCAGTTCCAGTTATGTATTTTCATCCAAGAAACTCTGGGATTTTAGTTCCTTGTCAGGGTGATGAACATTCCTGCTCTGCATCACATAATTGATTCCCAGGGTTCTTTGGGAGGAAGCCATGACAGTGAATCCCATTTAAGTTTGTAGAGCAGTTATACCCTCGAAGTTGGAGCTGCAATACGTGTGTTTATCTTGCAGGCTGGACGCTCTGTGTCCAGAGTTGTCCTTAACACAAATCCTCTCCACAAGAATGAGTACAGCTGTGACTTTCAAATGTAATTTGAGCAGCGAGCCAGAGAAAGGATTCATTGGGAAGGGATTTGGCTTTCCGTTTTGTGTTTTCCTTTCAAACCTCAGGGGCCTTTAAACGCTGCCCTAACTGTGCTCAAGCTGCTTTTCTGCGAGCAACTCCTGCACAACTGACACACATTTTTCGTGACCCACTCACACGGGCAAGGGGGCCAATAGCATGGGTCCTCCCTGCAGAATTGGCGCCGCCTGCTGTTGTGCCGATTCTGTGGTCAAGCACTGTGCCATAGGCTTCTCTTCAGCCTCTGTTCACATGTTGGAGTTTTTTATTTTAATGCTCTACTCTCTGCTACCTTAGAAAAAGCAGCTGCACAGCCTTAGTAATGTTTAAATGGCCCCCAAGTCTGTTTCTTTGCAGTGGTTAATATTTAAAAGTCAGTATTTTAAGGTCTGGGCAGTCATCTCTTAATGCCGCAATACTTTGTGTATACTGACTTTTAAAAGAACCACCACTGCAAGTTAAATTTTCTGGGCAGAGTGGGTTCCACTGAATTCTCATGAGAATTTGACATTTTCTGTGTCCAGCTAACATGTGTTACAAAAACAGCTGGGGGTGCGATTTCTGATAGATGGATACAGTACCACCACCCCTCCCCCCCAAAAAAGTTATTTAGCAGGTGCCCCGAGGCATTTATTTAACAGGGAAGATGATCAAGGGCTAATTAATTTAATTGCCTATACATAACTCAGAGGAAGAGTTCACATATACACAGCTTAAACGGTCGCCAACATGGGTTCCCAGCATGCTGCCCATTACTGGATAATTGTTTGAAATAAGAATCAATTATCTATGCCATCTAACCGTGTCATAAGAAGTTTCACCTGTTCCGGGTATTGAGTGATATCTGGTGGGTTTTACCTGGGAATAATATAAAATATAACTCATTCTCAACAGGTATAGCCTGTAGCAAAACCTACTTAACAGGTATAGCAACCAGACTATTCTTTAGAGCAGAGCCCTGCTGATGTTGCTGTACTCCAACTCCCATCATATCTGAGTATTGGTCGTGCTGCCTGGGACTGATGGGAGTTGTAGTCCAGCAGTATCTGGAAGTCATAAGCCTGGCTACCCCTGCTTTAGAGCTCTCTGTAACAAACATGGCCCACATATACCCCTGTTTCCTAAATCTTCACTCTGTTGTGGTTGTTAAAAGAAGTTTAGCTTCAAATAGAATAACTCTCTGAAACCTTTATATGTAAAGCATTGTGTAAAATACATACCCTGTGACAATTAGAACTTTCCCTTCAGCACAACTGTCTGGCTCTTCAAGATGTTTTTGTCATGCTGCTGTTCACAGCATATTTACGTGTCTTAGGGGCTAATGATTATAAGGAAGCAGAGGTGATGTGGGTTTTTTCCCTTCCTTAACTATAGAAGTGCCATAGGTCTGTCTGCATCCATTAATGAATGGGTTTAGAATAATTCTTTATCATCTTTTAAAGATCTACTCTCCAGATCACACCAACAACAGCTTTTCATCAAATCCTTCAACTCCTGTTGGTTCTCCCCCTTCTCTCTCAGGTATAGTGGTTAACATTCTACTTTGCTGAACATTTTGGTTTTGTTAAAAGTAGTAGATCCTTAAATATAGCTCTCCTGTGCAAGGTAGGAGAGCTTAATTGTCCCAGAAACTATTTCACCATCTTAATATTAGGGAAGGTCCATAGCTTGGTCATTATTTTAAAGCTTTGCATGCAGAAGTTCCCAGGTTTAAAATATCCAGCTAGAGCTGGCAAACCCTGTCTGAAACCCTGGGAAGCCACTGCCAGCCAGTGTTGACAGTACTAAGCTATGTGAACCAATAGTCTCACTAAATGTAAGACAACTTCCTATGTTCCTAATAATACACACAATCTGAATTTTGTACTTGTATTGATATATTTGAGACACCCCCCCCCCCGTTGTGCCATAAATCAGTTTTCTAGCAGTCTTCCTCACTAATGGGTGGTCCTAACACTTGTTGTTGAATTCCCAAGATAATTAAATTACAAGAAAATTGAAGGGACCCCCAATTGTCATGTGAGTTGATCCTAGAGGATGAACCCAAGCGTGCGAAATTTGCCAAGGCTACACATATCAGGTGTGCATTCCATTCCATTCCATTCTAAACAGCAAAGTTTTGCCAACTCCTTGCTCTGCTATTCCCCTACCTCACCAGGCAATCAGAGTATAGCCTGACTCCAGTTTGCTAGATAATCTCTATTGTGCTAAGCCTTACTTGGCATCTCTAAGTAAAGAGTGAGCTTGGACAGTTAAGATGCTGAAGATATATCTTAACTGGAAAATATCCCAAGATCTATGGCCAACTCATATGCTTTCTGAATTCATGTGTTTATCACATGAGAACTACATGAGATAGGAAACATGTAGCGGGGAATTTTTCTACACATAGAATCATAGAGGTGTAGAGTTGAAAGGGACTCCGGGGGTCATCTGAAGTCTAGTTAAAGAGCAATGCCCCAACTGTGCTTCCCTGTTTTCAGAAACCCATCCACACACTCAAGAGTTAAGGCGGCAAATCCCTTCATTGCAGAGTGAAGTGAATGACTAAATGGAAGATGTTGCAGTTATTTGCAATGCAAAATCTCCTTTTTAATTGTTCATATCTTCCTGTGGCGAGCCCCATCCCATTACAAGGGAGGTATGAGGGTAGTGGCAAAGCAGTGCATGATATTGGATACCTTTCTCTGCAATCCTAAGTATGTCTATTCCGAAATAAGCCCCTTTGAATTCAGTGGGACTTACCCCTGGGTAAGTGAGGTTAGGTTTGCACTGTGGATGCTGAGTAGTCTGCAGATAACCAAAGTAAGCATATACGGGATTAACAGATCCACTTAACTAGCACATTCTGCAACAGATTGACTGTCAAAATCAAGAGAATTAAGCAGTCTAAATAAATATAATGGAGGAGAAAATAAGAACCTCTTGAACAAATAATTTTTATCAAAATAATACCTTGAGAGTATAGGTTGATAACAGTTCTCTTTATCTTTCTCCCAAATGGCACATTTTGATAAATATTCCAGAGTGAAACAATTATATTAAAGGTCTCAATTGAACCTCTGTAAATTTAGAACATGTCCCTTAATTTAGATTTAGAAATTGCTGATTTTGCTTCCATGTGCATCCCATGTGTCAAGTTATGCCATAGATAGTCTAAAGGAAAAAAATGTGGATGGCTCTGCTGTTATTCAGAAAACCAATTGTGTCATAGAAGGGGAAAGTCACATTGTGAATATCCAGATTATTAATCTCCATAAGCACATTCTGTAAGGAAGATCTTCCAAAACAACATTTGATCCCTGGGTGTTCAGTGTGACTTCATTAGGAAACGGATACATAACCCTGTTGACCCTTTTGTATTTCACTCTTAAGAGCAATTTGGCTGGCTGAATAGAATGACCCAAATAAAAAGGCAGCCTCTTTCAATACTCTTGAGAGCCAGTAACCAAATGTGAAAATTGCAGTGCAGATAGGCACTGTACACCAGAAGTTTCCCTTCATTTGGTGCATTAAAATGAATGGCGTTTGTGGAACAGAAGAATGGAATTCTTGATTATTTTATTTTTTTAAAGAAGCTTGCCATAGGTTTGATGATTCAGTGATACTGTCTCCCATTTATAGAATTATGGCACAGTCCAGCTGTCCCCTTAGCACTTTTTAAAGAGAGTGATTCTTGCTTCAGTTGGTGACACCTCTCTTCCTGATGCAGCTTTTAGTAGGTACAGTCGCCAGTCAGTGAAAGTTTGCATGTTAACGACTAATCTGGAGAACCTTTGTAGCATGTATCGTCGGCATTTGCTACAAAGGTACTTTTTCTTCTACTTAATCAGCATATATTTTGAAAGTTCTCAATAAGACTGTTTTGTATGTCTGTCTAGGAAAAAGCATTTACATGTCTCCATATATATATTTTAAACATATTTTAAACATATATATATTTTAAAAAGAAGCATTTTGTTTGCATAGTTCCGATGGTAACTCCCATTTTACTATTAGCAGGCACAGCTGTTTGGTCTAGGAATGGAGGGCAAGCATCATCATCTCCCAATTATGAAGGTCCCTTACACTCTTTGGTATGTTTTTGACTGGTGACCTCATTGGTGTTAGTATTTCATTTGCTGTCTACTTCTTCCATTTCTCAGCCACTTTTCTAACACAGGTTTTCCTTTTGCTGGTGATTTGCAACATCCTAGGATTTTTCACAGTCTTTCTGACCATTTCCAAACTGGGTAGTTTGAAACTTCACTCATAAACCATTAAATATTTGTAGATACTTCCACCCCCTCCTTGTGCACTCTAGCTGATAGCTAGTGGCAAAAAACGAACACGTGACAAATGGGGCACAAAATCCAGAATTTGATGCAGAAGATAGGGATGCCATACATAATAAAGATAAAGGAACCCCTGACCATTAGGTCCAGTCGCAGACAACTCTGGGGTTGCGGCGCTCATCTCACTTTATTGGCTGAGGGAGCCGGCTTACAGCTTCTGGGTCATGTGGCCAGCATGACTAAGCCGCTTCTGGCGAACCAGGGCAGTGCACGGAAACACCGTTTACCTTCCCGCCGGAGCAATACCTATTTATCTACTTGCACTTTGACGTGCTTTCATACTGCTAGGTCAGCAGGAGCAGGGACTGAGCAATGGGAGCTCACTCCGTCATGGGGATTTGAACCGCTGACCTTCCAATTGGCAAGCCCTAGGCTCTGTGGTTTAACCCGCACCCCTGCTATACATAGTACAGAGGTGCAAATTTGAAGGAGGACAGGCTGGCATTTGGTAGGGGAAAACCTCATTGTGTATTAGTGCTGCACTTGTTTATGACAATGGAATCACTGAAGATTCTAATTATGGAATACTAAAGAAATGATAAATAGAGTTTATTTAAATGGGAGGGTAAGAGAAGTCACTCAAGAGCATATAATTAAGAAAACCTTCAACCTTCTTTGTGTTGTCAGCTTAGTTGGGGAGGTAAAGGATCATAACATAAGCACACTTTTGATGTTCCATCAGTAATAGCAAATGTATTTATTTATTGATTTATTTGTTAGTTCATTTTTTTAAAAAACAACAACACTTAAGATAATTATAATCACTGAGTGGTTTACATAAAAGCAATAAAAGTACAAGAACATTCAATAAAATTTCATGAAAACTAGATTAAAAGTAAAACGCAGGTCTGTGTCACACCAATTAAAACTAAGCAGTGTAAAACACAAAAAATTAAAAGTCAAGCGTCTAGGAAAACTAAAAAAGAGAGAGAGAGAGAAGCTGATAGGAAACAAATGATTCCCAGTTGGGGGACAGATGGACAGAGGACTACTGAGGACTTCAGGAATGGCCACATAATGCAGACTCTTGGAAAACTCAAGTTCAGCATCAGAATTTTAGTCGACTTCAGAATTATTATGAATTATAGCACATGGCTATTAAAGATGCGTTGCTGCTATCATGAGAGAATGTCAGATATTATTTATTGCCAGATGATACTGCTGCAAGCATGCATAGTGTTAGTGGCTGCATTTTTCATCTGGTTCTAAGTAAATTCCAGATAACCCACTTTCTGCCACTGGGTGATTGTTGCAACGCATCAGCATGTTATTGAGGATCCCATGGTAGGTACTTTTCATGAGGGGGTTCAACTTTGGTTGGTGTCCTTCACCTATGCAAGAGTTCCCAACATGGTGCCCTCCGGTTCCATCAATCCCAGCCAGCAGGGCCAGTGGTCAGGGATGATGGGAGTTATAGTCCAACAAAATCTTGAGGGCACCATATTTGGCTACCCATAAGTCATAGAGTGCCCAGCAAGTCTGAAAAAGTTGACTTTGTGGTCATCTAACTAACATGGTAATCTCAGCAAAAGAATTATGTTACTGTACAGTAAGAAATAGTGATGAAGATTGCAGATCTCTGGATTTCTTTTTTTACATATAGCTTAGTATTCTGCAAATGGCCTTTTCCTGAGAATAGTAAAAGTTTATTCTCTTTTTCCTGGTTAGATGGTAAGAAAAGGGCATCAATATGCCAGGGATCCAAATAACTCCTCAGCTAGTTCCATGAAAAAAAGTGATGGACTTCAATTTTATGGATAATAACAAAACCACACCCCAAATACCCAGAATGCTGCATAGTAAAAGGTTTTTAAACTAATTAAAAACAAAACAAAACATAGCTTATGGCATGGAGTAGAGAAGGGTAACGATTAAGTGCAAGTAACGTTATATGCAAGATAGCTGGTATATAATAATGTAAATAAATATGTTAATATCAGCCTGGCCCAGTTTTCCTAAGGTTACAATAATGGCAAAGGCTTGATTCGCATAATGCAGGAAGCCAAAATATGGCTCATAGGAACAATGAGAATGTTGTAGGCTCCCATAGAGAAGTTGGCAAACAATTTGCTCCTCCCCAGTAAGTTACACTACTGCAACACGCTAAGCCAAGGTTTAGCTTAGTAGTGTGTTGTCCAAACTGGGGCTAGTGGTTATGCTCTCTCTCTTCACTTGCCATTAGCTGCAGCCAGAGTTTGTTCTTGGCTGTGGGTTGCAGTTAGTGAGGAGAAAGCTCAACCGCAAGCCCCAGTTCGGACAGCACACCTTGGCTTCCTTAAGCGTGGCAGTAAAAAAAGACCACGGAGCAGCTAAGCCGCTGTGAGATCCTTTCTGGGAGCTCTCACATTTGCGTGTTGTGAACCAGGCCTGTGTGATCCACTTCAGAAGCGCCCTTGGGAATTCTGGTACGAAGTGCAGAATAGGCAAAGCAACACACTGGTTCACCTCATTTTGTCAGTGAAAGTTGGCCCTTGGAAGTAGCCCAGTGAAGCAGACATTCAGCTTCTTAAGAATTAATACCACTGCTCTTTCTGGCTCCAGATAGTGAATTAATGCAGTGGTAATAAGGCTGCTCCAGAGAACAGGTTAGGGTTTGTATATAAGTGTTGGAGAAGGTGAATGGCACAGATTACCCCAGGGTTTGTTTTGGGCGGGGTTGGTACGTGTGTGTGTGTTTTAATCTCAGTCTAGCTGTGCGACTGATGTGGTAAACCTGTTTAATGTGCAGTTGTTCTGAAAGTTATTTGGGCCCTTGCACCACAGGGAACAAAGCAGTAACTGTGGAAATGGTTAGCAGCCAGATATGTTCCTTCTCACCCTTTTCTCTGGTTGCATGAGAATAATAGGCCCTAACAATGCTTGCTGTATGTAGATCACAGTGCACAACCTAACTAACTTTAACTCGATATTAACAGAGCCACACGGGAATAAATGAGTATAGGATTGCAGCCCGGTGTATTTAAACATTTTAAATTGTCACAGCAATTAGGTATTTCTGAATGATGCAAAATGTTTCAAAACCAGAAGGTAACATATGTACTTCAGATGTTTTGTTCATGAGGAATCAATGAACCTGTTTTGCCCATGAAAATGAAAGCTGTCTTTTTCTGAACGGAACTTGCATGGTTCCCTAGAGAAACAGTTTTGGTGTCACTGTTTTATATAAGACAGTGGGTAGTGTCCAAAGTTGTTATTATTATTTAATTTCTATAGCAATATATATATATATTAGTAATGTATATGACTAAATTGGGTCAGTTAATTTCACTGTGTCTTCTCTGAGCGGGAGTAACTTTAGATTCAACCCATAGTGTGTCTATAATGTAAATACAAATTAGAAGCAGCCCATCTCTCCCCCTTCCCCTGCCTAGCATGAAGCAATAGAATTATTTTATTATTATTATTTTTAAAATGTGGGGTTCCTAATCTCTGTGAGTTTTGTCTCAAGCATTAAATGGCCCTTCACATTTGCTGATGCTTCTCTTGATTTGTTTTTCATAAACAAACAGCAAAGCCGAATTGAAGACCGCTTGGAAAGACTGGATGATGCTATTCATGTTCTCCGGAATCATGCAGTGGGGCCTTCAACTGCCATGCCCGGTAGTCATAGCGACATGCATGGCTTAATAGGGCCCTCTCATAATGGAGCAATGGGAGGTCTTGGGTCAGGATATGGGACAGGCCTTCTTTCAGCCAATAGACACTCGCTAATGGTAAGCTATAAAGATTAAACATTGCTCTTAAAAAATAATAATAATAATAACAACAGCAACAGTGAAGTAATTAGGTGGTTTTTTTTACACTGTTCTTTTATATCAGGCATTTAATTGGGGCAAAATGTCATTCTGAGCTTATAAACATGATACCTCGCTAATATTGTTGGTGCAATTAATTGGTTTTCAAACATACTCATATTATGCAGATCATTTAGCCCTCTTCTGGATGTGTTTTAAAGACAACTATTGCTTTCATATTGCATATATTTGTGGTTGTAGAATCAACATTCTCCGAATTGTTTGTTGTTATTATTAATATCATTAACTTCATTAGTTGCTTTTTGCAATGGTAACTCAAAGCAACCTACAATATTTTAAGCAAGGAACATACATACATACATGCAGACAGACAGACAAACAGACAGACAGACATAAAAACCAGCATTTTTTAAAAAAAATTAAAACACAATTTTATTTGGGGGTTGGGGGACGAGATTAAAACATGCCACCCACAAAGAAAGTCCATAGATAATTAAAAATCAAAGGCTTGGAGAAAAAGGAATGTCTTTGTATGGCACCTCAAGTTATGTAACAATGGCACCAGGTGAATCTCCCTGGGGAGAGCATTCCACAAGTGGGGAACCACCACTGAAAAAGCCTGTTCTCATGTTGTCACCCTCCAGACCTCATGTGGATAGGTCACATGAAAAAGGCCTCAAATAATGATTGTAGGGTTCAGGTTGGTTTGCATGGGGAGGGTCCTTGAGGTATTGGGGTCCTGAGCCAGATAACACTTCAGTCAAAACCAGCACTTTGTATTTTTCTGGGAGATAACCAGCACTTTTGCCCCAGTGAGGAGCCTGGCTGTTGAATTCTGCACCAGCAGCAGTTTCCGAACTGTCTTCAAAGGCAATTCCACGTATAACACATTGTAGTAATCTAACCCTAACAGTTATCAAAGCGTAGGCACCATAAGTTAGGCTATCCCTCTCAACATAGTGATGGTAGCTGGGCCACCAGCTGAAGCTGACAGAGGGCACTTTGCTCCACCAAGGCCACTTGAGTCTCAAGTGAAAGGGATGGATCCAGAAGGTTCCCCAGGTTGGATGGAGTGTAACCCAATCGAGAGCAGGTGCCCTCCCATTCATCAGGTCTAAGGAACCACCCACTAACAGTGCCTCAGTCTTATGTGGATTGAGCTTCAGTTTATTGGCTCTCACCCAGTCTATTACCATTGTTCATACTTTTAAAATCTGGTTGGAAGCTATCCTGTTGCATCAGCCCTAATTATCTATCAATCTCAAGGATACCTTTGGCCAAAACATTTGACTTTTTTCTTTGGACGGTGTGAATGCAGGATGCAGGGGGATAGTACAAAGGAAAAGCACAGTGGGTGGTATCTAACTAAGTTCTTCTCAAAGATGACCTACTGAAATTAATGGACCTATGTTCATAAGGTCTATTAATTTCACTGTGTCTACCGTACCACTGCATATAACCCTGTACTTCCCATAGGGGTAGCCATGTTAGTCCATGTTGGTTAACTATGTTAGCTAGCTAGCGAAGGGGCTATAGCTCAGTGGCAGAGCATCTGCTTTGCATGCAGAAGGTCCCAGGATAAATCTCCAACAGCAGCAACTCCAGATAGGGTTGGGGGAGACCCCTGCCTGGAAACTCTGGAGATCCACTGTCAGTCAGTGTAAATAGTACTGAGCTAGGTGGACTAACGCTCACACACAGTCTGCGGCAGCACAAACAAGAAAGCATCTTTTGGCATCTCAAAACATTCATCATGGCATATGTTTTCGTGGGCCACAATTCACCTCATTGGACACAAAGTTGATGTTATACAAGCAGAAGCCAGCAGACATTCATGGGTAGCTGATGGGGTTTTCTACCCTCTCAAGGTACCCATGCCTGCAGTCCATGCTTGTGCTGGTTACTGAGAGGCTACTGAAAGTTGACTCTGCATGTGCTATAAGCAGGCATGTGCTATTCAGATTCCAGTGCAGCCAATGCCACTGTGCTTTGCTTTAAAAACAAACAAACAAACACATTGTTCCCTATTTTTGGAGCAACTGTCTCCTTTTGACTACACCTTTTGGGGGGGGGAATATATTAGCTGCATATCTACATCTCTAGTCAGTGGGTTTAATACTTGGAGTCCTTTGCACCAGAAACATGACTATGAGCTGGTCCTGCATGCCTGGGAAAACTATTTGTCCCTCTCTTTTTATGGCTTCTTACAGTGGGGAAAAGTCATAGCTCAATAGTAGAGCACGTGATTTACATGCAAAAGGTCCCAGATTCAATCCTTGGCATTTCCAGGTTAAATTCGGAAAGATTCCCTGGGGAGCTGCTGATAGGCAGTGAGGATACCATTCGTCTACAGCTGATATATTATGGCCTGTTATCAGGTTGCAGCCTAGGTTAAGGTGTAGAGCAACAGCAGTATTGCCACTATACAAATATATGCTAAAATTATTAAGTTGGTCGCTATGTATGTATGTAGAGCCCAGATCTGAAAAGGTTGAAGACTATTGGTGTAGATAATACTGAGGTTGATAGAACAGTGATCAGTCTCCAAGGCCACTTCTTCTGTAACAAGCAGTCCTTCAGCTAATCTTAAAACATGATATGAAGCAGCTTCATATTTAGCTTCTGTGTCAGCTTCTGCTAGGACACAAAACTTTCTACCAGTTCCTTATCCATCAACCCTGTTCAAGTAGTGAGGAGAAATACTCTTTTAAGGTAAGGAAATTTCCTTAGCCCATCAATTCTGATAAGAACTCTGCTCTTGTCAGACCAAAGCCTTGTCTAGTCCAGCATTCTCTTTCTAGAGTGGAACTCAGGGGGAAGACCTTAGCACAACAGTACTCATCACACTTGTGATTCTCAGCAACTGGTATCCGGAGGCACACTGCCTTATCCTCCATTAAATTTTACAATCCCCTTTTAAAGTGTTCAGCCAATATACACTATGTGAATAGGAACTTCCTTTTCTCTGTCCTGATCTTCATCTCCATCGTGTTACCCCAGTTATAGTGCTATTAGTGAGGTAGAAAGCCTCTTCCCTAGCTAATTTTTTCATATCATGCTTAAATTTTACATCGGTCATGTTTTCCCTTACTGGTCTTCCCCACCCGAAACTAAAAAACCCAAATGTTGTAACCTTTCCACATAAGGAAGTTGTTTGAGCCCCTTTATCACTTTGGTTGCCCTCTTTTGCACACTTGAAAAGTAGTTTGAATTCAATGGGGGTTACTCCCAGGTGAGTTCAGGAATCCTCTTACAGATTCCCATGTCTGCATTGACTTTCATTGTGAATAATTTTTAAAGTTACTATTTTCTGTGTTTCTATTATTCAAGATAATCAGTGGTTGAATGTATAGAAGCTCAGCTCAGACTATCTTAATTACTACTTTGATGTTGACAGTCATCAAATATAAAACCTTTTTATAAGATGAGACTAAACTGGTTGTGCCTACTTTCACAAATATCATTTAGCGGGATTCAACTAATGAATCCCATCAGCAGAAACCCATGCAGGAACTTCAGCTTCTTCAATGGGACTTCCCCACGTCATGCTCCCTGAATTTAGATCGAGGAGGAGTCAGGAGAAACCCTAGAACAGCATGGGAACAGGAGAGGAGGGGTCATTCTGTCTGGCAAGATGAAATGCTTTTGCTGATGAAGCATTCAGAGGAGCACACTGTTGAATTCCATTCATTTTGCTGTTTGTCAAGCCAAGTTCTGGTTTATTGTTCATCCAATTGACCATTACAATTCACAGTAAAGAGTTTGCAGACTGTCAGAGACAGTCAAACAATCTCCAGCATAACTGGAATAAAACCAAGTATAATTAAAATCAGGTATAAAATTGCACTACAGTTACTGACATGAATTAAACCAGCAATCTCACATCTGTCAAAACCATTCAAATGACTGTATGGTCACTTTTACACTGAATAAGATAAATTTGTTACGAGTGGCTGCTGCTAGGAATTTTGTGGAAAATTTAGTTACAGCAGGAAATCTGCCTTTTAGCACAAAAGCTGAAAGGTTATTGATAGAGTTCCCCATGTCGAAACCCAAGGAACATCCTGTGAGGTTTTTGGGTCTAGTTGAAATATGTACAAGAAAGCAAATACTGCAGCAGAGTCTACTGTCTGGTTCATCCCATAAATACATGTTGTTTTATGAATTTTATAAAAGCAAAGAGGAACTTGAGATCAATGGCAAAATCAACACAATGATTCATTATTAATGTGCTGCTTAATCACAATTTGACAGTAAAAACAAACAAATGGCTTAAGAAAGAAAACCTGCTTTTTCACTGCAGAAACTAGGTACTCACCCCTGAAAAATGTACTGCTCACAGTTCATTCCCATTGAGGGGAGACTTAATTTGATAGAAAACAAAAACATCAGTTAATTAGTTCCATTAGGCAAACTACTTCAATATTATGTATTTGTGATTTGTGACCTGAGTTCTACCTGAGGCCATATCTAATAGGAGCCAGAAAAATCTATGATTCCATTCTTCCATCATAGCTCTCCAAGCTTCGTGTTTTGGATCCAAATGTGTCAATTTCCTTTAAACAATTTATTTTAATCTGGCTTTCATGGGAGAAACTGCACTGCTGATATTTTCCAGGCAAGGAGCATCTGATTCAGTAAGCACTGAATACTATGGTTATCTTGTCATGGTTAACTTCTCTTTCTGTTCCTCTATGATGAATAACAAGACACATACAGACATCATTGTAAAACTCTACAGCTCTGAAATAACATAAAATGTCCAATGGAGTGGTTTTCATTCTCTTGTGCACTTACTCCTGTACTCAGTCCCAGAGAATTTGCATGTGTTTCACTTGACATGTCTGCTGAGAGTTCTAAACGAGTTTGCCAAAATGGGAAGCCAGCCCAGAAGATCCTACAATGGGGACCAGTTTGATCTATCACTCTGGCCAGAAGTCCATGTCCAGATTATATGCACAAAAAAGAAAGGCGGGGGAAGCATGTATTGGGTTGTGAAGTAGCATCTTAGCAGTTTAGGGGCAAAGCTGAAAAATGTCAGGACTAAAACTCTGCAAGGAGTTATAGTATATGAACAGTACAGCAAAGGGCTACATTCAAAACCCATTATTCCAGTTCTCCCTTTAAAAACATGTGATTTGGACCAGCTGCTCTTGGCTAAATACTTACTCTTTGCCCAGGTTTAATGCTTACAAATCAGTGTTGCTGTATGTAGCCAGCCTCCTAATTCAAATCAAGATGAAAGGCACTGGATTTATGGCAGTTATTACCACTGAGTTTTGTTTGTCATTAAAAATGCAGAGAGAAGGACCATTTAAACAAAGGAACTCTGCAGACATTGCCTCTTAAAAGTAAAGTTAAAAGCAATGGTGTTTTGAGCACTGTATTATTAAAGGCTAGAAGTAGACCATAGGAATTTATAGATAACTACATAAATGCTTGCTTGAAATAGTCTACCCACTAGACCAGGAAGCTGGAAAGTTGCCTTTTCAGCATCCTCGTTCCTTACTTTCCCCAATAAAAAAATATCATGAACCAGGCATGATTTTGTTTCTGTATCGTAGTTGCTGAGAATTCACAAAAAAAGGAAATTCTGGTTTGTAATTTAGATTACCCTCTGGTGGTGTATTAGGTTCCCCTGGGATACATAGGATCTTAAGATTTGGGTTTGTACGAAGTGATTCCATGCACAAACACATACCACATCGTGTTTAAACAATACTGCTTTTAATGAAGAAATCTGGCTCTATTAAAAGCCAGATCTGTGACTTGCAACTATTCCTGTATATCTGCTCTCAATCAAGAGAGAGAAGAGAGGTTCAAACCCCCCCCCCCCGCACTTCTTGGGTAGCTTTTCTCTCTCTCTCTCCTTTTTTGCTTTGCATATGTTAAACTGATGCAACATGCACCCAGGGCATCACTTCAGAGAGAGTTGTTCCATAAATATGTACTTCTCTCTTATATGCCAGATGTAGCTAAGGAAAGACTTGGGGGCGGGGGGAGGGTGGCCAGAAATGTCAGCTCGGCATATAGTTCTTGATGGAAATATCTGACCCTTGAATTTGGCTTCCTGCAATGAAAGAGCAGGTATTTGTCCTCTGGTTTGTTTGCTTTCTTTATCAAATGGTGATTATGCAGCATGTAAAGTATGAAACTCGTGTGTTGATTTTGCCGTTGATCTCAAGTTCCTGTTTGCTTATGCGAAATTTATAAAATAATAAATGAACCTCGGGCACAAAGTACAGTTAACACAGTAACGCCAGTGACGGGCAGGCAATTTCTTTTGGAAATATGACCAAAAAACAGAAAAACCTCTGCCAAAGACAAGCTAGTGAAGGCTTTGCAAATGCCACTCTTTGTTTCCTCTTTCAGGAGGGGGCAGAGAACCCCAGTTTCTGGTAGTTCGTAGACAGCATTATTCACTGTCTGAAACGGTTGCTTGTGAGAAAGCATCAGGGCTGCTATTTTCTTTCTCGAAAACTGGTCTAAATTTTGAAGTAAAAACACCAAGAACAAAGGAAATAGTTTTTGAGTAGAGTCAGTCTTAAGTTAGCCTTTGACCATTTGATACATTCCACACTGAAAAGGAAGTTGAAAGGGGGGGGGAATAAAAAAAAACCAAGGAGGACACTGGTAATGTTTTCCACATTTGAATTTTAATACATGAAACAGGCTATAAAACTTTGGCCAGCTGCAGTAAATAAAGTAGCAGTGGGAGGTATGGACCGGAAACTTGTTCAGAATGTGCTGCTGGGAGCTGCTCTGCCCACTGTACACCTTCCTTTGTCAGCTTTGTACCTTTTGGGGGATGTGGGGAAGGGGGTACATTTAAAGTAATCTGAGACGTGGTCCAGAACACAAGTTAGTTTCCAGAAGTCTTTTCTTATCAAATAACCAGCACACACTCCTATATGAATTCTACTGCTCATGGGAAGAAAAACCACAACAGCTTATAATATTAATAAAACGGAGGGCATGTGTGCAGTTCTGCTTCTCTCCTGCCGCTGCTGATTCATCTTTGGAACTCACCTTTTCCATGAAGCTTTTGCCTTAGCCTCTTAAATCCTCCCCTTCGCCCGTAGTAATCAAGCTTACCATTTGCAGTCTTTGCATTTCCTTACATTCGTCCCTTGCTCTTCCATTTCTCTCTCGACTGTGTTGTCGCTCCCACAGTCCAAATTTAGATTTCTGAGCTCTCTGGATTAGAGACCTGCCTCCTTTTCTGTTTATGAATTTCTAAAAGCAGTCCCATGTACATTGATGGCAGTCCATTCATAGAATTGTAGAGGACCACGAGGCCCTGCAATGCAGGAATCATAGGTAAAGAACTCCTGGCAGATGGCCAACCAGCAACATCTATTTAAAAATCTCAAGTGAAAACTTCCATTCATCAGAATAAATGATAGCTTGTACTACAGTCATCAGCTAGACTTGTATAGATATTCCTTTAACCTTTGGGATTCCAAAGAGATCATTAGATGGTGGGTTTTTACTGTTTCAACAAACTTTAACTTCAAAAAAGGTAAAGGGACCCCTGACCATTAGGTGCAGTCATGTCTGACTCTGGGGTTGCGGCGCTCATCTCGCGTTACTGGCCGAGGGAGCTGGTGTACAGCTTCCGGGTCATGTGGCCAGCATGACAAAGCCACTTCTGGCGAACCAGAGCAGCGCACGGAAACGCTGTTTACCTTCCCACTGGAGCAATTTCTCTCTCCAGTGGGAATCAGAACAGTTCCCTGTCATCAGATACAAGAGGTGGGGGCTTTTGAAAGAGACTATCACAGGAATCAAAATAAGGTGTTCTGAGAGGCATCAGTCATTGAAATTTGGGTGCACCCAACTTGTCCAGGCCTTTGCTTTGTAGTCTATGTAACATAAAAACTGAGCATGACAAACCACAAGCCCAGGTTCAGACAACACACTTAAGCCAAACCATGGCTTTCCTGGTGGCAGTGCAGCAGCAGCAGGACCAGAGGAGGAACCTGTATATTTGCAGTAAGCCATAGTTTTATGTGTGAAACAGCTTATTATGTCGATTTAAAATTCTGTGAGTGGAGTTCCAAGATTGCACTTGCATCTTCTCCCTGCATCCTTAAAAATCTGTGCTGGTGGGTTGTGCAACTTTCGTAAACAGCATAGGAGGCGCTGCAAGGGAGAAGGGAAAACCAGCAGCAACAACAAATTTCCCTTAACCCCTAACTTTCGATTCCACTGCATTGAGCCCCTTCCACAAACAAAAGGGTGCATTTCATTCATGAACAAGCACGTTTGGATCCAGCCTGCTATGTTTGGGGGATACTGCTGTCAATTTGCCTGCTTACTTCACATGATCGCACACAGGAAGACCACATGCTTGTCCGTGTGTTTTTAAACATCCAAATTAGATTAACTCATGGAATTTTCCGCCCTTAGGAAATAAAGTAGCAGTTGTTTTATGGCATTTGTATCAAAAGAGGGGAACAACTTAAAATCATCTTAAAGCCCGTGCCTTGTTTACTAAGTAAAAGGAATACATTGCTTAATTCTGTCACATTTAGCATTATCACAATAATGCAAAAAGGTATTGTGACATTGCCTTTTTTTAATTGAAAGAAAGGTTTTCTTTCACAAACAATAAAACATCTTGTTGAATCATTTAAAGGGGGGCTACAGCCAATCATTTTATATAATGTTTGAGGCCTATCTAATTTTGTGAGCATTACAAATTCTGTATAATTATATCACACGCTTAAAATCATTTTTGAACTATAGTGTTGATGTTTATTATAACGGTGATAGCAGGGGATCCAGACATTATATAAAATGACACTTAAAACCAAAAACCTAATACAATGGCTTCATTCATTTGAAACTAACTAATTAGGTGTATTGTTAAAACAGTAGTATTTGGTTTCCATGTTTTAATTTAGCATTAGCCTGTGTTCCCTGCTTTTCCACACATGGATGGCTCCATTGTGCAGCTGGGTGTGTGAAAGTTATTGGAGAATAGGAAGTCTCTGGGTAACATTTCTCCAGCACTGCCCTGATTTCTATTTCCCCTGTAGCGTAGATGAGAAACAGCTGTCTTTTGTTTAAAAAGCTGTTTTGTAAAACGTCTGAATCTTGAGGTGTAGAGTTGAGGTCACCATTCAACAGGTGCTTAGAAGCAAGTGGGGAAGAAGGAGGGAGAAGACTGCATGTGTCTCTTTAAAGATATTCTTCTCTTCCTTAAGAATAAGGCATCCAGCCTACCCCATTTCACTGTTTATTTTGACTCGGGGGGTTGCGCTGGCAGGGCCATTATGTACAGCTAAACGCTAATATTCCTAATCCTGTAGCTTTTGGATCTTGAGTGTCTCCAAATTCAGCCAGTATGTAAAATGAATAATCATCTCCGTAGGAAGGAAATCATTGCTGACTTTATTTCATTGGCAGCGCCGATTGCTGCTCCCCATGCTTTGCTTGATTCACATTTTAAAGCACCACGGTCTCCTTTCCACCTTGTGGGTTAAACAAAGAATGCCAAATCAGCCAATTTAGGTGCTTAGGGAGAGGAGTAAGTGTGTGATTGTGGCGGGAGAAAGAGGCAGCAGTCCCCATAAGATAGCCTCCCAAAGGGCAAGAAATGTCCTCAGATGTATTAAAACGCTCCAAAAGTGTATGTGTTAGCCATCTATAGGCACAAAGGAACTGCATCCCCTCCCGTGGATTATTAACATCTGTTTGTCCAGTAGGGGATGGAGCTTAGCATTGTTGTTTTTGCATCTCTAGAAGAAAATTAGTTTGAGAAGTTGGCTTTTCCCATTGAGTGGACATGTGAAGCCAAATAAAACTTCCTTTTATGCGGAGCTCATGGGCCCGAGTTGAGCAATGTCGCAATTCTTTCAATAATAATGATAATAATACTAGATTATCCAACCCCGCCACCCCCGTTTAAAAAAACAGAACAAGAAGAGCATAGAAAAATGTGTGGAGTGCTGCCATGTTGTCTTCCTTTACAGTATGCAGAAACATGAAAATAACTCCCCCTCCCCTTGTTTATAGCTGGTTGCTCCCTCTACTTAAGACGTGGCACTGTACCTCTCTCTTTTGCTCTCTCTCTCTTGAAAGCCAAACTTCTGCTTTGCCACTTTTGGTTACGTTTAAATGGATTTTGCATATGACAACCACTTGCAGAATGCCTTTTTCATAAGCTGTTTGGAAAGCTGCTTATTACTCTGTGGTACTTTTCTGTATTAAAAAGAAAACTGTTAAACTTTGCTATTTTTTCTTGATTTAATGCTGCTCATACTGATTCTCTCCCTCCCCCCCCCGGGGGGGGGGTGTTACTATGAAATCCTTTCTTTTGCTTTTGATCTTATTTATAGCTAAGCCACCAGTCATATGGAAACTATTATTGTATAGCATGGAGATGAAAGACTTTGAGCACAGTTAAATAAGAGTGAATAATTCGGACCAATAACATGCACACACAGTGTGAGAACCCGATTCTGTTGGAAGTGTCCTTCGTCATTCCCTTTTTCCTTAGCCATGGAAGTTTATAAGAGCTGTGCACAAACCTGCTTTCCATCCAGCTTATACATTTTGACAGTGTTGGGCTCATGTTAACACACATCACCTTGTGGACTGCTTGCCATCATCTCCCCCCCCCCTTTTTCGTTAACACTTCTAATTGGATTCTTTTTGTAAATGGTCATCATTTAAAACGTATTAAATAGGGTGTGCATAAGGACCTGCCATTATTTTATTTGGTTGGCTGTATTCTTCCAAACGTGCATTAAACGGCTTTGGCAATACAGCTTTATATGCTTGACAATCTCTGTCTTCATTGATTGCAGGTGCCCAGTTTTTCTTACGAAAAGGAGGCTAACCAGGATTGGTTTTCCAAAGTGTCTCACCTCAGTTATAGCATACAATATAGAGGACGCTCCTTTATACTGTCAACCATTGATCTATCTGGCTCAGTAATGCGTCCCCTGATTGGTAGCGGCTGCCCAATAGTTCAGGCAAAAAATCTTTTCCAGTCCTGTGACAATCGATCTTTTAACCGTTTCACACATTTTCACTATTAACCTATGTAAGGTTTTCAGTGATTGCTCATGAGTAACCAGTCAGATGCCGTGGTTTCTAAAACTAAGTTTCTTTATTGTGCAGATATGTACAGTGCAGCACCAAGAAATACGTCTAGCTCATCCTTCGGCAGAGTCCGGGAATGACACTTTCCGGTTCTTTGCCCAGCATAAAAGCCGTGGGATGCGGAACCCCCGCCTACCCCCTCTTGGCCCTCCCCCCCTACACAAGTGGGGAGACGGAAGAGGCGCTTCACCTCCAGTCCCTGCTTGATGCGAGGGCTCTCCTTCCCTATCAGAGCCCTGACTCCTACTTCCCCGTCCTGTCTCCCCCTCCCCACTAGAGGGATCACTGCCTTCCTCACTGGAGGAAGACGAATTGCTGAGCAGGTGGGGCGGGGGCTCGCGATAGCCTGAAAGTCCTGGCAACCCTTTGCGCTGAGGTGAGGGCAGCACCCCGACAACCTAGACCAAAATATATTTAAAAACTTAGTGAAGTAATGCATTTTCTGAGAAACAACTAGTGGTGCAGTTTTTCAATTTTTAAGCAAGTTTCTTGGGTGGGGAGAGGGAACTAGATCATCCCAATGGCCCATCTAGTTTAGCATCCTGTTCTCACAGTAGCCATTCAGATCCCAGTGCCAAACTGCACTATGTTCACTTGTGATTCCTAGAAAGTGGCATTTAGGGGCACACTGCCTCTGACAGTGCAGGTAGAACATAGCCATCATGGCTAGTGCCTGTTGACAGCCCTTTATTTCATATGTAATTATGATGCCCACCTTGAACACACCAAGGCTATGCTATACATCAAAACAATATTGGCAATCTGTTCACATGATTATGAATGTACGAGATCCACTCTGAATTCTAGATTACTAAAAGTGTAACAGAATTTTGATTCAGGTCAAGGTGTGTGGCATTCAGTAGTGGGAGATTTGTTGATCCATTGATCTGATGAGATTTAGGCTGCAATTTTCCTGGGTGTAGGGATATGTGAGAAATTCATTTCTGTTTGGATTTTATAGGCAATCCTACTTAATTCTCACTTCCTGAAACAGTACAAGAACCAAACACACCAATCTTTCAAAATTCTCAGTTTTCTGAATTTTGCAGTGAAGTTCTCCAGCCAAGTAAGCTAGGGCAGTGGCTGATGAAGTGTACATGCTAGTGAAAATAACATACAAAATACCACTGTTTTAGGGGAAATTGCTTTGCGAAAACATGAGTATTAGGAGAAATTCATGAATTTTCATGAGGACATTGTAGATGTTGAAAACAACAGCCATGAACTGATGTGGAGGACTGAATTAAAATTGGTAAATATATGAGCCATTGAGAGAAACTGAAATTTACAGATATGCTCATCCTTACCTGAGAGTAAACCCCATTCAGTTCAATAGCACTTGCTTCTGGTTAGGATTGCAGTATTAAGACAGTATGTTTTTTTAAAAGGTGCAATGTGCACACACACACACACCCTTTTTTTTTTTTGCCTGATGTTTGTCGTTGAGAATTCCAAAGCTGTGAAGATACACCAATTTCTCCCATTTGCTTTCTTTTGAGAACTGGTTTCAATTTTCTTTAAAGTAATTATACCTCAAAAGTAAGAAAACTTTTGAAGTTCTGCCCCTCAGTATGAAAAGAGTTAACTGTAAGCACCAGCAGGGTATACTTCTCATAACTTCATAAGAAACCTTCCTCCATTGTTTTAATTTTTTGCAGCTTTTATCTGCTGCCCACAATTCACAAACTTCAGAGTGCCCATCTGTGTGCAATAAAAGTTAACATTTGGATGAGTGTTTCTTACCACTTTTAAAGATGCGCTTTTAGGGCTAAATGGTGTGGTTTTTTTCCACGTTAGAGCAAATACATTTTGCCTTCCTTTGATATGACAGATACTGGCAGGGTAATTGAAACTGGAATTTAACACTCTGAGCCTGTCAGGTATAATTGATATTTCACGGGGAGATTACGATTCAAAGACACCAAAACAGTTTTCTGTGTCGATGGGTGTCTGATTACAGTGAGAATACATCAACTTTTCTTTTCCGTGTTTACTGGGTGGGGTGGGTAGGAGGGGATGATCTCATCTATCAAATATGTATACTTAACAGTTTAATGTGAATGAGGTTTTTGTGCCTGCTTGTACAGATGTAGCCGTGTACTAGAGCCATGTGTACTCTAGGCAAGTAGAAAATCCACATTCAGGGAGGTAGCCAGTGGGTGTGCCAAGAAACCACAATCTAGTGAAATTTTTCCTGCCCAAATTGAAATCTTGCCGCTCGGATCCCAATGATGGCAATAGAAGTTAAGCGTGCGTATGTTTCTCTTGATTTCGCAGCAGTTCTGCCGTCAGATTAAATTATTTACACCTTGTCAATTTTAGTTTATTTTGCTCTGGATCTAGCATTCAGGTTACCATAAAACAAAGGAAATGCTTTGGAGATAGTGGAAGAAAAGAGGGCAGGTTGAGGTTGCAGGGCTGTCAGATTCTTGCCTGGAGTAGTTACATTGAATATACCAAGCCTCTGGGCAAAGCTCCAGTTGTTTTACCTCGCACTCCAAGCCTGCACCTGTCCTTTCACTCGTCACCTCGTCCTCTAGCCCACTGTCCATAGCAGTTGCAGGCTAGGCAATAGAACTGGTGGAGAATCTGGGTAGGAAGCACTGTGGCTGCTGCCTCACCCAGAGCTTTCAGGGGTGGGGAATCAGTGGTTCTCCAGATGTTGCTGTGCTCCAGTTCCCATCAGTCTCAGTCAGAATAGCCAATCCAATGGTCAGGGATGATTATGTGAGTGCCAGCAACATCTGGAGGTCAACAGGTTGCCCATTCCTTGTTTAAAGGGAGAGGCATTGTTTCCTGTTCAGGGCATGGCAACCTAGATGGAGGCCAGAAATAAGGAACCATTAGAGAGCATCAAAGTGTGCTGCCCTTCCTCACTAGAACTCTCCATATGTGTACAGTGTCATTAAAAAGCTGAAAATGAGAAAACAACAAGAACAGAATGGCTCCTTTGGTTCATTGGTAGGTTACTGAAACTGAACCTATTTCTAATGCAGGGTTTTGCTCCAAAGATCAGGCCAGAAAACACAAAGAATATACAAAACAGTGGTTCTATGAACCTTACTGAGAAGACTTCAGTGTCATCCTATGAATGTGCTCTTAAAATTAAGAAGCACAGCCAACTGGTACTGTTGAGAAAATCAAAGATGTTTTTAGCAAGCCACATTACCGTTGGTCCTTGCATTAATTCAGAAGGGAGCTGATTCCATAGTTTTGATTCTAGCTCGGACATTGCAAATAAGTCAGAAGGATGTCTTAGGATACTTCTGATCCCTGTAAGGACATGTTTATCTGAGAATGAGGTAGAAGAAAGAGGAAGAACCATAGAATCATAATCAGAGAAGTGCTCAGTCATAGAGCAGACAGTTGACATGCAGGAAGTCCCAGCATCATCAGCAGCAAAATGTTCTTGGGTAGGAGGGCATGGAAGAAGGACCTTTGCCCGAGAGCCTGGAAAGCTGCTGCTAGTCTGAGTAGCTAATTCTAGTATGGATGGACCACTGGTCTGACTTTGCGTGAAGCAGCTTGCTATATTTGCACATAGACGAAGAAGAGTTACGAAACCAGAGTGGGATTGAATGAATCCTTTTACACCAGCTGGCCTTGCCATAATTCTGTTGCCATCACTGGAATTTCACCAGGAATAAATTGGGCTCTTAATGTCTGGAAGCCCTCAAGGTCTGCTACAAGCAGCTTGACAATGCCCAGGCCGACCTTCTGGACCGCACTCAAATTGCATAGAAACGGAGCAATCAGTGCTTCACACAATATTCACATTTGCGCTTTGAACCAGTAGCTGAATAAGGTCTTCCTCTCTCATTCTGTGGCTTCTTGGCTACATATTCTCACCATGTGGTTCAGGGGAGGGAAATGCCACTTGAAAATGTCTCAGTGAGTGTCCTATCTTTCTCCATTGTTGTACTAAAAAATACTTTCCCCTTTCTACCTCATTTGTTCATAATAATCACAGGACAAATGATTGAGATTGTGTGTGTGTGTGTGTGTGTGCAGAGGATGAGGAATGTTTGATTTTTTTTTTTTTAAAAAAAAAGCTTTTCAGTCCATTGTCTCTCTTTTCTATCCTGTGCCACACAGAGAAATTTGATTTTTGCTCCTGTTAAAGCATTGTTTGGGGTGGCACTGCATTCCAGCTGCAATAGACAGTAATCAACAGACAGCTTGCTCAACCTGGATATTCAGAAGCCCCTGCGCGCGCGCTGTCTCTCTCTCTCTCTCTCTCTCTCTCTCTCTCTCTCTCTCACACACACACACACACACACACACACGCCTTTGTCCTTTTGAACATTATTTGGCTAAGGGTTCTATAGTCTTAGGATTCTGTAGAAGTCAGACATACCAAATTCTGGCCAGAGCAAATGCTTACCTGTGCTCAGTATTCATCCATGGTCTTGGATATCAGTGGAGCATGGATTTGTCCCAATACTGCATCTCTTAAAATGTGCTTATTCATTTTAGCCTAACATTATACAGCTGTTTCTTCATACAAACTTGCCAGCTCTCCATGCTGCTTCTTCCCACAATCAATTTGGTAACTCTTAAAGTGCAAGAGGTCTCCCTTTCTCATTTACTCAGAAGCTACAGTCCATTTGTCTCTGTGTTTAAAAACATATATGAAAAAACCCGAACTTTTCTTTGGTGGAAATCCAGTGTAAATTCTTCTTGTACATGACAGCTGGAAATCATAGCATCATAGAATTGTAGAGTTCAGCATCCAGAAGTGACATTCTCAGTTGTTTATGCCCAAATTTTGGATATTGGTTAGTAGGGATTTTTAATTTGATGGAGATCTTTCAAAATATATTAAACTCTTTACACTGGCCAGGAAAGATCTGCTCCATTGTCATGGTAATGTCTGCCCCCCACCTTACATGATAGATCCAGATGAAATCATTATAACTCTTACATTAACTCCACCCAAGAATGAAAACAGATAATTGCTTTCAGTGCCTGAACTACATTTGTTCACGGAAAAAACAGTAGTTGGCTACAATTGTCATTTCTCATACCAATCCCAAGGCAATAGGACTCCGTTAAATCTTTGAGATTTGCTAAAAATCCTTCACTTTTTCATTTATTTCAAAGCCTCTTTAAAACCCTAGTCAGCAATCGATATTTCTGAAGGGCCAGTCTAAGGAATTAAGAGAGTTGTTATTCCTTCAGCCCCCATTCCCTAAAGAGGTGTGTTAGCAAGTTGTGTTGTGTCAGAGACATTTCCTCTAGGTTGGCAACTAAGGGGCCAGGCAACACTCTTTAAGGGCAGGATTTGGCCCAGCAGCTTCTGCTTCTTCATTGCCATCTTGTAACAATTGTAGAGTCTCAACTTTGGACTCCATTCTAGGCTCTACGGTGCCTTCTTGCTTTTTTTTATACAGTACTTGCCTTTCAACATTCTAGAGTTTCTTTTTAGGACTTGACTCTTGGATCCAGTTGGGGATTATTGCATATAACTCCTGTTTGTGGAAGTCCTCCTCCAGATAAGAGGGCCATTACCTTGAAATTAATAATTTTAAAATGCAATCAACGGAGAATTGTCATTTATAGTCACTGTGGATTAGCAGCGTTATGTCTAGTATACCATGCTTTTTCTTTTTCTTCTTGGCCTTGGCAGAATTCTTTTTAATCTATCTTTCAGTCTTGCCTTCCTGGTAACAATTAGGCTATATTGTCTCATAGGCCTGATTAGAAACATTCCTTGGTTTTCTTAATCTCTGCAAATTCTGATCAGTGAATGATACCATTAGAGAATCAAAATACCATATTGTGTGGACCCACAGGGTTCCGATACAGTAAGATGAAACCATGCCTGACTGGAAAGGAATGTCTGGAATAAAAGCAATTGCATTTCAAGGTGTAAACCATTCTATGTATGCTTTGGATTTCAAAGGTATCATAATAAATTTAAGACTATTTCCTTCTCACTTAATTTCAACATGTCATAGCTTCTTTTTGTGCTGTTACCACCTTTTGAGATTCCTGATCTTGCAAGGCGACCTGTTCAGTCGTTCTCCAACCTCACACACTTATCATCACTTGAGGGGTGAACCCTGTGACCTTACTCACTTCCACAGGTTCCCTTCGCCATCTCTGCGGTGCCCCACATATTGGGGGCTGGACATCTGCAACAGAGAGTCTGCTACAGCCAATTAACCTCCCCACTTGGTTTAGTACCCTCGTCAGGCCAGGAGCCTACTCATGTAGAAAAGTTTCCACATTGCAGATGTGGAGCCCCAAACATGTGGAGGGAGGCTGCTGGAGTGGGGATGTATGGAAGGGGAGGGGACAGTGGACTCACCCCTACTCTCCCAGTTGCACAATGGTAATTGCATGGAGGAAGAACAGCTGCACAGGAATATATAATCTTCATTATCTCATCTTCACGGTGCTATGGGCATTCCTTTAAAGGATTCCGTGGCCCTGTTCCTCTGGCCCTCAGCCTTCCCACAATGGTGCAGCCAGTGGATGCCATGTCCCCAGGAACTGCAGATTTCAAATGTATCAGGTGGACAAGCAGCAGTTGCATTCCTGCTACCCTCAGAGGGATTTTTTAATACCCCCTTTGTCTTCTTTCTCTATGTGCTATTCCCAGACCTTTCTCCCAATTCCCCCAATCCCTTAGATATACTTAAAGCTACCGGTTTTGCTTTCTCTGCTCTGCCTCCACAGTCAGAGGCAGTAATGCTTTTGGAATACTAGTTGCTGGAAACCACTGGAGGGGAGAGCGCTCTGGTGCTTATTCAAACTCAGTCCTCCAGATGTTTTTGGCCTACAACTCCCATGATCCCTCAGTAGCAGGACCAGTGGTCAGGGATGATGGGAATTGTAGTCTCCAAACATCTGGAGGGCCGAGTTTGAGGAAGCCTGGCTTAGTTCCTGCTTGCGGGTTTTGCATGTGAATCTGGTTGGCCACAGTGTGAGCAGAATGCTGGACTAGATGGGCAATTGGCCTGATCCAGCAGGCTCTGCTTATGTTATTTCCACCTATGTTCCTTTCCCCTTGCTCCCTCTTCCCCCTGGAATGTCCCGACATCTGACATCAAGCAACTCCTTAGCAGGCATCTCTTCGCCCTGTTTTTCTGTTTTCCCTTCATTCCCTTTCCTCCCTAATAGGTCTATACCGGCTGAAGGCCTGAAGGCAGATCCTTGTCTTGTTCTCTTATATTTGTTTTTTTTTTATAAAGCATTTATTCAATTTTATAAAGTAATAAAAAACAAAAAACAAAAATCATTGATTACATCTTATAACAATCCAATACAACATATAAAATACAAATAGAAGAAACAAAGAAAAAAGCAAGAAAAAGAAAAAGGAAAAAAAGAAAAACAACAACAATTATTTTATATCTTAATCTTGTTCTACATCTTCTTTAGGGGGGACTTCCCCCGTCCTCTCTCCAGCGTTCAATTCTAATTTACGTTAGTAATTTTGTAACTATTTATTAATCATTCACCTTAACTATTCATATTCATTATACATTATAACAACTTATCTTAACATCTTATCTTAACTTTATAAACTTTATTATATATTCTAAACTTCCATTACTTTAAATGCAAAGAAAAGTCTTATCTTACTTTCTCATTTTCTATTTTATTCTCACATTAAATTGCTGTCGCCTATATCTATCTCTGATTTCACTTCAAAAAGTCAATTTTTCACGATGTTTCAAGTAGTCTTTAAACTTCTTCCAATCTTCTTCCACCTTCTCCTCCCTCTGGTCATGAAGTTTCGCGGTCAGTTCTGCGAGTTCCAAAAAGTCAATTAACTTCATCTGCCACTCTTCTATCGTTGGGAGCTCTTCACCTTTCCAGTTTTTAGCAATCAAAATTCTAGCGGCTGTTGTGGCATACATAAAGAACACTCTGTCTTTCCTGGATATCTCATGGTTGGTTATGCCCAATAGGAAGGCCTCTGGTTTCTTAGAAAAGGTGTATTTCAACACTCTTTTAAGCTCATTATAGATTTTCTCCCAGAAGTCCTTAACCTTTGGGCACGTCCACCACATGTGATAGAAGGTACCTTCCACTTTATTACACTTCCAACATTTATTACTTGATCTATGATACATCTTTGCCAGTTTAACTGGTGTCAAATACCACCTATATATCATTTTCATTATATTCTCTCTTAGCACATTAGATGCGGTAAACTTGATACCTTCCCTCCATAACTTTTCCCAATCCTCCATCATTATGTTATGACCCACATCTTTAGCCCAGTCAATCATCACTGATTTCACCATTTCATCTTTAGTATGCCACTCTAACAACAAATTATACATTCTGGAAAGGTTTTTTGAGTTCGGTTCTATTAATTCTGTTTCCAATTTTGATTTTTCTATCTGAAAGCCAACTTTTTTATCTAGCTTGAAAACTTCATTTATCTGATGATACTGCAACCAGTCCGAGACACCATCTTTCACTGATTCATAGCTTTTCAGCTTGAAGGTTTGACCTTCCTGTTGCAGTATATCTGCATATTTTAACCAGTTCGCAGACATATTTGGTCTTTTATAGGCCTTAGCCTCCACTGGAGATATCCACCTGGGAGTTTTTTTCTCTAACAAGTCTTTATTCCTAATCCAAACCTGATATAGGGCATTTCTAATTATATGATTTTTGAAAGCTCTATGTACTTTTACTTTATCATACCAAAGGTATGCATGCCAGCCAAACACATTGTCATGTCCTTCCAGGTCCAACACATCTGTGTTGTCTAGTCTGAACCAGTCCTTCAACCAGCAAAAGGCAGCCGCCTCAAAATAGAGTCTCAAATCTGGCAGGGAAAATCCTCCTCTCTCTTTAGAGTCTGTTAAAATTTTATATTTTATTCTGGGTTTCTTCCCCTGCCAGATAAACTTCGATAGGTCCTTTTGCCATTTTTTAAAGACATCAGTTCTATCAATTATAGGTAGTACTTGGAATAAAAATAACATCTTTGGCAATACATTCATTTTGATGGCTGCAATTCTTCCCATCAGGGAGAGCTTTAATCTAGTCCAAATCTCTAAGTCCCTTTTAATCTCTTTCCATATTTTCTCATAATTATCCTTGAATAGGTTTATATTCTTAGGAGTCAGATTCACCCCCAGATATTTCACCTTCTTGACAAAGTTCAGTCCAGTTAATTCTTGCAGTTTCTCTGTCTGCAGTTGTGACATATTTTTTGCCAATACTTTTGTCTTGGCCTTATTCAGTTTGAATCCTGCTACTTTCCCAAACCTTTCAATAGTCTCTAACGCTTTAGGGAGACTTTTATCAGGTTCCTGTAGGGATAACACCACGTCGTCTGCAAAGGCTCGAAGTTTGTATTCAAGAAGTTTGTATTCTTTCTCTCCCACCCTTATTCCTTTTATTTGTTTATCCACTCTAATCATGTTCAAAAGCACCTCCAGGACCGTAATAAAGAGTAACGGTGAGATAGGTGAGATAGGTGTTCTCTTATATTTGTATAGGACCTTAATAGTTTCAGGTACATTGTTGTGGACAGCAAGAGCAGCAGCAGACGTGGTACATAAATAAGACTTCTAGTCAATCTGATTAGGAAACCATTTCGTATGTTTCCTTGCACACTTAGAATAGCAAGGCTGTGTTGTGTATCTTTTTCTTTACTTAAACCCAAAACAGATTCAACTCACAGGTGCACAGAACAACAGTGCGGTGTGTGGAAATTTTGTCTCCATTATTCTGGCTCCATCCATTAATGCCAATAGCGCCATTATGCTGACACCATCATGCCTACAATGATGGCATTACTGGTGTGGTTAATAAAACCTTTATTGATATATTATCCAGAGTCATTGCGTTGGCAAAGATAACTGCCCCTTTTGGAGCTGAAATTCTGTGGTTAATGACATAACAGTGGAGATTAATTTAGAGTGGGGCCTGGGCTTCTAGTTTTTAGAAAGCCAGGTGTTTTATACATATATAGATAGATATGTGTGTTTGCTCCAAACTGGTGGGGGTGGGGGGAAATGTCAGATAACTTCAGTGGCTCCCACTGTCAGAGGCTTAGCTGGCATTACGAAATTGGGGAGGGGGGAGGAAAGGGAGGGGGGAATGGCAGGCCCGAGAATCTTATCCCCCTAAAATGAAAGTCTGATGCCAAATTGAAATTCCTGCAGGATTTCTGATAGCAATGAGGGAATTGAGAAGCCCACAATTAAGCATATGGGCATTAAGATAATTGTCAGATCTGTTGGCGGACATGATAGAAGACAGATGGGTACGAATCAGTGCTCTCCGCTGCAGCACCCTGGGAGAGGCAATTTGATGTTTTACCTGCCTGAGCTCCTCTGCCATATTTGTCACTAAATGTGCTGCACAGCATCTTACTGAGCGTTAAGTGTTTTTGCATATACATACAGAGTATGTACCTATAGCAGTACCCAGGCGCCCTCTAGTGAAACGCTATGGGGAACCTTGGCATTATTCTTAAATGCCCATGTCTCTTTCCAGCCTCTCCCCATACAGTCTTTAGGAGTTGTTGCTTCTCTCTTTTGTTTCACCCAAACAGGTTCCTATTAATGCCTCCCCACCACTCTTCTGTTACAGGTCGGGGCTCATCGTGAGGATGCTGTTGGCCTCCGCGGCAGCCATCCACTCGTGCCAAATCAGGTCCCAGTCCCACAGCTGCCAGTACAGTCTGCTACATCTCCTGACTTAAACCAGCCTCAAGATCCATACAGAGGTGAGTAACAGAGCACCGGACTCTGAGTGATGCATTTTTGTCCCATAACTGAATCCTTCGCTGTTGTGTTAGCAGACTTGTATGCAGTCCTGCAGTGTGGTTTTCTGCAGTATCTGTAGACCTTGATGTTGCACTGTCATTGCTACTGGACGAACAATGTCCTTTAAAGTTGATGCAACAATTTGTTGGACTTCGTCATTAGTTCAAACATACAAGTCCAATGATAGCAACATAATACTAGCTGGATGCAACAGCTAACTAAATTACTGCATGGATTGGAGTTGCTTGTTTGTTCGTTTGTTTCTGTGTAATTGTGCCAGGGCTGAAGTTGCTTTTCTTTTCTATTAATAGTTGTATTTGGCTGTCAAATTTTAAAATCTGGTTTTCTCTGCTTTGCACAGAATAAAGGTAGGCAGTGTGCTAGCCTTGTGGACGAGAATTCCCTGCGTCATGGGAGTTGTAGTCCACAACATCTGGAAGGCAACACCACATTGGCTGTCCCTGGCCTAGGGGCTTCTGCATGAGGCAAATATAATAAAACAAACAGTTTGGGTTTGTTTGCAGACAGGATATATAGTTACATGAACACACTAATGAGGAGGCCTGTTTACTGGGGAGAATTGGTAGTTCTGTGGTGCAGAGAGCCCTAAAGTATTACCGCATCTGTAAGCTTTCAAGTAAATTGTCTTCATGGTCCAGGTGCTTACTGTGCTTTGGGAGTGGGGGGTGGGATCCTGTGACATTGTTAAATACCTGTGCAGCAGCATTATGGAAGTTGACTGGAGCCAAGGCTGTATCCAGACAATCAACAAGAAAAACTGTAGCTCTGTTGTTGAGCACATAGCTTTGCATGAGGAAGTACCAGGTCCATCTCTGGATAGGGCTGGATAAGGCCTTTGTCTGAAACTCTAAAGAGCTGTAGCAGACAGCGTGAGCTAGAAGGACCTTGGTATAAGGCAGATTCTTACTCAATGCAGCTCTGCTTCCCTTCTGACCACATCAGCGAAGCCAAGAGCAGATTCTTGTCCTCTGGGCAGCCCAGGACTTCCATACACACTGCCCAGGCTTGATCCCCAAGATGTCACTTCGGTGCTGCTAACACAGCGGGTTGACTTCACCCCTGGAGGCACACTCCATTGTCTCTTGAGACAGACAGCAGCCAACAACAACAATTATTAAACACAATGAACCATCACTGCTCGTTATGTACACATAGATTTGGTTGGGTTTGCATGTTTCTGAAACACAAGCCTGCAATGAATTTGGGATTAATAAAATAAAAATAAAAAATTATTGTATACATCATGAGTTACAATGTTTCCATAATACTGTCATGTCTCGGGGGCGGGTGGACTGTAATATGTATCCAGTCTCCAGTGGAGCCTCCTCCTTCCTGTTTATGCAAAACAGCAAATGTTCATATAACTGATTTAAAGCCCAGGGGTCAGAATACGGTATAAATTTATATAGTGTTTTAAGGAGAATCCATTATACCTGAACATTATAACAGCACATGTTTATCCTCAGAATCATCAGATGTTGTATTTGGATGAGACCTTAGTGAGCTCAGTATAGGTTTGTAGCAGAGGTAAGGGTCAGCAGGGCCAGTGATTGATGGGCAGGCAAAGAAGAAGAAGAAGAGTTTGGATTTGATATCCCACTTTATCACTACCCGAAGGAGTCTCAAAGCGGCTAACATTCTCCTTTCTATTCCTCCCCCAAAACAAACACTCTGTGAAGTGAGTGGGGCTGAGAGACTTCAGAGAAGTGTGACTAGCCCAAGGTCACCCAGCAGCTCCATGTGGAGGAGCAGAGACACAAACCCAGTACCCCAGATTACGAGTCTACCATTCTTAACCACTACACCACACTGGCCATTATGTCGTGCTCAGCTTCATCGCTGGTAAACTGAAAGTGATTATATCCCATGTTTGGGCTCCTATTCACCTGAAGCAGGCCAAATAGAAACAGTCTCCTTTCTGGTCCACTCTTGTTATCCCTTTTGCTGGGCTAATTCACCCAGTGGTGGGGACTGCAAAGGAGAGCTGCATCTACCACACCATACACTTGGGCAGGGGAGAAGATGGAGAAAGAGAAACTTTATTTACAGAGGCAAACTTAGGGTTGTTGTTTTTCAAGGAAATGTGAGACCCTGAGGTCCCCCACCCCCCGCAAATTATTGAGTGAAATCACTTGAACATCAGGCTCTGCTATCTTAAAGTTAAGCTGAGCATTATTCATAGCCACTGGTAGAAAAGGAATTTCAAAATGTAGATACTATGGGGTAATATATAAAATATAATAAAATATTAAGAGGCTCCGCAATAAATTAAAAGATTTGTTAGACACCCGTTTGGGGTCCATAGCCAATGAAATGAAGGACAGCATCATGACTTATATAGACCCAAATAAGATGGCATTGGCAGAATTTATGGTACATGAATAGGAGGTTGGGACCAAAAGAGAGTCTCTGTTTCTTTCTCGGAGTGGGATACCATAAATCCAGAAGATATTCAATGAAACTCTTAATCTCAGGGTTGTGGGTTTGAGCTCCACATTCGGCAAAAGTTTCCTGCATTGCAGGGAATTGTACTTGGTGACTTGCTTAGTGAGTACCTTGTGTATTAAGGAATAGTCTTTCTTATCAACAATTTTTTTCCTGTTAATCTATTCCTGGTGTTATCTGGTCTTGTCAATAGCTGGCCTTTCTCCATCCACCTCCCCCCCAACCCCTGGCCTCCCCCCACAAGCTTACTTCTGTGCAGTAGAGAAAGACTGCTTACAGCCAGATAAATTAAGAATACCTCTTCAGAGAAATTAGTCCTAAATTTATTTTCCTTCAGAAAATGCTGTTGGAAGATCTTCTTCTTGTCTCGTCACCTAGTCTCTTTGCTTGCCCTTGCTTGTAGATATGTGTGTGCTTGATCACAATTATACTTTCTAAAGCAGTTAAATCTGGCGATCTGTAGGCATTGAAATTGTTAATGCTTCCAAAGCAGATCAAAATAGACCAGAGCCACAAAATCATAGCTGGGAAACCAATTTTAACCACTATTTCCTTAAAATCCCCTTTTGTGAAAAGAAATTCTGCAGTTAAGGAAAGACAGTACAGCAATAGCTGCACTTCTGAGGAACATACATACAAATTCCTTAATACCTTTGCTTAAGTTATATTACCAGGGAATGTATCTGCTTGTTTGTCCCACCTAGGCATGCCAACTGGCCTTCAAGGACAAAGCGTATCTTCAGGGAGCTCCGAAATCAAATCTGATGACGAGGGAGACGAAAACCTTCAGGACGCAAAATCTTCTGAGGACAAGAAGTTAGACGACGACAAGAAGGATATCAAATCAATTACTAGGTCAAGATCTAGGTAACAGTATATAATAGTGTCGCTTCATTTAATTCCTTTATTGGATTTTGATGAAGTGAACAGGACAAGGAGAAACTCTGGAGTTTCTTCCTGTCAGACAAAAGGTAACAGGAAGCCGATGGCCCTTTTTGGTAGTACTTGGAGTATCTGTTCGGATGCGTGTACACTGGAAGGGCCGGAAGTTTCGTCTAGGCCATGGAATTGGACAAAAGAAACAAAATTTACGTTTAGAGAGAGAGAGAGAGATGTGTGTGTGTGTGTGCTATTGTAAGTAATCAAATTCAGAGATAACTTGCTTCAAAACGAATATGTCTTAAAACAGATGCCATTTGCATAACATTTTATACCCAGCGGAATACTTGTTTTTCTTCTGCCTTTTTATGTGCGTAACTATGAATGGATAAATATCAATGTAGTAGCTTCATTGGGATAAACAAAGCTAAGCCTGTTTGTACCATCTGAGACCCTTTGTTGAGCTTTTTGCAAGGCGCTGAGTGGTTTCATCACATCTTGATCCCAAGAATGGCCTGGTCCTTACACAAACCAGCATTTCTCGCTCACAAAGCATCAGTGGCCCCTAACTTGCATGATTTCGTGTGGATTGCCACCGGCCTTCAATCTGTTCTTCATGTTCCACACAAGAAATCGTTGCAGAGCATTAGTGAAAACCTTTCCTCCGGTTTTATCATCGAGACTTTGTCACTGACATAATCAAGAAGCAGATGAGCAAGCTGGTCGGCCCTTGTCTTCTGCCCTTGCAAATGTGGGAGAATATGGAGTTTGGAGTCAAAAATAAATAGAATGTAGAAACTTATAGTTTTAAAAACAAAACAAAGACTTACGCCCAGTGTAAAGGAGAGTTACAGCTGATAGGAAATCTGGACTGCTGGCAGACGAGAAAGAATTAGATCAAGGTAGAGAAGCCATCAGTCATTGTCACTGGACAGGACGTAGGATGTGGTATTTCATAAAAATAAAGCCTGGAAGCAAAGAGCATATGGATTAGATGCATACCCACATTTAGCCAGCAGACTCTATGCTGCTTCAGCATTTCCCATGACTTCTCTGCCCCTTCCATTCCTTCAGTGGGCCAGTGACTGGAAGAATTGCCTGGCCAGTCAGAGTCAATGATACAGGTGTGATGTAACTTGCTTGCTAGTGAAATAGTCTTGACAGGCTCCCTTCAGCCTGCTCACTGCCTTCAGCAACGTGAACACCTGAGTCATCATCAGATCAACATGGCAACCCATAAGGAAAACTCAACTGGCTTTGGCATGGTGTGCTTATGTGCAAGGAATGACGTAGCTCACATACAACCAGAGACACTAGAAGGATTTTACAACCTCAGGCTATTCTGCTTAGGGTTGTGGAGAACATATACATATATGTATAACCAGGAGAACCAGCTAATCTCCTAGAGAAGCAACTTTTTTGATTTATTAAATTTATACACTCCCTTCATCCAAAGATCTCAGGGCAGTTCACAAGATAAAAACACAGGATAAGAAGCACAAAATAAATAGTTAAAACCCCTCTCCAACAAACACATTTAAAAGGCCATAGAGTGTCAACCAGCTCAAGGCCTGGTTGAAAAGGAACGTTTTTTTTCCTGTCACCTAAAGATAAATAATGAAGGCACCAGACAAACCTCCCTGGAGAGGGAATTCCACAGACGCTGCAGAAAAGGCCCATTCTCGTGTTGCCACCCTCCAGACTTCTCACGGAGGAGACACCAAGAAGGGTCTTAGATGATGGCTGCAGAGTCCCAGGTCAATAGGCAACCTAAGGCCCTTGCTCCATAGCCAATCTGCCAAGGCCCCTCACACACTCTGCCCATGCCCACCATGGTGTGTGTGTGTGGTTCGGTGCTTATGTAGCTGAACAACTCTCCACACAGGTCAGTTGCTCCAGGGGTGAGGATCAGAAACAGCATTGTGGAAGAAAATGCCCCGCTTCCAGGGCTTTTGAAAATCACTTTTTTTTTTTTTACCCTCATAGACCACCCTTAAAACTATTTTAATAATCCTCCTGGAGAAATATACAGCTGCACTCTCTTAATAAAGCAACATAATTGCAGTATGCTCATGCGGCATATATTGTGCAGAGCAGAAAATTCACCCCCATATATGAAATTGTCTCCCCTGTGAGTGCCATTTTTGATTGCCACCAAAATGAGAAATGTGACAGAGGAAGAAGGGGAGAACCGTTCAGTTATCACCACCACCATTTTGACAACAAATGCTGCTGCTGCTGCTGCTGCTGCTGCAATTTATATTCCTCAGTATATATTATAGAATGAAACTCCATAATGCAGCTGTCCTAGCCAAGTACAGAGTTAACTCGGCATCTGTCTTCCTCAGAGTGGCACCTTATTTAAATCACAAAAGCATTTCTTTAAGGGATGTCAAGACAGGTTCCTGACTTTTTCCATTGTAGGCAACACAGGTCAGCTGCAGACTAGATCAACCTTTCAGCAATAACCCATAATCAACCTACACAGAAAATAAGCCTTAAAGGACCAAAATGTGTTGAGCACAGAAAGCCCAGCTGAAACCATAAACTATAACAAAGGACAAAGGGTCATCTTAATTTTGGTTTAACACAGCATAATCTACATATTGTTT
Organism: Lacerta agilis; assembly: GCF_009819535.1. Classification (NCBI taxonomy): domain Eukaryota; kingdom Metazoa; phylum Chordata; class Lepidosauria; order Squamata; family Lacertidae; genus Lacerta; species Lacerta agilis. The sequence goes on along the minus strand of NC_046322.1, from coordinate 12,728,952 downwards.
TCTTGAATGTAGCTGATGCCACAATGCAGGTTTTTTTTAAAAAAAAATGCAGGTGTATGTTTCTTATCTTTTTGCCCTCACTGAGCATGGGAATTTGTCCTGGACAAGCCACTTTGGCCAATATTCAGCTACTGTGTTTTGTCAGTGCAAGGATTTCTGCTTCCACAATGGACTCCCGTCCCCTGCTGTGGGGGAATCCCAAGAACAGGTTTGGGGGATTTTGCACAAGCACAAATCCTTGCACTGATGGAACATTCACTCAGTGCTGCTTTGGGTGCAACCCACGGAAATTAATTTCATTGCAGTGGGGCTTTTGGCTTGTGCAAGAGAAACTCTCAGTGAATTGCATGCAATCCAAGAAACTTGATTCCCAGATCTTAAAAAGAAGTATTTGTATGTGTGGACTCTGGAGTTTAAACAACAAGTGTGATATATTTATTTAGCTTTATTTAAAAGTATTTTTAATCCTCTTAATGTTTCCAAAATCTCTATGCTGTGCAGAGTGTAAAAACCAAACCAGTGTACTATTAAAGCATTAACCTGTCGTGTCGCTTTTAGCCTTCTGCATTACCATCACAGGTGAAGTAGCAATTTTACAGGCTAAACAATGTGCCCCAAAACTGCTGCATTCCTGCATCCCCTTCTAGCAAAGATAATTCTGTGACATGAGCATAGTGTGAACTCTTGTAGAACACCTGCATTTTCTACACCATTAGAAAATACTGTGTTCTGTTTGCCTCCCAGCAATAACGATGATGAAGATCTTACACCGGAGCAAAAGGCGGAGCGTGAGAAAGAGAGGAGAATGGCTAACAATGCCCGTGAGCGCCTCCGCGTCCGAGACATCAACGAGGCTTTCAAGGAGCTGGGCCGGATGGTGCAGCTTCACCTGAAGAGCGACAAGCCCCAGACCAAACTTCTGATCCTGCATCAAGCTGTAGCTGTCATCCTCAGCTTAGAGCAGCAAGTCAGAGGTCAGTTAGATGCCTGTCCAACATGTCCCTGTTTTAATTGTCAAAGTTTTAATTGAAGGCACTACTAAAAAGCAGCTTTGTCCCTCTGTTTTAGCAGCAGTTTCAATGCAATCCGCTTCATGCTATAATAATAATAATAATAATAATAATAATAATAATAATAATAATAATAATATTCTTATTTATATGCTGCCCATCTGACTGTGTTGCCCCAGCCATTCTGGGTGGCTCCCAACAGAATATTTCAAACACAGTAAAACCTCAAACATTAAAAACTTCCAAAAGTCAGATACTTGTTTATTTCCTTGACAACTAATGGGGAGTGCATTCCTAGGGTGGGCACCACCACCAAGAAGGCCCTCTGCCTGGTTCCCTGTAACATCACTTCTCGCAGTGAGGGAACCACCAGAAGGCCCTCGGGGCTGGACCTCAGTGTCCGGGCAGAACGATGGGGGGTGGAGATGCTTCTTCAAGTATCCTGGGCCGAGGCCATTTAGGGCTTTAAAGGTCAGCACCAACACTTTGAATTGTGCTTGGAAATGTACTGAGAGCTATTGGAACAAGGCATTTTACTATCAGCTGATGGGCAATGGGAGCACTCCTTGCTCCATCATAGGAACAATCCAGACCTCACTTTAAGCTCCTGGTTTTTCCTTTGTAGACACACAGTTACTTTCCCCATACCTGACATCACACTTGATGTCAGATGTGGGGCAGGCAGGTTTGGTTTGTGAGGAATGGCTTTGCGGGCTAAATTGTGGCCCCTTCTTGGGGTTCACTTCTGCTGTGGGGCTGGAGGTGCCACACCTGTGTCCTCAGGGATCTGGTACTGAATGTGCAGATAATTCTTTGTCCTAGATGCTTACATGCTCAGATTATCAAGGATTTCGGACAGAGCAGGGAAAGGCAGGCTTTAAATATAAAATAGCCACAGATACAAAATTCAGAGCTATAGAAATGCTTGCCCTTTGTTATTCTAATGGAGATTCATGAGACACTGAGAGTGAAAAGGAGGGGAAGGTGTTGCTGTGGGATTGTGAAGTAAGATGGTACCGTGTTCAAATGCTAACATGCTTAATGCCCGTTTGCTTTGGTTCTGCAGAAAGGAATCTGAATCCTAAAGCAGCATGTCTGAAAAGAAGGGAAGAAGAGAAAGTATCTTCGGACCCCCCTCCCCTTTCTTTGGCAGGACCCCACCCTGGAATGGGAGACACATCTAATCATATGGGACAGATGTAAAAAACAAAAAAGGCAAGTTTGTTTATTGCAGCCTACCTTCAACTAGTTCAGTACCAGGATAGCTGAAAGGCTTACCTTCTTCCAGACAGGTGACTGCAATCTGCTGGGGAGCCCCTGCTGGCCATCCCACAATGTACATCTGCCTGTACTGTAAAGAAGGGCCTTATCAGTAGTTGCACCTGCCCTGCACAATGACCTCCTGGTTGCAGGCAGGCGATGGCCTTGGGCGGCTTCCATCCAAAGTTAGAAACACATCCAAGCATAGGCATCCATGTTCCCAAACATTCACGTGGTTCCTGCTATTAGCCCTGTAATATATATATATTTCCCATTTTGGATTTTATTGATTAAAATGTTTCCATACAGCACACCTGTCAGTTTTATTACTTGAACCACTTTTTTAGTTCTTCACACACACTAAATCTCTCTCCCTCTCCGCAACTCGGTAGGTATTTAATGCCACCTGAGCTGCGCCATTGCACCTAGAATAAAAACGCAAGATGCGTATTTGGAGATTTTGACAGGTGGCAGCTTCTAGCAATATGCAACGGGCAAATAAGAGTAGCATAAATAAGTAAGCTGGTATCTTATCTGACAGAGTTAAAGGGGCTTTCCTCCTTATGCATCATCATTTCTAGGTAAGCTCACCCGGCTCAGGATTGTTGGTTAGTCTTTAATCTACTCATGGCCTGCCATGGGCCTCACATTACTGTGGCCTGGTGGCAGCAACCCGCACACCTTCTGCAGCTTTATGTGGGTGAGCCAGGCAAACCCAAACTGGAGGGCCTGTTCTTGCTCCCTGTCCCCTCTAGCCTTGCCTCCTTTAAGAGGGCAGGTCTGAGGAAGTCTCCCTTCTTCTTAAAAGATGGCGCCAGGTGGTTAATTTTTGTTTAACGGCCCTTAAACCAGCACTGCACCTGTCGACTTGTCCTGTACTGGCATCTGCCCTATAGGCAGCCTTGGCACCAGGAGAATGTGTGTTAGGTAGAAAAGCAGTTACATGACCAACTTAAGCCAGCAGGGTAAAGAAAATTCTACCCAAGGTCATCAACCAGTCAACCCCAGGCTTTTATGCTGGATGTACAGGCAGGTGCCAAGCTAAAGGGTGAAAGCAGAGCCACCAGGAAAGGAGGTGCTCTCTCAGCTGTGCTGCTCTGCCTCCAAAGCTGGCCCCCTTTTCTTGCCTCGGAGTTAATGGGATGGGGGCAGATTTTTCTTGGATCTCAGAGAGCCAGGCCACCATCATTTGAGTGCACCATTTTTCCACATCTCTAAAATGGTAATTAAAAAACCTACATCCCAATAATATAGTAAGGATTATTGAGAAATGGCTTGTAAAGCATGTTAAAATGCAGTAAAAAAATATGTATATTGTGTGGAAAATTAAAAATAAGAGCAAGAATTGACCTAAATATTTTTCACTTCTTTTGCAGGTCCAAGTTGCCACATTTTCTTTACGTAAACCAGAGACCACTTCCTTAACAGCTGTATTATCTTAAACCCACATAAACACTTAACCCCCTTTTTTGTAATATAATAAGACAAGTCTGAGTAGTTACGAATCACAGACGCAAGAGATTTCAGCATTCCCGATTTCGAAACAAACACAAAAAGAAAAGTGCAACTTGAGGGACGTCTTTTTTCAACATATCATTCAGAATGTTTCAAGCAGTATGTTAGGAGCTGTAAATGCACAGCCAAGAGACTGAATTGGCAATCTTCTCCACACTGTGGGACAATGCATTTGTGCCTAAACTTCTTTTGGAAAAAAAAATATAATTAATTTGTAAGTCTGAAAAAAATATTTAATTTAAAAATTGTAAACTTGCAATAATGAAAAGTGTACTTCTGAAGAAAAAAAATGAACGTTTTCATTGGTGTACTAGTCAGCTAGTGTTTATACTTACTGGATATTAAAAAGGGAAGCTTTTGCTACCCACATATTTACAAAACCAGCAAACGACCTAATGAAAACTGAAGTGATGACATTAGCCATTCCTTAGGGTAGGAGGAACAGATGGATCTTATAGACCTATGACACACACACACACACACACACATATATATATATAAATATATATATAAATATATATTAAAATTAGTGAATATGGTAAGCTTTTGTTCATTTGTTTCAAACTTTTTTGCTCCTGTAAAAAAAAGTACTGATTAACTTTTTTAAAAAAAGATTTTACTGTAAATAATGATTTTTGATTTTTTTTATTTTTATTTTTGGTCTTATTTCTCTCCCACTCCCCTTCTTTGGGTTTCCCCCCCCTTTTGTTGTAGCCTGTAGCGCCAACTCTGTTGCTGGAGGGGGCAGTTCAGGACAAAACGCTGGCCCTGGTGTTACTTATCATTCATAAAATAAGTAGAGAGTTGTTCCTTCAGTCTTTTGGGGAGAATGCGGGACTTGGCAAGTCAGCATTTGCGGAGGCTTGGTCCAAACAGTTGTGGGCTGATTTTGTGTTCGTTTTTTTGTCCAAATTGTAGATGTTGCGCTCTCTCTCTCCCTCTCCCTCTCCCTCTCTCTCTCTCTCTCTCATTAGACACTATTTCTGGAATTTTCAGAGGTACAAGGTTAGAATGCTACAATGTTACCACTGTGCCTTCCAATGTTTATATCATCGAAAACATAACATAAATCAAAGGTGGCTGTGATTTTAACGAACCAGTAGAAGTGTTAACATAATGTGTGTAGCCTGAACACAATTTTGCAGCAAGGTGTTTCAGAATACATGGTCAGATTTGGGTGTGGGGAGGGGATTACAAAGGGGGGGGCTTGCTAGTTGTATGAAAGATTTTTTGTTAAGGGGGGAACACAGCATTTTTTTTTTAAAAAAGGAAAAGAAGTGGATTAATGAAAGGTAGACCATTTGCTGCCTCCTCCTTCATTTATGAAAATAATGCCAATATCCAGTTGTAATGCAGCATTTAGAACAAGCCTTACCCGTTCTAAAGCATCAAGTTGCACTTTGTTGAGGAGGGGGAAGTAGAGCAGTATTTCTCTGGCCAGTATGAACCAAGTTTTTACTTAACATATAAATAAATATATATATAATTGTAGCATAGATCAAACCTATGGCACAGCAACTGATCCAACAACTAGCTTTGGGCACAGCAGAAACTAGTATCCATAGCAAGTCTTCTAAAGATTGACTTTGGTATACAGTAGAGAACAATTAACAAATACTGCCCCCAAATTGTCTTCGTCAGCATCCTTTTGTCTCCTGTTCCATCTTCTGTTTTGGGGGGGATTTTTTTAATAACCACACAAACTTGGCATGTATTTTTTAAATGAAATCTCCCTGTTCAAGTAGATTTTCCACCTATCAGCACTGAGTAAACGCCATAAGTCCATTGAAAACGGTCTAGACGTTCCATCTGTTCTCCTGTTTTGCCAGTTACATAGTAATGGGGGGGGGGGAAATACATTTGTAAATTTTATGCAACAAAATGGCAAACGTATCATTCTTTTGAAATTGTGTATGTAAAAGTTATATTTTTACATGTAGACTCTTGTTATTATGTGTTTTAATACATTGTATCAGTTTTTGTGTTTTTTTTAAAAAAACTGTGGTTGAAACAAAATCTCATGGAGTAGTGAGATATGAGAATCTGAATTTTATGTTTCTGAAAAACATAAAGAACAAATATGATAGTTTACCATGTGAACCACCTTCTACATATCCATAAACATTTTGATTAGCTGTGTGTGTGTGCGTGTGTGTGTGTTGAAAATTGTAAATATGTTCAGTAGCAGTAAAACTTTAAATGCTTTTATTTGTCAGTAAGTTTCTCAAATGTGGAGGTGGATTGAAACCATCTTAACAGAGCAAAGACCATATTAGTTTAGCTCAGAACGTTTCAGTACAAATGCCATACTTTTAATAGCATTTATGCAGGTGAATGGGTAATCCTAATCCTAAATACTAGCATTCTGGACAGACTGAAGGATTCTTTTAAAGAATATTAAAATTGCTTGGCACTAAAAGTTTTTTTTATATGAAAATGAACAGTTTGAGGGGAAAATTTTATAATAAACCATCTCCATTGACAGTTTTTGCATTTACTTACTTCAATAGCATCAAGATTTTAACCATCCCATTCAATCTATGAGACCACTGAGTGTTGCCAACCTAAATTAAAAGATAACTACAGTCTGAAATGAGGCTATCAAGGGGCAGGATGGGAGAATGAATATAAATCTGCTCCACTTACCTGTGGGGAGGAGTTGTGGTGGACCACGTGGCTGCCCTCTCACTTCCGGGTGGGCGGGGGACTTTGTCCCTTGCCGCCTGGAGCAGTCCTGGCCATGTCAGCAATCAGCCGGCCAATCGGACGGCTGGGGGGGCGTGGCCGGGACCCACCTTTAAAAGAGAGGCGCGAGCCGGAGGGCTTCCTTTCGGCTCGCTTCCTCAGTCTCCCTCCCTACTTGCACATTTCCTTCAATGGCCTTGCTCTGGACTTCGGTTGGTCGCCTGCCCTTGTCATGGGCCTGGTAGGAAATTTTCCACTTGGCAGATTGGCTTGGCCATGTGGTTTTCGCCTACCACTTAGCAACTGTCACAACTTTGTAAGGTGTTGCAGTTAGGCATTGGGTGACCTTATGATGGGGGAGGGGAGGCCTGGCCATCGCCTGCCCCTCCAAGGTTAAGGGTATTCCGTTAAAGGAATCCGGGGGTGTGGATCTTGTCCGAAGCCCGGGGTGGGGCTAGGGCCATGCCGCGACCCCTTGGGAACCCAGGGGGAGCTCGAGTTGGTCTGAATCGACGGAGCTCCCCCTACCAGTGGTTTACCCTTACTGGACTCCCTGCTCTGCGGGTAGGAGTCAGATATATAAAATGATGTCATATAGAGGAGGGAGAAAGGTTGTTTTCTGCTGCTCCAGAGAAGCGGACATGGAGCAATGGATTCAAACTACAAGAAAGAAGATTCCACCTAAACATTAGGAAGAACTTCCTGACAGTGAGAGCTGTTCGGCAGTGGAATTTGCTACCAAGGAGTGTAAACAAAACAAAAAAAGATATAGTCAGGTCTATCCAATGCCTAAGCCAATTACCACTCACATTCTGTAACCAATAAAGTTGTGGCCAAATTTTGCCCAATAACATTAACCTTACATCCTGTGTCCCTGTGTTTTAGTTCATCCTCGAGGGGGCAGACACGGGGTCTCAACACGCAAAAACTTTTTCTCCATTTAATTAAGCCTTCCAAACAATACCAGTAAATAACCATGATTAATAATAATAATAATAATACCGGTAATAATATCACCTAGCAGTTATGTCACACCTTAAACATGCAGAGTCAAGATCACTTTATCACAACCTGAGTGACAAGTTTTTTATTTTTTAAAAAATCACCTTTCTTTCAATGTGCACTTATGCACAGAGCATGCTTCTAAACTGTTAGTGATCTACATAGAACCTGGAGAAATGTTAGTGATCTATCAAATGGTAATCCTATCCATATGGCTTTTGAGATGGTTTCCTGTTCCATAATGGAATTTAAACTTGAAAATTATTCAGCCACGCTGTCCTTTGTGTCACATACCCAAACCCCCCCATTTGGGTTTTCTTATTTATTTATTTTCCTGCGTGCATGCATTAATTTAGAGTCTGGCTGTAAGAGACAAGACACCACAAACCGCTGAGGCCTTCCCCCTGCTCCTGTCTTTTCAAACAGGTGTCCTCAGAGGAGGAAGTCGTCACTTGATAGTTGATCTGGTGGTGGCTTGGCTTTTAACACTCAAGGAGGGCCATGTGTTGTACGGTAACAAACAGTACTCAAAAGCCCATCAGATATTTTAGTGGGTGATCCACCTCCACATTCAAGTAATTTATGAATATGCTGGTTAGGGAAATCTGTTCATCTAGAACTTCTTTTTCCTTTCTCCTTTTCACATTTGTCTTTCGTGTAGCTGCAAGGAACACTAATGTGTATACATACAACTTGTCAGTTCAACCAGTGATGCAACTTGTACCGATGCAGTCTTCCGATTTGTTTCGTTTGTTAATTTCCTTTGGAGGGTGGGTGGGAGGTGGGGAGGGGGTGCGTGGGTGGAACGGGGTGGAATTTGCAAATTTCATCTTTCTATTCTGATAGGCACGCTTCAATCTGTGGCGGGGGAGGGGGAGAGCGAACAATACAGTACATTGCCAGGAATGAAGAGAATTCATCAGGGGAGAAGAAAAAGCACAAATAAATTAAACTTGGCCCACTGACTCACTTGAAGTGGGGTAGGGCGGAGGGATCTTAAAGATGGAATAAGATAAATTCCAGCACAATGGGGCACCAAGACCTTTTCAGCTTGTTTTGTTTTCTTTCTCTTTCTCTTTGTTTTTTATCTCCCAAAACAACATATTCTTTCTCTTGGGACTTGAAATTGACTCACCTTTGTGCAGTGCTGGTTTGAGCATACTCATTTCAAGTATTATAGACTTATGTAATGGTGAAAATATATGACCTGTGGCCTTTTTCATTCTTGTTACTTGTGATGCAACTAAGTGAAGATAAGAGAAGAAGAAGAAAAAAAAGCAGAGATTTACCATGTATCAGTGCCTGGCTTTTTGTTACAAAGCTTCGTTTGTCTAGTGACCTTTTTGCTATAAAATAGAACTGTAGTACACCCTAGTAGGATAAAAGAAAAACCCTAAATTTAAAAAATAAAAAATATATTTGGCTTATTTTTCACAGGAGCAATCCTTTTATACCATGAATATTGCAAGGGGCGGGGGGGGGGGAATCGTCAGATTCTGAATATTTCTTCTTTATAGATTTTTTGAATCATTCTGAGTAAAAGTTTGTTACTTTATTTTACTATTTAAAAGATGTTATTTTACCATGTGTTACTAAGATGAAATTGTATGGTAGCTTCTTTTTTTTCTTTTTTTAGTTGTAGGTCGCACGGGGGGGGTGGATTTATTTTTGCGACCGAACCTGTAGTAGCTGCAACAGTTCAAAAAGGAAATGGGGGGGGGGATGTGAAAATTACAAAAGGGACAAAAAAAGTAAAAAAAAAAGTTAATACAGTTACACTTTGTTTTCAACGTGTGGCTGAGTGCCTCAATTCCCCCCCCCCCATGTTTTTGGTGTACTTTCTGATTTGTAGAAGTGTCCAAACAGGTTGTGTGCTGGAGTTCCTTCGAGAAGAGAGAGAAAAAAAGCAAACAAACACAGCTTGCTGTAGGCCATTTACCTGTTTCCCATCTGTAGTTATCCGATGCCGTCATGTACATGACCGTTCTGTAGCAATAAATGTGCCATTTTTATAAACTGCTTCTGACACTTTTGTTTCATTTCCATTTTGCATTGTCCCATTTCTGTAGGTGTCACAAGGAAGCGCTGCTTTTGGCTGACCTGGTTAGGTGGCGTTTTCATCCCAGACACAACCCTCAAAATGCAATTGGGGTTTAAAGGTTCCCTTGGTGTGTTCGGAACTGCCACATTCCAGATGATGTGTAAAACTGAAGCTCTGGTCATCTGAGTTTCTTCTCAGAACACAAAGAGTTCTTCTAGAGGCCTCCATGCTCTTCATGTGCTGACTTGGGTAGCTGATAAAAGAATCTGCTTTCTGGACATAACTCTTAGCAGAAGCACATGTACTTCCCGTCTTGGCCTAAACCTTTCTGTAATACGGCTATGCATTGTAATATAGTTGTTTTTTTAAAAAAAAAAAGGGGGGGGAGAGAACTGGCTCACGGTTGGCTTGAATCCCAATTGGTGGAGAAAGATGTTTGTAAGTTTTAACTCCTTTGTAAAGTTCTTTCATATCTTTTGGAATGGGAGGTGCTATATAAAATGTAAAATCGCTTTCATGATCATCGGTATATAGCTACTCTGTAAATATAGCACCTGTATTTCACTTGAAAAAAAACTGTTATGTACATAATCAGAGGATATAATGCACCTTTGGACAATGGGGGAAATGTCAAGAAGGTGCTGACATGTATGCAAAAAAAATATGAACTGAACTATGTAGTGAACTAGCCCTCGGGAGGGGCGGAAGGTACCATCTATCCAATTCAAAGCTAAGGACTGGAAGAAAAATCAATGGACATAGCGCCTCTGTTGATCCAGATCTTCATGTAGCTTTCATGTATTGATGAGATTATTTCCATGTCTCCAGGCAGAAGCATTTCTTCCCTCCAACTGCAGTTTGAGCTGTACTAAAAAGCCAAAAGGGATGGTCACCTTTATTTTTACCTTCCCCCCCGCCCAATGAAACGTGTGTTGAAGTTGTAAATTATAAATGCTAACGTTGTATTTAACATCTTGTTAATGGGTGGGAAAGAAAGTAATAAATTCTGGTTGGCCCTGTTGCATTTTATCAGTCCAGAAGGTTTTCTCAATCTCTTAGTATCACAAAAAGGACTGTTAAAACAAAATTCAGAAGCCCATTTTACATACGGTACACGATTAGGAGATGTGTTTTGTCAGACGGATCCTTCTTGGGGAAAGTGGAAATCTGGTCCTATGCAAATAATATTAAGTTGCTGCTAACACTGATGCCTATGTTCCACCTCCACTGTCTGAGATGGTCATGCTTCTGAATGCCAGTTGCTGGAAACCTCAAGAAGGGAGAGTGCTGTTGCATTCAGGTCCTGATTCTGGACTTCCCACAGACATCTGGTTGGACATTGTGAGAACAGGGTGCTGGACCAGATTGGCCACTGGTCTCTTTATGTTCTTAATGAAAGTCACCCTCAGAATATGGGAACATTGTGGCTTCATTTCATCTCATGGGGCTCTTTCAGACAGAAGAAGGTTTAGTATAGAATTGCCACAGTTTGTTTACTCACTTTTTACAGATGGTCCCCATGATAACATTAGGAACTCAAACGACTCCTTTGGTTTTGTTTTTTTCTTTTGCTCTTCCACCTTTTCTGAGACCAGAGAAAGTCCAGCTTTTCTAAGAAAGATGGAAGAGGTGCAGAATCTCTTAAGTTATTCAAGCAGATTTACAAACCACTTATTCAAAGAGCTAAGTGGTGCATATAATAATGTAGATAAAGCAGGCGAAATCCACAAAACCATTAAGAAACAAACATGCACAAAATTATCCTCCAAACATTGCAATCAGTAAAAAATCAAAATATAGGTATTTTGATAGGTAGGCTTGCTGAAGAAAGCTCCCAGCAGGCATTTGGAGCAAGATACTGAGGGCACCTGGCTAATGTAGGGAGTTCTGAAGAACAGGTCTAGATGATCCTGTTGCTACTCTTCCATCTTCTACAAGAGGTGGGGCTTAAGCATAGGCAGTGACAGTTTGGCGTTTAAGCTATTTCACTTTAATAAGACCCCCTGAGGAAAGGGGGGAAGCAATACCAAGTGAGGGCATCAGTGGCTCAGTCCTCCTTAAGCAGTGGAGGCAAATGACAGAATAGGGTGGCTGGATGAAATTGGTTGTCCACTGACTGTTCCTCCCCTGGTTTCATTATGGAGTACAACTAAATTTGCCTGACTGACTCTAAAGATGTCAGGGAGGAGATGCAACCACCTTTTTCCAAACTGACCCAGAGATGTATCTTTTCCCCCTACCATTATTAACTTCCTTCCACAGCAGAGCAGGAAATGTCCAGGGTCAGCTCACTCGTTTGGCGCGAGCCTGGGCAACAGCCTCCGGGTAGCAGCATCACCGCCTGCTTACCAACAGGGAATGACAAGGTCAGGGCTTCACGGATACACTGGAGAAGTCAGTCCTGTGCTCCTTACAGTGCGCGCACACACAGCCCCAGTTTCACCCGCCCCACCTCCCAACACGTAGCAGTGACGTTGCTGTCGGGAGGCTATTGCTGCAGCTTCACTCCCATCAAGGTGATGAAAACCCAGTCACTTCCCAGATAGTCAGCGGCTGGGGTTATTGGGGTTGCTTCCTTCCCTTCACTTCCACTGGTGATTTCGCAGGAAGTAGAAGGAGCTGCCTTCTACTGGGTCAGCATTAATCCACCTCACTCAGTATTGTCAACACTGGCTGACAGCAGATCTCCATTGTTTCAGGTAGGGAGTCTTTACCAAGCCCTACCTAGAGATTCTGGGAATCGAACCTGTCCCTCCTGTATGCAAAGCAGATACTCCACCAATGAGTTACAGCCCCCCTTCCCTTTGGTCCTGTGGGGACTGAAGGAGGAGACACAATTCCCCTAAATGCATCTCCCTCAACCCTTAACTTGCATTGTAGGGTTGCTTATTTCAACCCAGTGGTCCTCCGGACCTGTGGGGGTGCCAGGTTTTCTTCCCCCAAAATACAAAGCAGACCTGACTCATCTTTTCATCCTGCTGCTGCTGCTGCTGCTGCTGCTGCTGCTGCTGCTGCTGCTGCAATACTGGTTCATTACTGTGCCCCCATGAGCTGTATGTTGCATCTGCTGTCTCTAGAGTAGTGTGCATTTGTATAAGAGAGGGAGGGAAAGAGAAGAGGGTGCACAGCCCAGATGAAGGCAGCAAAAGCCTATTTGTCACTCAGGGCTTTGTAAATTAATAATACAGTGGAACTTCAGGTTACAAACGCTTCAGGTTACAGACTCCACTAACCCAGAAATAGTACCTCGGGTTAAGAACTTTGCTTCAGGATGAAAACAGAAATCGTGCGGTGGCAGCGGGAGGCCCCATTAGCTAAAGTGGTACCTCAGGTTAAGAACAGTTTCAGGTTAATAACGGACCTCCAGAACGAATTAAGTTCTTAACCCGAGGTACCACTGTACAAGGACCTTGAACCTCACTCTGTCGTAAATGGGCAGCCAGTGGAAATGTTTTATCCATGGTGCCGCAAGTCAGCCATGTGCCCCCAATCAGCAGTCTGCCACCAGTGTTCTACAACCAGGCCCAAGGGAAGCCCCGCATGGAGCACATTGCAGTAATCTAGCCTCAAGGTTACCAACAAGTGGACTACAGTGGCCAGGCTATCCTTGTCCAGGAAGCCATAGCTGCCAAACCAAACCAAACTGGTGGTTAAGTGCAGTCAAAGGTGACTATGGGGTTGCGGCACTCATCTCGCTTTCAGGCCGAGGGAGCCAGCGTTTGTCCACAGACAACTTTCCGGGTCATGTGGCCAGCATGACTAAACCGCTTCTGCCGCAATGGAGCACTGTGACGGAAGCCAGAGCACACGGAAATGCCTTTTACCTTCCCACCACAGTGGTACTTATTTATCTACTCGCACTGGCGTGCTTTCGAACTGCTAGGTTGGCAGGAGATGGGACGGAGCAACGGGAGCTCACCCCGTCGCAGGGATTCAAACTGCCGACTTTCTTATCGGCAAGCCCAAGAGGCTCAGTGGTTTAGACCACAGCACCACCCATGTCCCACAGACGACCCTTGTGACCAAGATGTACCTCAAAGCTATGCACTTGCTCCTTCAGAGGGATAGGCCCATCCAGAACGTCTATCTCCCAGGCATGGGAACCACCCATCCCCAAATCCTCTGTCTTTCCAAGACTCGAGGACAGTTTGCTGGCCTTCATCCATCCCACCACTGTAGACAGACACTGATCTAGAGCTTTCACAGCTTCTCCTGATACATAATGTTATGGGCAGGTATTTCTGTGTGTTATCAGTGTACTCATGACACTTGGCTGGTTAGTAAGTAGCACCTCCTCCCATCCTCACCTTGACTAGTTGACATGAGAACTAAGAGAATTAACCCTTAAATTCAACACCGGATTGTCTCTGCTGTTGCACTTACAAAAAATGCCCCAGCTGGAATTGTCTATAGGTCTTTCCTTGTGGCTAGTGAGAGGCACAGGGAGAAGTGAGCCAGTACCTTATCTGCAGAAATCCCAGACAGAGCTTCCTGACATAACCAGAGTTGCAACCACCTTTGCCAAAATGAGTAGAGTACTGGGAAGCTCCACCACTTATGGTAGTGTATGCCTAGGAAACTGCACTTTCTCTGGCACAACAGGACCAAATCTTTCGTAACACACCCTAGCTGTACTGGCATAGAGTGCTACCATCCTTACTAAACTACCATAATATTTTAAAATTTCTCAGTGGTATTCGGAAAAAGGGAAACATAAAAATAACAAGTATCAGAAAAACAGAGGCACAGCATAAAAACCAGTAAAAGGGTATTATCAAAACAAATCAAACCACGGGGTCAGGGAAAGCCTGGGCAAAAAGCTATGCCTTTATAAAACATCTAAAGGGGCTGGCTGAAGGTTTCTAGAAATCCCTGCAACATTTCTGCACTGCAAGCAATTTGGCTGGGAAACTCAGGCATTGAAAACATTCTCTTTGCTTTTTCGGTAGATATTAAAACCCGTTTCCCCTCCTGCCAAAGTAAATGAGCATTTTCTTCTCCATTCCATAGGAAGCAAGCTTGGTTCTTAAGCCCTTTGGCAGACAGAAGGAAAACAGCATTTTGACACAAAACTGGTCACATCAGGGTGTGTGTGTGTGTGTGTGTGTGTGTGTGTGTGTGTGTGTGTGTTTAAGGCTCACAAGGTTTTTTTTCTGCTGATGGGTTGTTTTTGTGTTTTGCCTTGTTAATCACTGAGAGCTGCCATCGCGGCAGAAATGCTAAGCACCTTTTCTGGATCATTAGAGGGAAATGATTTATCAGCTCTAGCTGGCCAAACTAAGAAACATTGCCATTCTCTAGGAAATCTCCATCATTCTGGGCTAAATTAAACCTGTCCACTCTTCACCTAGCACATGTTGTGCTTGAGTTGTACCATTTTGCACTTAGTTTGCAAGGTCTGTGGGGGTCAGGGACTCTGCGTTCTCTCTTATGGCCTACATCAGCACACAACACTTTCTTCAGTCTCTGCTAACTCCAATTTGGCTTTGCACCTGCCCTGCTATGATACCAGAGACCTGCAATATATAGGTGTGCTTACCATTTATTTGCCTGACACTTTGAGCTGGAGGAAGTCATAACAGGGGAAGGCATCCCTTCCAAATGGAACGTCGTCACACCATCGCTGCTCTGCCTGAACCTGACAACCCCCCACAGTGCCCCCAATTCACGTTGCTGCTCCTTGCAGTGCTCATTGTAAGGGTGGGGGGAGGGAGCTGAAGAAGACACAAGTTGGTTATGCTCAGTGCTTGAATTATGAGGAACAAAGGAGGGACAGTGATGGTCCCATGATTTGGACCCCTATCTCAATTCAAGGGCTCCTGTGAGGTTTATTTCTTTTACATTTATGTTCCACCTATTCTCCAAGTTGGCTTATGCAGATCTTGTCCCTCCCCCATTTCACCTTCACAACAACCTTGTGAAGTAGGCTGAGAGGAAGCAAGTGGCCCAAGGTTTCCCGCTGAGTATTATGGCTGAGCAAAGATTTGAACCCTGGTCTCCCAGGTCCTAGCCCAATACTGTAACCTTCCACACAGATGTATATGGTTCCTATGACCTGCATTCCTTTCGGAGGGTTGTTGCCCTAACTTGTGCCCTGGTGGTCAAATGAAGGCCAGCTTAGCTTGGCATCTTAGTGGCTTGTCAGCTTCCACAGTGTGGAAGGGCCAGAGCTCAGGTGGCAGAACATCTGCTTTGCATTCCTAGATTTGTAGAGTTGGAGTGCAGTCCAACCCCCTGTGGTGCAGGAATCTCAACTAAAGCATCCATGACAGAGAGCCATTCAGAAGGTCCCAGGTTCAGTCTCCTGCTTCTGCTGGAGAGCTTCTGGCACTCAGGACGGACAATACTGAGTTAAGTGAGTGAATGGCTTGATTCAGCATAAGGCAGCTTTGACTGTTCTCCTACCTACAGAATACAGGAACATGTGAGTGTATGGTAACTTGCTTAGATAGTCCAAGGCAGGGGTGGATGTGGGGTGAAACAGATAAATTACTTAGACTATCCTACACCAGCTGCACTTTATCCCAACCATTTGATTTATCACCAGAATATACAGAGCAGGGTAATGCAGTCACTTTTAAATAAGCAGTGACGTTTTATTAGAACTTCTGAACTTGTCCCAACTACTAACAGGGGCAGGCAGCTTCTCTCACACATTCTGCAGCAACAGTCGATTTGGAAATCAACTATCTCTCAATCTCTCTCTGTCCTCCTGGCAGATGAACGGTGTGAATTTCATGGAGCCTCACCACAAGGGAACTCCCAGCCGAAGGACCCCCCCCCCCCACTCACACACACTCACACAGAGCAGCACAGACCTTAAGAACCGAATGAGAGTCTGCTGGATCAGGCCAATGTTTTCACAGAGACCAACCAGATGCCTCTGGGAAGCCCAGAAGCAGGACTGGAACGCAACAGCGCTCTTGCCACTTGTGAACCCCGGCAGCTGGTATCCAGGGGATATCTACTGCCCCCGACAGTGGAGGTGGAGCTCAGCTACAGTATCAGGAATAGCAGCCTGTGGTTGAGCCAGAAGTTGAGGACATTGTTAAGCACTTACAGACCCTCCAAGTGTCCCTATTTTCCAGGGACAGTCCCGGATTTACAGAAACCGTCCTGGTCTCTGATTTGATCCCAGAATGTCCTGCTTCTGCGTAGGACATCCTTATTTTCATCCGAGAAATGTAGGAGTGTATAGAGTTATGTGACCCCCCCCCCCCCGCAAGCCAAGGAGATAAGTAACTATACAAACTTTAGAAGACACCTGGCCCTGTTTAACGGCTATTTTTTTATTATGTTTTGGTATATGTTGGAAGCCACCCAGAGTGGCTGAGGCAACCCAGTCAGATGGGCAGGCTATGAAGAGTAAAATTATTATTATTATTATTATTATTATTATTATTATTATTATTAACGTCCTTATCATCATCAGAGAAATGTTGGAGGTGTGCATTTATATGTCAGCTATGAAACTAAGCAGTGGCCTAATCTCCATCAGGATTTTGGCAGAGGTGAAATGAAGGTCAATCCAGGTTTTCTATTTAGGAAGGAAGGATGAGAATGATTGGTTGACTAATTAATTAATTAATTAATTGACATGCTGCTTGTATGCCAAAATGGCTGCTAAGCAGTTTATCAGTGCATAATTAAATGCATACAGCATGCAGTCATGTGTTCTTCCTACAGCCAGTTCTAACTACAAAAGCAATGCACTTGCACTACTCCTTTATTTTTATATATATAAAAAATATCTACGTACCGCTGTATCACAAAAATATATATACTGCAGCGGTTTGCAACAATATAAGAAACATAAAGCCATGTGGTAAAATAATACAGAAGTTAATAAGTTAAAAGCGAAAATAAATTAAAAACAAACATCAATGAGAGCCATTGTGGGTGATGTCTTCTTAATTGTCTGCACAGGCTTGGTGGAGCAGAAAAGTTTTCAGCAGGCGTTTACAAGTTGGCACTCAACGCGCCTGATGAATCTCTAGTGGCAGGGTGTCCCGCAGGACATTCGAGACTTAATTTCCACTTGCCAGGAAGCAGTCTTGTAACAAAAGCTCAAACTTACTCGTTTTAGGCATTCTTTGTAGGTTAACAACTAGCTTATCAAGTCTACAGGCCAGGTCCTGCTTCCAGAAGCTTCCAGGATTTTTCTTTATCAAACTATAGGCATGGGCCATGATATTCACTGGGCATGCCAATGAGAGCTGTTATCCCAAAGCAGTACCTGAGGAGGGGGTGGTGCCATTTCAATCATGGTGAGAAGAAAGGTTAACCCTCCCCTCCTTGTACACTGCCTTCCCAAGGAACACTGCCCTGTCCCCCCCTTAATTAATTAATTAATTAATTAATTACTACAACATGGCATGATGCAGGCAACACCATTAGCACCTTGTGCTGCTTGCTGGGCCCTAGGAACATCCACCGTGAGAAGTGTCCTTCAGCACCATTGTGCCAAAGCGCTAGAATGTCCTCCCAGATTATTGATATGGTTGCTCCTCTCATATTTCTTTTGAGATGCTTGACTAAAAACATGAGAAGAAGATTGGCATCCATCTGTCTCGGGAGATAATGGAGGAGTGTGACTTTGGGGGTGAAGTCACACTGCTGGGAGGTTGCAACGCCCGCTGTGGCTGTAGGGACCGATACAGGAGAGACATGTTTTGTTGCAGCTGGGCAGATGAAGGAGTCTGGTTTCGCTTTTACAGATGCACCATGGTGTTTCTTCTCTCTGCACTCCTCCCATTGATCACTCCTTCTCTGGTCACTGCTGTGGATACATAATATGACTGATTGTCTCCAGGCAGTGTGGTCGTCTGCAAGGGATTCCCAAACAGTGGGGTTAATGTTGCCAGCCTTCATGTCATGTTTGCAGACATCTTTATAAGTCACGAGTTTGTCTGCCAACAGGCCTGGTGCCATTTTGCATTCTGTGGACATGACCAAGCCAGCTTAGACGTCACTGAGACAGGAGTGCAAATATTCTGGGAACATGTGTTTGGAAGATCACATCTTTGTTTGAGACTCTGTCCTACCATGTGAAACCCCGATTTTTCCTGATGCAGCGCATGTGGAAGCTGTTGTTCCTGGTGGTTGTAAGTTGTTCTCTACCCACTTCCACAAAGCAGTGTGCTCATCACGCATACCTGAGAAGGTGGTGAAAAAGGTAAAGGAACCCTGGACAGTTAAGTCCAGTCAAAGGAGACTATATGGTTACAGTGCTCATCTCACTTTCAGGCCGAAGGAGCCACATTTGTCCACAGACAGTTTTCCGGGTCATGTGTGACTAGCATGACTAAACTGCTTCTGGCGCAACGGGACACAATGAAGGAAACCAGAGTGCAAAGAAATGCCATTCACCTTCCCGCCGCAGCATTACCTATTTATCTACTTGTGTTGGTGTGCTTTTGAACTGCTAGGTTGGCAGGAGCTGGGACAGAGCAACGGGAGCTCACTCCGTCACGGGGATTTGAACCGCCAACCTTCTGATCAGCAAGCCCAAGAGACTCAGTGGTTTAGACCACAGTGCCACCCGCGTCCTGAGAAGAAGAGCCTTTATTGAATCATACCCAAGTGCTCTTGGTTCCCACAGTGGCCAATAGCCTTCTTGCACTGTTGTTCTCCAGAACGTGGTACTGAGAGGCATGGCATGTTTCTCAACCTGGATGTTCCACACAGCCATCAAAACTCAGAGGATGGAAATTGCTTCTGTTCTTGTGCTTCTACCTGCTGAGAGTTGCTGTGCTGTTGATGGAAGTAATCTGACTGTTAAGTTTTAAGTGTGAGTTTTAATATGCTGAGATGAGGAAAGGCTTAATTATTGTTGTTTTTTTCACTCATTTAAGAATACGGCTTTTTTTGTCCTGAAAGGGAACCTTATGCATTCCAGACAGCCTTCTTGAACCTTGAAGGGAATGCATACACACACACACACACACACACACACACACACACACTGTTGTTGTTGCCTCCACAGCTTAAGGCGGCTGTCTAAATGCAGACACTAGAAATTAATGTGACCCGGCGTGAAAACGGCAACCTAGCCAATGGCTCCTACTGTCAGCGAGATAACGGCGACAACACACATGCTAGATCACAAAATAAAACTTTGGTGCAGATGTGTCCCTGAACGAGCTCAGATACTTATTGGAAAGCACTAAATAACTTGTAAGCCTGAGATTCAAAGACGACTAAAGAGGATTAAATAATCTGAAATAGGCCAGGACTACTTTGTTGCTGTTGTTTTAACTTGGTTGAAATGGAAAGCCAATGGGGGGGGAGGTGTGTGGGGAGGAGGGAGGGAAGCTCCATCCTTCATAAACAAGAATAAGATTTATTTATTTTTAGATGGGAAAGGAGGAATAGCATTTTAACCAAAGACATTTGTTTGTCGTCGTCGTCCCCACCCCAAAAGAAAATTTAGGAAATTGGTGGTGGAGAAAGCAGGGACTTGCAATCTAGGGCATTCTAGCCAGAGAGAAAAGCTTAACAGACTGACTAATCCATTGAGGGTTTTTTTCCCTTCTTCTTTTTTTTTTTTTGCAAACACAATCCTCCTTCTGCATTTCTCCCACCACCCCCACCCCAACCCCAAACATCATTTCAGCCAGCAAGCTGTTGATTCTATACACCAAAGTTCTGGAAAACAGGTCTGGAGCACAAAACCTCCAGCCCTGAACAGACTGGAAGAAACGGCCACTTTATGCTTTAGGGGAAGCAGAACGCTGGAACCATATGCCATAATGTGAGCCAGTGTGGTGTAGTGGTTAAGAGCGGTAGACTTGTAATCTGGTGAACCGGGTTCGCGTCTCCACTCCTCCACATGCAGCTGCTGGGTGACCTTGGGCTAGTCACACTTCTCTGAAGTCTCTCAGCCCCACTCACCTCACAGAGTGTTTGTTGTGGGGCAGGAAGGGAAAGGAGAATGTTAGCCGCTTTGAGACTCCTTAGGGTAGTGATAAAGCGGGATATCAAATCCAAACTCTTCTTCTTCTTCTTCTTCCTGCAGCCAATCGGAAGCCACGGAAGCCACGGCGGACATTCGGCTTCCAAAAATAGTTAGCAAACTGGAACAGTCACTTCTGGGTTTGCGGCGTTTGGGAGCCAAAGCGTTTGGGAACTAAGCTGTTCGGAAACCAAAGTACAACTGTATTATGTTTTTATATATGACTGAATCAGCTTTGTTTTATAAATAATAAAGTTATAATCGTCATCATTATTATTATGGAATAGGATGTCCCTATTTTCATAGGAGAAATGTTGGAGGGGCAGTAATACTGTACTTCTGAATATCAAGAGTGCAGAATGCACAGGTCCTGTTTTGGGAGTTTCTCCCACTGTGAGAACAGGATGCTGAACTAGATGGGCCACTGGCCTCATCCAGCAGGTCATTTGTATGTTCTCACGTTCGTATGTTCTTCCTTATATATATCTGCCTTGATGTGAGGCTGTCCATGGCTCAGGTGAGGTTGTAGAGACACCTGTTAGATGCTATGAAGAGCCTGTGCACCATATTCATTGTGTCAACAAGACAATCAACGGCAAAACATGAGTACGTGGACCCCCAAACACAGTCACCTACTGCCCAATGCCTAAAACCCCAACAGGCCACAAAGATGCCCATGTGACATAAGACGCCAACTACCATAATTTGCTCGCAGGGGGAGAGGGTAAGCCTTCTCTACTTTAAGCTGCCTTATCCTGTGTCGGACCTTTGGCCTGCCCAGCCTAATACTGTCGACTCTGACTGGCAGCAGCTTGCCAAGACCTCAAGCAGAGGAGGGCAGCAGGGGGCAGAGAACAAAGGTCAGCCCCTTAGCATCTAGCAGGAGGAGGAGGAGGGAGATAAAAATATTAACAGGATATGACAATGGAAAAATCTCTCTCTCTCTCTCTCTCTCTCTCTCTCTCTCTCTCTCTCTCTCTCTCTCCCGGCTGCTGGACTGTTATCCTATCCTGGGAGCCAATGATGGAAACCGAAAGGAGGCCAGCTCTACCCCTCCACTGCCTGTTCCCTACCCCCCACACAATGCTGCTGTGGCTGCTGCCGGAGGAAGCCTTGCCAGCGCTTGGCATCTGGGCTCTGCAGCTGTCAAGCCAGCCCCATGAGTAACCACAGCAGTTGGACGGAAACTAGCAGCAGATAAAGGCTGAACAGCAGTAAGAGGACGGACAGGATCACACACAACACCATAATCAACAGAAATGGGAAGGTGCCAAATAAGAATTTAAATGGCTCCATGTTCCAATGGGGCTTTGATGCAGGGGGTGGCGGCGCGGGGGGGAGGAGGAGGAGAGGCTATTTTTAAACAGTTTTATGAAACAGCCAGACAAATAAATAAAACCAAACAAAGGCAGAGCCCTGCCTTGCTTTGCTCCTTAATTTTAAATAGAAAAGGTCCCCTCCGTTATTATTTCCTCCTGCACTCTCATGGTTCTGCCTCTTAATAGATGTGGTTTAAGACGGATGGTAAGGCCACGGAAACATTCTTTTATTTTCCTTTTGATCAGACTCTGGGAGGGATGCGGGGGGGGGGTGGAAGCTCAGTTTGGCTTGCATTTTTTTTAATGTGAACATCCCCAATTTTCACTTCTCCAAAAAAAACACACAAAAAACGCAAAATGGAAAACAGCTATCCTCCAGAGCTTGCAGTTCTCCAAATTTCGCAGTGCAGATTTCCAAACCAAAAATGTGCACATATTAGTGGGGAAGTGTGTACGTAAAAGTGCGTGTTTTCTCCCCCTTGAAAATAACAGAAAAAAGGTGTTTGGGGAAATTGCTTGCATACAAAATATTGCATTTAGCAAAATTGCTTACAGAAATGCATGAATTAGGATAAATGCAGACTGAAACTGAACTTCATGAAGTCTTTTTTCTGAAGAAATCACAAGTTGTAGTTGATGCAAAAGTGTTGCAAAATGGAACTTAAGATTGGAAAACTGAGAAAAACCATAATTGACAGATCCACCCATCTCTAGTCCCTAGTCTACACCTATATCAGAAGAAGGCAGTAGAATTTCAGTGCTCAGTCACTATGATGACTTATCACCTTCCAAGCTGGTTCCAACATGGCAGCAATTTCCTAATATCATAATGGGCAACTGAACCTCTTTACCCTGGCATTCAACACCCGAGATGTACATTTTTAAGAACCCGCCTTATTTTTGTACATTGTTTTAAACTGTTGCTAACATAATGTTTCAATCACTGTACCTCAACCTAGAACCTTAGCATAAAGAGCAGATAATTAATGATGATGTTTATCTGTGCAGTGGCAAATGTTTGCCTGTCAATTTAAAGACTGGCAACCTTACATCATTGTTATCTTACCAGAATGCAATTCTTTTTGCCCTCATTTGAGACTGTGACTTGAGAAACTCAAGCGGTCTTGGTTTATTTATTTTTTAATGCTTTGTGCATCCACATCTATTCTTGCCCCTTTCTAAAATTTATTTATTAGTGTTTTTCTTTTTGTAAATCTACAAAGAATAAAATCAAATCAGGATTAAAGGGTTTTCTCAGGACAGTGTGGGGTGTGTGTGTCCCATTGGCAGAAATGCTGCCCCCTAAAAAAATGGCAGATCAAAGAGGGTCGGTTAGGAGTGAGAAGTGTCACTATTTTCATCTGAGGAATGTTGGAGGGTATGCATCTGGGTGGTCACTGTGAGAACAGGACATTTGTAATAGATGGGCCACTGGCAGTTATGCGCACGGACCCTCTTCCATTGTCTCATGCTACTAAGGCATGCACCTGAATGCTCAAACAGGACTTGTGAAACAGCCCTTAGTCGACCACACTTGCTAAAACTGAGGTTGTTGTTGTTGTTCAGTCATTCAGTCGTGTCCGACTCTTCGTGACCCCATGGACCAGAACACGCCAGGCACTCCTGTCTTCCACTGCCTCCCGCAGTTTGGTCAGACTCAAGTTGGTAGCTTCGAGAACACTGTCCAACCATCTCGTCCTCTGTCGTCCCCTTCAACTTGTGCCCTCCATCTTCCCCAACACCTGGGGCTTTTCCAGGGAGTCTTCTCTTCTCATGAGTTGGCCAAAGTATTGGAGCCTCAGCTTCAGGATCTGTCCTTCCAGTGAACATTCAAGGCTGATTTCCTTCAGAACGGATAGGTTTGAACTTCTTGCAGTCCATGGGACTCTCAAGAGTCTCCTCCTGCACCATAATTCAAAAGCATCAATTCTTCGGCAATCAGCCTTCTTTATGGTCCAGATCTCACTTCCAGCTGAGGTTAGTATGACAATATCAGCCCTTCTCTTCCCCCCCCCCCACTTGTACTCACATCCAGTCTGATTTTTTTTTAAGCTTATGAATTAGGGGAGGGTATGTTCTTTAAAGCTGTCAATCAGGTTCAAAGGGCCGATTTGAAACAATCGCATTGCTGAACGCTCTGCTTATTTCTGTGAAAAGCAGCTTCCCAATCCTTCCCCTCCACCTGGGCAGAATTCAGCCACACCTGGCACTGCCTTCAGAGAACAGCCTGGCTCCTATTGGAAAATAAATTGCATCGAGGCAACACATGCTAGCAATAGCCATTGGATAACGATGCAGTGTTTATTGGCCAGGCTCTTGCTGCTGTCCTTTGAAGTCCCCCCCCCTGATTACTTAAACATTGGGAAAGTTGGATAAGGGCAACTCTTTTGAGAAAATTTGAATTTTAATCGATTCAAGTAATTGCGTCAAAATAATGGACATATAATGAGAAAATGTGTGCCGTCCATGGCATGTGGGGCAGCTGGGGAATGTGTCTGTGGCTGGTCTGGTTGTGCCTCCTAGAAGGGTGTTAAGGAAAGGACCACTTGGGTCATTGGAGAGCCCTGCTCATTACTCCGCAGGAAATGGGAATCAGATGGGCCTGTGCGGCAAGTTCATGGCAGTTCAAAGCAGTTCACTGCATCTAAGAGGAGGGGAGGGGAAAGGAATAACCCAGGATATGGCGAGGGCGAAGAGAAATGTACAATTCTCTTATTAAAGTGGGTGTGAGCAACTTGACACTTGTGCATGTGCGTGTCTGCGGCCGGGAGAGAAGTAAAGGCCCGGGGCAATAGGCTCCTCTTCGTTCCTCTCCACACCCCATGCAAGTTACTGAACTGCACTGCATGCAGACTTCAGAGGACTTCCTCATTTTGCAGATCTCCGCCCACTTGCAGTTGAGAGATCTGCTCCATACCATTGAAATGGCCACATGGGGGAAGAAGCAGGGCTCAGAGGGAGGGCAGAAATGGAGGTGGGGGGCTGTTTCTGTTGCTGTAACATGCAGCAATCTGGGTGACAAACTAAGAAGAAATAGGTGGACAGGATATAACTCTAATTCGTGTTTGCTCGCAATTTTTTTTTTTAAAGCTACAACTCCCGTGATCCTATCAGGAAATGATGTTTTGCACATCTTCAGAGCCTGTTTTCTTTCTTTCCTGCCAGAGGTTACTGCTCCCATTCAAATGCAATTGTCAGAGATTGCTGCTTTACTCCTCCCATCTTGCATAGAGGAGGAGGAGGAGTGATGGAGGAGTGATGGTTTGAGCCCAAGAGAAACTCAAATGGATCTAGACCAGAATCAAAACAGACTGGAAGTATTTGAGCAGGAGTGTTTTCATCATACACTGCCTTTTAGAAATACTCACTGCATCTCTATTGTATTGTATTAACGGACCAGGCAGCTGATAAGAGAGACCTCTGTCCAAGACCCGCAAGAGCTGCTATCCAGGGCTGGCCAAATACATTTTTCTGCCTGAGGCAAAGGACAAGATGGCAGCCGCTCCCATTGAATCATAGAGTTGGAAGAGACCACAAGGGCCATCCAGTCCAACCCCCTGCCAAGCAGGAATGTTCTGAAGCTGACTGCTGAATTTTGATACTGGCGATGTGACAGCATCCTTCATCACACACCTGAGGGCCTCCTGCTGGTTTACAGGGTTCAGGAAAGGCTGTGGTTCACCAAGGTCTGTCCTCCAACCAACACCTCACTGCTATTCCTTGCCTACCAAACCCCCAGCATTTGTTGCCTGAAGCAGCTACCTCATTCTGCTTAACAGTAGAGCTGATTTTGTTGCTGCCAGTCAGAGTAAGGTAGGCAGAACTGGGCTAGATGAATAAGTAACCTGACCTTGTTTGACCACTTCCTGTGCACCTTGGTTTGCATGACAGGAAGCACACGAAAACGAGCGTTTGGAGTTTGGCAGTGTAAAAAAAAACACAAGGAAGCAGCAACACACACAATTTCTAGACATAATGTTGCAAATAAATATGCACAAATGCCCAAGCAAGGGATGGTGGATATAGAGGAGGAGGGGAGAGGGACTCGGAGAGGAAAATCCTTCAATGAAATGTGGATGAAAGCCAACAGAGGACAAAAATACCCCGGTGGATTAAAGTCTCTCTAGCCACACTTAGATGGAAAGATTATGTGAAATTCCTGAATAATGTGGAATAAAAGGGACCCAAAGATCATTAATGATAATCAGAGATTAACATGCACCAAATGCAAGACGGCTGAAGCGGTGTTATCTGCTATCAATTGAACTTATTTTAGCAGCAAAATAAGACAGATTTGCAGCATAATAATGATGATAATACAGATAAATAAGATAACTCTTAAATCTTTAAAGCAATATTGTAAAGTATTTGTAAGACCTTAGTAACATATCTGCAAAGGAATGCCTCTGTGCTGTTATGGATTGAATGTCCCAGATGTAAGAGGAATATAAGGAGGGGGGAGAGAGATTTGGCATCAGTTATCGCCGTCTTAAAGCATCTCCCCCCCCCTTCATTTTACCTCTTAAGGAGATGTCGGGCACTTCCTAGGAAAAGGGGGGGGAGTCAATTGCACCCCTTTCTGTGGCTGTCTCACTGCTTTCTCGTCTGAAAATGGCCAGATCACAGATGGACTGGGGGCCAAATTGTACACATCTGCACAAACAACAAAAAATAGAGGAAGCTAAACTCTTCAGAAAACAACACAACCTTGGTATGAAATCGCAAGGGATTTGTTGCTTGCAGACTCACAATATGGGCTGCCTCAAAGAACAGATTTAACCATGAGCATAGCCAAGATTTTTGTTGGGGGGTGGGTGGGTTCCAGAAGCAACGTGATTGGTCAGTTGGTTAAGTATTTCTACTGTCTTACTTGATTGGGGGGGGCAGCTGCCCCCCCTGCTCTCCCTTGGCTACGCCCATGGGTTTAACAGGCATGTGCAAATGGCAGTGTGGTGTAGTGGTTGGACTGAGACCTGGGAGATTGGAGCTCTAGTCTACACTGAGCTATGAAGCTCATATGGGTGACCTTGGCTGGTCACTGTCTCTCAGCCTAGCCTACCTCACAGGGTTGCTGAGAGGGGGAAATATGGAGAGAGGGAGAACTATGTATGACACCTTGAGCTTCTTGGAGGAAAGGCGGAATACAAATGTAGAAAATAAATAAAATCTTTAAAGAATGCATGCATCTCTCTAAGAGCCAAACTACGCATTATGTTAAGCATGTGCTTAACATAGGGCTGCCTCTGAAGACGGTTCGGAAACTTCAGCGGCCAGGTTGCTCACCTTAGCAAGATGGTTTGAGTATGTTACACTGATCCTGGTGCGACTGCACTGGCTACCAATTAGTTTCTGGGCCCAATTCAAAGAGCTGGTTTTGACCTATAAAGCGTTAAATGGCTCAGGACCACCATACCTGAAGAACCGCCTCTTCCCATATGAACCTACCTGGAACTCTGAGGTCATCTTTCAAGGCCCTCCTTCATGTGCCCCCTCCTTGGGAGACCCCTGGGTAAAGGGCGGTATATAAATTCAAATAATAATAATATGCTGTTAAAAGCAAGTTTGCAACTGGTCACTTTCTTTCTATAGCAAAAGTCAGAAGGGCCCCAAACTGAACAAAAACTGCAGAAAAGAGGAGGCTAACCTTCCCTAAATATCCCCCCCAAAAGGTGCCATTTGCTTTCAAAGTCAAAGCCTCCAATAGCAACTTGAGAACAGATAGCCGCTTTAAATTGCTCAATTGGAAAAGGGGTGGGGGAGAAATGGCTCCCCTCTGCCCCATGGTGCTGCTCTCAGTTAAGGGCCCCAGTGTGCAGCTATCATAGCATTGCAGAGTTGGAAGGGACCCTGGGGGATCATCTAGTCCAACCCCTCGCAATGCAGGAATATGCAGCTGTCCCCTATGGGGATCGAACCTGCAACCTTGGCATTATCAGCACCATGCTCTAACCAACTGAGCTACCCCAGTCTGCTGCAGTAAAGGCAAACATGAGTCAATAAATGGTGTGCAGAATGAGCAATTGGGATCCGAGGCATGCATGCTAATTTTTTACCTTACATGACAGGGAGGGATCAATCCCTGATGCGTGAAAGTTGGGCATAGAAGTAATGAAAAGGGCTACAAAAGGGAATAAAAACAAGAAAAGCTGCACAAATGGGAGGGGCATGCTGATTACCCTTTGCTAGGGTAGCATTTGGGATAGGGTTGGACATACAGGCAACTGCTAGATGGCCACTCCAAAATGGGTCAATGGTCCGCCACTGGAGCACAGTCTACCTTCTACTCACCCCTGAGAGTGAGAGTGATGCTAGAGATCCCTAGACATTCCTGTAGCTACTGGAAGAGCTCTGGGCCCTCCTAGCATGGTCCTACTGCTCATTCACTCATGCGAAATCCCATCTCCTGGACAGCTGTATCCAGGAGTTCTGGCTACAGTTACAGCCCCACAATCCCATGACAAAGGAAGATTTAGATCCCGATGAGCTGGAAAATATCTAGGCACACACACACACACACACCAACATCCTAGCAAAACAGATGTGGAAGAGATCCGTTGATTACTAGAAAACAGTCTTCCAAGGAAATTAGAAACCGGAGCGGGTTAAATTTTTTCCTCCCTTGGCATCTGTGTACAGGCTGGAAGAAGCTGCATATGTTTTAAGAAATAAATGTGTTAAGCCTTGAAATCCAGCCACCCAAAGATTGCAGTTAAACTTTGAGCAGTTCAATGAGCCCCCTTGGAAGGAGGAAAAAAGGAGAAGAAGCTGGTGTTGATTTCAGCCTAGTATTCGGAAATTGCACAGGTGCGAATTCTTAGCGCAGTCTCAGGAAATGAAAGGAGAGGGACAACGACGGCAAATCTTGATGACTGGCCATTTACTTGGACAATTTGCACGACGGAATTTGCACGGACTCAATAGGATCCATATGGAAGCGGCGGCAGAAAACAGTCCGTGGCTTTGATAAGGAGTCTTAGGGAGAGGAAAGGAAATACCAGATGGCTTAATCTTCAGATGCATTGAGCAGCAGGAATTCTTAGTGTAACAGAGTTCTTGGTAATCAGTGGCTCAGAGTATCAGCCCACTAAAAAGGGCACCCTTCTTTTCCCTGGATACTTAAAAAAGGAGGAGGAGGGGGAGGTTTCAACAAGGCTAAAGAGATATGCCTGTTTCTGGCCTCCATGGCAGGATCCAACAGAGGTAGGAAGGAAGGGCAATAGAGTGACCAGGTGCAATGGGAAGATGCCACAGATAGCAATATGAGAGAGACTCAATTTCAGTTCACATTTAAAGGCTAGCCCGCCCAATTCACATTTTGTGAAACAGAATGTGAACCGAAACACAGGCACAGGACAAAACACACACTTTTCTAAATTTTGCAATGCAAAATTCTCCAATCAAGTAAGTGGTGTGCAAAAATGCATATACTAAGACAAAGTGTGCATACAAATTCATATCTTAGTGAAAAATGATGTAGAAAATATTTGGGGAAATCACTTTGCAAATGTATGCATTGCAAAAATACATTCAGAGGCATTTGCACCAAAATGCGGATTAATTTCTACTGGGGCCTGCTTCAAGTGGACAACCCAACAATAACTTATCGATGCAGAAACGTGGTGAGCTAAGATGGAAAACGGAGAAACCAAAACTGACAACAAATCCTGTCTTCCTGTATGCTAAGTTACTCTTGAAAAACTTCAAGTGCAAATAGAATTGTAGAATCATAGAATTGCAGAGTTAGAAAGGACCCTGAAAGGCATCTAGTCCAACCCACTGTGATGCAGGAATCTCAGCAAAAGCATCCATGACAGATGGCCATCCAACATCTGCTTAAAAACTTCCAAGGAAGGAAAGTCCACAACCTCCCGAGAGAGACCATTCCACTGTCAAAGAGAAATAGACTACAGTTAAATTCACTACTGTTGACGTCAACCTTATAGAGAGTTTGGGGTGGGGGGTGGGGGGGGCTTCAGTAGTGAAACCATTTAAATTACTGCCTAGGTTCAATATTCCATAAATACTTAGTAAGCCACATACTAAATAATTTTCTCTGTAGGTAGCTGGATGGGCAGCCTTGGTGAATTAGAACTTTTCTCTAAGCCCAGATCTGCTGGGCAAGCATGTAGACACATGAAGGAGCTATGATGGGAAGCTGGAAGAAGAACTGTCTGCAACTTCCTGGTGTGCAAAGTCCCCTCTCTCTCATGTCAGACAACATGGAATTGACCCCAGAACTAGATGTGAACCTAGATGCGAGCAGGTTTTTCTTTTTTTATCCTCCTCCCCACATCCACAAATATAAATTTCCCCAAAGCCTATGGGAAATAACGCTGGACAACTTTGGCAGCCATTATGTGGTTTGACGGAAAGCAGAGATGCCCCGAGCTGTGAAGGCTGGAACCGGGACAGATCCTCCCAATAAGCTCAGCTCTGCTCTTCCAACGGAGGTTTGCTTCTAATTGGATGTGACACGTCAGCCTCCAACGGCCGGCGGATGTACAGTTCACACAACAGAGGGCCCCCCTACCTCGCTCTCATATGCAGCACACACAAAATCACCAAATTATCCTAAGCTTTTTTTGAACTCCATAGGGCTATGTGGATGGGATTTGTTTGGGGTACTTCGTCTTGGGCCAGGCACACCGTTGCAAATAACTTTTTGGATAGTTTCAGTTCGCTCTGCTTCCAGGGGAAAGAAATTGAGAAACTGGCCTGCAGCAAGCAAATGAGAGCATCATGAGCAACACATATGGATGTGCATGCAGGTGTGGGTGTGGATCTGCACTGAGATGCTTAATTGGCTTCTATTTAATTTGATGGAGGAGGCATGTGATGGACCTTGATGGGGATGTGTCTCTCTCCCACCCAGGGCCATGAGCTACACGCAATGCAACACCTTGAACTAAAGCAAAGGGAAAAAACCGTAGCTCAGTAGCAGAACAGCTGCGTTGCATGTAGAAGGTCTCCTGCCATCTCATGCATCCATTTCCTTCCTCCCTCTCTTGTTTTCCTGTAAGTATTCTAGACTGTATGCCTTTCCAGACAGGAACCGCACAGACACACATTAATTGCAGCTTCAGGTGGGTGTGGAGAAATAACCTTTTGAAATGTGTTTTATTTTATGCGCTTATTATACACATATATGCAATGTATATGAGATCACCTTACGTGTGTAATGAAGACTTAATTTTAAAACACAGAGTTTCCGTTCGTGGCCGGCTGTTGGTTGTTACTTAGGTCTGGTGTGGGGAAAGCAAAGGTCTTTTTACAACAACTAAGAAAATTTAAGCTGCCCCAAGAATTGTTGATCCAATTTTTCAGAGGTACCATTGAAACTGTTCTCTGTAATTCTATTACTGTCTGGTATGGCACAGCCTCTAAGCTGGATAAGAAGATGCTCCAACGAGCAGTAAGAATTGCAGAAAGGGTAATTGGTGTTAGTTTGCCTCCAATAGAGACACTTGCTGCTCGAGCCAGGAAGTGAGCAGAGAGAATTGTCGCAGACCCTTCGCATCCTGGTCATCACCTGTTTGATTTACTTCCATCCGGACATCGTTACAGGACTCTATACACAAAAATGTCTAGGCACAGGAATAGTTTTTTTTCCTTGTGTTGAATTTGTAGTTGTGTGCGGAAGGGAGGTCAGTTGGTGGTATGGGGTTCCTTTGTTGTGCTGTTGTATCGTGAGGGGAATAGTGTTTGTATGAGGTACGCTTCTTTACATTGCAATGTAGTCGAAGCAAAATTCCATGTATGATTGATACTTGGCCAATAAAATTATTCCTTATTCCTTTATACTGAGCTAGAGGATTTTAAAATTACGCTTCTGATTGGCTTGTTGGATAGAAATTATTGGCTACTCGTTGAAAAATGGGGCAGTCGCTCAAATCTGATTGGCTGGAGGGTTGGCTGACACATGGGCAGCGGGGGTTCTACTACTGTTTAGTGAGAGATTGTGACTGGCTTGGAAGGAGGAGGAAGACTAGCAAGAGGGTGTTGAGGATATGGAAAGCCTGCTGATATAGTTTGCAGCAAAGGGCTTAAGATGAAGATTGTTGGAGAGGTCATCTAAGGATGGTGAGGAAGAGTTCAGCAAGGTGTTTCTGGAGCTGACCAGAGAGAGAACTGCCTGAACCCTTGGCTCATAGGACAACCAAGAGAAGTTCTCAGCACCTGGTAGAGGTGAGAAGTGACTTGACTGGCAAATGACAAAGGGTAATTGGCATATAAGTTAAATATAGTTAGGAACGGAACTTTTCAAATAAGCCTTATGTAAGTCTGTATTTGAATGCAACTGGCAATTAAAAGCAAGTACAAGCCTTAGAGAAAACCAGCCAGTTTAAGTGTTTACCTTATCTTACCTTTATTGTTAATAATCAATACTTAACATTTTATTTTCTGACAAAATGTGTCTGGCTGGTTCTGCACTGCGTCTAAAGTGCCTCAGCTACTGGGTTATAGTTAAATGTGCTGGTAAGCAGTATAGTGCAAATATTTGGTGTCTGCGGTCAGAAAGGGAATCAGCAGCGATAATAAAAACTGGTTCTCCATATACTAAAGAGCAGAGTGACACATGGGTTGGAAGTTTTGAATGCCCCTTCCCTGCATGTAGAAAAACAGTGCACAAGAATAAGCTGAACGTTTCCCAGCTGACATGCTCCTTTTTATATGCACATGCACAAACACACCATGCCAGCTTGGAGTGGTACAACTGAGGAAAAGCATAGTCATGTCTTGATTCTGCTGAATGCATCTTTATTCACCTATAACATTTATACCCCACCTTTCGGTCAAGGTATCCTCACAACACCCCTATGAGGTGGGTTAGATTGAGAAAGAGCCACTGGCCCAAGGTCACACAGCATGGCGACTGGAGCACTGGTTTTCCAGGCTCTAGTCCAACACTCTGACCCTTACACTACACCACCCGTTGCCACTATACTGGCTTTGCAAGGAATGCCTATCTTTTTCTTTGTGTGTGGATGCAGAATGCATACAAATAGCATCGTGGGGAAAAGAGAGCTGTACTAAACGTTAGTATTTAGGAGGCATTTGCCCACCCCTCCTTGAGCTCCAGGTGGCTCACAAACAATTAGACCATTTAAAAACAACAAGATATTCCTTGTCGCCCTGGAAAGAAATCCACTAAAGACATGGCCGAACCGTACAGTCTTCATTTAGCCCAGAGCTTATAGTTTGTTCTGCTTAATTACAGGATATTTAGTTCCCTCGTATAATTTATTAGGAAGGCAGGCAATGATAAATTCAAGCTAGCTTTTTCATATATATCTATTTGGGTTTCGGCACTAACTGTCTCCAGATTGTCAGGCATTATCTATGGAAGTGGAGAGCAGCAATTTATAGCTATTTATTTGTAAGTTGTAACCATTGTAAATAAACGAGTGAGTGGAGGCAGAATCGCAGGAGAGAAAATAGCTTGAGGAAAGCCAAGGGAATTTGGGATGGATTATATTGAAGATGGGAAGCAGGTGGGCTTTGATTTAGATAAGCAAGGATGGAGGATGAAAACACAGTGAATTTCCATCTTGTCTTACCATTCCCAAGCCTTAAAGGGGCCTCCCTAGGGAAGCACTGACAATTGCCTTTCCAAATTCTTCCACCCACTATCTTGGGTGTTGTTTGTCTTTTACACACAACTTGATTGGCCGTTCTATAGGTTGCCATGCATGCATGCAAAAAACTCTGCTCCTGTGGTTTCAGAGTTACTGCATGCCTGGGCACTGGGTGGCTGCTTATGCATTCCTAAAGAGTGACCTGTTAAGTATAATTGTTTAATTGACACTGAAATGGACAGTGCCTGTGTGTATTGCTGGAGGGGTTTAACTGGGAAATTCCACTGAAGCTAAAGAAGAGCAAGACTGCTCTCTAAGCACCTAGATGGGTTGGTAATTAACTGTTATTGTTCTCTGCTAGCTAGCACATGAGTGTTTAACCTTAGATCACATGAGAGGGTATTGAATGGCAAATCCCCATCTTGGGTAATTGGTCTTTGGTCTTTTGTTCCCAGGCTCCGTGGGAAAACGATGTGATAAAGATGCCTCTCATGGAAGCACACAGCCTTGGGGCTGGACTGCAGGCTAAGGGGGTGGGGGAGATGTATCTGTCAGCTCTGTTTATAAGTTATTTCAAAGAGAAGACTATCCCCTGCAAAGTAGGGCAGTAATGGTTGAAGGCAGTAATAGTTGCTTCCAAATACCAGTTGCTGGAAACTGCAGAAGGGGAGAGAGCTTCTGTGCTTAAAGGATTCCTACAGGCATTGGTTTGGCCCTTGTGAATCACAGAATAATAGAATTGGAAGGGACCCTAAGGATTATCTAGTCCAACTCCCTGCAATGTAGCTGTCCCATATGGGGATCAAACCTGCCACCTTGGTGTTATGAGCACCACACTCTAATTAACTGAGCTATCCAGTTAGTTATAACATTCTTAACATCTGTGAGTTCTTTGTTAGCCAACCAAACTTTGCATCTTGTCCTGCCTGGTAAGTCAAATGCTAGATCAAAGCAGCACATGCATATTTGTTCTTCCATCACATCCATCCATCCATCCATCCATCCATCCATCCTTCGCCTTACAGAACAGGATGCTAGACTAGATGGGTCATTGTCCTGCTGCAGCAAAATCTTGTGTTCTGTAAGCAAAATCTTGTGGAAGAAGCACATGCTGTAGTTAAACTATAGAACTTGCTTCCACAGGAGACATTGATGGCCACTAACTCGAATGACTCTAAAAGAAGATTAGACAAATTCATGGAGGAGAAGTCTACCAGTGGCTAGTAGGCATAATGGCTATGCTCTCCCTCCACTGTCAGAGGCACTATGCCTCTGAATGCCAGTTGCTGTGGCATTCAGGTCCTCCTTTTGGGCTTCTCATGGGCATCTGGTTGGCCACTATGAGAACAGGATGCTGGACTAGATGGGCTACTGACCTAATCCAACGGCCGCCTCTTATGTTTCTAAGGCACACAGCCACCCCAGCTGGGCAGGTTTTTCATCATGCAATGGTTTAAGGACTTCTAGTTGATGAAACAATGGAAAGAAGGATTATCCCAGGCCAACAGCACGGGGAAAGAGTTTCCAAGTTTCAAATCCTGAGGCTAAGATCTGGTCTAGACAAACAGCTCATTGTGTGGTAAGCTGGAATCTGCCACTTCAGACCACAGGTTGGGGGAACTGCATTTCTTGAATGTTTCTCCCACATGAAAAGAAAAGAAATTTGCTGCATAGAAAACCAGGACGTCAGGGAGAAAGCTTCTCTAGAATCATCCTCCCTGGTATCTAGCTTTCACTTCACAGTGCAAGTTTTATAAAGGGGAGCACCAATTACATAATTCCCCATGGCTGCTTCCTGCCAGGTGTTTATGGTGGGACTGGTGGCCCTCATGCTTGGAAACAGACTGCAGCATCCACACAACATCATTGTCATCAAAATGCCAGCCCATATATCCTCCCACCACCAAGAAAAAAAAATCTGGAAAGCAAAGAAACAATAGCCCCACAGTAAATTATCCATTTGCAGTATTAAGCCCCTGTCTGAAAGCATCCATAGCTCGAGAATAGGCTGACCACATTATGAGCTATGACCTTAGCCATGAGCCTTGCTTGCAGCAACCTAAAAGCTACTGATCACCAGATCAGCCCAAGCACTGGTTTAAGAAATGAGCCATTCATGGAAGCACTGGGTGCAACAGCCTTATCAAACAATGTCTGCTTGGTTTCCCGTGTGTGTGTGTGTTCTTGTCTTGTCATTTAATTTTTACAGCGCCCTTGATCTCTGCTTGTGGGTACCACCATGGCTTACCCCTGTGCAGTAAAGTTGGCTGTCTCACAAGATCACTCCATCGTCAGCCACATGAAAGGCAAGGCAGAGGCTTCCAGGCTCCTGGAGCCAGCTGGAACGCCCGGATGGGGTTGCTGAGTTCAGCATCACGTAGACATACTTTTGTGCAATCCGTTTACACAGAGGGCTTCTTCTTTGGCACGGCAGATGAAGTCAGCACTTTCGGGGGGAGGGCAGCGATCTGCTTACTTCTGAAAACAAAATATACTCTGTCCTGGGTGTTCTAAGTATCAGCAGGAGGCTTCTTTTCAGCGACCAAATGCGAACTTTGTATAGCAGCCCCCTATTTCAGTTGAAAGTAAGTCCCACACTGAACTAAATTAAACTCAGGCTCCATCTGCACTATATATTGAACACAGTCATTAAGCAATCATGGCTTCCCCCAATGAATCCTGGGAACTGCAGTTTGCTAAGGGTACTGAGAGACCCCTATTCCTTTCACAGAGCTAAAATTTCCAGAGTGGCTTAACAATCACTCTCTCCTCTCAGGAGGGTCCTGAGTCTCCTAGTAACTCTCAGCCCCCTTAGCAAACCACTGTTCCGATGATTCTTCGGGGGGAAACCCAGACTGTTCAGAGTGGCATGACCTTGCTTTATGTGTGTCAGGGAACTGCGCCCAGCAGGGCGGGAGGTCTTGTTGACGTACCGAGAGCCCCGACACCTCCTCAGTAGTGAGACCTCTTCAAGCGGGAAAAGCGGCACCTCCACCAGCGGGGAGGGGCAGGCTGGAAACAGCCAGGCGAGACAAAGGCTTGGAGATGCTGCTGAGAGCCCCAGCACGCCTCATGGGTTTCGCTTTGAGGGCAGCACACCACTTCTGTCGCCCCAGTTGCACAGAGGGGTCAAAAGGAGACCGGGGAGGTCTCCTTTGGGGTGCTGAAATTCTTATATTGGGGTCACAGCCGGAAACCAGCACTCCCGGATTCTGCAAGTGACTAAGAGGGTCATGTTTTCATGTTCTCTGCACTGTAAATAGTCTGCACCATTAAACTGTTAAAAGACAGTTTAGACTCATGTCTGATTACTCATGAGCAACCCTAACGCAGACCTGACAGTGTGCATTGTGCAGATGGTCTTACTTCAGAGCAGATATGCCTGTCCTGCACCACATGGTCAAAGAATAATAGAACTGTAGAGTTGGAAGGGACCATGAGGGTCACCTAGTCCAATTCAGGAATCTTTTGCCCAACGTGAGGCTTGAACCCATGGCCCTGAGATTAAGAGTCTCATGCTCTACCGACTGAGCTATCTTGAATGAGCTAGAGGAAACGAGCCTCTTGCCAGAAATTTCCAGTCTGCTTTTGCTACTCTGTGTGAAATGGAAGTAGGGGTGCCGGCCCACCCTTCTCCTCATGCAGCAAAATATGTTGGACTGCCCTCAAGTGCTAGACCAAATTATCTCCTTCTTGATACACAGAAAAAGCATCACACAATTATCTAACGATTCTTTGTTGGAAAGGCTAAGTTGTTGGTTTCTTTCTTTCAACGTAATTCCCTGCCACAACAAATACCTTTACATACAGTTGCACACACCCTCAGTCCTGTGTGTGTGGGCAGAAGAACCTAGAATTAGTTCTCTATTATTATTTTGTTTAGTTCAGTTTGTTTAGACCCAGGTGGCACTGTGGGTTAAACCACAGTCTAGGGCTTGCTGATCAGAAGGTTGGCAGTTCGAATCCCCGCGACTGAGTGAGCTCCCATTGCTCGGTCCCTGCCCCTGCCCACCTAGCAGTTCGAAAGCACTTCAATGTGCAAGTAGATAAATGGGAAGGTAAACAGGGTTTCCGTGCGCTGCTCTGGTTTGCCAGAAGCGGCTTTGTCATGCTGGCCACATGACCCGGAAGCTGTCTGCGGACAAACGCCGGCTCCCTCGGCCTATAGAGTGAGATGAGCTCCGCAATCCCAGAGTCGGACACGACTGGACCTGATGGTCAGGGGTCCATTTACCTTTACCTTTACCTTTTAGATCAGTTTGTTTTTTAATTGCATTATGAAAAGTCTTTAAAATACTGTATTTTATTACAAAAAAAGAACCTAGAATGAGTAGATGCTTTACTACTCGTTTGGCCTGGGGAGAAAACCTGCCCTGGTTCATACATATACTACACAGCAAGCTCTTTTCTTCTACAGCGGTAAAGAACTATGCTTTTAGATGAAGGCAGGCTTATTTTATACCACTTAATTGAAAACAACAATATGAGTAATGCTCACATACAGATGTACCACAGTTCAAACCGCTGGTGAAAAAACATTTTTAAAAAACCAACCCTGTGGAAAAACCCACAAAAGTTCCTCTAGACAGAGGATCACTTTGAAATGTCTCTTTTATATTCTCCCTCTTTAAAGCAGAGGTAAGGAACCTCTGCCCCTCCAAATGTTGCTGGACTACAACTCCCATCGCGCCATGCAAGCTGGGGCTGATGGAAGTTGGGACTCCAGCTACATCTCGAGAGCCGCAGACTCCCCACCACTGCTTCAAATAAATATTTAACTTTATAACCATATTTTGAACTTAATATGATTACCAAAGTCCAAGGGATGCATGGTGTTTGTTTAAATGAAACTCTAGTCCCCCTCTACCAAACAAATCACAGAATATGGCTTAGGGTTGGTGATTCTGTTCATTTTGGATTTTCTTCGTTTTCCATTTTTCAAAGTTCAACGTTCCACATTTCTAAATCGGCTTGCTATTATTATTTTTTAAAGTCCTTGTGAAAGTTTACAAGCACTTCAGCAGACATTTACCCTAATATTCACAATTTCGCACGCACTTTTGCCTGAAAGACACACTTTTGTAAAGCAATTTACCTTTGGTGTAGTTTTCGCCAATATATGCATTCTGATGCACACCTAGTTTGCCCTGAAATGTCCTCCCACACACAGACTAGATAAAAAAAAACACCAAAATACAGTGGTGCCCCGCTAGACGAATGCCTCGCTAGACGAAAAACTCGCTAGACGAA
This sequence comes from Lacerta agilis, assembly GCF_009819535.1. Lineage (NCBI taxonomy): Eukaryota > Metazoa > Chordata > Lepidosauria > Squamata > Lacertidae > Lacerta > Lacerta agilis. Next base: position 12,690,340 of record NC_046322.1, on the reverse strand, counting down.
GGCATTCGTCTAGCGGGAGGCTGCCCCGCTAGACGAAAAAGTCTATGGGGCTGCCTCGCAAGACGAAAATTTTTCGTCTTTTTTTTTCGTCTAGCGAAAGTGCGGCTGTCATTGCCGCTTCGCTAGACGAAAAACCCTCTAGACGAAAATTTTCGCAGAACGAATTATTTTCGTCTAGCGGGGCACCACTGTAAAACAAAGAAAAAAAAAGCCCTAATACAAACCTCACATTTCCCACCCCCCATTAGCTTTTAAAACATGCAGTGTTCAAAATACATACATTAAACTAAGTGCAAATGAGGAAAGGCTCAGTTAGTTCCTTTCCTTTTGCTTGGTTGGAGATTACGACCCTGACTCATGGACTTGGAGAAAGAGGAAAAACAGGACCAAGCTGAACTGTTGTGGTCAAACTGTGACATCTGGCAGGCCTAATTATCCTCCAGGTGTTTTGGTCACAGTTAATTAAGTCCTAGACTGGTGAGTATATCCACACTAACAGACCTTGCCATGGAGGGTCATTTGCAAATTACATTCACAGCCCTTTTGTGCTGGATACTTAGGAGATTGAGGAGGGGCAAAGGGGGGGGGATGGAGAAAGAAGAGGACTGGGCTTTGCAAATTTGCAAGCACCAAACAAGAAGAGAAAGATGCAAAGTGTTTACAAACACAGGGATGGTGAGAAACAGTTTTTGTTACATGCCTTGGGGCTTGGTTCACAGATTGCCTGTGAGAACAGCCTCAGGTCAAACACCATCAACTCAACGGAGTTTTCTTATTGCTCCCCATTACCTGGGCTAACAGCAATGTGCGGTGTTTGCTGGTGCAAGGAAAAAATATAGAAAGGAGAATTCCTGGAAGCCAAGATCCAAATTTGGGGAAGGTACTCTTTGGTGAGAAAACTTCAGCAGAGACTTAAAATCATGAAATATGCAGCAAATTAAAGCATAGAAATATAGGCTATTAGATGTTTAAAATAGATGCCCTTTAAAGTGAGTTCCAAAATGTCCCCTTTAAAAGTTTCTTCCCAAAGCTTCCCACTCACCCCAGCATAGCAAAACGTCTGGCAAGTTAAAAAATTGTTTACTTACAAACTCTCCAAAGGTCAGGTGCATGTGCTTCAGAAAGTTGCACAGGCCATAAAACTTGGCTTAGTTACAAAATGGTGAAAGTTCTTAGATTATTGGTATAGGAATTTGAGAGGCTCAAAAGAGTCATGTGGTCTGAGTGCAGCAACCAGCTCAAACATCTTCACATCATTGCATTCACATGTAGAGGGGGTGGGGGAGAGAACAAAGACCAGTTCCTCTCAAGGTGAGGGGAAGTGGACATAGCTAAGCCTAGGAGGGCAGCTTACTCTATGGTATTAACCCCTTCAGGTGTTAATTAGACTTAAGCATGTTGGTTACATGAGACTGGTTATCTCACAGCGTCCCCCTTCCCTCCTCTAAGTGGCACCAGTGTGGAGTATACTTCATCCCTGTAGTGGCAGAGGACACAAATAAGTGATTAAACTCTTTCCAGGAAAACCGCCCCCCAAAGAATAGCTATGTTGAAGCGGACGCGGGCGGTGCTGTGGTCTAAACCACAGAGCCTAGGGCTTGCCGATCAGAAGGTCGGCAGTTCGAATCCCCGCGACAGGATGAGCTCCCATTGCTCAGTCCCAGCTCCTGCCAACCTAGCAGTTCGAAAGCACATCAAAGTGCAAATAGATAAATAGGGCCCACTCTGGCGGGAAGGTAAACGGCACTTCTCTGCACTGCTCTGGTTCGCCAGAAGTGGCTTAGTCATGCTGGCCACATGACCCAGGAAAACTGTCTGCAGACAAACGTCGGCTCCCTCGGCCAGTAAAGTGAGATGAGCACCACAACCCCAGAGTCGTCTGCGACTGGACTTAACTGTCAGGGGTCATTTACCGTTACCTTTTTATAGCTTTGTTAGACTGCTCCTTTAGGTTAGCTTCTCCAGGTGATTGCAATACAAAGTTCCGAATATTGGGAGTTCCTCTCTAGACTGAAGTAAAACACTGAAATATTTTCTCTCTCCCCCAGCCCTTCTTTCACTATACGGGCAACAACTGTGTACAATTTTGGTTGCCTCACATGAGAAAGGATTTTGTGGAGCTGGAAAAAGTTCAGAAAAGGGCAAGCAGAAGGATCCTGGGGTGGAGCAATACATCTATGAAGAAGCTGTGGTGTTAGGGACTTTTTAGTAAGATGTGACTTGACTTGATAGAGGTTTGTAAAATTAGGTATGGCATGGAGAAGGTGGATAGAGAAAAGTTTTTCTGCCTCTTTCATAGCACTAGATAGTCATCTAATGAAGCGGAATGTTGGAAGATTCACGACATATCAATTATGAAACTTGCTCAACAGGAGGCAGTAATGGCCACTAACCTAGGTAAAGGGACCCCTGACTGTTAAGTCCAGTCGTGGACGACACTGGGGTTGTGGCGCTCATCTCGCTTTACTGGCCGAGGGAGCTGGCGTACAGCTTCCGGGTCATGTGGCCAGCATGACTAAGCCGCTTCTGGAGAACCAGAGCAGCGCATGGGAACGCTGTTTACCTTTCCACCGGAGCGGTACCTATTTATCTACTTGCACTTTGACGTGCTTTCGAAGTGCTAAGTTGGCAGGAGCAGGGACCGAGCAATGGGAGCTCACCCCGTTGCAGGGATTCAAACCTCTGACCTTCTGATTGGCAAGCCCTAGGCTCTGTGGTTTAACCCACAGCGCCACCCGTGTCCCACTAACCTAGATGGCTTTAAATAACAATTGGACAAATTCATGGAGGATAAGGCTTTCAATGATGGCTATGCTCTACCTCCACAGTTGGGGGAGGTAGTAATGCTTCTGAATACCAGTTGCTGGAACAGGAGAGGAGAGCTGCTTCGTGGTCTGATTCTGCTTGCAGATTTCCAACAGGCATCTGGCTGGCCACTGTGAGATCTGGATGTTGGACTAGATGGGCCATTGGTCTGATCCAGCAGGCTCTACTTATGTTCTTATGGCAAAGGGGCATAGTTATTTAGCTCACGAAATTGGTTGTATCCAATGTTCTCTGCCCCCTTGTGCTCTTGCAAATGAGTGAGCCTTAATACTGTGTGCAGCAGAGGGAATCCCACACAGGCTAGTGGAAACTCACTGCACATCCGTTGGTGCACTTTATTGTGCAACAATGTCACCAGCAACCTATTAATGCATTGCCCTGTGCAACAACACTCTTCTGGTGCAAAACATTTCACCAGCAGTACAAGTCGACGGCCAAGTGACTTTAACTTAGTGCTGCATTGGATTGTTGTTGTTGTTCAGTCGTTCAGTCGTGTCTGACTCTTCGTGACCCCATGGACCAGAGCATGCCAGGCACGCCTATCTTTCACTGCCTCCCGCAGTTTGGCCAAACTCATGCTGCTGCATTGGATACAGCCCACTAAACATTACTCGGGCTGGATTTTTCTTTTTAAAAAGGACGAAAGTTCACCAAGTTCATGCTTATACTGTACTAACATTTACAAACAGTGAAGCAAGCAAGTTGAATGGGATAAATGCTCTCAGTTTCTGTAGGCTAATGCAAACATCTTAGATGTTTCCAGAAGGAGCCCTTCACCTTAGAGTTGCGGTTGGTGCTTTTCTTCACTGTTTATCTTGTCTCGAGTAGAGGCTGGAGGTCCTTAGCCATGTGCTCCATCTTCTCTGTTTCCTCCAGCGTCTCTCCCCAGGGGCTGACGTGAACAGCAAAAGAACTGTGTACACAAAAGATTTCGCCCTGCTATATTTCCTCCTCTAATATGTTGCACCATTCTTCCCACATAAGCTCTCAGGAGGACGTTCTCCTTGACTTCCAGAGGCTGTTGGACAGGTGGCAATTTGAATGGTGACAATAGACACGAAGTATTTGCATCTGAACAGGTTTCCTGTTTAAACTCAAAGTTCTTGAGAAATAGAAAGATGAAATTTCAGCTGTGGGGGGAAATACATTTTACTGCAGCAAGTGTCAGTGTATATATCAACCCCACCTAAATAAGCAATCAAAAGATTGCCCATTCTCGCTGTATCAATGTAATAATAAAGGTGATCACAACAATAGTAGAAGGAAATGAAACAATTCTTGCAAGGTAGCAGAGATTTGGAGCTGGACCATCAAGAAGGCTGATCGCCGAAGAATTGATGCTTTTGAATTATGGTGCTGGAGGAGACTCTTGAGAGTCCCATGGACTGCAAGAAGATCAAACCTATCCATTCTCAAGGAAATCGGCCCTGAGTGCTCACTAGAAGGACAGATCCTGAAGTTGAGGCTCCAGTACTTTGGCCACCTCATGAGAAGAGAAGACTCCCTGGAAAAGACCCTGATGTTGGGAAAGATGGAGGGCACAAGGAGAAGGGGACGACAGAGGATGAGATGGTTGGACTGTGTTCTCGAAGCTACTAACATGAGTTTGGCCAAACTGCGGGAGGCAGTGAAGGATAGGCATGCCTGGCGTGCTCTGGTCCATGGGGTCACGAAGAGTCGGACATGAATGAATGACTGAACAACAACAAAGCAGAGATTTGAATGTACCCGCTGCCACAGTGTGCAAGAAAAGTAGCGGTGTTCAAAGGAATTCCAGCTCAGAGCCAGAATACTGGCCCTATTCAGGTGTGCTATTGCTGTGTTCGCATTACTTTAGAGATTTCTAGACCACTCTTCATTAAAATAACCCCAGAGCAGAGTACCTTATAAGAAACATAATATGAGAGACAGAAACCTGAGGAAAATTAAAACATCAGCAAGAACAACAATCAGGGGAGGGTGAGTGACACATGAGGGAACAGTGCTAAGGTGAATGGTTTTTCTTGCATTTTTCCTGCCTCCTCTCCCTTGCACCTCTAAATCTCTTCTGGGCTCCCCCCCCATAACCCCCCAGAGCAGATTTGTGGGTGGTGTGGGTTGGAGGGAGGAAATTCCCCTTGTGCTAGTGGGAATTCTTGCTTTGGTTCTCGCTAGCACAACAATTTAGCTGAATATGGACTGTTGTTTATTGTTTTACGCAGCCCATCCTGGGATGGCTTGCTTGACGAAGGGCGGGATAAAAATGAAATAGGAAAGAGAGCAGGAGGAAGGGATATAGCCATCATGATTTGATGCCATTGGTAGACTTACATGGAGTTGGCTGGCGATCACAGCTGAGAAGCTAACAATAACATCACTGATGAAAGGAACAGCAGCAAGCATCTTTCACTACATTTGATTTCACAGGGCGTGCTAAGCTCGTGTTCAATGGGGATTAAAAGGTGCTTAACTTCCCCTGGATCCCCCTGCCAAAATGATGAGCCAGCATCACAAAGCCTTCTGCTGCTCTTGCCCTTCTGTGAACTACGGCAGGTTCCACATACACAACCCCACAGGCTGAACATGCACGCCGTGTGTTTATTTGTTTCTTTGACCTGGATCATGGACCTGGAGAGGGCGGGGCTAACAGTGCTGATGTGCCCTGAAGGAAGTTAAGTGTATTGTCTTCTCACCTGTTGTCTTTGTCCATGGAGTTTTCTTGGCAGGGATACTGGAGTGTCTTGCCAGTTCCTACTCCAGGTGGATCACGTTTGGTCCAAACTCTCCACTATGACCTGTCCATCTTGACCTGTCCATAGCTTCCCTGAGGAATTCAAGCCCCTTCGCCACGACAAGGCAGTGATCCATGAAGGGGAAGAACCTTTTAATGAGGGTGAAAGAGGAGAGCGCAAAATATGGTCTGAAGCTCAACATCAAAAAAACTAAGATCATGGCCTCTGGTCCCATCACCTCCTGGCAAATAGAAGGGGAAGAAATGGAGGCAATGAGAGATTTCACTTTCTTGGGTTCCGTGATCACTGCAGATGGTGACAGCAGTCACGAAATTAGAAGACGCCTGCTTCTTGGGAGAAAAGCAATGACAAACCTAGACAGCATCTTAAAAAGCAAAGACATCACCTTGTCGACAAAGGTCCGTATAGTTAAAGCTATGGTTTTCCCAGTAGTAATGTACGGAAGTGAGAGCTGGACCATAAAGAAGGCTAATCGCCGAAGAATTGATGCTTTTGAATTATGGTGCTGGAGGAGACTCTTGAGAGTCCCATGGACTGCAAGAAGATCAAACCTATCCATTCTCAAAGAAATCAGCCCTGAGTGCTCACTAGAAGGACAGATCCTGAAGTTGAGGCTCCAGTACTTTGGCCACCTCATGAGAAGAGAAGACTTCCTAGAAAAGACCCTGATGTTGGGAAAGATGGAGGGCACAATGAGAAGGGGACGACAGAGGATGAGATGGTTGGACAGTGTTCTCGAAGCGACTGGCATGAGTTTGGCCAAACTGCGAGAGGCAGTGAAGGATAGGCGTGCCTGGCGTGCTCTGGTCCATGGGGTCACGAAGAGTCGGACACGACTGAACGACTGAACAACAACAACAACAACAACAACAACTTCTCACCTGCCCATGCAGGCTTAGAGCTGCCTTGGAGCTCCATGAACACAGGGGCCAGGTAAATGGCTGGGGTTCCATTGAAAGCTCACACATCACCTGTTTTTAAAAAGTTACATTGGTTGCTCCTTCCTGGTCCAACTAAAGGTGCTCACACTAGTGTTAAGTAGTAGTAGTAATAGTAGTAGTAGTAGTAGTAGTAGTAGTAGTAGTAGTAGTAAGGTAAAGGTAAAGGGACCCTTGACCATAAGGTCCATTCACGAACGACTCTGGGGTTGCAGCGCTCATCTTGCTTTATTGGCCGAGGGAACCAGCATACAGCTTCCGGGTCATGTGGCCAGCATAACTAAGCCGCTTCTGGCGAACCACAGCAGCGCACGGAAACGCCGTTTACCTTCCCGCTGGAGCAGTACCTATTTATCTACTTGCACTTTGACGTGCTTTTGAACTGCTAGGTTGGTAGGAGCAGGGACTGAGCAATGGGAGCTCATCCCATTGCAGGGATTCGAACCGTCGACCTTCCGATCAGCAAGCCCTAGGCTCTGTGGTTTAGACCACAGTACCAATAATAATTTTATTATTTATACCCCGCCCATCTGGCTGGGTTTCCGCAGCCACTCTGGGCGGCTCCCAACAGAATATTAAAAACACAATAAAACTTCAAACATTGAAAACTTCCCTAAACAGAGTTGCCTTCAAATGTCTTCTAAGAGTCAGATAGTTGTTAATTTCTTTGACATCTGATGGAAGGGCATTCCACAGGGCAGACACCACTACTGAGAAGGCCCTCTGCCTTGTTCCCTGCAACCTCACTTCTCGCAGTGAGGGAACCACCAGAAAGCCCTTGGAGCTGGACCTCAGTGTCCGGGTTGGACAATGGACGAGGAGACACTCCTTCAGGTATACTGGGCCGATGCCATTTAGGGCTTTAAAGGTCAACACCAGCACTTTGAATTGTGCTTGGAAACGTACTGGGAGTCAGTGTAGGTCTTTCAGGACCGGTGTTATATGGTCTCGGCGGCCACTCCCAGTCACCAGTTAAGGTCCTAGTTTATTTATATCTGAAAGTTCCCTCATTCCCTACAGAACCTCTTAGGTGTTGAGATCAGCAGAGGGGACCCTCCTGGTACTGTTAGTTCCACCACCTTCAGAAGATTGTGGGAGAAGGATCTCTCTGTGGCAGCCCCTAAACTGTGGAATTACCTCCCCACAGAGGTGTGTCTGGCGCCATCTTCATATGCTGAAGGCTCACCACTTTACCTTGGTCTTTAGCACTTGGGTTGAATGTTTTTTTAGCATCTATCTGTCCTGAGTGCACCCAAGGATGACAACTGTTTGGAAGTATAGTTCTTTATTGGCACAACACTTGATGACACCAGCTCCTAATGTGCAAGGGTGATGCACACCACTCCTCCTTATTAGCTAGCAAGGCATCTCCTTCTTCAGACTTATGCTCTGACCCAGACTGTTGGCGCGGCAGCACAACCATGCCCCTCTCAGCTCACTTAAACCCCGTCTGATGTGATGTGTGCAAGCAACTGGCATCTTCTCCTGCACAGCACATCCAGCTGCTCCTGTCGCTTTAAGCCCACCCCCCTTTTCCTTGGCGACAGCAGGGGAGGAGATGGAGGAAAGTCTAAGGGCCCAACTCTCTCTGGTACTGATACTTCCACCTCTGCGCTTCCTTGCAGCTCTCCTGCCCCCTGTCTACTCTCCTCCTTTCTCTGACTGCCCAGACTCTTCCTTTTCCTCCACCCTCCAGCTTCTGCCTCATGAGTGGCACAGAGACCTACAAATCGCTGCCCCCTTCCCAGAGCATCCTCCTAACCCCTCTGCTCACCCTTCAGACTCCTGCCTGCCCCTGACACCAACCTATCCCTGTGATTTCAATTTGTTTTAAGCTGCTCTTAATGTTGTATTTTAAATCATAGTGGGGGCCCCATGCCCTGGGACCTTAGGGTGAAGGGCTGTTAATACATCGCAATCAAAATGATCACAGTCTTCCTTTTTCTATCACATGCCACATGACGATGTGGGATTCCCTATACGCTCTAGAATAAAGTTTACTTGTGAGGTGGGAGTTGACCGTGCACAGAAACTGGCTCTGCCCTTGCCGGATTAGGGCAGTCATGTTTAAAACCTCGCCATCGGCAATTTGATCTCATTTTAGAACGCTTAATTTGCAGTTTCTTAGCGATGATTGTCACCAGCTTCAAGCAACGGGAAGTATTGTGTGTCCCTCCCCCTGCCCCCGCGGCTTCCTTGCCAAGGTAGTGTTAAATTAAAATGTTATAAAGCCATTCAGATGCATTAGTGCCATGTACTTAATTTTATTGGTAACATGCTCTTCTGCTTTTGATCATGCATGCTCGTCTGAGACACACCGTAAATCACTGCAGGCTAATCCGGGCTTGCTATAATTAAATTCTTCTATTCACATTTCTCTCGGAAGAATCACTGAGAACAGAAATAATAATAATAATAATAATAATAATAATAATAATAATAATAATAATAATAATATCTGTCAGTGCCAGGCTCATGTGACTGGTTTTATTTTCCTGGCCATTTTGCATCGTTCGAAATCAAGTGTGCTCACTTTTCATCTGTGGCATGACCTTGGGCATGGTGGTGACATGCTGGGGGGGGAGCACTTTGAAAGAGATCCATCCTTGGGTCCTGTGCAAAAATTTTCCAGGGAAATAAAATTAATTTAAGTTTTCACCATCATGCATAGATTTTCTACATTATTATTATTATTATTATTATTATTATTATTATTAGTTGAATAGCTTTAGCATACACAGAAGGCTGATCGCCGAAGAATTGATGCTTTTGAATTATGGTGCTGGAGGAGACTCTTGAGAGTCCCATGGACTGCAAGAAGATCAAACTTATCCATCCTTAAAGAAATCAGCCCTGAGTGCTCACTGGAAGGGCAGATCCTGAAGAGGATGAGATGGTTGGACAGTGTTCTCGAAGCGACTAGCATGAGTTTGGCCAAACTGCGGGAGGCAGTGAAAGATAGGCGTGCTCTGGTCCATGGGGTCACGAAGAGTCGGACACGACTGAACGACTGAACAACAACAAAAGCATACACAGAAATCAAGAGTTTTGTGTTACTTTTGTAGGAAATGTATACTTTTTCTGCATTCTGCAATTTCCTCTTATTATTTTTATCATCGTTATCATTAGCTATTATTCTCCGCCCTTTGATTTAATGTGAAATTGGCTTCAGTCAGACAGCTGCTCATAAGACTCAAACACACACCCTTAACATTGGTGTGGTAGAAAATGAGTGCGAGAGAAAGCTTTTAATAAGGGTTTAGTTGTGGGTTTCTCAATAAGCCATGAGTCAGGAGAGGCTCATGTTAGCACATGCTCTGGAATATTATTGCATGCACGAAGAATACCATCTGGTCCTTGACTGGTATAGGCGAGGACTGCAGAGGAGTTATCCCAGCCACCCCTTCTGCAGACCCTCTTTTCCTGCAGTAAATAACAATATATTAGGACCCATTACGTTGCAAGAGAGGATGCGGGTGGCGCTGTGGTCTAAACCACTAAACCTCTTGGATTTACCGATTGGAAGGTTGGCGGTTTGAATCCCTGCAACGGAATGAGCTCCTGTTGCTCTGTCCCAGCTCCTACCAACCTAGCAGTTCGAAAGCACGCCAGTGCAAGTAGATAAATAGGTACCGCTGTGGCGGAAAAGGTAAATGGCATTTCCATGCACTCTGGCTTCTGTCACAGTCTTGTGTTGCACTGGAAGGGGTTTAGTCATGCTGGCCACATGGCCTGGAAAGCTGTCTGCGGACAAACGCTGGCTCTCTCACCCTGAAAGTGAGATGAGTGCCGCAACCCCATAGTTGCCTTTGACTGGACTTAACCATCCAGGGGTCCTTTACCTTTACCTTTTACCTACAAGAGAGGAAGCCAATGTGCCACCCTCTGATTGGGCGGAGAAGTAAGCTGAATACTGTAGGATAGGATTAGGAGACTGAGCCCGCTTTCCCATAATCTGGCCAGTAACTAGTTTTGCTGTAGAACAGGGATGGTATATATGTGGTCCTCCAGATGTTGTTTCACAACAACTCTCCTCATCCCTGGTCATTGGCCATGCTGGCTTGAGCTGATGTGAGTTAGAGTCCAATAACATCTGGAGGGTGCCATGTTGACTAGTCATGTGTTACAACAACACATATGTCTTTGTTTGCTGCATCTGATGCCGAGTCTGGCAGTGATGGCTATACAGATGTTCCAGGTTCAGGTGCACGATACCTCCAAACAGCAGGAAGATGGTTGCCCTTGTCCCCTGCTCCTGGGCTTCCCCAAAGCTGCATAGATAGCTCAGTTGACTAGAGCAAGGTGCTGATAGCACCAAGGTTGTAGGTTCGATTCCCCAAATGGGACAGCTGCATATTCCTGCATTGCACTGGGTTGGACTAGATCCCTTCCAACGCTATGGTGATTCTATGATTTGGCTGGCCATTGTGGGAAACAAGACGAGCCTTGTGAAGGAATAAGGAATAAGGAATAATTTTATTGGCCAAGTATCAGTCATACTTGGAATTTTGCTTCGACTACATTGCAATGTATAGAAAAGCGTACCTCATACAAACACTATTCCCCTCACGATACAACAGCACAGCAAGGTGGCTTCCACTTACAGAAGAGCTCCTGCATAAGGGGACTTTCTCATTCACAGAGAGCCAACCTATGGATGAAGAAGGATCATGCGTTATACCTGTTAAAAGTGTGCCACTTCAGGGCACAGATGAGAAAATGCATGTTTGAATCTTCCCCCCTGCAGAAGATATCCCCTGCACATAGAAAACTATCAACCTAGAGGAAAGGTTTCTAACCTTAAACCCATTTCCCTAATGTGTCTGTTATTTCAGTCCAGGATGTGTGTTTTGAAACAGGAATTCCCGACCTTTTGGGACCTGAGAGCACATTTGGAACTTTGCAGGGGGGGGGGGGGAATTGTGGGCAACACTCAATATGGATGCCATGAGCTGTGGGCAGATGGATTTAGTAAGTGAAAAATAGAGAATCTTGAAACGGCATGATTTTTGCACAGGATTTGCCTGCTTCCCTGAACCACCATCAAATTAAAGCTTGCCTTGCAGTCTATAGACTACATAATAATAATAATAATAATAATAATAATAATAATAATATGCCACTCTGGGCAGCTTCCAACAATATGAAAACCAAGGTGTTGCTTCCGATTGGCTGCAGGAGCTTCCTGCATTCAATTGGAGGCCACGTCGGACGTTTGGCTTCCGAAAAATGTTCCCAAACAGGAACACTCACTTCTGGGTTTGCACCGTTCGGGAGCCAATTTGTTCAGGAGCCAAGCCATTCGGGAACCAAGGTACCACTGTATATATAATAATAATCAACCATTAAAACTTCCCTGAAAAATGACCGGAAATGCCCTTGAGAGTGGAAGAACTCTGGGGCTGTATACACGCTATAACACCTTTAAAGCACATCCAAAGCACCTTCTTTCCCTCAAAGGATCCTGGGCATTGCAGTTCATTAAGAGATGCTGGGAACTGTAACTCTTTGAGGGGTAGACTACACTGCCCAGAATCCTTTGAGGGAAAGATGGTGCTTTAAAGCTATAGTGTGCCTCACAAAGCACTTCTGGGTCCAGATGATTTCCCCTTCCCCTCCCCTTCCCCCTCAAATTCCTCGGCTGCTTGTTAGTTCATGTTCCGCTCCCTTAATTTATGGATGTCCTCATCAGCATATAGCTCGATTGTGTTATTGTTATCTAGTCCTTTTGTTCTCCCTTTTAACAACATGCACAAACAAACCCGTTTGGATAATACTGTGGGGGGGGGGTTGGAGCGGGGTATTGTGGGGATAGGGGGGAGAGGATTGTCATTGTTGTTTTTTTGTTTTGTGTTTTCCAGCCTGCCTTTCTGGCTGAGCATTTTGGGTACACTTTTAATAACGCGCGCCAGCAAAATAGAAGTGGTACCTGTGCCATATCTCCATGGCGACAACTCCAAAAAAGCCTGAGTAGCAAACAGCTGAAAGAGGCTTAACTGTTGTTGCAGTCCTTTGAAGATTCTGAGCAGATAATAATGCAATGAATCTTCGCTGCTGCCGCCGCTGCCGCCACCGCCGCTGCTGCCGCCGCCTCCCTGGAAAGCTGCTTGTTTGGAAGGGAATCAGCCAACATCCTTGGCTGCTTTGATGTGCCCTGCAATGGCAAGTGGAGGTAGCTCCGGCAGGGGGTAACCAGGCCCCGCTGCGTAATGCATGCTGATGTAATTGCAGACCAGGGAAAGAGACAGAGGCAGAGCTATACAGATTCGAATAGCTCACCCAGGCTGCAGCATTACACCACTGTCTCTCAGTAGGGATGGTGTAAACACTGGTAAAAGAACTGATGGAGAGACACTTGGCTGGAGAGGCCCAGAATAAACAGCCTGCATGTGGTTTCTGACGAAGCTGTTAAGATGACCCCCCCCTCTCCCCAAGCAGCGAGAGAACTTCCAGGGTAGTCCTGCAGGGAATCTGCTTGCTTTAGGGTGGTTGAAATAGCACTGGAGACTTATGGGAGGGCTGTGTTTTCTGTCAACTTGCAGCTCTATGCACTGAGCATGAAGGAGCAGACAGGCACAGGCAACAGTGACCTGTAAAACAACATCACTCTGCACCCAAAACCCTGATGCTCTTGCAAGTAGCATCCATTTGATGTCCACACACACACACACACACACACACCGACAACCCAGCCTCTTTTAGACAGCTGCAAACCTCAGGCGAACCCTCTCTCCCCCCAATCTCTTGGGCTGCATAAATTGCACCTGGCAATTGCTTATGTAGTCATTACTTGAGTATGTGGGGTTTGGCCAACCTTAATGGGTTACTGGAGAAACATCTTTCAGACATTAGTGCCCATTGAGGAAACTTCTGTAGCCATTAGTTAAATATATAAGACTGGAGGAAAAGTCACCTCCTCCTCGCCTGACACAGCACAACAGCAGTCTTGTTATAAATGTTATGTGAGGCACCTGGTATAGGGACTTAATGGATCGTGCAAAGCAGTGGACCATTGGGGAAAAAGGCATTCTTTACACACCTTCCTAGTTAGCTTTTGCTTTGCTCAGTGCCGTTTTTCTAGAGAAGGAGGTGCTGGAACTCACCACGGATGCCTTCTTTGGTCTCTTATAACAGCAATGGCACCAACCTGAGAGGTGCTGGAACTGAGTTTTAACTTATGTTAATACTGTATTTCAATATTATTGCAGCTTGCCCTGGGACCTTATGCTGACAGGTGGCTAAGCAATCCAATAAGAAGAGAAGAAGAGTTTGGATTTGATATCCTGCTTTATCACTACCCTATGGAGTCTCAAAGCGGCTAACATTCTCCTTTCCCTTCCTCCCCCCACAACAAACACTCTGTGAGGTGAGTGGGGCTGAGAGACTTCAAAGAAGTGTGACTAGCCCAAGGTCACCCAGCAGCTGCAGTTGGAGGAGCGGAGACGCGAACCCGGTTCACCTGATTACAAGTCTACCGCTCTTAACCATTACACCACACTGGCTCTCATAACGTTAATACTAATCATATACCTGTAACTGAACAGCATTTGCTCATATTTAACACCTATACCCCTTTCAGAAAGTTGTTGAGCTTTTATTTAGGGAGACCCACCAAATTGTTGAGCTTTTCTTTACAAAAACGCCCCCCCCAAAAAAGCTCATGATTTTTCGATCTTGGGCAAATCCCCCCCCCCCAGACGTCAACTCCACCTTTGAAATTCCAGCAATGCCAGCCCTACAAAACCACCAGTGACAACCTCTTTAAAAACCATAAGCTTCTAGCCCTCTTGATAACCCAGGGAAAGTGCTCAGTCAGAAACCAGACCGGGGAACACTGCTACTCCCTGTAGGGAAGAAGAAAAATCTCCCTTCTGCACTGCTCCCATCCCTGAAATTTCCACCCATTTCCATTTCCTTCATTCCCACTGCATGGAACGGACAAAACAATGAACTAGAACATTGGAGAATCGCACACCCAATACCTTCATACACATTAGCATTCAAATGACAGGGGAAGCTTTCGTTGCCAAAAGATACATACACAGAAATAGGCAAGCCAGCCATTTACTGCTGCAGGTGTTTTGATCCTAGCTAGACTTGGGCTGGTAATTTGCTAAATCTATTTTTGTCGCTGTTTTCTTTCTCTCTCTTTTTTCCAATAGGCTGCAGTTTGCTAGCAGAGACATCCTGAGCAGAATGTAACCTTTGTTTTCTTTCCTCTTTGGGAATCTTTTTTTTTAAAGGCTCGGGAAGCTGAAGCCAAGGCAGGCAAGATAGATAAATAGTCTGAAAAGCGTAGGTAAACATATAGGGTGAATGACAGACAATACCCCCAGGCAAGTCATTTGCTGTAGCGTTACCTATTAAAGACAGTCTGGTAGTAACTTAGTAGCGGTAGATAGGGGCTGAGTTGGCCCGGGTTCCAATTAGCAGTCAAATATGGGAGGTTGACTCCTGCTTCCATTCCAAAGGTCAAGGGAAAAGCCACCTTGAATTAGGACAATAGCCCTTTCCATCCACACACCTGGAACCATTAAAATTCTCATTTGTTTCGACCAAACTCAAAACGCGGATCCACTGGCAGTTCATTCCTGTCTCTGAAAATGCAAGGCCAGTCAAATCCAGGAGTGGGGAAAAATGGAAGGACATGGAAGCCAATGAGCCACCACCCACAAGATGCCAAGAAAGTCAGAACAGTTGTATAAAGTGAGGAATTGTTTCTCCTGCTGCCCCGAAGCAGCACCAAAACAACTTCTGCATGGAACCATGCACACACACATGCACACGCATTTGTGCTCACACACAATGATGGGGTATCATCTACACTGACCTTTTTAAACGTTATTATAACAATATCAGATCTATTGTTCTAAAACATCACAGGGCATAATGGTAAAGTAAATAAGTTCCTTACCTTGTTTCCTCTGTAATAACGCAGTTTCCCTTACTGCTGGTTCCTGGTTGCTCTGCAGTGTCACGTTTTAATAACACATTATTAACGTTACAAGCAAAACGCAATGTGTCCAAATACTTACGGTAACCCTTCCTTAACATTATAAACAATGAGTGTAGATTCTCCCCATGACTCAGCCAAGAATGTAGCTTGCATAATAAAAAACCACATGAAAACAACTGGAGTCACAAAACACTGGCTAAATGTGGACAGAGGAAGCTTTTCCCCTTTGTCTGCATAAGCCCGGTGGCATGAAAAGGTTTTCAGCAAAAGTCTAAAAGTTAGTTCTGAGGGCACATGCTGAATCTCTATCAGAAGAGCATCCCACAAGATTGGGCCAATGACACTGGAGGCTTGATTTAGTGTTGACATCAGTTGAGCCTCGCCACTCATGGGACAAAGATGCTCCTGCAGGTGATCTCAGTGACTAAGTTGGGATATAAGCTAAGGGTTCCCTAAGGTACCCTGGACCCCAGTTATTTGCCGTTTTGTAAGTTGATACAAAAACCTTTAACCTGGCTTGGTAGCAGAAGATGGGCAGTGAGTCTCATCACTATAATCTCAGCAGAAATACAATACATCCCACCATGGTGGGAAGAACCTGAGCAGACACTCAGTCATTGCCTGGGTGCTGTTATGGGCAACTTCAAGGCCTCTCCTGCTTTCCATTCTTAGGGCTCTTGTGTTCAAACCAGATTTGGACTGGGCAGCTCTTCAAATGAGAGACACCTTCAAAGAGAGGACTGTTCTCTGTAAAAGAAGGTGCATGGCCACCCTAGCAGGGGCTGGGATGTCAACGGGGCATAAAATCAAATGGAAATATCCTTTTCTTTCTTTCTTTTACAACGATTGTCATCAACAAGAACAAGGAAGTGTTTGTGCCAAATGAGAATAAACGTCTCCGCTTATTTTCACCCAAAGCCCACGGAGAGCTTCATGAACATTATATTAATGGATGAGAACTGGGACTCCTGCCAAATGTGGGAATGTGGCCCCAACCCAACTCTTTCTCAAATTCCTCCTCTTCTTGTCTACATCGCTGCACACCTATTGAGCTATTCTGGGCTAAATTCAGAAATTGAATAAAAGACGTCTTTATAGACTCCAGTCACACTGCATGTCAAAATGAAGTCAGGAACATGGTAAACTTTAGATCTAATATTCTAATTTGTGCTGTCAACTGATTTCAGTCACGCAAGTGGATTTGCCTGCAGATTTGATCATTAAATCAATCAATTATTCTCTGATCCTCAATTATTTGCTTCTTAATTAAAAAATCATTTTAGCCTACTCCCCACCTTTAAAGGCTCAGTGCCAAGAAGGGAAATTTAAAAAGTTAAAACATAAAAGTGAGAAGCGGCCTTTAGGGATAACGTTCAAGGATAAAACATAGTTCTGTGCAGTAAAACTCTCTAAGATCAAAGTAATCACCGTAAGACTAAAAGTCAATAGATAAACTTCAGAGTCCCATAGCCAACTATCAGGGGTGTTTGGAGTTATTCTCCAAAATCATCCAAAGGGCCACAACCCTGATTGACTCAAAAGATAAATAAATAAATGAAATAATTCTGAAAAACTGCAACAGGTGCTTATTTTGCCCTTGTCCAGTTCTAAAGGGATTTTTTAAAAAAATTATCCTCCAATACCAATATTTATCCCCTATTTGTATGAGGAGTGATAAGGGCATGGTACACCTCTTGCCTCCAACCTAAATAGCTTCAAATCTATAGAAAGTACAAATTTAATGTGTAGAAGTGGCCAGCCCTAGTTTGGGAAATGCTGGGGGGAAATGTTCAGAATTACATACTTCGGGAGATTGGAACCTATTGTCATTCGGGTTGTTGTGGAATGGAAGCATTTGAGGGCAACCTGATCCTTTGCTAGCAAATTGTGAAATGATATGACTTTTGCTTTACATAACAGGTTGTTGCTGTTTACCTGATTTATGACATACAACCAATTAAAGCCTGGAGATTGGATCAAAAGAGCTCGACAAAAAACTAAAGGCATGAGCAGAAATTATGAGCTCAAAACTGTCATGTATATATACATATTGAATTTTCACAGGGTTTTTAAAGGCTGCAAGAGAGCACTTGTTTCAAAACAATTTCCATGTACCAAATCTGGATAGCATGGCGGGCTTCATCCTGCAGTGGTTTCTTCCTTAGTTGTGTTGGCTAGAAGCACCTCACTATGCTAGCTTCCCTGGAGGTGAGTCTCTGGTGGCAGGCAGGTCAGTGCAGTGGAAACGCAAGGGAAGGAGGTGCTGAATTGTCTTTGCCAGCGTGTTTGCACTGCATCAACCTACCTGCTGCATTTGGCCCCCTCTTCCTCCCACAGCAATGACCGACTTGCTGAGCTAATGTAGCAGCCCTGCCCCATCCCATCCAGCAAGCCACTTCTGGGGCTGACTCGACCCCTTGTTTAGTACAGTCCCATGTGGAGCAAAGCTTTAGGAGACAAGGAGTTAAGGAGCAAGCTTGGAATGACAGTGAGACAAAGCAAATCTCAGCCACAGAATCGAACTTGTATGCAATGCACGTGCAAATGAGGAGCTGCTGAGTCACCAGTGAGATAGCAGTGGGCATCACCAGTGAAGATGCCAAGGCTGACTTTGTTGTTATTTAACCTAGGGGGACCTCAAGGCCATTTGTCACAAGGGAAAGTCTGAGAACCACTGGCTTTTAGATTGGATCTAATAGGGCAGGAATGCAGGATTAAAGGTGGAATGCAAAACATTCCACTGCCGTTTTAAAGGGAACAGCCCAGCTTTTGTTTTGTTCCTGCTGCTTTCCCAATTTATCTGTTGTTCTGATCTTAACAGGCATATTATAAATAGAACCGAAGCAACAACCTCCAGAATAGGCTGGTATGAACTCTCATGTAAGATTTTGTAGAAAACATTTGTAAGATTTTGGGATTTATTGATGCTCATCTTACTGAACGATATAGTGAGCACTGGGCATTCTTTTTGAGGACCGCTGAGCAATTGCTCTAAGGGTTTGCATGTTAGAGCCGACGCGCAGGAAGCGATCTTACACTGAGGGAGACCATTGGCTCATCTACGTAGCTCAGTCCTGTCTACACTGGCAGAGGCTCTCTGGGATTTCAGGCAGGAAAGAGTCTCTCACAACACCACATGGCAATGGGAGGGATTGAACCTGGGACCTTCTGCATGCAAAGCAGGTGTTCTACCCCTGTGCCTGGTTACAAACCCCCTCCCCCCGTATCCCCATATCCTGTAGAATCTCCGGCGGGCTAGGGACAAAGGTGAGAACTGTTTCCTAGTTCTGCTGGATCTCTCAGTGGCTTTTGATACCATCGACCATAACATCCTTCTGGACTGTCTAGAGGGGCTGGGAGCTGGGGGCATTGTTCCACTGCTTTCTCTTGGGCCATGTCCAGAAAGTGGTGGTAGGGGATGAGTGTTCAGACCCCTGGGCTCTCACTTATGGGGTGCCTCAGGGTTCCGTCCTCTCTCCCATGCTTTTTAATATCTATATGAAACCACTGGGGGAGATCATCAGGAGGTTTGGGCTGGGTGTTCATCAATATGCAGATGATACCCAGCTCTACTTCTCTTTTAAATCAGAACCAGTGAAGGTGGTGAAGGTCCTGTGTGAGTGCCTGGAGGCAGTTGGAGGATGGATGGCGGCTAACAGATTGAGGTTGAATTCTGACTCGACAGAAGTACTGTTTTGGGGGGACAGGGGGCAGACGGGTATGGGGGACTTCTGGTCCCGAATGGGGTAACTGTGCCCCTGAAGGACCAGGTACGCAACCTGGGAGTCATTTTGGACTCACACGACTCCATGGAGGTGCAGGTCAATTCTGTGTCTAGGGACAGCTGTCTACCAGCTCCATCTGGTACACAGGCAGACTGTCTTGCCAGAGTGGTGCATGCTCTAGTTATCTCCTGCTTGGACTACTGCAATGTACTCTACGTGGGGCTACCTTTGAAGGTGACTTGGAAACTGCGATTAATCCAGAATGTGGCAGCTAGACTGGTGACTGGGAGTGACCGCCAAGACCATACAACACCGGTCCTGAGAGACCTGCATTGGCTTCCAGTACGTTTCCGAGCATAATTCAAAGTGTTGGTGCTGACCTTTAAAGCCCTAAATGGCCTCGACCCAGTATACCTGAAGGAGCGTCTCCACCCCCATCGTTCAACCTGGACACTGAGGTCCAGCTCCAAGGGCCTTCTGGCGGTTCCCTCACTGTGAGAAGTGAGGTTACAGGGAACCAGGCAGAGGGCCTTTTCAGTACAGTAGTACCTTGGGTTAACAACTTAATTCATTCTGGAGGTCCGTTCTTAACCTGAAACTGTTCTTAACCTGAGGTACCACTTTAGCTAATGGGGCCTCCCGCTGCCACCATGCCGCCACCGCACAATTTCTGTTCTCATCCTGAAGCAAAGTTCTTAACCCGAGGTACTATTTCTGGGTTAGCGGAGTCTGTAACCTGAAGCGTCTGTAACCCAAGGTACTGCTGTAGTGGCACCCACCCTGTTGAATGCCCCCCCCATTAGATGTCAAGGAAATAAGCAACTATCCTACTATTAAAAGACATCTGAAGGCAGCTCTATTTAGGGAAGTTTTTAATGTGTAATGATTTACTGTGTTTTTAATATTCAATTGGGAGCCACACAGAGTGGTTGGGAAAACCCAGCCAGATAGGCAGGGTATGAATAAATTGTTGTTGTTGTTGTTGTTGTTGTTGTTGTTGTTGTTGTTGTTGTTGTTGTTGTTGTTTTCTGTCATGTATTATCTAGTTGAGCTTCTTGCACTGCAGGGGGTTGGATTAGATGACCCTCGGGATCCCCTCCAGTTCTTTAATTCTACGATTCTGACCTGTTTTGCTGCCTGAGACCAGAGTAGCAAGAATGGGAGAAATGCATTTACTCAAGCATTTGGTTAAGTTGACTGGATCTTTCGCCACTCCTGCAGTGCTGGGATACAAATTTGATTCACTGTTGTTGTGATTTGA
This sequence comes from Lacerta agilis, assembly GCF_009819535.1. NCBI lineage: Eukaryota > Metazoa > Chordata > Lepidosauria > Squamata > Lacertidae > Lacerta > Lacerta agilis. The sequence continues at coordinate 12,669,902 of NC_046322.1, read as the reverse complement.
TTTTCCCTGTTGTTTTACTTTATTATATCTGTATACAGTGGTGCCTCAGTTTTCAGATGTCTCCATTGCTGAACATTTCAGTTTTTGAACACAGAAAACCCGAAAGTGAATGCCTCTGTCTTCGAACACACCTCAGAAGTCGAATGGCTTCCGCTGCGTGTATCTGTGGTTTTCCACAATTTTCTCTATTGAATTGGCAGACCGCCCTTTGCGCTTCTGTTTTCAAACGTTTTGGAAGTTGAACGGTCTTCCGGAACGGATTACGTTCGAAAACCGAGGTTCCACTGTATATCTATATAAGGTAAAGGACCCATGGACGGTTAAGTCCTGTCAAAGGCGACTAAGGGGTTGTGGCGCTCATCTCACTTTCAGGCCGAGGGAGCCGATGTTTGTCCACAGACACCTTTTCTGGGTCATGTGGCCAGCGTGACTAAACAGCTTCTGGCGCAACGGGACACTGTGATGGAACCCAGAGCGCAAGATAGATAGATAGATAGATAGATAGATAAAGATGATAGAGATAGATGATAGATAGATAGATAGATAGATAGATAAAGATGATAGAGATAGATGATAGATGATAGATAGATAGATAGATAGATAGATAGATAGATAGATAGATAGACAGACAGACAGACACATACATACATACATACATACATACATACATACATACATGCTATATCCTGCTCTGGGATTGATTTTATTGAAGAGCAGGTTATAAAATGGCCAAACAAATGGAGTATTATTTTATTAAATTTCACAGTGAGTAGGCCATATACAACAAATAGGATTTCATCCATCCCTTTATGTGCTTTTCACATACCTCAAAAGACAAGAGCCATCAAAGGAGCCTTTTGATTAAAATGTCCATTCCAGAAGACCACAAACTTGATTCTGATTCGTGTATTTATTTCTAATATTTACATCCTGACTTCCCTTCAGGAGGAAACAGGTCTTGAAGTAGAGTGTTCTATATCACAAAACTATTCTGATGCTTATCGTGTTCAGCATCTAGAGTCTCTGTCAGGAAGGCGGCTTATTGTTCCAACCTTACAATCTATACATTTTGATTAAAAGCAATTAAAGCCAAGCTTTGCAGTTGCCTCACCGAGGCAAAACTCTTGATTCCCTGCATTGCAGCCTAATTCAATGGGAACACACTTTGGGAAAGATTACTAATGTCTAAAAAATTTTTAAAAAAATTACTGGCAAGATCCGAGCCACCCACAGTCATACCACAAGAAACATTGGAATAGATGTATATCTCTGCCATAGAACATTCTTGAGGAGTAATATGGAAGTAGACAATAACAGATGTGTGTTAAGAAGCAAACTTCCTTAGGTATCTTTCGTATTGCTGCTGAACAGGGAAAAATACGACCCAGCTCTTCTGCTCATATACCATGCTGCCATCTAGTGTGAACAGAAGGTTATGATTTCATGTAGTTTAAATAAGGCTGATGGCCGAAGAATTGATGCTTTTGAATTGTGGTGCTGGAGGAGACTCTTGAGAGTCCCATGGACTGCAAGAAGATCAAACCTATCCATTCCCAAGGAAATCGGCCCTGAGTGCTCACTAGAAGGACAGATCCTGAAGTTGAGGCTGCAGTACTTTGGCCACCTCATGAGAAGAGAAGACTCCCTGGAAAAGACCCTGATGTTGGGAAAGATGGAGGGCACAAGGAGAAGGGGATGACAGAGGATGAGATGGTTGGACAGTGTTCTCGAAGCTACCAACTTGAGTTTGGCCAAACTGCGGGAGCCAGCGGAAGACAGGAGTGCCTGGTGTGCTCTGGTCCATGGGGTCCCGAAGAGTCGGACACGACTGAACGACTGAACAACAACAACAACAACAAGGTGAACAGTGGGGAGTTTCTCCAAAAGCTTCAAAGGATGGGTTAAATTCCCCTTCTCACACCAGCTTCAGATGCCATGGTGATCAGGATAAACACACATCCAGCATGTTAAACCAGCATGTTGAATGCAAAGATGCTCTTAATGACTCGTGTAGTTTGGTCCTCAAAAGGAGAACATGCTACTGCTGTCAAAGGAATGGTGCCCCAAAAGGTCATAGACTCATAGAATTGTAGAGTTGGAATAGGGTCAAATAATCCAACCCCATGAAATACAAGAACCTCAATGAAAGCAACTGTGACAGATGGCCTTCCAACCTCTGCTTAAAAAACCTCCAAGGAAGGAGAGCCCACAACCTCACAAGGGAGACTGTTCCACTGCCAGACAGCTCTGACAGTCAGGAGGTTCTTCCTGATGTTTAGTCAGAATCTTCTTTCCTCTAACTTGAATCCATTTGTTCGAGTCCTACCCTCGAGAACAGGAGAAAACAAGTTTGTTCCATCTTCCGTGTGACAGCCCTTAAGATATTGGAAGATGGCTATCATATCTCCTCTTTCCCAGGCTAAACATACCTAGCTCCTTCAACCATTCCTCATAAGGATTTTTTCCCCCAGACCCTCAATCATCTTGCTTGCCCTCCTCTGCACACATTCCGCTTAAATTGTGGTGCCCAGAATTGGACACAGTATTCCAGGTGTGGTCTGACCAAGGCGGAACAGAGTGGTACTATTACTTCCCTTGATCTGGACACTATACTTCTGTTGATGCAGCCTAGAATAGCTTTAGCTTTTTTGCTGCTGCATCACACTGTTGACTCATTACAGGTAGGTAGCCGTGTTGGTCTGCCGTAGTTGAAACAAAATTTAAAAAAAAAAATCCTTCCAGTAGCACCTTAGAGACCAACTAAGTTTGTTATTGGTATGAGCTTCCGTGTGCATGCACACTTCTTCAGATACTATTGACTCATGTTAAGCTTGTGGTCCACTAAGACCCCTACAGTAGATCCTTTTTACATGTACTACTGGTAAGCCAAGTGTCCCCCCCCCATCCTATATTTGTGCAGCTGGTTCTTCCTGTCTAAGTGCAGAACCTTACATTTTTCCCTATTGAAATTCATTTTGTTAGTTTGGGCCCAGTTCTCCAATCTGTTAAGGTCATCTTGAATCTTGATTCTGTCCTCTGCTGCATTAGCTACTCCTCCCAGTTTGGTGTCATCTGCAAATTGGATGTGCATCACCTCAATTCCTTCATCCAAGTTGTTTATAAAGACATAGAACAACAACGGGCCCAGGACAGAACGCTTCATTCTCCCCTTTAGAGGTAACCTCTGTCCTAGCCATAGCATCTGCTAGTACTATCTGTAATGCCTGGGGGCATGATTTATGCCAAATATGCTGCAACAATTTTATAAGCCCTAAAACATATATGGGGAATCTCTGACCCTCCAGATGTTGCGGAACTACAACTCCCATCATCCCCAGAAAGCAGGGATGAGGAGGGCCAAAGGTTCCCTTAGAACTTCTTGTGCATACAGAAATATTACAGTTGCACTGCAACATGGGACATGTAGTCCAAAAGTACAGTACGATTCAATCAAGTGATCTTGCACAGAGACTTTGAAGTCGGGGGCCTCAATTATACACACCAACTCTTCCCCAGCATCAATGTTAGATGATTTGTGGAGGTGTTTGCACAAGGCCTAAAAGAAGAAGAAGAGGAAGAGTTTGGATTTGATATCCCGCTTCATCACTACCCGAAGGAGTCTCAAAGCAGCTAACATTCTCCTTTCTTTTCCTCCCCCACAACAAACACTCTGTGAGGTGAGTGAGGCTGAGAGACTTCAGAGAAGTATGACTAGCCCAAGGTCACCCAGCAGCTGCATGTGGAGGAGCGGAGACGCGAACCCGGTTCCCCAGATTACGAGTCTACCGCTCTTAACCACTACACCACACAATTAGAGGTTGACTACAATTCATGACAATGGAATTCACAGATGTATCCCTTGTATTTGCACTTGATGAGCTTAGTTTAAAATGGCTGCTTGTTTATTGCATTTTTATCTCACATTTCTTTCAGGGAATGTTTGCTTATGCCACTCTGCAAAGTGCCATGTACACTGAGAGTGCTATATGTTAGCAAAATCATTTAAATAATGCAGATAGAGTTCAGGGAGAAAATAAATCCTGATAACACTTTACTGAGAAAACTGAACAAAACAGTGTATCATTTTAGAAGAAACGAACAGACCCTGTACATAGCAAGAAGACATTAAACCACACATACAGGTGAAAAACCTCCCACAGAACTACACAGCCAATCAGAGCACATGCTACCTCACTCTGCTTGGTTGCTAAGCAACTCCTCCCTCACCCTTGATTAGTGGACCAATGGATAACAGAATTACCCCTTAAGTAACAGATGGAATGATATTTACTGTTGCCTAGGGCTTGCTGATCAGAAGGTCGGCAGTTCAAATCCCCTCAACGGAGTGAGCTCCCATTGTTTGGTCCCAGCTCCTGCCCACCTAGCAGTTCGAAAGCACGTCAAAGTGCAAGTAGATAAATAGGTACCACTCCGGCAGGAAGGTAAACGGCGTTTCTGTGCACTGCTCTGGTTCACCAGAAGCAGCATAGCCATGCGGGCCAGATGACCTGGAAGCTGTCTGCGGACAAACGTCGGCTCCCTTGGCCAGTAAAGCGAGATGAGCACCGCAACCCCAGAGTCGTCCATGACTGGACTTAACAGTCAGGGGTCCCTTTACCTTTACATGAATCACAATCACAATATATTTCAATTTGGAAAGGTTCGGGTAAACATACCCCTGGAATCTCTGTCTCACTGAAAAATGTGGAAAGCTCTGAAATCTAAAGACCTTGCGTATCACAGGGATAGGGAACCTCTGTTCCTCTGCATATTGTGGACTACAGTTCTCATCTTCCCTGACTGTTGGCCATTGCTGACTGGGTCTGATGGGAGTTGGAATCCCACCAGTCCCACAAGAGGGATTTTTCTGTGGCCTAAGAGAGACACAGGTTGCAAGGTTTGGTGTTGTTGTTTTTTGTCTTGATTTTATTGGGAGGTTCGTCATAAGGCTTGTGTTGCGATGAAGCCAGCTCCCTTTCAAATGCTGTGGCCACCACAACACACACCTCGTAACATACCATGGGCTTTTTGAATGCTTACTCTTCTCTTACAAAGTAACACAGGGGGAGAGCATCTTTGATCAGGCATACCATGGCTGACTCGGCAGTAGACTAATCTGCAGAAAGACCTTGGAGGGTGAGTATTTTAATGACCTCTTTCTGGGAAGAAGAGCCTGTTTTAAAGTTCTAAATGGCCTCATAAATGTAGTCAGGCATATATTTCCTTACTGATACTAGGCAATAAAAACAGTGGGATGCTCAAGTACCTTGAGGGACAACCCACTGTGCTTATTACCCTATACTTCTCCACTAGCTACTAGAGCTTAAATTTTAATACTCATGTGTTTGTTTACCTTGCTCCCTCTCAGCTGTGGTGCTTCAATTTCTTTAGATCTTTTATTTCAATAACTGAATTCACTCTTACTTATTCTTTTCCCCATTGCATGAACCGATGGAGAAGGAAAACAGTATTCAGAGAAACTTGGGGGGTGGGGTGGGGTGTGTTGTTGTTATTGTAAAGCAGTGTTCACTACCCAGGTGACATTCAGGATGCTTTGGACTTCAACAGCTAGAAGCCTGCTGGGGTTGATGGGAGTGGAAGTCCAAGACTTCTAGAGGACATCAGCTTAGTGAACACTGCCGTAGAAAATAAGGGTGACTGCCTCCTTCCTCTCTGTTCTCAGTGCACATTTGAAGGACTGAGCAGTAGGAGGGTAGCTGCCTGACTTGAGGAGGTCCTCAGCGTAGCGCTGGTGAGTTTCTACATATTTGTCAGGGACTGTGCTGAGGAGGGCTACAATGAGGAGGCATGGTGGGAGCCTCCTCCTCCCCCCGATCCTGAATCTCCCCATGAGCAGGAGGACAGTATGGATTTAGAACAGTGGTTTGCAGAGGGGCATATTTCAGAAAGCAGAAGCTGGGAAATACTGGATGGAGAACAGCTAGGAGAAGAAACACTGGAAGAGAGAGAGGGTTAACAGATTCACAGTCTCTGGATAGCATTCTTCCGCTGTGCACCCAAACCACGGGGGACCACTAACAGCAACTCCCCTAAAGACTCTAGTGATCAGGTAGAGATCACAGACAAACCTCAGACAGTAAGCCAAGAACGCATATTGGCTAGCGCTCATGGTTTGTTTGGGGCGAACCACAAGCCCAGGCTTGTATGAGACTTGTTTTGTTCATGGCACGGCAACAGTAGTAGTAGTAGTAGTAGTAGTAGCAGCAGTGCCATGGGAATCTCTTGCATACCTATCATGCTGTTCATCCTCATCAAACCAGAACTTTAAATTATGGTGTATTGTGGGGGTGGGGAACTGCTTTCAGCCCAAGGGCCACATTCCCTCATGGGAATCCTTTTGAGGGCCACATACCTCTGCATGTTACCTCTGTTCAGTAGGTTACATTTCAGGCATGCAATGGCAGAGATTTCTGAGAGCCAGTGTGGTGTAGTGGTTAAGAGCGGTTGACTCATCATCTGGTGAACCAGGTTCGTGTCTCCGCTCCTCCACATGCAGCTGCTGGGTGACCTTGGGCTAGTCACACTTCTTTGAAGTCTCTCAGCCCCACTCACTTCACAGAGTGTTTGTTGTGGGGGAGGAAGGGAAAGGAGAATGTTAGCCGCTTTGAGACTTCTTCGGGTAGTGATAAAGCGGGATATCAAATCCAAACTCTTCTTCCTCCTCTTCTTCTTCTGCATCAGCGCATATCCACACCCAGCACACATTTCTCCATCCTCCTTCCAGACCAGCAAAAGGAATTAGCAAACTTCAAGGGCACATTCCAGGCAGACGAACGCACTCAAGGAGGGTGCGGCCTCTGGGAGGGGGTGTGGCCTGAGGAGAGTCCTGAAATCCAAACAGAGAGGAGAGGAGGGCGCCTCTGGCCCCCAGGCCTAGTATGATGTACACACTAGGCCAATATCAAAAGTATTCAAAGGAAAGCCGAATAAAAACACTGCTAAGGATTATTCATTTGGTAATTTTTGACTGGTACTTTTAACTCATTGTACTTTAGCTGGCCGGCTCTGTTCCTAAGCACCTAATAATGTTAATTTAGCTGACAACATTCTAAGTATTCAAGTCCAATAAATTGGATTATCACCCTTTGGTTGGATTAAGATGAATGAGCTTCCAGATTCCTGGCCCGTTCACTCTAACTGTACTTGGATCCTGTGTACTCTACTTCTGATAACCAAGATTCTCTCTCTCTCTCTCTCTCTCTCCCTCCCCCCCCCCATTTAATAAGTAGGATCTGCGGAAAAGAGATGGAAACTAGATCAACAACATTGCATTCTGGCTCATTTCCTTTCGCCTCAGAAGTCAGAATCCCCCAGTAATTGCCTTCATTAGCCTTGACCCAAGAAACTAATTCAAAAGGCATTTTTGGAAGGAGAAAAAAAAAGATTAATAGGAGGATTTGAGAGGAAGAGAAGGTATTAGAAAAATAATATTCATGTCTGCCCTGCAAAATTCAATAAACTTTTCCATGATGCATGCAGGATCATACTAAGACTGTGACTAGCATTTGGCTAGACTAGAGTGCATTGCGGAGTTGCCTTTGTAAGGAAACAAGGAGGATCTGGTTATTGTTGTTCTAACTGCAGTAATAATAATTCCTATTTTTAAAAGAGATTGTTGGTTTTTCAAATCCCTTCATTGCTCTTTGGGGTCATGGTGGGAAGAATATGCTTCCAAATGCTCGTCTTAAATCACTCATGGGTATTGCAAAACAATAAAAACATCAGCTGCTGTCCAAAATTACTGCAAGCACATGGAACCTCTACACTAACTATGTATGCATGCATGTGGTTTCCTGGATCACAATCACATACACAATGCGATAATGGCCCGTGGGTTAGAAGGTGCCTGCAGTACTCTTGCACATAGGTGTTGCTACATCCACCTATCTGAAGAAGTGTGCATGCACACGAAAGCTTATACCAAGAACAAACTTAGTTGGTCTCTAAGGTGCTACTGGACAATTTTTTAATTTTTATATATATTTCGACTGCATCAGACCAACACAACTACCTACATGAATCTAAATTCACATCTGTAAAGCAGGACATAATAATGTTGCAGATATTAATATTGCACAGCTTGAAGTGACTGGATGCATAACAATGAACTCCTTTTAGAACAAAACATTGTCCAGACCCATAAGTTTGTGTGAAAGGTTTACTTGCAGAAGTTTCCTCAAAACAGAACAAAAAAAACAGTAAATAATACATCCAAAACAGTTCCATAATATCTCGAGCATGTCCAGCACAGGCTCAGCATCTTAGAAATAACTTTAAACAGGGCTGGGATCAAAATTCTGTGTCTTCCCCATTCCAGCCTCCATTGCAGCCTGAGGCTATGCAACTCCTGGAGTGAGCTTCATTATCACATCTTACTTCCACTCTGGCTGGGAACAAAAGACCGAAGGCAACTCCCTTTCAAGATGCAGATTTGCAACCAAATACCCTTTTCATGTGATCAAAGGCACACACTCAGTTTAAGAGCAGAGAACATTCTCAGTTCATGGTCAAATGGTTAAAGCTCAGAGTCCAATAGTATGCTGCTATGGAAAAAACCCAATGTTAGCAATACATATTTAGCTATTCTCCATTTCAGCGTCAATTAAACTATGATACTTAACAATGAAGAGCCCTGCTGGGTCAGACCAAAGTCCCAACTAGCTGAGCATCCTGCTATCACAGTGGCCGACCAAATGCCATGGGGAATTTCACAAGGGTAGCATTCTGCCTGTGACAGTGAAGGTAGATCACAACCATCATTGCGAGTAGTTGTTGGGTCATCTAGTCCAACCCCCTGCAATGCAGAAGTGATTCAGTTCATGTGTAAAGGCGATCTGACCTAGGGCTCACCCAAACTTCTGCTTGTCACTTGCCTAGAAAGCACATTGGTTTTGTTCTTGACCCATGCTTTCTAGGTCTGAGTAGTTTTGCTTCTGCCCCACTGCTTTCCTTTGGAAAACTCACTCTTTAGTGCTAAACCGGAACAAACAGCAATCTGCAGAAAACCCGACAGCTGTTTGTTCTGAGTCAGTGCTAAAGACTGAGATTCCTGGGGGAAAGCAGCAAGGCAAATGGAGATTTATTCTGAATAAATACAAGAACCAAACCCAGCCAACCATTGAAATTCGCACTTCGTCAAATTTGCAATGCAGTTCTCCAGCCAAGTACAATAAATAAATAAATCATATACTAGGGTAAAGTGTGCATAAAGATGCACATATTCATCAAAAACAACGTGTCAAAGGAAGCACTATTTTCAGCAAAGCTGCTTTGCAAAAATGGATATATTAGGCAAAACTGCAAACAAAATGTGGGTACTAGGAGACAGTCACACTAAAATGTGGGTGAAACCTGCTGAGCACTTAAAAAAACCAGATCATAAACTAATGTTTTGTATTTTAAACTGCCATGTGATCCTTGGATGAAGGGCAGTAGAGAAATTTTATTATTATTATTATTATTATTATTATTATTATTATTTATTATTATTATTATTATTAGGAAATGTGCAGAACTGAAGAACTTAAGAAAGATGAATAACTGAGGAAACTACATCAGCAGATTTGCCAGTTTCTATTTGAAATCAACCCTAAGAATGCATTTGCATGTTCCATATTTATCCCTCTGTTGAAATTTAGATTTGGCAGCTCTCCTATATCCATGCATGCGTGTATACGCAGTCCTGTAAAGTGCTATGTACATGAATGTCTATAAATAATGTGTAATGTAGTGAATAGTTCCTTTTATTTTTAACCAACACATTCTCTACAGACTTCTGATGGGACAGACTAGTGCAAAATTTAAATAAAACTTAAGCCTGGAAACTGCATGTAAAAAAAGGTCTACGTAAAGCACAACTAACCATCTGCTCATATCTGGCCTAGCATTTGCTTTAGGATTATCCAGCATATGTGTTTTTGGAGAACCTGGCTAACGTCTAGGACATGTAAATACAGCACAGGGAAGAGCCTTCAGGCCTCGGAAAGGGAGCATTGAAAAGGTTAACCCAATTCAGTGTGTTTCTGCAAAGGCAAACCCAATGTAGGGATAATTAGGCAAGGAAGAAATGGGTAATAAAGTAGCAAGCATTCTGTTGCCATTATATGGTCCAGAGAAAGGTCTGATCATGCATTTCTATTGCTGATGCTAGGCAGGGCTAGCACTGTAAAATGTTTGGACCACCTGGGTACCATATGCAAGCTGCTCTCAAAGGAAAAACAGTGCATAAGTGCAATTAAAAAAATTGAAATAAAATTAGATAAATGGATTGGTTGTTCGCATTTGGAATGTTGTGCAGAGGCCTATTCATCTCACCTCTAAGATGGGTTCAGCAAAGCTGGAGAGTATGCCTGGGGAAAGCTTGAATGGCATGGAGCGAGATACGTTTTTCTCCCTCTGTGATATACTGTAACAGAAAAACTCAGGAGAATCACCCAGTACATCTGACTGACTGTAGGCTTAGGGGCAGGCAAAATAAAATGCTTCTTTAGGCAAAGCAAAGCTTTTCTTATGAAACCCCTTGCCACAAGATGGCCATCATCCTAGATTTGCTTTCAAGAGAGAGGGAAGGGGGGGAGAGAGACAAAATTAATGGCAGACAGGTCTATTATCCATGACAACTAGATAGAACCTCCATAGTCAGAGGCAGCGTACCTTCCAATCTCTCAGCTGCGAATGCCGAGAGGATTGGGATGCCTGTTTCTTATTACTCAGCAGCACACTGCTCGAAACACTGCGCTGGACTAGATGGGCTGGGCTGAGAAAAGCTTTTCCTGTATTTTAGTATGTCTATGATATGTCTATTTGGCCAAACTGCGAGAGGCAGTGAAGGATAGGCGTGCCTGGCGTGCTCTGGTCCATGGGGTCACGAAGAGTCGGACATGACTGAACGACTGAACAACAACAACAATGATACACCATGGATAGCCTTCTCCTCCACGAATTTGTCCATGTAAACTGGTGGCCATCATTGCTTCCTGAGCGAGTGAGTTCCATAATTTCACTATGTGTTGTAGAAGCGCCATCTTCTTAGGGGGATTGAGGGGGACCCTGCATGACGCTGCGTGGCATCATGACGTCATGCATGTGGTGCCAGGGGGCGGAGCCAAGCACCCCCTGAATATTGACTCCCTTAAAAAGTACCTGGGGTGGGGGTACCTAAACTACATATAATTTCTTTTTTTAAGAATGAGAGTAATTAAATTATTGGCTATAGTAATGAAATGAGTATTATACTAAGAAAACCGTTGTAGAAGCAATATGAAGTCATATTTTAAATTTGATTTATAATTTGAAAGAGACTATTGTAAATTTATGTCTGTTATTATTTGTGTGATGTAAAATTTAATGTTTTGTTTTGTTTTATGTTTGAATTTTTTTTAAAAAACACAACTTTAATAAAGGTTTATTTGATTTTTTTTTAAAAAAAAAAGTACCTAGGGTGAGGGCAAAACTGCCTCTGCCCCCAAGAGTTGGCATGCCTGATGTGTTGCACGAAGCCTGTTCTTTCGCCGGTTGTGAATCTTCCAAAATTCATCTCAGCTCCCTTCCCCTTCCTCTCAATCAAAAAAGTCATTCCCCCCTGCATTTTCAGCTTTGCTCCTCTAACAGACTCCTGTGAGAGCTATTTTAAATCCATTGACGCCCATGCCTTAGAGGAAAACGTTTTTCATTATGATATTCTGCATAAGCAAATGCCACAGCTATTATTAGCTCTTACAACAATAGCAGAAACATCATCTTGTCTTTTTGTCATTTTCCCCTCACTCAGCATAATTTTAGAAAGTGTCTCTGAGAGCCAATAGCATAAGACTCTGAGCTTTGCATTTGCTAACCCTTTTATCTTCTGCCACCCTCGTTTTAGCCTCTGTGGTTCCTGATATAGCAAACAAGAGACCGAGTCTGAGATTGCAAAGAAAACACTTCAGAATTTTAAAGTCAGGGCTTTCCTTTCACACCAGTTTTTGGTAAGGAGCAGTCGCCACAAGCTGATTTCACTGCCATCCATTTTGCACGTACACTTGTTGCGAAAGGTAGTATTTACCTTGGTAGGGAAACACCATGAAAACATATTTGTGATGTGGAACTGATACGGTAAAATGGCAGGGGTGATTATCCAGCAGTTAGGCCAGTGGTGCAGTACTCAGATATTTGCTTTGCCATCTCTACATACAAACTATCCCCCCCAAAAGGAGTCCCCAAAGATTCCCACACACACACACCCTGACAGGAAGGACAAATTTATCAGTTTTGATTTTCTTAAGTTTCTCATTTTTCCAATCTGAAGTCCAGTTTCCCACATTTTCCAAATCATTTGTTATGCATCCAAAGTGTTTTTAGATCAATAAGAATTTGGGGTGAGGAGTTGCTTTTTTGGTTTATGGGGTTGTTTATTGCTTTTTATTTTATTGTTATTATAATTAAATTTATATATTGCTTTTCATCCGAGGATCACGGGACAGTTTACAATATAAAAACACAAAAATACATAACATTCAAGATGCCTTATATAGAAATTATTTGGGGATAATAAATTGGCGTAACCAAAGAGTAATTTAATCTACTTGGAGACAGAATTGATTAGGGGTAAATGAATGGAAAAGAAATTGATTTGGGGTGATATGGAATAGAGTACACTAAAAAAAAAAAAAACTGCAATGATTTGGATACTTAAATTCTAAATTTGCTTATGTACCGATTAACCAATCAAATTTATTGTGATTTGTGTCTACGGTCCTAAGAGCTGAAATTTTTAAGTACCCTGCATCACCTATGCAGTCGTTGAAATCCATGGGTTTAAAATTGAATGAATTTGGCTTGATAGTCTCTCACGCAAGTTTGGATGTATGACTTGCTTGCAATGTCCACTTAAAGACCAGAAGTGTCATGTATCACTGATGACTTCTAACACATAGGAGTAAGTCACGTCCAATTGCACAAATTCAGTAATCTAACTCTGAGTAGGGCGAATCCAGAAATCCAAATCTTTGGAACCTCCTAGTTAATGAAATCTCAAATGGTTTAGCAACCTGGGGCAGGGAAGGGTTACCGATGCAGGGTGACTTAATGGAAAGATAACGGATAGAATGAAATCTTTGCTGCATGCTGCGCTTAACCCAAACTTGCTAAGTGACTAGAGCATTAATGAGTGAGAGATCTTAATTAAATTGTAAGCAATTAACTTTCCTGAGCGCAACATGGTTAAAACTAGCGACGGCAGAGTTGTATCTCTAGAAGTCAACCTGGAATCTGCTGTTCAGACAAACCATTTCTGCTCTTTTTGAAAGCAGTGATGAAGCCTGCTTATGCTAAAACTGGAGATGGGCAATGGCTTTTAAGATATATGGAAATGCTGTGGTGAAGACCACAATTGTCCTTGGTATACACACATCTCACAATTGTCTCTGAGGTTCTGCATGTTTCTGAAGTGTGCAGAAAACTGTATACTGAACATGGGATGAGCAAAGAGACCACAGTCATCATATCACTTCCAGTGCTCTGAAAAAGGGATGTGGAGACAGCTTGATGTGGACATTATGCATATTTATTTTACTTTTGACAGTGCAATCCCCATACACATTTCCTTGGAAGGGATCCCCACTCAATTCATTGAGACCTGTCTCCACGTTCATGTGTCTTGAAGTCAGTGAACACACTGGAACTGCGTTTGACATCAGAATCTCACCCAGAAAAACCTTCCTTTGCTCCACAATGACACCCATAACAGGCCTGCATAAGCTGCAACCCAAGAAGCCAAAATAGAGCTTCCCAGCCTGGCAGCATATGCCACCAGTGACTTTTTCAATCACTTTTCTGCCTAGATAGGGTTGCCAACAACTTGGTAGGGGACAATATGCTGCTGGTGTATTCAGCTTGGTGGATGACAAGTTGCACAGGCCAGAAGTCACTGTGAGTCTTCATGCCTGGAGACACATCACCAACTTCCCACTTGGCTTATAAATGGTTGTGGATAATACAATAAAATGCACATAGAACTTCACAAACCAAGGCAGCTCACACCTCCCTGGGAAAGGGATCTCCATGCTAACGGTGTCTTTACTGTTATAGACATATTATGAGTTCTGGAATGTATTACTGGGGTCTCTGCCCTGCTTTTTTTTTTGTCTCTGCCTTGATATTTTGAACCTGTCTTCTGTAAATATTTTTGATTATCTTTCATGATACGTATATGAGAGAACCTCTCTCCTTCAAGGACAATTTTGAGGGCACAGAATGAGATGACAGACAGCTGTACCAATCCATGCTCTCATCTACAAGGTGTAGATTAGTATATTGGAAACACTGGCTTGAGAGCTCTCCAGTTGGAGAACAGCCTTTACCAAAAGTGTCATGGACTTTGAAGACGCTGAAACTTAGGGCGAAAGGCAGAAACATGCTAAGAGGAAGGCATGCTTGGCAAACCCTCACCATGATCAACTTGCACCTGGAAACTTATGTCCCCACTGTGGAAGGACATGTGGATTCAGAATTGGCCTCCACAGTCACTTATGGACTCACTGTTAAGACTGTGTTCATGGAAGACAATCTTACTCAGCTATGACTGATTGCCAAAGAACCAGAAGATAGATGCTAATCTACACTTTCAGATGGGTTCCTCAGGTGGGAGGCTTCCCAGTGCTGGACCATGTCCTGCTGAAGAAGTGAAAGCTTTGAAGGCACAGATTGGGCAGTTTTCAGCCACCTATTCTGTATCTTCAAAACTCCCTTCAGGTAAACTGGATGAAATTGAGCCATGGGTTGAATCCAGCTGGCAGGCTGTAAGTTCTCAGCCTCTGTAGAGGTTTTATGGAACGTGGCATGCTACAAAATCAGTTCTGACACATCTTCATGTTGGGTCAACTTTATCTATGTTTGTTTTAGTGGTGGGAATGAGTTAATAAACAGAAAATCTGTGCATAATTTGTTGGGTTCCTTGGAGGCTTAATCTGTACTGTTTTGTTCTTTATTCCATGGGTTTTAGGCAAACGTCACATATCACTATCTTGCAAAGCAGAGATGCTTGCTTTCCCAGCTGCTAGGCAAGGGGGGAAATGTACCCATAAATCATTAAAACCAGTCCCACAGTGAATATTTGGCCAAAGATATTCTGTCATGATCTAATGAAAAACTAAGCCACTCTAATATGCGGCAGAGTTTTCTTTTCATAACAATCACTTATAGGTTTTTAGACTTTGTAATCTTGTTCAGCATTGGCTCGGCAGCCATTGTATAATCAAATAAGTTGGGCAAATGTATGAGCAAAAATTGACCGCTGTCATCTGTAATAACTGCCTTGGGCTTTTCTGAGTTCTTCTAATACTGTCCATCTTATGAACTTCTTTGCCAGGTCCCCAAAACCCTTTAGGAAGGAGGCGCTCTTAATGTTGTTTTTGTCCTGAACTCATCTGTGAGTTATTGTTGTTTAGTCATTTATTCGTGTCCGACTCTTCGTGACCCCATGGACCAGAGCACGCCAGGCACACCTATCCTTCACTGCCTCTCGCAGTTTGGCCAAACTCATGTTAGTAGCTTCGAGAACACTGTCCAACCATCTCATCCTCTGTCGTCCCCTTCTCCTTGTGCCCTCCATCTTTCCCAACATAAGGGTCTTTTCTAGGGAGTCTTCCCTTCTCATGAGGTGGCCAAAGTACTGGAGCTTCAGCTTCAGGATCTGCCCTTCCGGTGAGCACTCAGGGCAGGTTTCCTTCAGAATGGATAGGTTTGATCTTCTTGCAGTCCATGGGACTCTCAAGAGTCTCCTCCAGCACCATAATTCAAAAGCATCAATTCTTCAGCAATCAGCCTTCTTTATGGTCCAGCTCTCACTTCCATACACCACTACTGAGAAAACCATAGCTTTAACTATATGGACCTTTGTTGGCAAGGTGACGTCCCTGCTTTTTAAGATGCTGTCTAGGTTTGTCATCGCTGTTCTCCCAAGAAGCAGGCGTCTTTTAATTTCGTGACTGCTGTCACCATCTGCAGTGATCATGGAGCCCAAGAAAGTAAAATCTCTCACTGCGTCCATTTCTTCCTCTACTGACTCCATAATCTGAAAGTGGTAAAGGTACCGGTACCCCTGACCATTAGGTCCAGTTGCAGACGACTCTGGGGTTGCGGCGCTCATCTCGCTCTATAGGCCAAGGGAGCCGGCGTTTGTCTGCAGACAGCTTCCGGGTCACATGGCCAGCTTAGTCAATCTGAAAGTGAGTCTTCCTTAACCACTTGCAATGGGCTATGTAAAATCTGACCATTCCACACACATACTTTAAGAAATATGAAGGCCAGGGGAGCACATTTGAATGGCGTACCTACATGTATGGGGTTCATTGTATGCAGGGCCGGTGCGTCCATTTAGGCGAACTAGGCAATTGCCTAGAGCTCCCGCTAAAGCAGGCTTTGGCAGGGGCGGGGCGGGCGAGCAGCAGCTTCTCTGCTACAGCGGAGAAACTGCTGCTTGCCTCTCCACCACCCCCACCTCCCGCTAAAGTAGGCTTTGGCGGGGGGGGGCGGGGGCGCCAGAAGGTGGTTCGCCTAGGGCGCAAGAAGACCTAGCATGATTGTATGGGTCTTTCTCACCTTCCTACCTAACTATCTGTTGTAACATGGGGTTAGTGATTTCAGTAAGTGATTTCAGCTTTCTGACATAGCAGGCAGGAGACAGCCTCTTCATGTAACACTCTTTATTCAGGCAAACAAGACTGGAGACTGAGGAGAGGGAAGCTACATTTATAGTGACAGAAGACTGGCTAGAAAGGATACATTTTGGAGGGAACAATCTCAAGCAATCACAAAGCTGCCTTTTGGTGGGAACCAATAAGACTGAGGATCCAAATACAGCAGCTTAAATGAACCAATAGTAGCTGACAAATTCCTGGAGCAATAGTAGCTGACAAATTCCTGGAGCATAAGGCTATCAGTGCCTACTGGACATGATGGCTACGGTTTGCCTCCCCGGTCAGAGGCTGTAATGCTCCCCAGTGCCAGATTTACATATAAGCTAAATAAGCTATAGCTTAGGGCCCCACTCTCTTGGGGGGCCCACAAAAATTTAAAGGGGAAAAAACTGGATGTACATTTCCAAAATATAAGATAAAAAACAAATAAAATAAAACCTACATACAGCAACAGTGTTTTGTGTTGTGTAGGCTCCTATGATGTAAGTAATGGGCCCCGCCTGCTAGTCTGCTCATTTCTATATATAGGGTGCCTACATTCTGCATGTGCAAATGGCTTTAGATACCTATAAGGTCTATAAATTACCATATACAGTGGTGCCTCGCAAGACGAAATTAATTCGTTCTGCGAGTGCTGTCATATAGCGAAAATTTCGTCTTGCGAAGCACCAACGGGGGAAGAGCAGTTTGACGATTTTTTTTTTTAAACGGCAATTTTTTCGTCTTGCGAGGCAAGCCCATAGGAAAATTCATCTTGCGAGGCAGCCTTCCGCTAGCGAATGCCTTTCGTCTAGCGAGTTTTTCGTCTACCGAGGCATTTGTCTAGTGGGGCACCACTGTAGCATATATTCAACAGAAAAAACAGCGACAATTTGTTGTTGACAAAGGACAGCTGGACATATAAAGGACCTCGTTACCTTCAGTAGCTTAGGGCCTCATCAAACCTAGGGCCCTGATGCTGCCGAATGCCTGACCTAGCAGCACAGTTACTGGGTCTAAATGCAAACCACCACTGTTACCTTTCTGATAGCTTGTTGGATTTTTATCCCAAAGCCTCTGAACAGAGGACAATTCCACCATGTTTGCCCGGAAGCACTTCTGGTCTTCCGACATCTCCCTCAAGGATCAGAAATGGTTGAAAACGTTTTTGCTAATTAAACGGGAGTATAATTCCATCTTAAATTCTCCCTTAAATTTAATTTAATCACACTTTCCACGGACTCATCACAAACAGATCTCACTGCTGATCCATTGCAACAATATTAATTTCTCTCTCCCAGTTCTCTTAATTGGATTTATAATGCTACATTCCTGTGCAATTAAGAACTTATAAACCCTTGGATATAATTGTGTAGCCCTGTTCATTAGATGGCTCCTCAAACTTATTGTGGGGTCCAAGAAATCTTACGCCATAATAAAGTTGTTTGTCTTTAAGGTGCTGTGACAGACAGGCCTTGGTTCAGCCTCCTTGTGACCCAGCAACCAGTAACAGCTGGTTAGACCATTGTCCAACCAGAAGGGACTGGTGAGTAAAAAAAAACACCTGACTGTCAGATAAGGATTGTCTGAGAGAACCAAGATAGGCAATGACTGTAAGTCAGGGACCTGGAGAGAGTGGGAACTGGCCTGTTAGAAACAGGAGGTTGCTAGGCAGGGCAACCCGGTTTGGCTCCCTGAGGGAAAAGTGAAATCCTAGAAAGGGTTGAGTGAGTGTTGCTGGTTAGAAACACCACTAGCCATTCTAGGTGGGGGAAATCTACCCTGAGATTTGGTTTGGAAAAGAGTGCTGTTTGAAGTTATCTGTAAGGTAAGTGTGTTTTAAACTAAGTTTTGTTGTGCCTCACTTGCATAACCACCATGCTTAAAACTGTCATTGAGTGTAAATAAATTAACAATTTAGTTTTGTTCCAGAGTTGCCTTCTCATCCTTGAGCCTCTAGGTGGGAGGCGAGTGGCAGCCTTCACAGAGGTGCAATACCTGGCTGCTGTTTATTCATAAACAGTACCTCAAATAGTTAATTCCAGACCTAAATAACAGGGAGAGTTATATCTTCTAACACACCCACAGAATCAGTCACATTAACCCAGCGCCCATCTTCCATAAGGGTGCGTGCCACAGCAGCCACAAGACTCTTTATTATGGAGCTGATCACCCCCTGATTCCCAAAATTACAGAACTTGACCATCCCAGCTCCAATAAGCCTCAACATGCCACAGAATTATTTGTTTGCATGTGTATATGTTATTCTTGCAATACAGGCAACTCACTGTTGCACTGGCAATGAAATGATGTGACGACAGGATGGTATCCATGGGAAGGCAACCTCGAGCCACACCCGAGGGCTCCCTTTTATTAGCAATCTCACACAAAGGTTAATGATTAGTTCCACAGGAACAACTTCAGGAACCAAATAAGGACACATATAGCCCAATGGTGATACATCCATACCATATAAGGAAATGCTCTTACACAGGGTACTTTGGTAACACCCCAAAACTTCCCACATGACATCTCCATTGCGTACGTGCTCACCCTCCATGCCTCTCCCTCACGCACCCCTCCCATGCTCTTCTTGTGACTTTTGCAGTACTTTTCCACCACTCCTTTGTTCTGTTGTCCCGCTGACCTGTGTATCCCTATCCTGACGTTCCAGTGTCAGCGTGGTTTGCCAGCGCTGTTTCTCCAACCTTTGCAGAATCGACGCGGTTTGTCAGCGCCAATCCGACCATAATCCCTACAACTCACGTCTTCTTCTAGGGTTCGGTTCCAACTGGGGGTCCATGTATAAAAGTAAAATTGCATAAAGCCGTGGAACTCCTAGAACTGCTCCCCCAAACTGAGGTGGGGGACTGCTTGCCCTGTTTTGGGAAGGTGGCGCAAGGGCTCTGGCCACCTTCCCAAAGCCCAGTGTCTTGCTTTGGGTAGGCACAATGCTGCCAGAGCCCTCACACTGCCTTCCCAATGCCCACAATCGCAGCTTTGCTTGCATGGTGGTGAATATCATCTCTATATCTATCTATCTATCTATCTTTTTTTTTTTTATAAGAATTTATTGGCATTTTTCTATAACAACATATACCCACACCCACACCTACAATTAAACAAATGCAAAACAAATAAAACAAATACAAACAATGTCAAGTTTTCTTATTGCATCTTTCTAAAAAAAAAAAAATTCTATTTCCATATCTTGACCATTGACTTCCCCTGCCTTTTCACCTTCGAGTTTATATCCTTAATCTACTTTATAACCATTTCTCCTGAGAAAAGAAAAGAAAATTAAATTCAATTGTATAATTACATTCAATTTATATCTTCAACATTTTACTAATAATACATCGTCGTAATTCTTCTTCATTTATTCTTATCGATTTCTTATCTTAATCTACATCTCAATCTTAATCCATAAACTTAATCCACTTAAATTCACTTTACTTATACTCCACCTCACAAATCTTCACAAATCATTCGCATCAAATCTATCTCTTCTATCTTTAAGACCACTGCTAATAACATAAAAACTTGAAATATCTCCTTTCATGTTCGAATAAAAAATATAAAAAAAAATATTGTTGACAGTATTCGCCCTCCGATTTCAATTTACCATATCAGGCTACTTTAAATTTTACTTAATGCTTCACCCCACACCCCCTCTGTCCATTATTCTTCTCCTGGTGGCATCAGCACTGAACTTCCATGTAGCTTCCCTCTCCAAACGTCCACAGATCCAGGCACAGTCCAAACCTCTCCTTGCCACGAGTTCAGGGGTGTCCATCTCATCATCTCTCAGCTTCTTCGGTTCTTTGTAGCATTCCTTTTCTTCTTGTAAATACCTTAATTCTCTGTCCCTGGCCCCCGAGCTCACACCTCGGGGACTGGATATAAAAAATCTTGACGTCGCCTTGGGGCTGCCACCCCCAGAAAGCGAATTTCTTCTCCGAAGTAGCTCACTCATTTCTCTCCATCTTTCCATCCACCCTCTCAGCTCCTTGGCAAGGCTTTCTTCCAAAGTGTCAAAAGTTTTAAAAGCCTCCTCTGTGGGCAATTGGTTCCATTTCAGACCCCCACACAAGACTTTGACTTTTCTACAAAGCAGTTCCACCTTCAAGGCAGTGAGTCTCTGTTCATCTGTTAGTCCAGAGTTCAATACCAGTTCAAGGACGAAGCCCAGCATACTGGCAGAGGAGGAGGAAGTGGGTATCATATTTCTACTCCTGCCTCTTTGTTCGTCGCCATTTTCCTGAGCTGGAGCACAAATACCGCAACTTTAAATGGAGATATTTTCCTCTAGTTAGCTTCCCAAAAAAAGAGATTGCCAGTCTCATGTGTCAATTTTAAATACTTTGTAACCAGTTCTGTAGCAGTAGTCACTCAAATTGGTTAGTTTGAGCTCGAAGGGAGGGAGGCAGGCTGCCTTTCTCCTTCCCCCCGGATCGTTCCGAAAACACGAATTCTAATCAGATTCTTTACTCACGACCACCGGGTTCCTTTAGCTCCATTCTTCAAAGGTAGAACTTAGACGCTCACCGCGGGCTTTGTCGCCGCATTTGCATCCCGGTTGGGGCATGTCCCCGAAGCCCGGCTCCGTTGTCCCTTCACCCCCACTCCCCCTTTACAGGGGGGGCGAGGGAAGGGTTCGGAGCCTCCGCGGGCGCTGCCGGGGAGCCCAGGGTGCGGGACGCTCTTCCCGCACCCCAACCGGAGCCCCGCTTTGCGGTAGCGGGGCTCCTAACCCCCGGGATGGACAGGGCGCTTCGGACCCGAAGCAGCCCTCGACCACCCGGCGATTGCGTCGCCGCCGGAAGTCCTATCTATCTATCTATCTATCTATCCTGTGATCAAATAAGTAAAATGAGCATAATATGCCAGTTACCTGTACTGGATTCATACCTTAGTTGCACTGGCATGCTTTCTATTTAGGAGATTTATCACATTTCATGTCGTCCTTTTAGGTTACGCTGAAAGCATTCAAGTCCCAAATTTGGTTCAGAACCCAAACCTACAAGCTCAGTATTCCACCCCCTGGACCATTCACAGTGTGGGTGATTAACACACATTATTTAGCAGCGATGCATTTATGAATTCGTTAGTTGTTTTCCTTTTAATTGTGCCAAGCAATTTAACCTTTAGGTGGTTTAGATAGAACAATATATTATTTTTATTACATGGCAAAGTTCCATTTGAATGAAAACAGTGGCTGAGTCACTTAAAAAAACCCCACAGATATGTGTTGTGGCATGAAATCTGTGCACCTGGAACAACTCCTCCAGAAAAATAGTAATAATAAAGCTGAGTTTGAAAAGAGAAGATCATGACTCAGCTGCTTGTTTTTGTTTGGGATTGTAATGGATCTGTAACATTCAACTGGAACATAATATTAACACAAGAAACAATTAGGCTATTATATAGAAAGAAGTTCTACTGGTAAAAATGGTTATGTGTGGATCAAGAGGCCTGTTAATAGTTTCAGTTTCTTTTGCTGATATATTCATATTTCTCCAAATCCTATAGATCAGCCTCCCCCCCCCCCCCGGGGAGTTATAGTCCAAAACAGGTTGAGGAACGCTGCTACAGAGCTCCCCTCAAATACCTACTGCTAATCTACTTATGTTCTTATGGCCATCCATTCTCTTCTTTTCTTTGCCATCAGACTATCAAACACATCCTTCACCTAAAGCAAGCTATTTTCATTGGATTGGATCCATACTTAGTCATGCTTAGAGTGGGTCCACTGAAATCAGCTTATGCAACTACACGCTAAAAGCATGAAATAAACTGCAATTCTGGCCCCACTCACCTGGGAGGAAGCTCCACTGAATTCAACAGGACTAATTTATCAGTAGATATGATTAGGAGTGGTGTGTAAGTCTGGATCCAACCCATTGGCTTTCCTTTCTTTGATCACTCAGTTAAAGTGCGTTCCTTTAACAGACAATGGGAAAGAGACTCTAAATGAGAGACTCTGGAGAGTTGCAGTCAGTCTTCAGTAGAGATCTTCTACATCACCTGCTGCCAAATTATTATAAGTGGAGATGCCAGGATTTGTACCTGCGACCTTCTGCATGCAGAGCATGTGCTCTGTTACTGAGCTACAGTCCCATCATTTCAATTTTTATGGAAACTAGTCATTTTGTGGCAGGGGGATACTAGAAAATTGCAGGCTGGGGTGTACTTTTTGGCATAACATGCACCCTTTGAGTTGTTCTGGCTTGTAATAGGTGTGTGTCAATCTGAACTATGGGATGCTGGTGGCGCTGTGGTCTAAACCACTGAGCCTCTTGGGCTTGTCGATCAGAAGGTTGGCGGTTCAAATCCCCGCAACGGAGTGAGCTCCCGTTGCTCTGTCCCAGCTTCTGCCAACCTAACAGTTTGAAAGCACGCCAGTGCAAGCAAATAAATAGGTACTGCTGTGGCAGGAAGGTAGACAGTGTTTCCGTGTGGTCTGGTTTCCGTCACAGTGTTCCGTTATGCCAGAAGTGGTTTAGTCCTGCTGGCCACATGACCCAGAAAGCTGTCTGTGGACAAACGCCGGCTCTCTCGGTCTGAAAGCGAGATGAGCGCCACGACCCTATAGTCACCTTTGACTGGACTTAACCATCCAGGGGTCCTTTACCTTTACGTTTACCTTTAACAATCTGAACTTATTTCCATAGTTTATGACAGTAGATCATGACAGGAGACCCACCATGATAAACTTTGGTGACCCTAGTACAAACCGGAATCCAGCCTCGCCTCCTGAAAGGCATTCAGACGTAGCCTGAGATCACCTACACCAGAGCTAAACATCAACACGTGCAAATTTAGTTGCCAAATACTCAACTTCTCAATGGGAGCCATCCACATGGTAGTAAGGTGTTTTGAAGGCAGGTAGAAGACAAAAAATGTCCAGGTTTAGTCAATTGCTCAATAGGATTGCTAGGATCACAGTCCTTCACCTTTTCATTAAGCAAGATGGGTGAGGTGAGAACTGGGCAGGAAACTCTGAAACTGTATGTGAACTGTAGAAATCACTCATTCACAACCCCCTTCCCTTCTCCATCTTCTCCATTGAGGAATGGCCAGGAACTCTGGGAAAGCCAATAGAATTGCTCAACTCAAGGACCATTCCCCTCTCCACTGGAATGCCTTGACAATAAGATACAAAGTCCCCCTTAGATTCAAAAGTTGGCTAGCTCTGTTATCTGTCTAACAGGACAGAACTTACCCAATGCTCCCCAGGACTCAGCACACTTCTGCTTCGCTTTAAAGACAGGTAGACTTCCTTCCCTCTCCTTTTTTTGCTTCTAGTGTGGATTTATGGAAAAATTGTCATGCCCATGTTTCCATAGCTTTTTTTATTTTTAAAAAGCTTGGGATTCTCTCACTCTTTCTTCTTTGTTGTAGGAATTGCTGCCTGCTTAAATTGTAATTTTGCATGTCTGAGACAGCATTTATATCTTCTGTCACTCCTATTTAGTATAATAAACTAAGTTTTCTTCATTCCTCTGTGTGAGAGCTTCTTGTGGGCATAGCATTGAGGGTAAAGCACATACTCACAGAAAGTTGTGTGTTATAACTCCAGCCAAAGATCCTAAACCTCTCAGCAGTGCATATATGAACATACAGTGGTTGCATACATGTGAGCCCAGGTACACACTTGCAACAAGCTCAGGCCGCTGCCTGTCTGCCTAGATATCATGCACTATGTTCACACTCACAAACTTTTCAGTGGAAACTTGTCTCCCGCATGCTAGGAAATCAGATGCGTTTCCCACACCCCCCATCCCACCCACAACTTACGGGAGGAACGTTGCAAGAGAGCGTCAGCAGAACCACTTGATAGGTCTTCACGGATAGATTTCAAGAAGGGTTAATTCAATTCTGCAGAAATGTTGACTGCATTACAGGCAAAATGAATGCAAGTTGCTACACAACTTGATTATCCTCGTATCTGTCTATATATAATAAAGGAGAACAATATGTTGGGAAAACATGCCTAGGGATTTACCAAATGCAATCACGGTGCAGAAGGCAAAATAGATATTCAGAGAATCACCTGCAGCCTTGCTTGGAAAATCAGAGCTAACGTTATATTTTTCCCCTATTTAATTATCCCTTCCATAACATCACTTAGACTTAGTCTCCTATCTCTGCAAATTAGTAGCACCATTATTATTAAAACCTGCTTAAGAATCTCAATCAGGGAAAACTACCACTTTGGTGCTGAATACATATAGGCATATATAATTGTGTGTGTGTGTGTGTGTGTGTGTGTGTGCGCGCGCGCATGTGAAAAACAACCAGCAAAATATGATATAAATCAACCATACAGGTCCATAGCAAATATGTGGTTCAGCATTCAGTTTTTTCAAGTGGGGCAAAACTGCATTAAACTAGCAGTCACAGTTGTGAGCTTAGAGCCAATTATTTACCCACACTTGCTATGGTGTGTGTGTGGGGCGGGGGGAAGGCATGATCTAGAGCAAGGATTTGAAAGCACAAGTTCTACAG
This sequence comes from Lacerta agilis, assembly GCF_009819535.1. NCBI lineage: Eukaryota > Metazoa > Chordata > Lepidosauria > Squamata > Lacertidae > Lacerta > Lacerta agilis. The sequence continues at coordinate 12,644,715 of NC_046322.1, read as the reverse complement.
TGGGGATGTTCATCCCATCAGGAAAAACACCTGTATGGCTTTAACCTTCCATGCTGCATTATCCCACAGCACCACCCTATGGGAGTCTGGAAAGAGCTGCCAACACACAAGTACCGGTTGCAAGCCTGTTGGCAGCTGACCCCAAACTGGAGGAGGTTTCACGACACCATCCTGTTTGTCGAGCATTCGTCCTGATGTGTTTGTGTGTGGAGGTTAGACGACATTGCCAGCTAGTGGTTGTTTCCTTGCACTTTCCAGTGCAGTTTCCCTTCCCTTTTCTTATCAGACCCAGCTGCCCTGTGAGCAAAGTAAAAAGAAAAGAAAAGAGGAAGGCAGATAAATATTTATGTATCAGCTAACAGCTGCCCGCACATGACAATCGGTTATAATTGAGGGTGGGGGCACTAATGTACCATCATTGGAGAATTAGATATTAAGGGTTTGGGAAGTAGTTCAAATGATAAAATGAGCCAACGTTGTCAGGGTAAGCAAACCGCATAATTGCTTTATTGAAAAATGGAGGGGTGGGTTGTTGTGTTTTTTTAATAATAAAAAAGTCATGTATTGGAACAATGATATGCAAGATACTGTATTTTTCGCTCCATAAGACGCACTTTTTTTCCTCCTAAAAATTAAGGGGAAATATCTGTGCATCTTTTTTTTTATATAAAGAATTTATTAACATTTTCATAACACAACACAAACCCAAACCCACACCTACAAATGCATAACAAATACATATATTGCCAGGATTCTTCTTCTTGTTTATATACCTAAGAAAAAAAAAATTCTATTTTCGAATCTTGACGTTTGACTTCCCCTGCCTTTTCACCTTCGGTTTTAAAACTATATTTTACTTCCATAACAACTTTTCTCTAAAAAACAAAACAAAGAAATTAACTTCAAATAAAGATAACACCATTATCTTAATCTTCATGTTCTAACATAAATCTTAACAAAGTATTCTTATAAAATCTAAACTTATTTCTTCTGTCCTTTATCATGCTGCTATTAACATAAAATCTCAATATCTCCTTACTTAATCAAGATAGACTTACAATTAACAACCTTCACCCTCCGAATTCAGATACCATAACAAGCCATTTAAATTTTACATTTAATACTTCACCCCACACCCCCTCTGTCCATTGTCTTTCTCTGTCTTTCGCCGGAACCAATCTTCCAATTGTCTTCTTTTCCCAAATGTCCACAGATCCAGGCAGCATTCACAACAAACCTTGCATCAAGCTTCAGGATACACATCCCCTCTTTTCTGGGCTCCTCCGCTTCTTTGTACCATACTTCTTCTTCTTGTAGATATCTTAATTCCACGTCCCTTGCCCCCGAGCAAAATATCTGTGCATCTTATGGAGCGAATGGTGGTCCCTGGAGCCAAATTGCCCAGGGGCCAAAAGCAGATAGTGCTTTTTATGTTACAAAGAAAAAAAGGGGTGTTGAAAGGACCCCGCTCAGCAGCTGATCAGCAAGAGATGGAGAGAGATAAGAGTCCCGGCTCCCTTTCAGCCCCACCCTCCATTGTTGAATGTGCTGCAGAGGGAGGTTGTTTGTTTCCCCAGCGACATGTGACTGGCTGATTAGATTATCTGTCTGGAAACTGTAGAAATGGCTCCCTTTCCTTCAGAAGCTGCAAAAATGTGAGTTGAACCCCTTAAAAATGGGGCTTTTCCTCTTTGCTTTTCCCCCTTTGCAAAAGGAGCTTTGCTTTTCTCCCTTTGCAAAAAAGCTGCAAAACTTTTAGCTGATCCTCAAAAAAAAACCAGGGCTTTTCCCTTTGCAAAAAAAGCTACAAACCTTTAGCTGATCCTCAAAAAAACCCCAGGGCTTTTCCCTTTGCAAAAAAAGCTACAAAACTTTTAGCTGATCCTCAAAAAAACCAGGGCTTTTCCCTTTGCAAAAAAAGCTGCAAAACCTTTAGCTGATCCTCAAAAAAACAGGACTTTTAGAGGAGGAAAACCAGAAAAATATATTTTTTCTTGTTTCCTCCTCTAAAAACGAGGTGCGCCCTATGGTCCGGTGTGCCCTATGGAGCAAAAATTATGGTAATATAGAACCATATACTTCATTGAGAACATAATAATATTCATATATATGGAGTATATGTGCAAACATTTCCCCTCTTTCCTCTTATTCAGTTATATACTTATGCCTATGTACTGTATGCAATGAAGTATACTACTTATTTTTTCTTAATGCATTTACCTTCTGCATTATTGCTGTTATTGAATAATAAAGTGCAAATGAGAGGAGGGGCGATTTTGGGGGAGAAGGGCAGGAGATCTGGGGCCCAGGACAAATGCCCCAGGTGTCTCCCCTAACTCACCCCCCCCCCCAAGAAAATAATGTCCTGGTCAAGGATAAAGATATTCAAGTGCTAGCAGCAGCTAGGCAGCTGGTGTTTTGCACGACATGTACGTATTTCCATGGTACTCAGACTAGGAGGTGTCTCCCCCCCCCCCCCCAGCATGACATGAGATGATCACAGCTTCAAAATACTGGAGAAGACCTGAGGAAGAGCACGTCTCTATGTCTCTCATTCTCTTCCGAAACAAGCGATATTTACAGGGACCCTTCTCTGTGTAATTACACAATTATTAAAAAAAACTCAGTCATGAAGTGAGGGCTTTTATCAAGTCATTCAAATTAGAACCATTTTATCTTAATCACTATCTACATGAATATGTATTTGCTTGGCTCTCTAACTGGGGGGGGGGAGAGAGAAAGCTCATTAAATAATTTCTTTCTTTAAAAATTTAACTACTGGGAACTTCTTCAGAGAATAATCGTTGTGGGTATAATTAGGATCTTTGTTTCTCTTTGTTTTCAGACGAAGAGGTATAAAGGCTGACTGAGAAAGAGGGAGAAATTGCGGATCCAACATTTGGTAGAGAGCAGTCAGAAGACAGGGCAGCATGTTAAGAAGCCAGAATTGCAGAACAAAATGGCGGCACTTAGAAGGCAGCTACTCAGTTCTTATCTCAGTTCTTGCATCTGTGGGAGGAAATCAGAGGGCAAAGATAGCTCTGCTCCTGGGCCCTTTAAAGAAGAGTGGCACACAGAAATGTAAACTGCGCTTATTTACTCATTCACCTTCTTGGCCAGGTTTACTGAAAGGGCTGGTGCCATGCTGCTTTTATTGTAATTTCCTGTATATTCTGAACCAGTGTTTCCCAAAGTGGGCAATATACCATCCCTGGGAGGCGCTGGAATGATCCAGGGGGGCGGTAGTAGCCTCGGGTGCAATTGGGGGGCATTAAATGAAAATAAGGGGGTGGTGGAAGCATAAAGAAAGAAGAGAGGAGAAGGAATTTTTTTTTGAAAAACCATTCGTACATGTAATGACACTGACCACCAGGTCGGGTGCCGTTGTGGGACAGCAACAACGCCTCCCCTGGATCTGGCAATCATGCTGGAGGTGAGGGGTTTTCCTGGGCTTGTGTGAACCCTTTTTGGCTTCACCCAGGTCTAGGAAGTGGATCGCAGCTTGCCTGCCTATTTGGCCAATGGCAGGCGAGCTGCGGAGCTGGCCCCGCCCCTTCACTTAAAGAAGATAGATTTCCAGGGGGCACTGAGTATTAATTCCCCCCCCCCCCCGAAAAGAGAGAGGTTGGCCAAATAAGTTTGGGAACCTCTGTTCTAAACAGATTTTATAGATGCATATAATTTTAATTGGTATCCACGTTTGATGATTGTTTTTTCTATGTTTTCAGTGAGAATTGTTTTTATCTGTAAGCTGCCGAATCCCATCACAGGGGTGGTGTATATGAATTTATAACAATAACAGTGGCATGCAGTGAATTTTTTCATAGGGGAACAGCTAGGGCTGGGGGACGGGGACGGGACGGATGATGCACACATGATATCGCAATGTCGCATGTGTGAGCATCACACCTCTCTCCCTAGGAACCAACAGCAGTACTGTCCTATACATATCACCACAGAAGTATGGTCCCAAATATCTGAAAATTTTGCCTCCTTCCACACAAACCCTCTTGGGTGCTCAGATTAGCAGAGAGGCCCTTCTTTGTAGTTCTACCACCTTCAGACGTTTCTGTGTGTGTGACCCACGGAAGGGGCTTCTCAGTGGCAGCCCCTAAGCCAGGGGTCAGCAACCTTTTTCAGCTGTGGGCCGGTCCACCATCCCTCAGGCCCTGTGGTGGGCTGGACTATAGTTTGTAAATAAAATATGAACGAATTCCTATGCCCCACAAATAACCCAGAGATGCATTTTAAATAAGAGGACACATTCTACTCATGTAAAAACACGCTGATTCCTGGACCGTCCGTGGGCCGGATTGAGAAGGTGATTGGGCCAAATGTTGCCTACCCCTGCCCTAAGGTGTAGAACTCCCTCCTGACAGAGGTGGATTTAGCACCTTCATTATATAATTTCCATCCTGTGCTGAAGACACATCTCTCAACTCTGGGGATAATAATAATAATAATAATAATAATAATAATTCACAGGCAGCTCGTGTGGAAGAGGATTGTTTGATGCAAGACTGATGCTCTGTGAGAAACACAAGTACAAAAACTTCTTTTTGTTAGGTGTAAAGAAATGCAAGTGTCTTGAAAATGCATTTAAAAAGAAAGTTTCTAGTCCTATAGGTTGAACGATGAACAAGCATCATTCAGATTGTTACTCCAAAGATACAGGGAAGCAGGATCTTTGTGATGTTAATACTAACACTCAATAAAATAAAAGCTAAGGATTTTTAAATATATATTTTCTTTTTTTAAGAATCAAGAATAGGGATAAATGGATTACTTGTACTGCTCGATGCAGCTTTTGAATCAGCAACAAGCAAAATCAGACGTGATTATGCTTCCCCTCAGTCACATTTTGCCAATCAACCAGATTATTTTTAAAAAAAACACACACAAAAAACGAGAGACTAAAAACCATATTTTGAAGAAGAAGGAAAAATATGAAGAAAATGAAGCGGAACAGAAATCTGGCAATCATTTGCAAATAATCTACTGGACTAGATGTAGAGTAAATTTAAATTACTGGAGATGACACATTTTAAAATATATGTGTTGCTTCTACCATCCAATATCGACCATTCTGAAATTTTACTTCTCAGTATTAAACAGTGAAAGGGGACTGATTGCCAAATCCATAGAAGATGTTGACAGCACAGCACTGGCCTAAAAAAAAAAAAGTGAAAAAATAATAGTCTCTGGGGTTGTTGCACTTCAAAATCTGGAGCAATATTCAGATGTTATTCAGAATGTTCTAGAACTCTTGGTTTTCTTAATATTCTGCAATCAGCACCTCAGAGTAAGGCCTCATTCACACCATACATTTAAAATGCTATTACAGTCATACCTTGGTTCTTGAACACCTTGTGACTGAAATGTTTTTGCTCCCGAACACTGCAAACCCAGAAGTAAGTTTTCCGGTTTGTGAACATTTTTCAGAAGCCGAACGTCCGACGTGGCTTCCAAGGTTTCGGATTGAGTGCAGGAACCAATGGGAAGTTGCGCCTTGGTTTTCGAATGTTTTCGGAAGTCGAAGGGACTTCTGGAATGGATTTTGTTTGAGAACCAAGGAACGACTGTATGCTACTTTAAACAGTCATTTGTTGTTGTTCAGTCGTTCAGTCGTGTCCGACTCTTCGTGACCCCATGGACCAGAGCACGCCAGGCACGCCTATCCTTCACTGCCTCTCACAGTTTGGCCAAACTCATGTTAGTAGCTTCGAGAACACTGTCCAACCATCTCATCCTCTGTCGTCCCCTTCTCCTTGTGCCCTCCATCTTTCCCAACATCAGGGTCATGGCTTCCCCCAAAGAATCCTGGGAGCTGTAGTTTGTTAAGGGTGCTGAGAGATCCCCATTCACCTGCTGGAGATACAATCATTCCCAGGGAAGCATTCTGGCTCTTTATCTACGCAAGTTACACAACATATTCAAGAGCAGACCTAAAGTTTATGTTTCAAGAGTTTTAGCAAGCAGACGAGAAATTCAGAATCAGATGGAAGCAACGAAGATGTCCCAACAGTTTCCACACTCTGCTCACCAAGCATTTTAAGGTAAGGCGTGGTGTGATCACTCCTGAGACTTTCTCACTTTGTGGGAATATTGGGATTGCAATAGTGTGCTCCTTTGCAGTGGCTAGGTCTGCTTCCACCTACAGTTGTGACACCTGGTTCTAAGCAACAAGACTGTATCTTATCCTCCTGTTCTGGCTGCTTATCAGCGCTGCCTCCTCCTGAGGTGCTCCCCCCTTGGCTCCCCACAGTCTCCACTGAGACTTCATCCCACCAGAAGATGAGAGAAGGAGCTGACACCCCTTCTCTCTCTTCAGAACAGGCTGAAATTGAGACACAACAGGGAGATTTCCTCCTCCACCAGCTCTGATTCCTACTATTCAGGGCCCACTCTGTTTCCTCCTCCTCCTCCTCCTTCTTCTCCTCCTCCTCTGGTGCCAGGGCTCACCAATCCAGACCTGATCCTGACCACACACTGCAGGGCTTGTGACAAGAGGAGACGTTTTGTTGTGTGAGCAGAAGTCGTTCCACTTGTGCAATGACTTCATTGGATCCATTCTAGTGTCTCTAAGAAGCTTGGCCTGTTTTTGTATCTCAGACACAGCCCTGCGTAACCCTTGAAATCTCCGAAGCAAATTAGGAACCTAATGGCAAATCCTGCATCACAAATCTGCTTTAAAATCCTCTCATTTGCTATTTGGAAACAAACTATGCGGCTGAGAAGGGGGTGGGCGGGAATAGAGCTTAAAGCAACAAAACTACAAAGCCCCTATCAAAGCTGGATAATCTTCCATCACCATCAAGAATTTTCTGTTAGCAACAATAGATGTTAAATTTAGCCACGGAATAGCTAGTTAATCAACCTGCTAATGCACACTTATTTCTGACACATCTAGTTGAACCAAACATTTTTCACCTAAGCAGTGTCAAGCTGTATTCAAAGATTATGTGTTATAAACAATGTCTGTTTGCATTTTATTTTGTGCGACAGTATGGTCTATTCTTTGCACAGGTGCTCAGCTGAGGAGTGGTACATGGAAGGGGAAATTAATTAACAGATTGAGGAATACGAAAAGAGCCAGATATTCTCACTGTGGTACGATATTGATGTCTGCACCCACCAAACTCCCTCTCTCCAGGTTCAGAAATGTTATAATCATCTCTGAATATGTCAGGAGTGTGGAGGCTTACTGGGAAAAACCCAGCTTAGTGTTCAAAACATGGATTTAAGCATGGTCTGTTGGCTTATTGAGGGGAAACCCAGGCTACTGTCCAAAAAACAGGATTTAGGTATATGGTCTGGTGGCTCCACTCTGCTGTTAATTCTAACAGGGGGACTGATCACTTCTGGAATGTGGCCAAGCGTCACGAGAGGTGTCATCCACTGCTCAAGGTTATAGCGCTGGGAAGGGTGGAGAAAAGACACAAGAAGATGCAGAAGTTGGATTGGTTGAGGAGCAACAGGGTGAGTCCTTAGGCAGAGGCAGCCAAATGATAGAGAGAATGGAACCTGGGCAAGCGTATTCAGATCAAGGAAACTGAACTTCCCTCCTCTGTGTGAAAATGAGGTCCTTCACTTGCACCAATGGGCAAGGGAGCTATACAACACGGTATGATCAGAACCTGAAATCAGCTTGGATTATTGATTGATTGATTGATTGATTGATTGTAAGCTACGTCAGCAGAGGATAAGGGAGTGTGTGCCAATTATGAAAGATGTAAGCATAATCCACAAAGGATACTGAAAGAAAATCAAAGGAACATTAATCATACAGAAGGCAAAATATAAGAACAGTGAATGTAAAGGCGGGGCAGGGGGGGATTAGGATGCCCTGATTACGTGGGGAAACAAAATGTGAAACATTCTGCATTAAAGCATCAGGTAAAATGGTTATTACGTGCTTGGCATACACGAGGTAGGGATGGAAGAATCTGTCAAATTCCGTTTCTTTCCGTTTCTCATTTCCCAATCTTATATTCAGTTCTCCATATTTCTCCAGCAATTTGCAGTTTTTTTAAAAAAAAGAAAGATCTGTGTAAAAATTCATCAGCAATTTAGTGCAACTTTCTTCTAAATAACACTAAATGCAGTTTCTGACCGATATTGACATTTTTGCAAAGCAATTTGCCGAAGCAGAATTTATTTTTCTGTATTATTTTCACTAATATATGCATGATTACGCACACACTCTCCTAACTCATGTATTTTTTTGTACACATTATTGGTTGAAGGTTTGGAGAAGTGTGAATTTCACAGGGTCATTGTGTTTCCATTTGCATATTGCTTTGAGAAGTATAAATCAGGTTAAACAGTCTCCTTTTCCCTTGAATTAGTGGGCAACTCCAATGGATTCCAACAGGAGAATGGCAATATTGAATTTCATCCTATGTAATTTTTATGTTTGGCTTATATTCAGGTAAATATAAAGATAAAGGACCCCTGGACAGTTAAGTCCAGTCAAATTTGACTATAGGGTGTGAAGTGCAGGTGGGTTCCCACAAGGCAAGACATAGTGATAACAGCAAGAACCTTTATTGAACTACAGAACTGAACAACAGGGACAAAGCAACTGCTTATATACATTTCTGAAGGCCTGGGCCACTCCCACTCCCAACGTCTTTGGCTGTCTAAACTTCCAAGCTGCAAATCATAGCTCAGAGTTTAAGGGCCAATGGCAGAGGCTCAAGTCCTGAAATGTTCTGTGATTGGGTATCATGTATCAAATCAGAACACAGGAGCTCAGACTCCTTAGTCCATACTCAAGCTCAGACACAGACCACCGAATACATAACACGGTGTGGCGCTCATCTCCGTTTTCAGGCCAAAGGAGCCGGCATTTGTCCACAGACAGCTTTCCGGGTCATGTGGCCAGCATGACTAAACCGCTTCTGGCACAGGGAGCACGATGACGAGTGCCAGAGTGCACGGAAATGCCATTCACCTTCCCGCTGCAGCGGTACCTATTTATCTACTTGCGCTGGTGTGCTCTCGAACTGTTAGGACATAGCATGAAGCTGATCATTCCACCAGTGCAAGGATTTCTCCTTGCTTACAGTGAACAATCTCTCCCTCTCATCTCCCCATACACCTCCTAGATCTGGAAGTTTCCTAACCCCCCGCAGCAGATTTGGGGAATAGCATAGGGTGAGGTCCCTTAGGACTTTGCTAGGACAACTATTTAGTTTAACGCCACATCTTGTCTTTGTTTTTAATATCTTGTCAGCCACTTTGGGCGAGTTATTTGGAGAGGAGAGGTGGGATGTAAATTTTTGCACCGGCAAACTTTAATTAGGATGTGTATGCGTGTTCTATATTGCATTGGGGAAGGAGAACACCCCCTCCCCAGAAAGGTCTTTTATATATATATATATATATATATATATATATATATATATATATATATATAATCTGGAGATGAATCATAGGCAATTAACAGGAGCAATTCTAATTAACTGAAATAATTAAAAAACTAATAATGTTTAACATTATTGTTTTATGCAACAGCATTAAGCTTTAACAGCCTAGCAACACACCAGTGCTTCATTTGTAGAGCCACCAAGTACATTATTTATACTTGGTTTCTTTGGTAACCAAATTGACAAAAAAAAGAACAGCAATGAGGGTTCCTAAATTGTGGCACCATATAGCTTCATCACTTATGCCATTGGCAGTAAATGTAATGTCTGTATAATTTCCTTTTAATTATCAGCTAATGAAATTTACATTCATCAGGGTAAAACTGAAGTACGCTCATTCAGCTTCCAATCACCTGTCCAGATTCCCATTCAGTTAGCTATTTGTTGGGTTCTTTTATGTCTTTGTCTAATATAAATGTCAAACTGAGAAAGATGGCATTCATATTGCTTTGATTATTAATATGCAGATGAGTATTGATTATTGTTCTCCACCTTTCCAGAACCTTGTGTGTGTGTGTATCCAAACAGGCATCTTGCAGAGACTTGGCTACTGGGTTTTTAATTTTTGGCATTAAGCTCTAAGGATTTCAAACAGAATTAATTTTGTAAACTTTAATTGCAGGATAATCTCTGCCATTCCCTTATCTCCTGATTTATTACAGGCATTTATTCCTAGTTTGAAAAATCCTCATCAGTTTCCTAGGGAATTAATTTAGATTTCCAAAAAAGAAAAGAAACGAAAAAGAGAGAAAAATGGGAAAGGAGAAAAAGGAAATTGCTTCTGGATTCAAATTAAGAGGCTAATTACAATAATTATGTCATGAAGCAATAGAGAAACTTTGTGCATATGAGCTTAATCATTTTGGGGAGGAAGAAGAAGAAGAGCCATCTTTCACATTAAACTTCATGGAGGAGCAAAAGTTTTTTTTTGCCGTTTATCATAAATCATGATCTTCCCCCTTTTGTGTTCCAAAACACATGGGGAGTCATGAGTGTAGGAGGCTTCAGAAGATAACCCTTCAACTCCTGAAGGATGATCAAGGATGTAAGTAATAGCAGTACCTACAATTTATATGGCTGTTTCTATGCTGCAATCCTCACAACAACCTTGAAGTGTTTGATGTGTAGGTGGGTTCCCACCAGGCAAGACACAGTGGTAACAGCAAGAATCTTTATTGAACTGCTTAAAAACATTTCTGAAGGCCTGGGCCACTCCCACTCCCAACGCGACTGGCTGTCTAAACTTCCAAGCTGCGAATCGTAACTCAGAGTTTAAGGGCCAATGGTAGAGGCCCAAATCCTGAAATGTTCTGTGATTGGATATCATGTATCGAATCAGAACACAGGAGCTCAGAATACTTAGTCCAGACTCAAACACAGACCACTGAATACATAACACCGTTATTCCCCATACTGCTGCTTCCTAGCAACAGCCACTGGTAACCATATTTCGGCTCAATTGCTGCTCAGATGTGGTAGTTTATTCCACTCACACATAAGCTGCCTCTGGGCTTGCCACTCACGAACGTTTCTTGAGCTTCTTCGGGGAGGCATATGCTCCTCATGCTTGGAGAAGCGTGGCCTTAAAGGAATGAACATTTGTTTTGTTGCACTTGCTCCGAATGCGGTATCTGCTATGTGTGTTCAGGCCCACTAAGCAGCATTTTCTATCGCAACCTGAAATTCATTTCATGTGGCTATCAGAACTATTTAAGCTCCACAGTCTGGACCATGGAAGTTACAAGCCTGCAGAGAAACTCATTTTATTCCTGCTGAGGCACCTGCTCCCATTACCGAACTAAGGCAAAGTTCTTAGATGTTCCGACAACCATACATCTCATGCTCAGTGAAAGGGAGAAGGCTATTTGCTGCTAGTTTCCCCTGGCTGTTTTATTTGGACTTGTGACAAGGCTACTGCTTTTGTTACAAATACTATGCTATATCAAAAGAAAGAGATAGGCTAGAAAGTAAGAGTCGAGCAACCATATGCCAAGGTCATTCATCCAAATGAATACAATGCTCCTAGTTAGAATAAATTACACATGGGTCAGAATAAAAATTGGGCTGGAGACCTGGTACCACTTGACCAAAAAGCTGGTTCCAATTCCAGGGAAGAGCTCGGATGGCGAAGGGAAAGAATGTCAAATTCATTACTATGAATGAGTGAAGTTTATTTTACAAGTGCACGAAACAGAAGGCAAAAACTTTAACTGTGTTCTCGGCTGTGCAAGCAGAATTTGCTTGCTCACAAGTGCCGCACCTTTCATCCCAAAGGAATGAGTGCATGGGCATTCTTTTGCATGCATCCACTCCTCCCATTGAAATCAATGGGGCAATGCAATAAGAGTGTGAAGTGGAGCATATGTTGGATTCTAGACCCGAAATATCTCGTTTTCATGATCTAAAAGTAAGCTCGAACATTAATACTGTATATCCATGCCTTTTGCAAACAGGGAAAAAAAATCAGCGCTATCTGCCATTGTATTAGGTTCTGAGGCTTAGAAACAAGGCAAGGAAACAATCTTATATAAGGTCAGATCATTTGTCATTTTAGACCACAACTGTCTACTCGGAATGGCAGCAAATCTCCAGGGTTCTCTTTCTGGCTCCATTTAACTGGAAATGCTAGGGACTGACCTGAGACATTCTACCTGCAAAGCTTCTCTTAGGCACAAGTTGTTCTGCACCTATGCTAGGACTGAACTGAAACCATTTATGTTTAAAAGGGCTGCTGCTGCTGCTGCAAAGGTAAATAGATTAATCTATTATATAAACCAATTCTAAAACTTTTGATCAACAAAAAAGATGCCAGAATTAACTGGACAGCAGACTTGAAATAATAGTTTGAATCCATATTATTATAAGGGAGAATGCCTGTATCCAAGGTGATGCCTGCTACAGTGGGCGTCATCTCAAAGCAACAAGAGAGGAAACTTTTTGTTTTGACACTTTATTTATGCAATTTGATCATATGCAAATGCATGCAAATTTAATTGATCAATTAATTGAGGAAACCACATGATTAATCAGCTAATATTGCTTTAATCAGGTGACAGTCCTGGTGAAACACAGGCAAGTACAGCTGCCTGTTATTTGTATGATCAGCTGCCCCGTGGCGAAGTTAAATTAGCTGGGAGCCCCTGAACGTTTTAGGAGTTGCTGGCCCTCTTTCAGCTCACTTCATCCTTTGAACATTGGGGCAAATCGGAGAGTGAAATGGTTGTTATCCCATAGTAATAGGTTGCCATTTCTGTTCGCAGCCTGCAAATAAAAAAGGCCGTGCATTCCTGTTTACTTTAAATTCCCCCTGCACTTCAGGAAAAACAGCATTAGGTGGCAGTGCATTGTCACATTACTCTCTGAGCAAGAACAGTTCGCAGGTGCAGCTTTGATAAGGAACCAGAGCAGTGATCGCTAATGTCTGTCCCTCACTGTTGCCTGACATACAGGATCATTATAGGTACTTCAGAGACTGACTGGCATGCTGAGTGTCCAGGAAAGCCTCCTACCCAGGCACAGAATTTTCAGAATAAAATATAATAATAAAAAAACCCAGCAGTGTTTCTTTCCCCATACAATTCCCTCTGAGAGCAATGGAACACAATCAAATCATATAAATTCCAGGGGGCTTCTCTGTATTTGCATTCAAACTGGTTGCTGAATGACTAATTCAGGGGTCAGCAATTTTTTTCAGCAGGAGGCCAGTCCACCATCCCTCAGACCTTGTGGGGGGCCGGACTATATTTTTTGGGGGGGGATGAACAAATTCCTATGTCCCACAAATAACCCAGAGATGCATTTTAAATAAAAGGACACATTCTACTCATGTAAAAACACGCTGTTTCCCGGACCGTCCACGGGCCGGATTTAGAAGGTGATTGGCCCTTAGTTTGCCTACCCATGGACTGATTTTTTAAAAGTTTTTTATTTATTTATTTAAAGACCAGAGGCAGTGAACTTTTTCTGATCCATAGCTCCCCATTCCTTGGGGGTCAAAGCCAGGCAAGAGGTGCCAGGGTTTGGGAAGGAGGTGTGAGGGCTCTGGCAGAGGCCTAGAGCCCTCCCTGCCCTGCCCAAAGTCTGGTAAGTTGCTTGCCCAGCTTTGGGAAGGAGTAAAGAGGACTTTAGGACCCTGTCAGAGCCCTCACACCTTCCCAAAGTCAGGCAACTGGGCTTTGAGAAGGTGGCCCTCCTCAGCTGCACACCCAGTGCGGCCATACTGCCCGCACTGCCTTAAAACCGCCTCTGGCAGTCTACACTAGTGTTCTTCAGTCTTGGGCCCACAGATGTTGTTGGACTACAATTCTTATCATCCTTGACCACTGGCTAAGATGGTTGTGGGTGATGGGAGTTGTAGTCCAACAGCATCTGGGGCCCAAAGTTGAAGAACACTGGCCTACACCTTGGAGATCCTATGACCCTCAAGATGCTGTTGGACTCCAAGTCCCATAAATCCCCATCAGCATTTACCGGGATGATGGAAACTGTTGTCAAACAACATCTGGAGAGCTTAGGTTCCCCATCCCTGATTCTGTATCTTTTTGTGCTCAGATATGAAGTATATTTACAGAGTTTTATTTTGATCTTCAGAACTCTACATCAGTAGGCTTTAATTTATTTGATCCTAATGAGTACCAAGAGGGACCCAGGTGGCGCTGTGGGTTAAACCACAGAGTCTAGGGCTTGCTGATCAGAAGGTCGGCGGTTCGAATCCCTGCCACGGGGTGAGCTCCCGTTGCTCGGTCCCAGCTCTTGCCCACCTAGCAGTTCGAAAGCACGTCAAAGTGCAAGTAGATAAATAGGGACCGCTCCAGCGGGAAGGTAAACGGCGTTTCTGTGCGCTGCTCTGGTTCACCAGAAGCAGCTTTGTCATGCTGGCCACATGACCCGGCAGACAAACGCCGGCTCCCTCGGCCTATAGAGCGAGATGAGCGCCGCAACCCCAGAGTCGGACACGACTGGACCTGGTGGTCAGGGGTCTCTTTACCTTTACCTAATGAGTACCAATGTACCAAGGTCTTTGCGGTCATGTTGCCATCAATGAAATCAAAGCAATACACGCAAACAGGTTAACAAAACCTGTACAACTGTATGCTACAAGAGATACAGAAGATTTTGGCTTTTAAAGCTTTAGTATTTGAGCTTCTGCCCTACTAAAACCTAGAAGGCTATGATTCATGCTGGCATTTAAGCTACTTCGTCAAAGAGAACTACCATAATACCATTTCGATAAATGGATCTGTTTCAGTGAGAAGGAATTATAACAATTTCACAATTGAATTTATAGCAACTAGTGGTGCTCTATGACGAAAGACGATAATTATCATGGCTTTTGCTACGATTTTATGATTTTGGGAAGGCAGGGTGATTTAACAGCTTGTATTTTCAAATGTAGATTCTAAAAGAGCAGCTGTAGAAAGGGAAGAACAAAATTGATATGCGCCGCCGACTGGCCCAATGGGAAGGAGGCAGAATTGAACAGAAGGGAATCTAATGACTGTTTCCACATAGAAGTCATTGATTCGTGAAGCCATTCAAGTGCCAAATGATTGGCTTGGGGAATTTGTTATTCATGTATAGTTAATGTTTTCTGAAGCAAAACTGCAGCTTGTATCTAAAGACAGCCGATTAAATGGGCTTTAAAGATATAATACCTATGAAATCTTAACTGTTGAAGGCTACACATACCTTAGAGATGACCTCCTTTCTTATTTCTCCAAGACAGGTAGAATTGCATCCTCAGACCCATTTTCAGTAGAGCAAGGCTTGAGGTTATCTTTCCTCTTAGCCTAGCCTCTCCCCCCACCCCCTGTTATTGTTGTCCTTGGCATCCGTCTGTCTCGAGAGCCGATAAACTATGCCTTCAGCGCTGAAGTCAAACTGCTGTGTTAGCAGCACCAAAATGATGTCTCTGGGACACAAGCCTGGGCAGTGTGGCCATGCACAAACTCTGATACTGTTATTCTCCTATATGCATGCAACTTTTATTTGCTGGAATTAATGGCTAGTTTTCTATGATTCACCAAGCTGAGCCCACCAAGTTCCTGCAACCCACTCTCTCTCTCGCTGACCTCCACTGCCCAGCCTTTTCTCCTCACACTGTAGTTTGCAGCGCCACCTACTGGCGGCACGCGAACTGCAGCGTGATAACATTTTTCTTCTTTCAAAAATATTATATAGCAAGATATAGTAGATCTAGAAACAGAATAATAGTTAGAGATAGATGGATGCAGCTGACACATTGGCCAAAATGCCAATGGATGCAGGACCCTTCCCTATCACAGGATTCTTGCATGCAGAGGGGAGCTCCTGTCCACACTGTGGAAAAGCAGGCATAAAGTCAACAGATTTCTCCTCCACCTGTATCTCAGCCATTCTGCCACTGTTACTGCAAAGAAGATAACCTAAGCTGGACAAGCAAATGAAAGGTCCATCAATCACGCACCCTTGTCATGTTTTCTTCCACTGACAAGCATAGGAATTAGTTTCAACAAGACAGACCTGGAAAGCAGATGGAATCTTCCTCACTTGAGAAAGAACAGGTGTCAAACAACATATAACTGCTATTTAGCATACCTTATATTTCTTTACTCATGCTATGCCACAAACTAAATATAGATATTTTTGTTCCAACATTTTCTTCTCATAATGTTGCAGAACAGTCATTTTCCCAATATACTCCAATTTGTTTCTCAGGTGGAAATGGAGTTAAATTATAGCGTCAGCTGTAAAGCTTACACTGTCACAACAGGTTAATCTGGCATCCTTTGGATGTGTTGAACTATAACTCCTAGACAGCACAGCTCTAACTTCATTGTTATAGGTTAATGCTCTGTATTAACAGCTCTAGATTCACACTATCTACTTTTAAGGGTGTGGTGTTAACCTGTTTCCAATGCAGCAGCCAATATAAGGAATTAAGGCTGGTGCAAATCTACCATGCTGATTTTGCATACCTATCCTTTTTGCATGCATGCATTCTGATAACAAGAGTTCAGCTTTTGTCAACAGACTCCTTCAGCCCTGCATGTGCTACTTATATGACAATTTTTAAAAAATATATTATGCAAAAGGGGGGAAAGAGACACTGTAAGGATCAAGCTGACATGCTGCATAATTAAAGCAATAAATTAATTACAAGGCTTCCCTGGTGACTTTTAAACACTTGAGGCAAATTAGTTGCCTCACGCCTTGCTACAATCCAATTTAAGCACCCAGTGTCCTGAATATGCAAACAGTGCAAGCCTATGCATGTCTACTCAGAAGTAAGTCCCACTTAGTTCAACTGGACTTACTCTCATGTAAGATTGCATTCTGAGCACCTTTATTCCCCTCAAAGAATTCTGGGAACTGTAATCTCACGGGGTTACATTTCCCAGTAGCCAAGAACAAACTACAGTTTTTGAGGGAGGAAATTTGCTTCAAAAGTATTGTGTGTATGTGGTCTTCATCTCTGCTGCTGGGCTGAAATGGCAAGAAGGCAAATTTCAAAAATAAAAATAAAAATTCCTAATGCTAAGGGCTGCTT
This sequence comes from Lacerta agilis, assembly GCF_009819535.1. NCBI lineage: Eukaryota > Metazoa > Chordata > Lepidosauria > Squamata > Lacertidae > Lacerta > Lacerta agilis. Next base: position 12,627,756 of record NC_046322.1, on the reverse strand, counting down.
TTCAGTGGGATGGACTGACCTGAGGGGAGATGGATCCTGCTTCTCTGGGGATATTTAAGCAGAAGCTGAATAACTTCAGAAAAGAAAATGGCCAAACCAGTCTATACCGGTGAGAATAGCAGTGTGACAAGCGATCTACACCTCAGGAAATTTCGCAGCAATTCTGCTGGGTTTCTAAAAGTTGGATTTTCTTAGCTTTGGAGTGGGTGGGAGGCTGGGGAGCAGAAGCCAAAAAGGGTAAAAATGAGAGCTGTTTGATAGTAGAACGGGCTACCTCAGAAAGTGGTGGACTCTCCCTCCCTGGTGGTTTTCAAACAGAGGTGGGGTGGTGGTAATCTGTCAGGGATCCTTTAGCTGTGATTCCTGTGTTGCAGTGGGTCAAACAAGATGGCCTTGGGATCCCTTGTAAGTCTACAGTTTTATGAGTCTATGAGAGGAGGATGCTTTGTTGGCGCAGTGTGGAAGCAGCCATTGCCAGGGACAGGTGTGGATACACACTCAGTTCAATATCCATTGGTCATGACTTTGTCAGTGAGGTTCAACCACATGCAGGTTCTGACATATGTTGTGGTGACAGGAAGGAAATTCCTCCCAGCTCAGATTGGCAGTGAGCATGTGGCTTATGTTGTTTTTGAGACTCACCTTGAACTTATCTGCCACATCAGCACATTCCTGAAGTGTGCCTCCTCCCAGTTTGCAAAATTTCATCTGCATTACGTATGTAGGCTGCTTGGTGATGTTTTTCAACGCCATTGGCTTATCTCTGCTCAGCAGATTTGAACTGGTTAAAATGTAGTTATTGGAGAAGGGAGGGATCTTTAGTACCTAATACCCCACCCAATTACCTCCCCGATCTAAGAAATGAAACGCAGAAGTTGAGAAGCAGTGGATTGCCCAAGGGCAATAGGTAAAACAAACCTGAGGCATCCTTCAAGTCGAGATGACCCAGAACTTTGGAATTGCCCACATGTCCCACAAGATATTTATTTGTAATATATAAAAAATAATATTAAACATTAACACCACTTTTTCAGTCTTTCATGTATGTGCAGAAGGTCTAAGTGGAGGACTGCTAAATTACTAATTTCCACATGGAAACTTAAAACACCTGTGATAGATCCTTCTTATGATACAAATTCAAAGGTAATTAAAGGATAGCAGGGAACACAATCAGCTTGTTGCTGAATAACTACAATGTGAAGTACTTGTGTCCACTCCTTATTTTAAATTAATTAACAAAATGGATTGTTTCTTATGGCCTTGAGAAAGGGTTATGAGTGGTAGGGAACCTTGCACTTCAAAAAGTGAGTGGTTTCTGATTAGGTTATAATATGCTGTATTCAAGATGTGTTAAATGGTCAGCCATTAAACTCATCTTGGATACAACATGAATACAACATATTATAACCAAATCTGAAACCACTCCTTTTAAGTCTTAAATTTGCATTGCCTTTGTCCAGCATTTCAGACTGCATTGAACTGCTTAGTTTAGGCATCCCCAAATTCAGCCCTCCAGAAGTTTTGGGACTATAACTCCCATCATCCCTAGCTAACAGGACCAGTGGTCAGGGTTGATGGGAATTGTAGTCCCAAAACATCTGGAGGGCCGAGTTTGGGGGTGTCTGGCTAAGTTCAACACATTATCCTGATTTGTTAGTTTGATTTATCTTCTAGTGAACCTTAATTTAGGAGTATACCTACCATTTGATTAATTTGGTTGTTGTCTGACAATGTTTGTTTCACAATGAACATATGGATGATGGATTCACATGTTGCTTTCCATCCTTTCCTCCCCAAACCTTCTTAATAGCTTAGGCTATCCTCTTTCTCTAAGGGAGGTATGGAGAACCTGTGGCCTTCCAGATGTTGTTGGACTCCGGCTCTCTCATCAGCCCCAGCCAGCATGCCGAATGGTCAGGGATGATGGAAACTGTAGCCAAACAACATCTGGAGTACCAAAGGCTCCCACCTCTGGTCTAAGTTTCAAAAACACAATTTATACGCTGTTTATGTTTCCATGCTTGGGACTTGTTCTCCCTCCATGGTCTCCTTCCAATAGCTATGTTCTCCCTCCACTGTTGGAGACAGTATGCACCAGAACATCAACAGCTGGGAATTGCAGCTGTTCCACTCAGGCATCTGATTGGCCACTGTGAGAATAGGATGCTGGGCTAGGCGAACATTTGCTGAGGCTGACTTTGGTACTATGGCTCAGTCAAAATTTGGTGCCCCCCACCAGCGGTGGAGCATATGCCTGCGCTGCCAAGGGCGGGCGTGCTCCTGAGGTGGGCATGGCATGGAGGGTGCCCTCCCAGGTGCGGGATAGCCACTCGGGTGCCTGGAGTGGTGTGCGTGGTCCGCAACCACCCACAGTGGCGGAGCGAGCCGCCCATGGCGAACAAAATGAAGGGGGAAGGGGGGGAATGCTACTGGCAAAGCGGTGCAGCTTCCCCCTTATCCCGACAGCTCAGGGTAGGTTTGGGAGCATGCCGAATGTTACCCTCCTCAGTCAGGGCTCCTGGGGCAGTCTGTCCCCCTTCCACCCACAACTCTTGCACTGCCTTCCCAGAGGGCAGGGTCCTAGAGCCCTCTCACCTCCTTCCCAAAGCTGGGAAAGCACTACCTAGGCTTTGGGAGGGAGGCAGGAGGACTCTAGGACCCTGCTAGAGCCCTGCCACCTCCTTTCTATAGCCAGACAAGTGCTTTCCAGACCGAGAGCCCTCTCCACTCAGCGCCCAGTGGTGGGGTGTGTGTGTGGACTGGCTGCCCTGAAACTACCTCTGACTTTTTGTCTGATCCAGCCAGTGTGGTGTACTGGTTAAGAGCAGTGGACTCGTAATCTGGTGAACCGGGTTTGATTCCCTGCTCCTCCACATGCAGCTGCTGGGTGACCTTGGGCTAGTCACACTTCTCTGAAGTCTCTCAGCCCCACTCACCTCACAGAGTGTTTGTTGTGGGGGAGGAAGCGGAAGGAGATTGTTAGCTGCTTTGAGACTCCTTAGGGTAGTGATAAAGCGGGATATCAAATCCAAACTCCTCCTCCTCCTCCTCCTCCTCCTCCTCCTCCTCCTCCTCCTCCTCCTCCTCCTCCTCTTCTTCTTCTTCTTCTTCTTCTTCTTCTTCTTCTTCTTCTTCTTCTTCTTCTTCTTCTTCCAGCAGGGCTCTTCTTATGTTCACATGTATTCATGCATGTGATGGCATTTTTATGTTTCTTGGATTTATGCCACTGTTTTTTTTAATCATTATTACGTGCTTGCTTTTCATTTTATAAATAAATAAATGTAAAGAGCTGGCTATAAAGAATTAAAAAATAGAGTAATTTTTTAAAAACAAAGTAGGATTCAGTGGCTTTGAAAGCTGCTGGAGATACCTGGGCAGGCACCACCATTGCATCTGCACCACCAATGCACCTGGTAACATCATTTAGGCACGACTCCCCAGCATGTGGCTCTGCAGCCTGGGGAAAGGCGTTTTCAGCATCAGTGATGGATGTTAAGTAACATGCAGATCAGCTGTAATGGAGCTGTGCTTTTAGAGTGCTTTTAAAATGAGCTAGAAGGCACACCTTGTGCAGTTGCCTAGAAGGACCAGTTTGTGCTGATCCAGCTAGATCTAGCACAAATTCCTGCCATTTTCTATCCAATAGTGGCTCATCCCAAAATGCCCTCAAGTCATGCATTGCAACAGGAAACACAGGAGAGGAAGGTGTGTAGGTGCAAACAGAGGCAGAAACAAAGGGAAAGAGAGGAAAGAGACTGGAGAAGCATTAGATTGGATGAGCATTTCAACTCATTGGTAAACAAGCATAAGATCAGGCTGTTAAACTGCTTTGTTAGGGACCTCTACTAGTAAAAATCAGGGTGCAGGGGAGAGGTTCTTTCAGCTTCTGGCATTCCAACGCTTCGTCTCACCTAACCAAGAACATGTGTGCACGGATCATCTAAGTTAATGGGAATGATGTAACAACAACCAGCTTTCTTTGGGCTGATTCACTGTACACATGCATCCTAGTCACTTGTTGATGGGAGCAACAGGAGGTAACTTGCACACGTGAATGAGCAAGCACTGATCCAGTACCACAAATAGCCCTGTGAAGTAGGTTAGGTTGAGAGGCAGTGGCTGTGCCAGGCTAGTGGATGAGTGGGGATTTGAAACTTTGAACAACAACCCCGAAGTTTCCAGGGGAGATGCTTGTGCCTGCCATGTACCCATGCCTACACTGAAATATTAGTTGATAGGTACGGGGATGGACTAAACTGCTTTTCTTGGATAAGAGATTGGTGCCAACTGAAGAATACAGATGTATTGGACTTGGAGGGCCATGGCAATCGCTTCGGTTGGCATGCTTATCTAAATTACAACAAAACACAAAACACTAAACTGCATGAAAGTTTTACCAGCCATATTGTAAGAAATGGAGGAGGAGGTGAAGGTGGTTATGATCAGATAGGCGCAGGATATCGGACACCCTGTTATGATGAGAGAATGGGAATCACTCTGGAAAACTAACATGAACTTTACTGCATGTTACACTATTAAAGAAAATATGATGGAAATGTAATTTCGGTGGTATCTTACACCATCAAAACTCTCAAAGATGTATAAAAATAATTCAAATAAATGTTGGAAGTACGGAGAAAAAGTAGGAGATTTTTACCACACGTGGTGGACATGCAGAAAAATTAAGGAGTTTTGGAATATTGTTTATGATGAGTTGATTTTTTTAAAAAAATTAACATTCTTAAAGAAACCAGAGGCTTTTCTGTTGAAAATTCTAGGTAGAGATATCCTGAAAAACGTAAGAGAAATCTCTCTATATGCAACAGCTGCTGACTGTCTATTAATAGCATCTAACTGGAAGGGGGGAGAGATACCAACGTTAACGGAATGGCAAAATAAATTATTAGACTATGTGGAAATGGGTCAATTAACAAATAGGTTAAGAGGTAACACAAAACAATCATTTTTTTCAAAAATGGGAAATGTTTAAAAGATACAAAAAAAATAACAGCGACATATTATCTATGGCAGTGTTTGAATGACCCTTGTGTATGTAAAATATTAAGAAATGAAGAAAAATCGGTAAGACATGTTGTAAGAAAGTATTAGAAAGTAAATTAAGAGTAAGGTAATAGTTATAAGTACATTCAAAATCATAAATGACAATTATATCGGGAAATTATGGGAAGTCTACATTTAATTTACTTTACTTGTTATATGTTACTTTATTTTATGTATTATTATTTGATCTTAGCTTAGTTGAAATCTAAGCGGAATTAGAAGTTTAAATTAATATCTTATAGTTAAATAATTTAAGAATATTTTCTTCTTTGTATGTATGTATGTGAATGTGTGAAGTTAAATCTGTAATGACATTAATGAATTTCAATAAAGAATTATACACACACACACACACACACACACAGGTGAAACTCGAAAAATTAGAATATCGTGGAAAAGTCCATTTATGTAAGCAATTGATTTAATTAGCTACTGGAGTTTAATATATGAGATAGACTCATGACATGCAAAGCGAGATACGTCAAGCCTTTGTTTGTTATAACTGTGATGATTATGGCGTACAGCTGATGAAAACCCCAAAGTTGAAATTGTTAATTGGGGGTTCTCATCAGCTGTACGCCATAATCATCACAATTATAACAAATAAAGGCTTGACATATCTCGCTTTGCATGTCATGAGTCTATCTCATATATTAGTTTCACCTTTTAAGTTGAATTACTGAAAGAAACGAACCTTTCCACAATATTCTAATTTTTTGAATTTCACCTGTATATATGAAAGAAATCTATAGTTCTGGGTTGGGTGCTGAGATTTCAATGTACTTGTCTTACTTTTGGGGTAGCCCAGGGGTGTTCTAGTATTCACTCTACAAGCCATCTCATCAGTGATTTGAACTCTGCAGCCTCCCCAGGCGCCACCCTTCAATCAAAGCCCAAAGTAAGACACTATAAGGTAATTCCATCCCTGGGGCTTTTTTTTTTTTAAATCAGATAGTAGAGGCAGCCAGGGAGGCTGCACAATGTAAAGAAAGCCACACACCCACACCCTCCACCATCTCTCAATGATGTAAGCTCAAAACCCCACACTCACAGAAGGACTGGAGCGTCCTGAGAATAAGGCAGAAAAAATTGAAGCCTATTTTGCAGGGTGAGAAACTGCAGAGCATTTGGCACACTTCCAGCTTTCTCTTTCTCTGCATAGCTTCCTTGATAACTAGGCTGGCAATAAAGCCGTGTGCTGAACACACAAGCCTAGTAGACCTTTATCTTGGTACTGGTCATTAGCATAAGTTGCCCATGACTCACTTCCATAAAGTAGCATTCTCAACAGGCTGGCAATGCTTGCTGCAAATTATTTGTCAGGTGCCATGCTCATGCTTGAGTTTGACTGTGGAAGCCTTAGTTCAGCTAAGGCTCCTTCTACATCACTTGCCCCCAATATAGCTGGTTGCATATTTACAGGTGTGCACGCAATTGCACGTAAATATTTGGTATCATGATTTCTAAGGAATGGAGGAAATAGCCCAGGGTTGATGCTTTTGAATTATGCTGCTGGAGGAGACTCTTGAGAGTCCCATGGACTGCAAGAAGATCAAACCTATCCATTCTGAAGGAAATCAGTCCCGAGTGCTCACTGGAAGGACAGATCCTGAAGCTGAGGCTCCAATACTTTGGCCACCTCATGAGAAGAGAAGACTCCTTGGAAAAGACCCTGATGTTGGGAAAGATGGAGGGCACAAGGAGAAGGGGATGACAGAGGACGAGATGGTTGGACAGTGTTCTCGAAGCTACCAACTTGAGTTTGGCCAAACTGCGGGAGGCAGTGGAAGACAGGAGTGCCTGGTGTGCTCTGGTCCATGGGGTCACGAAGAATCGGATACGACTAAACGACAACAAAAACTGCATGTTGGAAATTTAAGATAACAGCAAAAACTTCCAATGTTGCCAAAACTGGGGAATATAAATTCATCAACAATGATGCTGGGATTGCAACTTTTTATTTATAAAAAGAAGAAGAAGAAGAGGAGGAGGAGGAGGAGGAGGAGGAGGAGGAGTTTGGATTTGATATCCCGCTTTATCACTACCCGAAGGAGTCTCAAAGCGGCTAACATTCTCCTTTCCCTTCCTCCCCCACAACAAACACTCTGTGAGGTGAGTGGGGCTGACAGACTTCAAAGAAGTGTGACTAGCCCAAGGTCACCCAGCAGCTGCATGTGGAGGAGCGGAGACACGAACCCGGTTCCCCAGATTATGAGTCTACCGCTCTTAACCACTACACCACACTGGCTATATAAGATTTATATATCCGTATTCATTTTTTTAAAAAAATTATCAGAGTGGTTTCCAACAATTTTACATAAAACACTTTAAATGCATAAAATATTGAAGCTAGAAATCAGGTAGCTGTTATGGAAATATGTATTCTTAATTGTCTGCATAAGCTTGATGAAATAGTAACGTTATCAACAGGCATGTAAAAGTTGGCACAGAGGACACCTGCTGAATCTCTGTTAGCAGAGTATTCCATAATACTGGGCGGATGACACCAAAGTGGGTAATAGTTTGGAACCTGCCCCCTTGAAATATCTTATCACCCAAAGTATAACCCTCTAGTCCAATGTCTCAAGAAGATGTTCTTGATACCAAAGGATGTATGAGCTCAGGAAGAAAGGAACCAGCCAAACCTGATATTCAAGGAAGAATCTCACCTGATCACAATAAGGCTTCCTACACAGGAAATTACGGGCTTTACATACATTACATCGTGTTGCTGAGACAAGATACCTCAAGGGACAAATATGGGCAGCGTGTATGTACAGGTGGATGGGCTTTGACACATGACAGGACAGGTGTCACAGGAAGAAAATGCCCTGTCGTCATACATGCTAACAGTAATCTCAATTCTCTGGGGGAACAGAGAGGATTATCAGTTGGAATGCCCCCCCCATTGCCCCACTCCAAGAATATCCAAGAGATCCAACTAAGCACAGAGCGATAGATGACTCAAGTAAGCAAGCCAAACAATGTGAACATGAGAGGCCTGGTTGATCAGGTCACATGCTGGTTTTCACTGACGCTGAACCTCTATGCCCTCGCTTTTGACACCCGAGGTGTATATATTTTTAGGACCCACCTTATTTCTCCAGTTGTAACTTCTTCTTTTCATATTGTGTTATTACATTGTGTGTTCATGTTGTAACCCGCCCTGGAACCTTAGGGTGAAGGGTGGGCAAGAAATAATAGAATAGAATAAATAGAATATAATACAATCAATAAAATAATATAAGCAATACGGAATACAAATGATGTCTCTGGAGGGAACCGCCACAATCAAAAGCCAAATTCAGAATCAAGTGTTCAGGCTGAGCTGCTCTGTATAAAAGCATCATGGCCAATTCCGTATGCATTATCCAAGAACAAAGCCTCGTTTTTTCCACAGGCAGACTTTGTTCTCCTCTGTGAGAAATTTGAATGGAGGGTGGGTACAGAACCTGAACAGTTCTGCTTGCTACCTCCCAGCCTTGTATGACAGGAGAAATAGACTTTGGAGCCGTGCCCCACCTTTCCTGTGTTTACAAGTCAAACATGGAGGAATGTCAGGCCTGATTTCGCTTTCCCAAGGAATATAACCTTGGCTTAAAAAGGAGGCGCCCAGGCAGTTAGGCTTTTTAAAAGGGTATCACTTTGTAGATAAGTGAAACCTGTCATTCAGCTTCTTAGAGGTTTACTTTCCCTGCAAAAGAGGCTTTTATTTTTTTTCTCACCTCCTTTTAAGGGCACTTCAGAATTTGGGCGAGTGCAATGTTAATTTTACCTTATCATTGCAAAGTGGTCAAGGGTGGTTTTTATTTATTTTCCTTTTCCTTTTTCTGTTAAATATTTATCTGAGGCCTCCCTGACTTCCAGCGCTGCTCAGTCTGAAAAAGCACAATGGCAAAAGTTACTCCAGGTCATTAAACAAAAATCTGAATAAAAAGTCATTTAAAAAAAAGTTACTGTACTCCAGGACATATTCCCCTAAACTTAAACTGAAGCACAGGAAGGAAAGGAGAAGAGCTACCAAGCACCTGTGATCATTGCTATAAATGGTTTTGTTTTCAAGGGTAGTTCTTCCCTTTACCTTGGGGGTGGGGGCAGGGCCGGATTTAGGTTTGATGAGTCCCTAGCTACCGAAGGTAATGAGACCCTTTATATGTCCAGCTGCCATTTGTCAATAACAAATTGTCACTGTTTTTTGTGTGTTGAATATATAATAAAATTCATGTTGAATTGCTGTTTTAGGGGTTGTTTTTTTAAAAGTCTGGAACGGATTAATCCGTTTCGCATTATTTTCTGTGGAAAAGTGCGCCTTGGTTTTGGAACGCTTTGGTTTTAGAACAAACTTCCGGAACAAATTAAGTTCAAGAAACAAGGTACCACTGTATATTGAAATGAGCAAACCAGTGATATTTTAGGGAGCAGGCTAGCAGGAGGGGCCCATTACTTACACCATAGGAGCCTACACAACACAAAACACTGTTGCTGTATGTAGGTTTTATTTTATTTGTTTTTTATCTTATATTTTTGGAAATGTACATCCAGTTTTTTTTCTTTAAAATTTTTTTGGGGGCCCAAGAGAGTGGGGCCTTAAGCTATAACTTGTTTAGCTTATAAGTAAATCTGGCACTGGGTGGGGAATTTTTTTTTTTACCACACTGATGTCTTATCTGGTCGTCCTGACCTGGTACCAGACACTGACTCGTTGGAGGAAGAACCAGACACCTCACAGGTCCAGGACTTTGAAGAGAAAGCAGCCCCACCCCTGAATCCAAGGTTGAGGATCCCCTTGAAGGTCCAAGTTGATGCCTGATGAAAAATCCCCTGAAACTGTCAGAGGAGGAAGAGGAGTGACCCACAGTCCTTGAGAGTAAAGGTAAAGGTAAAGGGACCCCTGACCATCAGGTCCAGTCGTGTCCGACTCTGGGGTTGCGGCGCTCATCTCACTCTATAGGCCGAGGGAGCCGGCGTTTGTCCGCAGACAGCTTCCGGGTCATGTGGCCAGCATGACAAAGCCGCTTCTGGCGAACCAGAGCAGTGCACGGAAACACCGTTTACCTTCCCGCTGGAGCGGTCCCTATTTATCTACTTGCACTTTGATGTGCTTTCGAACTGCTAGGTGGGCAGGAGCTGGGACCGAGCAACGGGAGCTCACCCCGTGGCAGGGATTCGAACTGCCAACCTTCTGATCAGCAAGCCCTAGGCTCTGTGGTTTAACCCACAGCGCCACCTGGGTCCCCTGTCCTTGAGAGTACTGGTAACAAAAGTCCAGGCCCGAAGAGCAACAACACAGTAGGTCTACAGATCCAGAACCACTGGCCTACTTGTAAGCAGTCTACTCACCCATTAAGCCTTTACTGCCAGCAGCTGTGTTTAGAGTGTACTTCAGGAGCCCACAATATATAAGATCTCCCTCTGGAGCCTTCCAGTTGTTAGAAGACACATAGATTGCTCCTTGGTCATGCTCATGCCCTACTGAATTCCTTTGGATATTGACATTGGATTATTTCCTGCTGGTTATTGAACCCGGGACTTTCTCCACGCAAAGTGTGCGATTTACCACCAAGCTGCAGCTTTTACTCCAGCTCCATGGATGCTCAAGCTTTTTAGAGTAATGTACTTCTGGCACTTTGTATCAAATGAATTTACAGTGGTACCTCGGGTTACAAACACTTCGGGTTACAGACTCCGCTAACCCAGAAGTAGTGGGCTACCTCGGGTTAAGAACTTTACCTCAGGATGAGAACAGAAATCGCATGCCGTTGGTGCAGCGGCAGCGGGAGGCCCCATTAGCTAAAGTGGTACCTCAGGTTAAGAACGGACCTCCGGAATGAATTAAGTTCGTAACCAGAGGTACCACTGTATAGGTTAAGGAAAAGAGCAATTCAGCCTGCCCTGCTTGGTGCCCAGAAGGAGCTTCTGCAAATTCTGACAGTGAATTCTGAAGTTTCTATAAAGTTAACAAGCGCAATCCCTGTGCTTCTTCTAGTAGTTTTAGCCTGGAGGCTATAAAGATATGAGACATACCTTGTAAATGGAATATGCTGTAGCAATGGCAGCTCCTGACCCAACCGGTCTTCTTTTATTTGGAGGGTATTTGCACACACAAATTCTGTTGGTTGGAAGGCTTTAAGAGAATGATACGCACATGTACTTTCAGATTTGTGAAGATGCCAATAACAGTGGCTGAAATCTTGTGGCAAATTGTTTTCAAAAGCAAGCAGAACTGGGTAGCTACTGGCAAATCCCACACCTTCCAAGTACACGGAACTGCAGCCCCACTACTTCCCTTGCTTTTGCAAAGTGACAATGTTGTTAGGGATTGAGGATCACATCACATGCTTTCAATGAGGACGATTCCCATGAGCGAAATAAAGCAAAATGCACTTCTGTTTCGAGAAGAAGAAGTTTTCCCCAATGGTATCCTCATGGTGTGGGAGCTGTGGCTGTGGCAGCCCGGAAAGATAATATCAGAAATGCTCACATCGTGAACTAGTAGCTGGTTCTTACAGCAAGTAGGCCTAGTGTTGCTCCTTTTGGAAACCAGAGCACTGCTGGTTTAGGAAAGAGTCACATCATTTGCTTCTCCCATGTTGTCCAGGGCTTCTGACATTTGTTGTTGTTGTTTAGTCGTTTAGTCGTGTCCAACTCTTCGTGACCCCATGGACCAGAGCACGCCAGGCACTCCTGTCTTCCACTGCCTCCCGCCGTTTGGCCAAACTCATGTTAGTAGCTTCGAGAACACTGTCCAACCACCTCGTCCTCTGTCGTCCCCTTCTCCTTGACACCTCCATCTTTCCCAACATCAGGGTCTTTTCCAGGGAGTCTTCTCTTCTCATGAGGTGGCCAAAGTACTGGAGCCTCAGCTTCAGGATCTGTCCTTCCAGTGAGCACTCAGGGCTGATTTCCTTCAGAATGGATAGGTTTGATCTTCTTGCAGTCCATGGGACTCTCAAGAGTCTCCTCCAGCACCATAATTCAAAAGCATCAGTTCGTACCATTGTGATTTGGGAAGGACCCATGTTGCAGCAACTCCAGGAAATCACCAAAGAAGGACATCTCATAAAAGGAGATGATCCACACTGGAATTTTAACTGCAACACAAGTTGGTGCTGGCAAATATCAGCCTTCAGGCACCACTATACCAAATGGTTTGTTTGAGTCCTCTTGAGGTGGTGGTGAGGGGAGGGGTAAACCATAGTTCAGTGGAAGAGAATAAGCTTTATATCAGGGATGGGGAATCTCAGGCTAAAGGCCCGAATGTGATCTCCAGGCCTCTCTGTCTGCTCCTTGGAACTCTCTCCAGGACACCCCCCCCCTCCGTAGACACACTCTCTTTCCCCAAACCACAGTTCATACCAGCCTTGTTTTGCACCCTCCTTGAGTGTTTTTGCCTGGCTGGAATTTGTCCTTCGACTCCAATAATGACTCTTGGCTTGCCTAGATGGAGGACAGAGGTATGTGAATGTGTGTAGAAGCTATACAAAGGTAACATTGTACAACATTAATTGCTCTGCCCACTTTTACATCTGGCCCTGGCCCTCACCTGCATGAGCTTCCTGAAAGACTACTGTCAGAAAAGTGGCCTTCAATGTGGGCATGGGGGGTAGCTTCCCCCCCAACTCAATCAAGTAAATCAATAAAAAATATTTTAAGTATCTGTGGCCCTGCCCAAAGTCCTGCATCCAACCACTGGTGTCTCCAGGTAACAAAGCACCAGATAGCAAGTGATGGAAAAATTCTGAGATCCTGCAAAGCTGCTGTTGGCTGTTCATAGTGAATCACTCTAGGCCGGAGACCCAAGTCAAACTGGCAGTCTGAGCGAGCACAAAATAGTTTTCTGCATTCTCAGTCCAAGGCATATGAAAAAAATCCACTCCAAACTATACAGTAGTCTCCTAGCAGTTTTCAGAGATCTGGGAAAAAATGGCCCAAAATCCATCATGGTACGGAAGGTCATAGGCATAGTTGGGGGATGGGACGGGATGGACAACTGCCCCCCCTAAATCAATAAATAAAAATACTTGACTAACTGACCAAATGCGTTGCAGATAAACTTGGTTCTGCCCCCCCAACATAAATCTCCCCCCTCCGAAAATAAATCCTGGCTACGCCCATGGGGAAGGTAATAGATTGGGGGGGGATGGTCCACCTTAAAGGCAAACTTTCTTATGGATGCTGTTTTTCACCTAACCTAAATAGTTAGAGGCTGGCAGCTGCACCTGTTCGTTTTAACCTCTCTGGAACTCCGCGTAAACTTTCCCCCACGCTGGATGGACGGGAGGGAAAACTGCCAAAAACCCACAAGAAAGAACAAACAAGCCCAAGGACTCGGGGAAAGTGCTCCAGCTGAGCTTCTGCTGACAGGCTGGAAAGGCATGTGGATACGGCGCTGCTTCCGATCCGTCTCGTGGAAGAGACTGCGCCGCTTCCAAGTTCGCCTGCTCCCGGGGGCGGGCGGGCAGGCGGGTGGCAGGGAGGAGCCAGCGCCGTCGGTGTTTGGGAAGAGCCGGGCAGGGACTCGGCAGGAGCCAGGAGCGGCGGAGACCCGAGGGAATCGCTGCCCGGAGTGAAGCGCGCGCGCACACACACGAGAAGATAACGAACTGGGGTAAGAGGGAGCAGGAGAGAATCCGGATGGATGGAGGGCCCCCCCCCCCGCCTCCACCCAAGCCGAGGAGCACCCCAGGGAGGACAAACTTGTGGGTCGGGTTGCCCACACACGCCTGGGTGTGTTGGAGAGGGAATTTTCCACTTTGGGAAAGGCTGCTGCCTGCTTCTCCCTGGAGATAATTCCGTGGCGGGCCATTAGGCAAGAGCTGCTCCAGCTCCACCCGCCTCAAAGCTGGAAGATTTTCTTTCTTTCTCTTCTCTGTGCTTAATAATTTAGTTGTGGAAAGCGGAAGATGGTGCGTGTCCTGCTTCGGACGCAGAGACTTGAGCGAAATTTCAGACTAAGGGGCCATGATGAAACTTGTGTTTTCGGGAGAAGAGCTCTGTGCGTCTCGGAAGCTTGCCTCTCCCCTTACGCCAGTGGTTTCAGTTAAATGGTTTCAGTGGCTGCGGTGGCCACTGAATCATAAGCCAGAGGAGCAGGGCTCATTTGAGCAACTGGAGAGATAGAGAGCTGCTTAACTTTGGTGGAGGGGGGGGGAAGGGGGGAAGAAGAGGAAATTGGGGGGTGGGGTGGGTAAAATCTGCTGGGAAGTGACACCTGTTGAAGTTCCTTTGTTTGACGCAGAGGGAAATGCACTGTGCATCTTCTTGGAAGACCTTTTCTCCATTCTCATTTCACATTATTACTATTTTTATATAGTGATCTCAGTGTGTATGTATGTATGATTGATTGATTTCATTTATATCTCACCTTTTTCTCCAGGGAGCTCAAGGTGGCAAACATGGTTCTCCCCCATCTCATTTAACCCCCACAACAAACTTGTGAGGTAGGTTAGGGTGAGAGGCAGTGATTGGCCAAAAGGTCACCTTTGTGAGCTTTGTGATCGAATAGGGATTACTGGCTCAGATAAGGAGCCATGCTCCTTGGCAGAGGACCTGTTGTGCATATTAGAAGCTTCCAGGTTTAATCCTTGGCATAAGGGGTCTTAGAATGCAATTCTGGGCACACTTTCCATGGAGTAAGCCTCGCTGAACACAATACAACTTACTTCTGGGTAGAAGTGCAGACGATTTCTCTCTCAATCAGGGTAGACAATGCTAGGCCATCATCATGTAGATCTATTCCTGTATTGGAAACTGGGGTAGCATAATGGCCAGAGTGTTGGATGCAGTCTGAAGAGACCCATGTTCAGAATCCCACTCATGCCGTGTGCTCACTGGATAACCTTGGGTCTCTTTGCTTAACCTACTTCACAAAGTTGTAATGACAAAACAGATCGTCAAAACAAAATAAAAAATAAACAAATCCTTCCAGTAGCACCTTAGAGACCAACCAAGTTTGTTCTTGGCATGAGCTTTCGTGTGCAAGAGCTCCTTGGAGGAAAGGTGGGATGCAAATAGAGGGATATTGTTGAGATGCTGGCAGAAAAATAACTGATGTTGGGGCTGAGCCCCGGGACAAATTAGGTGTGGGCAACATGGTTACAACCATGGTTACAGTACTCAGCTCCAGAGTAACGTGGCTGGTTCTCTCTTACTTAAAAGAGCTGTCATGTATTCCCGCGTTGGATATGAGTCACACGGTCAACTCTGGCTCCTTCTGGAAGAGCCCTAGGGACACAGGTGTATGAAGGAAGGATCAACTTACCCAGATGCAGACACAACTGTAGGGAATCTTTCCTGCATTGCTGGTTTTAAAATGTGTCTTTGTGCCCATGCAAGTCAGTCTCCGTAAAGTCGAATGTGCTTGGTCTGGTGTTAGTTCCTTCCAACCATGGAGTTGCTTGCTTCCTTTGGAGGAATGTTAAGCATTTGAACCATCCCCCAGGACAGTTGAAGCAAAAGCTCACGGCTTCTCAGAGTTTCGATCTAGTGTCCTAACTGCTGTGTAAATCCTGACCCCCAGATGTAACGTTGTCTTCATTGATACTCATGTTGGTTCTCAAATGCAAAACTTTTCTTGTTTTGTGTGCACGGTCTGTCTCTTGATTCTTGTGCACAGCCTGAATGCTTGCAATTCTTTTACCCCCAAATGGTGTTCTTTACAGTGTGTTGTGCCATTATCCAGTAGTTGCTTTAGAGTAAGTAGTAGTTGTTGTTGAGATTCCTGCATTGCAGGGGCTGGAACTAGATGACCCTCGGAGTTTCTTCCAACTCTACGATTCTATGAGTTCGAAGGGAGTAGAGTTCAAAGGGATGTAGTCTGTAGGAGTGGGTTCTGTAGTTTATAATTATGCATTAGAAGAACTTCCTTGTCTCTTTCCTGAATCTTCTAACATGCAGCTTCATTGGCTGTCCTCCATGAGTTCTATACTTACGAATTTGTCTATCTTGATAATCTTGTTAACATTTGCCCAGCAATCTGTAATACACAGATGAAGAGTTGGTGGCGTGTTTGTTTGTTTGTTTGTTTTTGGTTAGACAAGAGTGTGGGCATATTCTGCTTGTTCTCTTGGAATGTCATTCCTCTGCATAAACTGCAGCTTAGTTCCCACTGAGATGGTAAACTTGCACATTGGCTGCAGGTGACTAGGTGCTCCTTTACTATGTATATCCATAACCTCAAAATGGGATTATTGCAGTGCAGTCTATATGGTGCTGCTTTTAAGGCTGGTTCAGATGCTGGAGGTACTACAGAGTGCAGCAGCATGGCTGCATATTATGTGCATTTAACGTTATTATTTCTGTATATGCATGTGAAATAACAAGTGCATTTTTTAAAAAAAATTAAAAAAACTATCCTTTTTGTGCTCTTTTTTTTTAAACTTCTTATTAAATACAGTTGTACAAGAGCAACTATTTATTCATTTTCCTCACTGCGCAGTCTGGCATTTGGATTGGTGACTTTGATAGCAAGCTGAGCTGCTCTTTCCACAATTACCTTCCGATTCTTGGATGAAACATTGTGAGCAATCTCTGCATAATAGGACACTTGTTGCTCAACATCAGCACCTCCAGCTCATTGACGTTGTGGACAAGGAACTTTCTGAAACCTGAAGGCAACATGTGCTTTGTCTTCTTACTGCTGCCATACCCAATGTTGGGCATCAAGATTTGGCCCTTGAACCTTCTGCAGACTCTGTTGTCAATACCTCTAGGCTTCCTCCAGTTATGCTTAATTTTGACATAGCGATCAGATTGATGGTGGATGAATTTCTTGGTCCTCTTCTTGATGATCTTAGGCTTGATGAACGGTCTGAGGGCCGGCATAATGTCTGCTGGAGAATGGCAGCACCCGCGCAGGGAGGGAGCGCGGAGAGAAAGGGTGCTCTTTTTGTTGTTGATGAAGATGCATTGTGACCACCCTATCAGCATGCCTTCCCGTCTCTTGCTATTGTTATATTTCCATTTTTTCTTCTTGGCTTGCAAATGGTAAGCCATTTGTTTTGTTGGCGAGGAATGGTATAAAAATAGTGAAGATTCATTACACCTGTTATTTACCTTGATCAGTCAAACCTTCCTGAAAAGCCAAGGTAACAGCCATTCCTCCATTCAGAGGTATACCAGTTCGGAAATGCTGTCTTGCCAAATAAAAGCTCAGTTAGGAATTGTGTCCTTTAAAGTTGTCTATCCTCCTTCTAAAACCACCAAAGTCACAGAATCATAGATTTGGAAGGGACCCCAAGGGTCATCTAGTCCCAAGGCTCTCCTGTGGCTCTTATCACATCGATACACTTTCTGCTCTGTTTTGTTGATGTCGGTCTTGAGCAAATATTCAGAATTCCCCCAAAATACTATCTTGTGTCAGCCATGTGACTCATTGTTCCAGAGACACAAGACAGGGCTCATCCACTCTGATGACACCTTCTATGACTGTTGCCTTCTTGTTTGTCATTAAAGAGGACACAAAATCATGGATAAGTGTGATAACTGGAGGGTGTGCCCGCGTGGCGACAGTAATATCCTGGGATGAGAAAACATACCTGGAGCTTATAATAATATCTTTATTACAGTCGTAGACCAGCAAAACATACCTGGAGCTTGTAGGTGACAGTATTTGGGCTTGGATCAGTGTTTTAAATAGCAGCTGTCTCGGGTTTTGGGATCTTTTCACCCACCCTACCTTCTTCTGCCCTATAAAAGAAAATGGTTACTGGTGAGGCCAGTGCATCCATAGGATGAATGGACCATGTTCCAGCCTTTAGCCTTGGACTTGAGTCACTGCAATGGTTCTTGGATATTGCCATGTCGCCACTCTCACTGGCAAAGCCTTGTTCCGGGAAGGGAATGTGCAATTTATAGAGCTGTGTCCTCTAATAGGAAGCTGGTGTAGCATAGTGGCTCTATGAATGGGAAAGCCCAGGGTTTAAATCTTCTGCCACAAACTCACTCAGGTTGGTGTGGTGCAGTGATTTGGGTGCTGGAGAAGGACTGGTGAGAGATCCAGGTGCAAATCTGCACTCAGCTGTGATGCTCCTAGGGCAACCATGGGTCAGTTGCTAGATCTCTCAGGCAAACCTATCTCAAAGAGATGTTAGGAGGTTAAAAATGGGAGTGATAATCCAACAACATCTGGGGAGTACATTGGCTTTATAGACCATTGTGTGTTAGACAAATAGTTAAAGGTAGTTTTATCATGATCCCAAAGAGATGAGAGATCTTATGCAGAGGTGGGCAATTGTGCTGCATTGAGGGCCAAGCTAGGAGGCCCTTTTGTCTAACTTATCATCATTTTCTCACATTTCTCTCTCTCTTTTTACCTTTCAGTTCCTTCCCTCTCTCAACATTTATCGGAAATCTTGCTCCCAGGATAACTACAATCAAACAGCACTTCAGGAAAGCGTAGCGTCTTTTGCAACATGACCTGTGCAAATACAAGTATGTAATGACGCTAAATTTGGGGGGGGGGACTGAAAACTTGTTGTTAGGCTTCAAGCAAAGTGGGAGGAATTTGGGTAGGAGAAAATGGCCTAATTTGAAGTCAAAAACCTACCTCATTAGAGGTCAAAAAAATGTGGGTCCTCGTCCTATATAACTGGCCCACCACTGGTACCTTTCTGTCATACGGCCTTCCACATCACCAAAGTTGGTCTCCCATGGCGTCAGAGACTTCAGATTTTAGCCCAGAGAATTATGCACCAGCTTCTTGTTTGCCAGGCCACAATAGCTGGGCAGAGTCATGAAGGCAATATACAGTTACCTCAGCTGCTCTCCCTTTTTATGGTTCTTCATCCACAGATAAAGATAAAAACCACAGAGCCTAGGGCTTGTCGATCAGAAGGTCGGCAGTTCGAATCCCCGCGATGGGGTGAGCTCCCATTGCTCGTTCCCTGCTCCTGCCAGCCTAGCAGTTCGAAAGCATGTCAAAGTGCAAGTACAGTGGTACTTCGGGTTAAGAACTTAATTTGTTCTGGAGGTCCGTTCTTAACCTGAAACTGTTCTTAACCTGAGAACCACTTTAGCTAATGAGGCCTCCCGCTGCCGCTGCGCCATTTCTGCACAATTTCTGTTCTCATCCTGAAGCAAAGTTCTTAACCCGAGGCACTATTTCTGGGTTAGCAGAGTCTGTAACCTGAAGCATCTGTAACCTGAAGCATCTGTAACCCGAGGTACCACTGTAGATAAATAGGTAACACTCCAGCGGTAAGGTAAACGGTGTTTCCGTGCGCTGCTCTGGTCCACCAGAAGCAGCTTAGTCATGCTGGCCACATGACCCGGAAGCTGTATGCCGGCTCCCTCGGCCAGTAAAGCGAGATAAGCACCGCAACCCCAATGTCGTTCACGACTGGACCTAATGGTCAGGGGTCCCTTTACCTTTACCTTTATCCTCAAACTGGTCATGGGATGGACAGCCCTTCAAACAGAGGACTGTCCCTTTAAAGCTGGAAATTTGGCTGTCCTACATCTGCTTCTCTCGCGCTCTCATATTGCCTGCCACCCACATCTGTTCACCTAATTACTACCCCTTGCTCTACCTCGCCCCAACTTGCTGCATGCCACAACTGCCTTAGCACTGAGTGCCCAGCAAAGGATTCGGTGTGGAACTGAGGTTTGCGCGAAACCATCTTCTGCAAACACATGTTGTGTTTTGCACACTCTTTCTGTTGCAGAGCCCTTAGCCCTCATATTTTCCAGCTTTCCTCATCTTCCACCACAGCTCGCAACTTGCTTTAAGAAGTCTCAGGGTGGCAAAATCCGTGCCAGACCTTAGATTTTGTATTTGCACAATGATCTAGTAAATATACACATAGCCCTGTGATGTGACCCTCTCTCCCTTCCTCCTCCTCTGTTACATTCCTTTTTAAATTTTAAAGCAGGCAAGCATGTCAAGGTTACAATGCTGATGGATTTGAGAGATAGACATGTAGGCATGAGATTTGTTCATCAAACACTGGATGTCACCATTGTACCACACAAACATCACTGATATCAAGGGGTGGTACAGCTCCCATTAGGCTCAAGCCAGTTTTCTTCATGTGGAAAAGAATTCTGCCTCTTTCTCTCCGTTTGCAGCCAAGATAATATTGGGCCTCCCCCCTCCACTGTGCATAGAAATCTGAACTTAATATTAATGCTCTTCTGTGAGCAGACTTGATTTCAAAGCTGCTACCACGGGTCACATTGGATGCAGATTCTGCCATCTGCAGAAACTGGGGCTGCATCAGATGTTCGTTAATTTCAAATTCATTTTAAAATAGGGATAATCAATGCAATCAAACAAATCCTCAGAAAATACTAGGCTTACTTGAACATTTGTGTGAGTTCAGACTTCTCTGTAGCAACCTTCTCTGCCCTCACTGTCCTCCCGTTCGTTTGCCTTCGCTGACATTCAAGGTGACCCCCATGTCACCTTTGCTTGTGGGTGTATATAATATCATCACCTCTGATGTCCCATCATGACATTATCTGGCATCACCAGTTAAGCATCAGCTGGCTGAGATGTTACACAAAATATAATACCAGTTGCCAGGGAATTGTTTTTTGGGCAAGTGTGTATTGTTAGGGATCTGTAATCTTTTTGTTTGTTTGTTTGTAAGGAAGCGAACTTGGGAGATGCTCCTGCTGTTAGATGGTGTTGTAAAACTGTATTGCATTCTTGTCCTGCAAAATATAAATGTTTAATGCTGCCCTTTAATAATGTGCATTTCCACACTGTAAGGGTAAAGGATGTCTTCGCTTCTTGTTTCATATTCATGTTGCTTTCTAATGTGTTTTCTGGATGTACATAAAAAAATGGAATGAACACAAAAGCCTGAAAAGAGATGATAGCCTTTTCAGAGAGCTGATGGCAATTCGAAAAAGTTTGTTGATCTTGATCCTTGCACACTGCGCAGGTTTCACTTTTGCTTCTGGAAGACAACTTTGCATGGTGTTGGTTTTCTCTGCATAGTTTCAAAGACCTCCAAAACTGGGAAGGGGGGGGGGGATCAGCAGGCCACATGCAGGGCTGGATTTAGGTTTGATGAGGCCCTAAACTACTGAAGGTAATGGGGCCCTTTATATGTCCAGCTGTCCTTTGTCAACAACAGATTGTTGCTGGGTTTTTTGTGTTGAATATATGCTGTTTGGTAATTTATGGACCTAATAGGTATCTAAAGCCATTTGCACATAACAAAAAACTGTATTTTATCAAAGTACATCCACTTATTTTTTCCTTTAATTTTTTTGGGCCCCCCCCAAGAGAGTGGTGCCCTAAGCTATAGCTTGTTTAGCTTATACATAAATCCGGCACTGGCCACATGGCAGCATAAAGCAATAGCACTTGTATCCACTGGTTTCTGTGACTCAAGTCTAGTGTTATAAAAGGGAGTGAGTTCATGACTGATTTGCACGTAGTCTAGGTTAGCTAGGTAACATAACTGAGCAGTTCTATAGCACAAACAGAAAACCTGCAAGATCTCAATGAACTTCCCACTGTAAGATCAATAAACATCAGCCAGCCTGGCCAGGGAGGTTCAGATAATCTGATGTTGTTTGTTAAATTTGTGTACAGCCCTTTAGCTGTAGATCTCAGGGCAGTTCACACAATTAAAAAAAATCTAATCTAGAGGATCTATAATCTAGAGCAGGGTTTCCCAAACTTGGGTCTTCAGCTGTTTTTAGACTACTCATCATCCTGAGCTAGCAGGACCAGTGGTCAGGGATGATGGAAACTGTAGTCCATAAACAGCTGGAGACCCTGATCTAGAGCAGTGTTTCTTAACCAGGCCCCCCCCCCCCCGGATATTCCAAGGGTGGCTACAGGAGAAATTATATAATGTATATAGTTATAAAAATTATAAATAAAACATGATCACATGTTCTATTTACAAACAAAATAGCTACCTTTCTACTGGTAGGATAGGGGGGCCACAGGAAGGAAACAAGGTCAGAAGGGGGCCATGGTTGGAAAAAGTTTGAGAAACACTGATCTGGAGGATACCAGGCTGGGGAAGCCTGGTGAAAACTCTCCAGTCTGAATCTTTGCATTTCTAAATTGGAATACAGTTAGCCAGCCCAAGTTACTTTGGAAGATCCCAGGGATATCATTGGACTATGCTGAGCCTAAACCATTAAACTTTTTTTAATCAAAGCCCCCATGAGGTTTGGGAGTCAACATGGATAATGTCTTATATTGGTGCACGATAAGCTCCCAGTGACCCACCTTCGTCATGATTCACTTTGAAGCACCCAGATTTCCAGGGTTACCTGTTGCAATGCCCATTTTTAATCATGTCCCGATTAAGTTCACTGGTTTGAACCATTGCCATGTTTAGTAAGTCTTTTTAATCAACACTTGCGGTCTTTGGATACAGATCACCCGAAAGCCCGGATAATGACTACCACTCTAGTAGTGACACAGCATGTTTTGAGAGAGGACAGGGGGACAGAGGGGAATTATCTCCTGTATGGATCCACTGCATCTGAGGTGACTGAAGAAACTGAATATATCAAACAGGTATGATGTTTCACATGAGTGTATTAACTTTACCTTATGCGGTGCCACAGCACTCTTCCATCTAGCCCTGGAGTAGCCAATGTGGCGCTCTCTCCAGATATTGTTGAGCTCTGCCATTTGGATATAGCTATAAATGAATCGACATTTTAAAGCAAATGTCTTGAATTTTGGGTTTTCGCTCTGACTCTGGTGGTGTGGGTAACTCAGGCTTGGTGGCAGCTGGGGGGGCTATCGGGCGATTGTCCTGAAAAAAGCTCAACAACTTTTTGTGTCCAGATTTTTACCTCTTGGAATATGGCAACCCTATCCAAAAAAGAAAACTGAAGCTTTTTTTTTTTTTTTTTTAATGATATTAAGGCCGCTTTTTGATACGGTATATAAGGTTTGGTGAAACTTTTGAACTGCGTTTGTACAGTATTTGGTCCACAGTGCAATCCTATGCATGTCTACGTAGAGGTAAGCCCCATTGTGCCAAATAGGGCTTTACTACCAGGTAAGCACGTAGAAAGGATTGCTGCTTTAGATTTATAAGAACAGAACATCAAGGATGATGAAGAAGAACAGTTTGGATTTGATATCCCGCTTTATCACAACCCGAAGGAGTCTCAAAGCGGCTAACATTCTCCTTTCCCTTCCTCCCCCACAACAAACACTCTGTGAGGTGAGTGTGGCTGAGAGACTTCAGAGAAGTGTGACCCAGCAGCTGCATGTGGAGGAGCAGAGACACGAACCTGGTTCACCAGATTACGAGTCTACCGCTGTTAACCACTACACCACACTGACTCCTTTTGCTTTCCTCCTGCAGATTAGATCAACACTAGCAAAAGTTCAGCCTCTGCTGTGTAGAAATGACTCGAGTCATGGGGCTGGAAACATCATGCTGGATTCAAAGGTTTGGAAGACTTTTTGTGCTTAAAATGTATAATACAAGGGCTACGTTGTGTTTGGTTACCTTGCAGTGTGCATGACAGTCACCCTCTCTGTAGAGCAGTGCTGGGGAATCGCAGGCCTGGGGTCCAAATGTGTTCCTACAGGCTTTTTTGTCTGGCCCTTTTGTTTATCCTCCCACCGCAGGCCACATTGATCACTGGCCACCCTCAAATGCTTCTGCTGGGCTGCAATGTTCTCTTGAATTCAGATAATACCTCTCGAAGGACAGACACAGAGAATCGTAGAATTGTAGGAATTGGAAGGGACTCCAAGGGTCATCCCGTTCAACCCCCTCTAATGCAGGGGTTCATAGAATCATAGAGTTGGAAGAGACCACAAGGGCCATCCAGTCCAACCCCCTGCCAAGCAGGAAACACCATCAAAGCATTCCTGACAGATGGCTGTCAAGCCTCCGCTTAAAGACCTCCAAAGAAGGAGACTCCACCACACTCCTGGGCAGCAAATTCCACTGTCAAACAGCTCTTACTAGATCATACATGATAGATGACTATCCAACATCTGCTTACAAACCTCCAAGGAACAAGAGTCCACCACCTTTCAAGGGAGTCTTTTCCACTGACAAGCAGCTCCTTTATACTTATGCCTTTTACATGGGAGACACACCTGTTGCTCCACTAACTTGTGCCTCTAGAGCTGCCTGCCACTGGCATGTGGCCCTGGGAGGGCTGGCCCAGAGAGGAGTGCGGCCCTTGGCTGAATCAGATCCTCACCCCTGTTATAGAGTAAGAAGGTGCTTGCTGACTGATGCCCACTCTTGACTCCCACAAGAACTTGTGGGAAGCAAGTGCGGATTTTGTGCAACACGACTGGTTCTGCCACCCTGGGCGCTGTGGGGATTTGCAACATAGTGAATTGAGCAGAATGGAAGTTGACAGGTGGGGGTGCCAATTTTTGGCCTCTGAAATTTTAAAGACCCAAGTCCGCCAGTGTGGGAAGGGCCATAGCTCATTGGGAGAGCATTTTACTTGCACGCAGAAGCTCCCAATCCCCAGCATCTTCCTTTACTTCTAGGAGAGGCTCCCTCCCTGAAACCCTGGAGAGTCACAGCCAGCCAGTGTAGACAAGGCTGAGCTGGATGGACCGATGGTCAGACTCAGTATAAGCCAACTTCCTGTGTTTCCAGGAATCTTCCCTGCAGGTTTTTGAAAGCAATGGCCAAATAATTCAATTTCTACTGTTGTGCTGGCGAAATGGCAGGACTCGCCAATTGTCCTGAGAAGCTGATGCTAGAGGATCAGGCTGCTTGTTAACCAGGAGGTTGTGGGCCTCTCTGAACACA
Source organism: Lacerta agilis (assembly GCF_009819535.1). Taxonomy (NCBI): domain Eukaryota; kingdom Metazoa; phylum Chordata; class Lepidosauria; order Squamata; family Lacertidae; genus Lacerta; species Lacerta agilis. The sequence goes on along the minus strand of NC_046322.1, from coordinate 12,602,974 downwards.
AGGCAAGATGAATGTTCACCAAGAATGTTAGGGAATTACGTGTGGCTTTTCGCTGTCTGCTGCCACTGATCTGCAAACCTAGGCAGAATGGCTTTGCTGCCTGATGCAGAGTTCCAAGCGCTAATTAATCTTGCAGGCAGAGAATATCTTCCTGGGGGAATCAAAAGCTGTTATTTATCAGGTCTGTTGTGCTAATGCTTTCAAATATGAAACCCCCGGGAGCTGAGCAAATAGAACATGATTTTTTTTTATTGGTGTGTGTGTGTGTGTAATATAAACACTCTTGGGTCTCACTTCAATGTGGAGATGAGGACAGGGCAAGAACCTTTGGCTTGCAAAAGTAATCTTGGGAACGCCAATGATGCCTGTCTGCCAAAAGCTACTTGTCCAATTGCCTCCGTGTCAGTCAGTCAGTTTTATTACGGCAAAAGCCAGCAGTACAGAAAATCATAAATCCAGACAGAGAAAAATCAGCAACAACATCACCAGAGATAAAACAATTACACAAAGGAACTTTACAATGTGGTATTCAATAAAAGAGATTTACGCTTCTCAATAGCTAAAGTGCAGAATTTAGCCACATCATATGATACTAGACTTGAAGAATCCTCCAGAAGATATTTTCGTAAAATTTCGGGGGAGGATGCCAAATAGTGTTGTAAGGGTGTAAACTTTGTTAAAAGGGGTAAAATATATCGAGCACGTTCTTCACTATAGAATTCGCAAAATAAAAGGATGTGAGTAACGGATTCTACCTTGTTAGACATGCAGGGGCAGAGACGCGCATGCATTGGAACCTTCATAATCCGTGTTAATATCAGAGCAAGCTGATGTATACAAGGTCAGCTGGCTTTCCCATCTGGCCCAGTATTGCTTGCTCTGCCTTGCAGCTGCTCCCCCTAGGTCTCAAGCAGAAGACACTGCTATCCTTTAACTAGGGATGCCAACAAAAATTGAGTCTAGAACCTTCAGCCTGCAAAGCATGTGCTCCTACTGAATTGTGGCCCCTCTCTGTGTTAATTAGGGTGACTTAAAAACATCCTAACAACCCCCTTTGGATTTTGGGGTTCTGAACGACCTCACTTTGTGTCCAGAGTGGCACAGATGCATTGGGCATCAACACAACTTTGTTCAAACCACAGAATGTGAGCAGTTTCCCCACAGTTTTTAGTTCCCTCCACCCACCCACCCCTCTATAGGTTACCAGCAGCCTTGTACCTGACACAGTTCAGGAACTCTAAGAAAGCAGAAAAATCAGTGCAGCTTTGAAATCAGTGGTAAGCAGCAGTGCAGTTTTGAAAGATGCATTCTGCCATCTTGATTCAAAATGGTGCCCAATTGTATCCAAAGATAGACAAAAACTTGCTCCTTGAGTTCAGGAACCATTATTTGGTAACGATAGCTTACCAGGTGCCCAAATGCATAGTGGGCAAACAAACAACTTTCCAAAACACACACATATAGTTAGCGGAGCGCTCGGACTTTATATGTTCCTTGGTTAAATCTCAGTTTGGAAAACAATCACGAAGCGCTAGTGCAATCACATTAAGGTTCTTCTTGTTGTTGTTGTTGTTGTTGTTGTTGTTGTTGTTGTTGTTGTGGTTGTGCTTTAATAAACATATGAGCATATGCATCCATAACGAAGCAAGGCAGATGTGAAGTGAAAATGGCAGCATATGTTAATTCTGAATCCAATTAATCTGAAGCAGAATGAGTCCGCAGAATGATAATGAAATGGGGGGAAATTGACCATCATTAACATGATTTCATATTAGCCATATTCTGAAGGATCTGAATTGCAACCTGATCACAACGCCCTCTCCTCCAGCTACAAGGAGACCGTGGAAAAGATGAACAAAGCAGAACAGGAACTGTCACGTGTGAATAAGGAAAACGAAGTTTTAAAGATCAAGGTGTGTCCATGTTTCTGCATGTAAAATAAGTATTTCTGTGTCCTTGCCTACAAAGAAATCTCATTCATGTTTCAGCTTAGTTCTGCAAAATATTTTTGGTTCCTTGTTGGCTTTGAAATTGAGAGGATTAGAATATGCAAACGGCTGAGGTGTCAAACCTGTTTCTGGAGCACAGAACTTCAGACTGCGGCAGGGAGATTGCACATTTGAATGCTTCGCCGTGTAAAACACATCTTGCATATGAAAAACTAGACCTTGGGAAGAAGCATTCGAGGCCAATGCTTCACTTGTTTGTTTAGAATCTGTATCCCACACTTCATCATAGATGATCTCAGGGTGCGTAACGACGATTTAAAATACAATAAAATGGAGAGAGAAGGGGCGGATAAAAAAGCAGTCAAAATAGCTCATTTTCCAGAGTGTAGTTCATATAGACATATAGTCATACTGGGTCCCACTTGAACTACTGCAATGTGCTCTATGTGGGGCTACCTTTGAAGGTGACTTGGAAACCACAACTAATCCAGAATGTGGCAGCTAGTCTAGTGACTGGGAGCCACCGATGGGACCATGTAACACCAGTCCTAAAGGATGTACTCTGGCTCCCAGTACATTTCTGAGCACAATTCAAAGTGTTGGTGCTGACCTTTAAAGCCCTAAATGGCCTCAACCCTGTGTACCTGAAGGAGCGTCTCCACCCCCAACATTCAGCCCAGACACTGAGGTCCAGCTCTGAGGGCCTTCTGGCGGTTCCCTCACTGCGAGAAGTGAGGTTACAGGGAACCAGGCAGAGGGCCTTCTTGGTGGTGGCACCTGCTCTGTGGAACGCCCTCCCATCAGATGTCATGGAAATAAACAACTATCTGACTTTTAGAGGACATCCGAAGGCAGCCCTGTATCAGGAAGTTTTTAATGTTTGATGTTTTATTATGCTTTTATATTGGTTGGAAGCTGGCCAGAGTTGCTGGGGCAACCGAGGACTCAGCTATACAGCTGCAAATATAGTGTTTTAAGTGCATTATACAAATGTGACACCAGATGTTGATGGTGAGCTAATGGCAATATATATATATATATATATATATATATATATATATATATATATATATATAGGCTTTCAATGGTTGCTCATGAAGAATCAGCCAAACGCAGCACTTCTAAGCTAAGTTCTTTATTGTACAGATTATTTACAGTGGAGCAAAAAGTTCAGCGTCCATTTCCTCACTTGTCAGAGTCCAGGAATGAACCTTTCCGGTTCTTTTTCCAGCAAAGAAAATGTGGGATTCTGAACCCCCGCCTCCCCCGCCTGTTGTCTCCTTCAAGCGTGGGAACCTGACCCTGTTCCACGCTGACCTCACGATGCTGAGGCTCTGTGATCTTGTCAGAGCCCCTGCACTGCCTTCCTGCTTCCGCCTCCCTCTCCCCACTGGAGGAATGGAAACGTCCAGAGGAGGAGGGGGGGAGGACGAGGACGAGCTTGTGAAATGCACGGGAGGTTCCCTATACCTCAAGCCCTCCCGCAACCCCACCGAGAGCAGTGAGGGGGGTTTCCTGACAATATATATTTAAACTTTTTTTTTTTTTAAAACAACATTTTCACAGTTTTTAAAAAATATGTGTGTAGATTTCACCCCAGTCAGATGTGTAGGGTACAAAAGTAATAATAATAATAATAATAATAATAATAATAATAATAATAATAATAATAGCTGGAGAGAAATGAAAGAATTTAGCTAGTGCCAATAGATAGAGATTGTTGGCACTTTCTACATCTGGGGGATGAGGTGAGAAGGCGAGGGGGGCATTGCCAAGAAGGATTTATGGAGGGTCATAAATGCTCTGACTTCACTCAGTGATAGCATTGCCAAGAGTGCAATATGGGGGAGTGGCACTTGCAGACCAAAACCAAGATGCGTAATCTCCTTCCTTGTGTGCTGGTTTTGCACATGCTGGTACATTTACATTTCTTTCTTGTGGGCGAGCATTCAATCGTGCCATTTTTCCTCACCCCCACGGCAGTTTGAAATAGTACGATCCAGGAACAAAATGCTGGCCACTGTGAGAACAAAATGCTGGACGAGATGGGCCTTTGGCCTCTTCCAGAAGGGGCTTGTCTCATGTTTTCATGGACGGCAGTGGAAGCTACCCCATCAAGAATTTGCATAAGCTACTAGCCCCTGGCCTTGAATGTGCAAGGGATGGTGAACTTTGCATTAGCTTGGCAGTGTCTGGAGCCACTGTGTGAGGCTCAGGGTTGAAACTCAAGATTGCTGTGGAACATAATGGACATGTCTGCAAAATATTAGAAGTAAACACACGGTAGGCACTGAGCTTTTGAAAGCTTGCTTGCTTGGCACCTCCCCAGCAAACCAATGCTAGTGTGTTGCCACCGTTTTAACTTAAAGTCCCAGCTGTTTTTCAAAAGCAGGTCTGGGAGGAAGGTGGGCACACTCTTCCTAGTTGCTTGGCAACCGCCAGATGCAGTTGAATAAGTCTTTCCTGTGTTTACTGGACAGCCTGGGCTTTCTGCAGAGCAGGACAGATGAATTTAAGGTGAAAGGGGAGGGCGGGGAGTCAAAGCAGCTGTACAATCAAGAGGAAGGTAAAAAAAATTTATCAAGGCAGTCTAAATTTCCCACTGTGACAACAATGAACCTCTCCTGCCTGGCGTTGCCCTCTCAGTTAGTCTCCATACTCCATAGCTGCCTGCAGAGGCAACTAATAATATATACCATACTTGGATATTTTATCCATTAGGTTGCAATTTAAAGTATCCTTGCCACATTTTGAGTCAACTGCTTTTCAAGAGCAGCCTGCATGCACATATATGCAGAGATGGATGTGTGCACAACTGTGGGTGTGCATGAGTCTGCATGTGTGTGCGCACACACACACAGAGGGAGGGAGGGAGGGAGAATGTTAACAAGACGTTTAAGTTGTCTAGATTAGAGCTGCCATGTGTCCAGACTTTCCCTGACATCTCCAGAATTTCAAAGGCAGATTTGACATCCGAGGGGGGATTTCCAAAAGATGGTTTCCTTTAAAAATAAAAATAAAAAATTGGGATGTCCTGGTTTTTACTTTTTGAAATATGGCAACCCTAGTCTAGACCAGGCATGGGCAAACTCGGCCCTCCAGATGTTTTGGGACTACAACTCCCATCATCCCTAGCTAGCAGGGCCAGTGGTCAGGGATGATGGGAACTGTAGTCCCAACATGCCTGGTCTAGATGAATATAGGAGTGTGGACTCTCTTCCTATTGTCTCTCATCCGCTTTGGCTGCCACCTGGTGGTGGTTGCCAACTATTGCAGCTAAAAATACCTTTAAGATACCAATACTAAGTTGTATGATCATAGAATCATAGAATCATAGAGTTGGAAGAGACCACAAGGGCCATCTAGTCCAACCCCCTGCCAAGCAGGAAACACCATCAAAGCATTCATGACAGATGGCTGTCAAGCCTCCGCTTAAAGACCTCCAAAGAAGGAGACTCCACCACACTCCTTGGCAGCAAATTTCACTGTCGAACAGCTCTTACTGTCAGGAAGTTCTTCCTAATGTTTAGGTGGAATCTTCTTTCTTGTAGTTTGAATCCATTGCTCCGTGTCCGCTTCTCTGGAGCAGCAGAAAACAACCTTTCTCCCTCCTCTATATGACATCCAATGGTTGCATGAGATTAAGGCAGCTCATGCAACAGATCTTTCTCTTCCCTCCCCCAGTATCCTCAAAAGACATTTTCCAGAATTTGAGGGTGGCCTCTAATACTCCTGCCTCAGCATGTTTTCAGGGAAATGCCCGAACAGAAATACTGTACAGTTTCCCCTCTATTGATGCCCATGCAAAGGATTTTGGTGCCTTGGGAAACAGAGATAACCCACAGTCCCTCACAGATGAGACACAGCAGAGGTGGAGAAGCTCTAGCCCATGTTCCAAATTTGGCCTGTGAGACATGTCCAGGTACCCACCTTGTGACATGAGGTTTGGGGCAGGTAACAATGTGACAGGAGCAGCTGGGTGACCCCATGGGGCACTTGATCACATAGCTGCTCGCCACAAAAAGCAAACTTCAAATCCCCTTTTCCTTTGCTTTTTAAAGGCAGTGTTTTAACCTGGTATGCTGTCTAGCAATGGTTTGGAATATTACAGGGGTTTTGCTTGCTGTTGTTTCATCTTAATATACCCATTTTACACATGCATCTATTTTACACTGTTGCCGTCCACCCTGACTTGTTGGAACTGGATGGTCAACAACATCCTAGATAAGTAATTTGTGCATATTGGTCGTCTCCAGCTTGACGCTTTGAGAGCAGCGGGCATGGAGACTATGAAGAACGTGTCGCATAAACTCCAGGAGGATTACAAGAAGCGCTCGGAAGAGCTCAAGAAAAGGCACGAAGGGGCTATTCACGTAATGAAGGTATGATCTTGCGTGGTCAGCAGTGACTGCTGGTTGCTTTGAATAGGTAGTGAGAAAGGGGTTGGCCACACGACACCCATGAGTTGTTCAGATTTAGCACTAAAGAGCAGGTTTTCTGGAGAAAGCAGCAGGTCAAAGGCAAAACTGCTCAGATCCATGCCTAGAAAATGCCAGACAAGCGGAAGTGTAGACGAGGCCTAAGTGTAGTTCAGAACCAGGGGTCATCTTTGTTTAATGCCCAACCAACTACAATTTGTAACCAAAGTTTGCTCTTGGCTTACCTACCGTGGTTTCAAAGTAAACCATTAGCTGTGGTTGATTGTAATGTGTGAAATGAACTGAAGTCGGTTGCCTGTGTATCTCTGAGCATCGCTTCCTCCTCTTTCTACTGCAGGCCCGCAAGCTTGAGCAAGAACAAAAGTTGCAACAAAGCACAGACCATCTCAGTCAGCTGAACGTGCAACTGCATGAGAAGTACACCCAGATTGAAGAACTGGAGAAACGGGTGCAAAGGATGGAAGAGGTGAGATTCTGTTTCATCAGCTATGTGGGCAGGGTGCTCGTTGTGCAAGAGCACAGACAAACCCCTCACCACCACAACAATCCCTTCAAAACATGTATCTGGTATTAGAAGTTTATTAGGAGTCCTAGCTTCCAAACATACAACACCCCTCCCCCCCCCCCATTTTGGGGCTGAAAGCATGTGAGTAGTGCTTGATGAAATAATGCAAGACAAAAAAGTAGCTATGAGTGGACCTTCCCCCTCCCAGCATGACTAGCTGCTCCTGTGACAAGAACAGAGGACAACATAGAAATGGGATAAATAATTTCATTGATTGAATTCATATCCCAACCTTCCTCTGCAAGGAGGTCCTCGGGAGGCAAACAAACCTACTTCTTTTTTAAGCATTCTAAAACAATTTAAACCCCAAAACTCAATGGGTGACCATGGGCCAGTCACCATCTCTTAGCCTAACCTACCTCACAGAGTTGTTGTAAGGACAAAAGTGGAGGAGAACAATTTGCACCACCTTGAGATCATTGGAAGATAAAGGTGGTATGTAGATGTAAATAATGAATGGGCTTGAGGGCATCCTGATCAAGTTTGCAGATGACACCAAATTGGGAGGGGTGGCTAATACCTCAGAGGACAGGATCACACTTCAGAATGACCTTAACAGATTAGAGAACTGGGCCAAAGCAAACAAAATGAATTTTAACAGGGAGAAATGTAAAGTACTACACTTGGGCAAAAAAATTGAAAGGCACAAATACAGGATGGGTGACACCTGGCTTAAGAGCAGTACATGTGAAAAGGATCTAGGAGTCTTGGTAGACCATAAACTTGACATGAGTCAACAGTGTGATGCAGCAGCTAAAAAAGCCAATGCAATTCTGGGCTGCATCAATAGGAGTATAGCATCTAGATCAAGGGAAGTAATAGTACCACTGTATTCCGCTCTGGTCAGACCTCACCTGGAATACTGTGTCCAGTTCTGGGCACCACAGTTCAAGAAGGATACTGACAAGCTGGAATGTGTCCAGAAGAGGGCAACCAAAATGGTCAAAGGCCTGGAAACGATGCCTTATGAGGAACGGCTTAGGGAGCTGGGTATGTTTAGCCTGGAGAAGAGAAGGTTAAGGGGTGATATGATAGCCATGTTCAAATATATAAAAGGATGTCATGTAGAGGAGGGAGAAAGGTTGTTCTCTGCTGCTCCAGAGAAGTGGACATGGGGCAATGGATTCAAACTACAAGAAAGAAGATTCCACCTAAACATTAGGAAGAACTTCCTGACAGTAAGAGCTGTTCGGCAGTGGAATTTGCTGCCAAAGAGTGTGGTGGAGTCTCCTTCTTTGGAGGTCCTTAAGCGGAGGCTTGACAGCCATCTGTCAGGAATGCTTTGATGGTGTTTCCTGCTTGGCAGGGGGTTGGACTGGATGGCCCTTGTGGTATCTTCCAACTCTATGATTCTATGATAACAACAACAACAACAACAACAACAACAACAACAACAGGTGTTAGAGTTTAAAATGTTTAAAAAGTATTTCAGGAATGATATGAATCAGAGTTAAGCATCAGGTTCCCCACCTCTGTTCTGGATGTACGTTTTCCTTTTAACTAAAGGTTCATGTGCTGCTGTTTGCCTTTTAACCAGTAAAGCCATAGACTGTTGCTTGAGCATTGCATTTGTATTATTAATACTTTTAATTGAACACAGCAGGTTGGAAAAACCATTGCTGGGAAAAGGGGTGTTGTGTGTGTGTGTTTTCTAAGAATCTGATCATTGTTCTCTGCCTGTTAAATATATTTCTCTGCACCAGTGAATATGCAGTTTTCGCAACGGAAATGGAAAACTACAAATATTTGCAAGTTTCCCGGTTGTGGGAGGATTCTTGCACTGCCCCCAGCTTGTGTTTGCAGGTGCTCTACAATGGGGAATGCTGTGTGAGGACTGAGAATCTGTTTTCTAACAAGGGTGAAAATAGGAGAATTTAATTTGCTTTTTAAAAAAAATCTTGCTGCTCCATTGGTAATTAGTAGAAAGATGCCCGTTTATGAGAGAGCTTTGGAGCTTACAAACGCCTACCATTCTCATTCTTTGTCATCATTCAAGCACACTGGCAAACCCTTTTTTCAGAATCCTTCCAGCGCTGCCAGCGAACAATCACCACCTCCTTCATAGTAAATAGTGATTAGCAATGAGAAGTGATTGCAACGAACATATTACTTAAAATCCAAGCATCGCCATCTGTTCTGTTATTAACTTGGAAGTCAATGGGATCACATTCCATTAATAGAGTCTCAGCCAAGGAGTCAGATTGAGAAGACTTTTAAATGTGAAATAATTAAATGTGTAGTGCTTTGCTACAGTTCTGGAGGCTTCTTCCCAATGGAAAATAGTAGAGGAAAACTGGTGAGCCTATTGTGAAGTTGTCAGGTAGTCTTTCTGCTGGTAATAATCTCATTCAGCTAATCTTCTCTGCTTTGCAACTGCTAGGAGAGATTTGCTGAGCGAGGTAACAGCCCAGCATAAATTTCTTTCTTCATATTTATTGGGTATTTATTTCATTTACACCCCACCTTCTTACAATAGAACTCTCCATGCAAGACACTCCATTTTGCTGCTGAATGTTTTAGGGGATGATGGCTCCTTCGCCATGGTTAAGGAAGAGGTCTCAGCTTGCATGTGATGCTAAGACAGGGTTAATATTAACTAAGGTTTATAAACCAGCTGCAAACCTTGGCTAACAAGTGACTGTTAACCATAGTCGAGCTGCTGGGCTGGGTTCGAACATATATCCAAGCCATCGTTTGATAAACCTTGGTTTAGTGTTATGTGCTAAGCAGGTTGTTCATTCAGATCTAGCTAGAGGCATATGTACAGAGTCATTATGCCTTTGGTTGCTTGACTCAGTTCATATGTGTAGCCCTGGGCAGATCTTCTGCAGTGATTCTCATCATTTGGGGAGAGGGGGCATTATGCTGCAGTTGAATTCAGACCATTACAGAAAATGAAAGCAGAAATAGGAAATGCAAAGTGAGTAAAGCTTTGACGACCTACCATTCTTAGAAACCCTGAAACTTCTTTATTCATAAAAAAACCCAATATTGCCTCGAGTGTGAGAGCCTTGTGACTTTGCTGTTTCCTAGGAGAAGAAAACACTGAAAGAAAAGAAGCGTTGTTTAAAGAAGAAACTACAAGAGATGATGTCAAATGCTGAAAATATCTCAAGGTTTGCACATAACACATGACTTTAAAAAAAAACTTCTGTGAGCATTTCTTTAGCTTTTGAATAGCAAAGATAGTACAAACTTTGCAATAATAGTGAAACATATTTTTTGTGTGTGTTGGGCCCTTGCCTAAAAAGAGGGCAAGCATCTGTAAAAACACAAGGAGAGCCCTGCTGGATGAGGCCAAAAGCTCATCATAGTCCAGGATCCTGTGCTCAAAGCGGCCAAGAAGATGCTTAAGGGTAGTGCTATTTTTCTAGTAAAAGAGGTGCTGGAACTCACCATGAATACCTCCATCTCTTAGAATGGCAATGGTGCCCACCTGAGAGATGCCAGAACTGATTTCTAGCGAGTTCTAGCTGAAAAAAAAGCCCTGCTTATGGGAAGCCCACAAGCAAGACCTGAACATAACAGCACCCGTCTCGCTTGTGATTCCTAGCCATAATGTTCATGAAGATTTTATGTAGTTTGCCACACCTTCGTTACCCTTCAGTTTTCTACCCTGTAGTGATTTTCCAACATGCAAACTCCCTTACTTTCCCTTCTTCTCTCTACCAGCTGTGTGAAAGTTCAGACAGAGATCTCGACACTTCAGGAGCAAATTAGCCACTTGGAGCACATGATCCATTCTCAGCACCAAAGCTTACACGGTGTGATTCAACAGGTTAGAGCCTTCTAATCATACCCTAGTAGCAAATTGGCCCCCCAGGTGTGGATTTCTAGGCAGCTAAACCAGCACAACAACACAGACACACAAAAGTGGGAAATATCAGTGGACTTGGAGAATCGTCAAGGTTTGCAGATGAACAAAAAATACTTTGAGGGGTGGTCAAAAAACATTTCTCATAGGGGAAAATCCCCCCAGTGAGCCATGAAATGCTGGTTGACTGTTGGGAGACAATAGAAAACCACAACAGAGGGGTGAAGGAATGGAGTATCTTTTAGAAGGGTATGTACATTTTGTTGTGGAGGATCCCACATCTTTGATTTGTCAAAGAACATTATCACTTCCTGTTTACTTGGGAAGACTTGCAGAAACAGTTGCATTCCAGATTTTTATTTAACTTAGTTTGGCCAATAGGTCACCATGGCCAAGAAGACTGTATTAATCTCAGCACTAAGAAAGGCTTCCTTAAATGGAGTTTGATTGGTTTTGATAGCTGGTGGCTACTTGAATGTACTCTATCTGTTTAGATGAGGTCTGGGGAGGAACATTTTGTCACTTTGATTATAGCCAGTGAAGTCTGAGTTTTCCAGCTGGCTGGCAAGCAAGGATCTATTTGCTGTGGAGACAATTGATAGCACTGGCCCAATCCCTGTTGCTCAAAATGCCCTAAGTCATAGTCGTCGTCTTCTTCTCAATTAATATATTTATTAAATTTGTATACTGCCCTCCATCTGAATAATACAGGGTGGTTCATAATATAACAATACAAAATGGAAACATAAAATACACAATAAAAACAAGAACAAAATCAAAAGCAGACCAATAACCTCCCTCCCACAAACACAGTTTCTGACAGCCTATATATTTTAATGTTACAACGACACATTTAAAAGCAAGGAATGGCTAGCTTGTGGTGCTAATTGCTGTACAGAGTCCACATTTAGTTTAGCTGTATTTGGAGCAGAGGAAAAGTAAGGGGTCATTGGATTACGCTGGTGGAAACTCAGCGAAATGTGTTTAAATCTACATTCAAATATTGCACATGCAAAGAGAACGTGACCCTACAAGTACTCATGTCATGTACTCTCTACTCTTAAGAAAGCTGACACTGTAGAAATCTACCCCAGTCATATACTCATAGAAGTGAGGAACCACAAAACAGCGCTTCATTCGTACATCACTTTAAACCATAGTTAACATTAACTATGGATTAAAGGTGATGGTGTGTAGCATACTGATGCACGCTTGCTAAAATCCTGGGCACTTTGGTCCTTCTCTGCTCCTGCTGGTATGCTGCTGGGAGCTAAACCATGGTTTGACAGAGCCTTTCCCTGAACCAAGTTTAACTATGGTTTTAAGTATACCGGTATACTCAGGGGCGTTCCTAGCCCCTTGGCTGCCCGGGGCGGGAAGCCAAGAGGCACCCCTGGGGGCGGGGTGTCGCCGCGCGCTCGTGTGTGTGTCATGACGCGCGCGCGGCGACGGGCGGGGCGGGGCGCGCGCGGCGACGCCCCGCCCCCGCGGGGTGCCGGGCGGGGGCTTTTGGAGCGTTTTTGGGCTGCAAAGAGTCCTGAAGCCGCTGCTGTAGCACAAATGGGGTGCTACAGCAGCGGCTTCAGGACTCTTTGCAGCCCAAAAACGCTCCCCAAGCTCCCGCCCGGCATCCCCGGGGGCGGGGCATCGCGGCGTGTGCGTCATGACGCACGCACACACGGCGACGCCCCGCCCCCGGGGGGGGTGCCTGACGCAGGCTTTTGGAGCCTCTGCAGCCCGCGAAAAGCCACTGGAGGGCGGGGGCTATTTTGGGTGCTGCCGGGGCAGAGCCGCAGGAGCGGCCAGCGAGGGGGGTGACACCCCGACTCGCTGGCGGCCCCTGCGGCTCCACCCCGGCAGTGCCGAAAATAGCCTAAAAAGAATTTAAAAAAAAATTGTAGGAAAAAAGCCCAGTGGGCGGGGCAGCCCCCCATGTGTCACCCCCAGCGGGGGTGCTGCCCGGGGCCCCCCCGCCCCCTCCGCCCCCCCTGCGACGCCCCTGGGTATACTGTATATGGTTTAAAGTGACGTGCAAACCAGGCTACTCTCATAGCTCTGTGGATGTGATTTAACAAAATTGCATCCAATACATTTTGTTGCTAATTGTATTTCTCCGATTTTATTTTATTTTTAGATTGAAGAACTGAACAATGAACTGAAACAACAAGATGAAAGAATAGAAGGGCTGAAAGAAAAGATTGAGATACTCCAAGCAAAGGTAAAGAAATTACGGTGTGTGAGTGTTTATGGTGATGTTGTGAGCCTATTGTACAACTCTACAGTTGCTTCTTTTTTTTGCACAACTGAGAGCAGTTCTCCTCATTAAGCAGGCCAAGTCATTCTGGGCTGTGGAACCTCAATTGTATTTTTGATGCTCCCTCGTAGAGAAAGTTCAGTGCAACTAGTAAATTAGCACACTGGTGCAAAAGATGTGCTAATCTTTCATGGTTTCTATATAGTATGTGAAATTCTGAAGCAGCGGAATTTTAAGAGTTTTGCTATAGACAAACAGACAGTCCAGCTCTTTGCTCATCTAATTGGGTTTGTAGCATCTCAAATATTGCAGGGGTGCTGGAGCGTTACTGAAACTTAACAGTTACTACAATAAGCATTTCCTCCTTCCTGTTAGCATCCCATTTCGTTGTTAACACTATGCAAAAGGCCCTCTGCTTGTGGAATGCTCTTCCCTGAGATGCTCGCCTGATGCTTTTGTTACGCATCTCTCCCCCCCCTTTTTCTTTTTTGAAGTATTTTTTAATTAAAGATTTCTTGATTTACAAAAGTATGTGCAATGTCTCTCTCTCGTATTTTTTACATGCATCATTTTTAGAAATCAGTTACCGGTACATTTGTTGAGAAATTGGGAAGAAAAGGGGGGAAAGAGGTGGACTTTGGGGTGACGATGTTTCTATTTTACTTAATATATGTAGGGTTTGGTGTCAGCGATGCTTGTGCAGGTTCTCTTTTGTTCGCTTGTGTTCCTTTGGTGGTGAGAGAGGTTGGGGTTGGCCTAAGGTGTGGTTGTTCATTTGTGATTGGCTTTGATGATCCATAACACCCACCCACCCACCCCACTCACACATGAAAACAAAGACCATCACAGTTACGCATCTTTAGGCACTATGCAAAAGCATTCCCCTTCTCCCAGGCTTTTGGCTAATTAAACAATCTATGACCTTTTAAATTGGGACGTGGGTGGCACTGTGGGTTAAACCACAGAGCCTAGGGCTTGCCGACCGGAAGGTCGGCGGTTCGAATCCCCGCAACGGGGTGAGCTCCCATTGCTCGGTCCCTGCTCCTGCCCACCTAGCAGTTAGAAAGCACGCCAGTGCAAATAGATAAATAGGTACCGCTGCGGCGGGAAGGTAAACAGCGTTTCCATGTGCTGCTCTGGTTCGCCAGAAGCGGCTTAGTCAAGCTTGCCACATGATCCGGAAGCTGTACACCGGCTCCCTTGGCCAGTAACGCAAGATGAGCGCCGCAACCCCAGAGTGGGACACGACTGGACCTAATGGTCAGGGGTCCCTTTACCTTTACCTTTTATGACCTTTTAAACTGTGGAGGGTATTGTTTTCATTTGTTGCCATGGTGTGGATTTTTGTATTTTTATATTCTAAACTTCCCCGTAATCTTCAGGTGGAAGGGCAGTATAGAAATTTAATAAATAAAATTATTATTTTATTTTATTTTATTTTATTGTTATTTAACGAAGCTTATTGTCTAGTTGAATGTTTTCACTACCATTTAGATAAATGAGATCGGCATGTGCTCTACCTGACTTAGCTTAATATTTTGCACTCGGATGAAATAAACGATATGTGTTCTCACCTCCTACTTCCAGAACAAAGAACTAAAGTACAAAGTGGAATTCTATTCCAGCCAGTCGAGACCAAAGGCCTCTAAAGCTGTTTCAGCAAAGTAAGACTTTTTTTTTTTTTTTAAAATAGCAATCCAGCAGTTTTCTTGTTACGCAATTGCTTTTTGTTTGGATATTTAAGCAGCAGTGTATTAGGATCACCTCAGTTCCCCTGCCCCCATCTCTCCCCTGGTCGTGAATTTCTGAGCTTTTAGAAAGGATGGAAAAAATAGTGTAAAAGAAAACATGTGACATCGAGCATTCCCTAAACCATGTTTTGTTTCTGGCACTGCAGAGGCCCCTCGCCACAGAAAATCAGTGCTAGCCAATATGGTCAATAATAATAATAATAATAATAATAATTTATACCCCGCCCATCTGACTGGATTTCCCCAGCCACTCTTCCAACAAAAATCAAAATACATTAAAATATCACACATTAAAAGCTTCCCTAAATAATGGTCAAGAATGATGGGTGTTCCAGTCCAATGACATCTGGAAGGCCACATACTGTATTCTCTGTTCTCAACATAGACCAGGGGTGAAACTAGGCTTTATTTCACCTGGGTCAAATACCCAGTTTGGCACACCCCCACCCCGACGCATTTACAGCACATACAGGCTGGGAGCCTCAATGACATGACACCGCTCTTGAGGCTTCACCTGCGGCAGAAAAACACAGCTAGCCCAAGGCTGCACACCTGATCCTATAGGGACACAGTTACCCCATTCAGGACCAGGGAATTCCCCACACCTGCCCACCTTTTATCCCCTAGAAATGGTACTTCTGTCTTGTCTGGATTCGACTTCAATCCGTTAACCGCCATCCACCCTCCAACCGCCTCCAGACACTCACACAAGACATTCACTGCCATCACCGGATGGATTATATCCTTTTAGTACAATGCAAAATTGAAACTATCTGATGTTTTGCGCTGTATTCCGGCTGGCAACCTGTTTAGTGAGGAAGCAATTCATAGCCTAGATACCGAGGGACGTTTTTCTTCCCAAAGTGGCAAGATCTTTAAAAGGCAGCTGATAACATTTGTTTGCTGTCACAGTCCAAACTGAGACAGTCTGTTACTTCGCACAGGAACTCTGCAAACCCCATTGCTTATTGCCCTCAGCCAGCTAATGGAGAAAGGGTGTCTTCCTCAGTGCCATTTTGGCATGATGCGCTCTTTGGTCAAGCCATCCGAATGAAGCGCATGTGAAATTGCCTGCAGGCTGCCATTGAAGCCGCATGAACTCTTGGCTCAATTTCAAAAGGGCAGATAGAAATGAATGTGTGGTAGAGGCCTGCCATGCTGATGGATGTTGCATGGAAATTCATCACAGCTTTTCGGTTGCTGATTGGTTCTCAAGCGTGGCTTTCTCTGCTGAAGAAGACGCCAGCTCTTGCCTTGCGATCTGTTGCTAGTTCATCTGAGGTCCATCAAAAGGACTGCATCTTGCCCATCCTTCTGTTCTGACTGATGCAGAGCATGTGGGTGTCTATTACAGGCCAACCACTTGGTTTGCTCTCCTCAGTTATTAATAAGCAGTCCATCTGCTCTGCTTTCTGGACGGCAGGGAGAGAGATTGGCTTCTAAGAACAAGGCTAAAGAGAATAATGGGGAATGCTGGCATGAGATTTCTATCTTTGGCTGCCTGTACTCTACTTCAAATTCTAAGCACCAGCAGAGATATAGGAACTTGCCTTCTACTGAGTCAAACTAGCTCAGTACCAAGAATGGAGAATCTGTGACCCTCTTGATGTTGCTGGACCACAGTTCCCATCATCCCTGGTCATTGCCCGTGCTAGCTTGGGATCATGGGAGATAAGAGTCCAACAACATCTGAGGGGGCTACAGGTTCCCCATCCCTGGTCTGCATTGACTGTTAGCAGCTCTCCAGAATTTCAGACCTGGGGCCTCTCCCAGCTCAATTGGAGATGCTAGATTGAACTTGGTTCAGATTCAATGCCCAGCCACAAACTGGTGTTACATCTGAATGTAGCTGCAGAGAACAGAATATTTCACAACATGTGCAACAGTTTTAGATGGTTCCAGGGCAGACCTACTGCCTAGTAACATTTCACATGCATGGACAGTTCTCAAATATTCAAGGTATGTCTTTATCTCAGTAATGGTTACAACAACCCTCTGATGCCTTCATATTGCAGAAGATGCCCCGAGGCTAAGATAATAGCGGGTTCCATAAAACCACCCACTCAGCTTATAGCAGATGTGAGATTTGAATCAGATCTTCCTTGCTTGCTCTTCAGTCTCTTAACTGCTGTGCTAGAAATGATGGAAGGCATTATTGAGTGTGCCTTTACTCTCCAGTCACTTGCATACATCTAAAGGTTCCTCAAAGCTACAATGCAGGAGTGGGGAAGCTGTGACCATCCAGATGTTGGTGGGCTACAGCTCCCATCATTCTTGGCCATTGGCCAGGCAGTCTGGAGATGCTGGGAGTTGGAGTCCAACATCATTTGGAAGGCCACATGTTCCCCATAATACTGGCCTGGAAATTCACCTTCAGAATGTCACATTCAGGTATGCTTGGCTTGCCTTGAAAAATGTAGTTGGGGAAGTTCTCTCTCCACCAGATAGTTCTAATAGCTACTTTCCACAAAAGCTAGATTCAGCTTCCATTTTCAAAGAGAGTATTCACAACTGATCACAGAATCAGAGTTGGAAGGTACCCAGAGGCTCATCTAGTCCAACCCTCTGCTATGCAGGAATCTGCAGCTGTCCCTTATGGGGATCAGACCTGCAACCTTGGTGTTAATTAAGACCACACTCTAACCAACTGAGCTATCAAATTATTACAAGATGCTGGAGCAGGTAGATAGTTCAATTGGGTTGTGCTAGCAAATCTCCCTGGGGGATGAAGCTGGACCGTCTTGGTGAGCAGTCGGCTGAATTAGATGGACCATTGATCTATTCTATACAGCATGATGACGGCAGTTCTTAAGGCTATTCTTAAGTTATTGACTCACTGCAGAGTACTGGAACAGGATTCATTTGCACAAAGTTATGTTTTACCCGTAACTGGATGTATGGCTCACCTGTAATCTTCTTCTTCACCAGGCTTGATGGATGTACACCATACACCATGATTTCCAGACTCCATAAGTGAAGCATCTCTATGAAGCACAGGGCATATTTTTTTTTTGGCAGATCCTCCGGAAGGATCCCATTTTTGTTGACATCATTTCATGGATTACTCTTCCATGCGGTTCTCTTTGAAATAGGATGCATAGGAGAGAGAGAAAAGTCTACCCATCCTCCACCCTCTACCCATCACATCGTGTTTGGTCTTCTGTTAATGCAGATGGAACCACAGGATGGCTGTCCAATGAACGAAGTGGAGTCAGATGTTGAGGAGGAGCTTCAGGGGAGACTGGGCAGATTCTTATTTATTTATTTATTTATTGACTGTAGCTCTGTGGCTATTCCCCACCAGTGATGAAGATTCACTGCCTTGACTCATTAACTCATACAGAATAAATTTCAGAACATTATTCACGCTGCGTGGAGGTCTGATGAAGCTGATCCTCACTAGGAACAGGAAGAGGATTATTGCATGCCCTTCACCTTGAAGTACCAGGGTGGGTTACAACAATTTAACAAGCACCACAAAAAAACAGTTTAAAACAACTTGCCGTTCCCAAAATAGGGTGGATCCTAAAAATTATGCACCCCGAGTGTCAAGGGCCAGGAGAAAAAGGTGCACCTTCAGCATTCAGTGCAGTTGCCAGATGTCATTCTGCAAGGATTTTTGATTGATATTTATTACGGCCATTGGCCCATCGCGCACAATTTTTCAAACAACATATAAATACTTAGCCTTTCAACTTAAAACTTCGAGAGACTAAGCAGTAAATTTACAACATAAAACATCACCCCCTATTCATAAATTTATAAAAACATCAATTAAGGTATCACATAATTACATCATGAGTCATGATTTAAAAGGAACGTCCAAGCCTTCCAGAAGTCCGTTTTTCTTCTTTTGGGATAGGACGCTGATCAGAAATCTGGCCATTCTGCAAGGAGGGACTTCCACAACTCAGGGGCTGCGGCAGAGAATGCCCTCTCCTGGACCGCAGATACACTCTGAATTTCTGAGGGAGGTGGAACTATGAAGAGAACACCCTCTGCTGATCTTAACACAAGAGTGTCTATCGGAAAGAAGATGTTTCAGATATTTGGGCCCTAAATTGTTTAGAGCTTTAAACTTAGGTGAGCATCTTGAATTGAACCCCAAAACTAACTGGCAACCATTGTAAAATAAAAAATTCCTTCCAGTAGCACCTTAGAGACCAACTAAGTTAGTTCTTGGTGTGCATGCACACGAAAGCTCATACCAAGAACTAACTTAGTTGGTCTCTAAGGTGCTACTGGAAGGAATTTTTTTATTTATTTTGTTTTGACTATGGCAGACCAACACGGCTACCTACCTGTAACTGGCAACCATTGCAGCTTTTTTTAAAAGGGGTTTTACATTGTGATGCCTTGTTTCTCCCAAAGTCACAGCCTTGTTGGAATCAAGCATGGCTCGGACTCCCAGCTTCTGCCTGCAGCCTGCTTTTTGCTCACTTCACACACAACTCTGGCCTTTGTCCTTCTCACTACCAGCCCGATGAGGGAGGGGTCCTACCCATTTGCCCTCTGGCACAAAGCAACTTCCCTTCTCATACTAAAGACCAGTAAAGGGACCCCTGACAGTTAAGTCCAGTCGCAGACGACTCTGGGGTTGCGGCGCTCATCTTGCTTTACAAGCCAAGGGAGCCGCGGTTCATCCGCAGACAATTTTTCTGGGTCATGTGGCCAGCATGACTTAAGCCGCTTCTGGCAAAATCAGAGCAGCGCACGGAAATGCTGTTTATCTTCCTGCCGGAGCAGTAGGCTACCTATTTATCTACTTGCACTTTTGGGCGTGCTTTCGAACTGCTAGATTGGCAGGAGCTGGGACCGAACAACAGGAGCTCACCCCGTCGGGGGGATTCAAACCACCAACCTTTAGATCGGCAAGCCCAAGACTCAGTGGTTTAGGTCACAGCACCACCCGTACTTAGGGCCATTAACAAGAAACTTGCCTGGCTCCTTCAACAGTGTCTCTGTAGGAATTTAAGCTGGAGCTTTTCCCAGGCAGCCCTACCTTGAGACACCAGGAATTGGGCCAGGGACTTTTTACATGCAAGGCCACTCTATGATGGAGCTATGAACCTTATTCTTTATGATACAGTTCTGGTGTGAAAATCATTGTAGCTCAGTGCCATACACTCCTTTACTGAGAACAAAGCCCTACCAAGTTTGGTGGGATTGATTTCTAAGTAAGTACGCACAGACTTACAGGTAGGGATGTACAGGTGAAACTTGAAAAATTAGAATATCGTGGAAAAGTCCATTTATGTAAGCAATTGTTTTCATTAGCTACTGGAGTTTAATATATGAGATAGACTCATGACATGCAAAGCGAGATATGTCAAGCCTTTATTTGTTATAATTGAGATGATTATGGCGTACAACTGATGAAAACCCCAAAGTTGAAATTGTTAATTTGGGGTTCTCATCCGCTGTACGCCATAATCATCACAATTATAACAAATAAAGGCTTGACATATCTCGCTTTGCATGTCATGAGTCTATCTCATATATTTGTTTCGCCTTTTAAGTTGAATTACTGAAAGAAATGAACCTTTCCATGATATTCTAATTTTTCGAGTTTCACCTGTACAAATTAACCATGCAACCCAAATTCTTTGTGTCTTAGAGAGCCAGTGGGGGCTATCACAAGTTGTGCAGGTCCGCTGGTTCCTTACCAGCTGTGTTGCCCTCTTGTCAAGAGGAAGTGATTTATTTAATTAGACTCCATTTGAAATTACAAACTGCAACACCTACTGGAGTGCATCTTCTCAAAAACATCCTTCATGCTGTGTCTGATGAGCTGCTCTCCTTTAACCTGAATCACCCCCTTTTTTGGCCCAGGAATATGTTTTAACAGCAGCAATAAAGCGTGTATAGAAGTTTGCACTTTTTGAGTCATGGATTTCATTCATTTGGATGGCATTCCAGGTTTAGGGCCTAATTTACATGGGGGCATCCCAAAATCAGATGGTGTGGTTTTTCCAATTTTATTTTAAAGCATCTACTCAGGGACTACAATTGTGCTCAGGGAGGGAGACATTGAACCCTTTCCTAACAGGGAAGTTTCCTTACCTGAATCCAACATATTGCCCATATTATTGGCTTCCTACTTTCAAGTATGTCCATCTGTTTTTCAGAGGCAAATAGAAACATTGGATGCTCCCCATTTTAAATGCATTTCAATCATTTGAAACTTTGGAATCACTACTGCTATTAAAGATTTACAAGCAGCTCTCCTACACACTTGCTCATGACTTATTGAGTAATCCCAGCGTGAATCTTGCTGAGCTGCCCCCAGGAATCAGAAATCTGGCAAATTAGAACATCAAATAGTACTGGTAGCCTGCCATTCAACACAGCTGAATTTGGAAAACGTATGGAAGGCAAACATCCACGTGCTTCTACTGAAACTCCTCTGCCCCCCCCACCAAAAAAAACCTTCATTGCGAGCCAAGTTTAGAACAGGTGCTAAAGCAATGTTTCTGCAAAGTCCAGCAATTTAAAATCACTAAAATAGTTATAACCACATACCCTAAAGAGGCTAGGCTTTGTTTGAAGTGTTCGCAAAGGTTCTTTTGGAGAGCGGGGGGGGGGGGAATCTGCTGGAACTGAAGATGCTATTGAATTCCTCCAGGCCCAGGCTTGGAAACTAATTTTGGGAATTTGCAAAAGCCTTGAAAGATGAGAGATGAGCTATTAATGCCCTCAAATCCTTCTCTATTCGACCAAATCTAGGTACTGTAGTATAAATATGCTCAAGACAGCAACCTGAGGATGTAAGGGAACCCCGTCTCTTATGGAAGATCCCACCCTTGGTTTCTGCCCTTATATAACCTAATGTAGCAATTTCATTCCATTAGATAGGGATAAAGACATGCGGAAAATGCAGAATGGAGGGGAGGAGAATGGAAGATACGCCAGTTTTCTACCAGCAGGGAACTTTTTTAATGGACCTTCAGATTGGACTCCACCTGAAGTGGTGCAGCCAACACTGGCTTACCATATGACAGCCACTGCTGTTGAGTTTTGAATGTGTACATACTGGGCCATACTCAATGCTGCAGACCTGCTGATGCGAGGGACTTTCATGCATGCAACAGAATTTCCTCTTCCTCTTGTCCCCCTCCGTCCTCCTGTGTGCCCTTGAAATCAGCTCTGGGAGGTTGGGGGACCTTCCGGAGACAATTGGGAGGCAAACTATGCAGAAATTCTGGTTTTAGTATGCTGGCTGTTTGCTGTAATAAACACTGATTTATTGATTGATTAGGAGGCACACTGGGGGAAAGAGAGGAAACCCAAGTCCTATTATGCCAGTGGCAACTGATGATGCAGCACTGCATTTTATTATTTGATCCGCAAGCTGCCCAGAGAACTGATGTTAGTCGGGGACCCTTAAATTGTGAATATTCCATAAGTAAATATTGGGGAGCCTCAGGTCTAGGGGGCCAAAAGCCACCTTCCAGACATCTCTATCTGGCTCTTCTTTGCAGACCACGCTCTCTCCCCAGCCACACACTTGCTGGACTGCAATGCATCCCTGAAGTCTTAATCTTTTTCAGTGCGACAGTCGCAGTGCCTTCTCCCCAGCCTTCCTGGTGTCAAATGCCGGTGGATCAAATGCATTATTTTTTTAACCTTTGCACATACAGTAGGCTAGTTTCTGAACACTCTCACACATCTCTCTCTGTTCTTCATCCAGCCAAGCAAGAGGCATATTAGATTTCAAGGACACAGTCCAGTCATGAAAAGAACAATTTGAGGTTTCTGAAAAATAAGTCATGTCAGACCAATCTGATCTCATTTTTTGACAGAATTACAAGCTTGGTAGATGAAGGGAACGCTGTGGATGTAGCCTATCTTGATTTCAGCAAGGCCTTTGACAAGGTGCCCCATGATATTCTTGAAAAGAAGCTGGTAAAATGTGGGCTAGACAATGCTACCATTCAGTGGATTTGGCTGACTGACTGAACCCAAAGGGTACTCATTAACGGCTCCTCTTCATCCTGGAGAGGAGTGACTAGTGGGGTGCCACAGGGTTCTGTCTTGGGCCCAGTCTTATTCAACATCTTTATTAATGACTTGGATGATGGGCTTGAGGGTATCCTGATCAAGTTTGCAGATGACACCAAATTGGGAGGGGTGGCTAATACCCCAGAGGACAGGATCACACTTTAAAATGACCTTAACAGACTAGAGAACTGGGCCAGAGCAAACAAGAAGAATTTTAACAGGGAGAAATGTAAAGTACTACACTTGGGCAAAAAAAATGAAAGGCACAAATACAGGATGGGTGACACCTGGCTTGAGAGCAGTACATGTGAAAAGGATCTAGGAGTCTTGGTAGACCATAAACTTGACATGAGTCAACAGTGTGATGCAGCAGCTAAAAAGCCAATGGAATTCTGGGCTGCATCAATAGGAGTATAGCATCTAGATCAAGGGAAGTAATAGTACCACTGTATTCCGCTCTGGTCAGACCTCACCTCTAATACTGTGGCCAGTTCTGGGCACCACAGTTCAAGAAGGATACGGACAAACTGGAACGTGTCCAGAGGAGGGCAACCAAAATGGTCAAAGGCCTGGAAACGATGCCTTATGAGGAACGGCTTAGGGAGCTGGGTATGTTTAGCCTGGAGAAGAGAAGGTTATGGGGTGATATGATGTTGTTGTTGTTGTTGTTCAGTCGTTCAGTCGTGTCCGACTCTTCGTGACCCCATGGACCAGAGCACGCCAGGCACGCCTATCCTTCACTGCCTCTCGCAGTTTGGGTGATATGATAGCCATGTTCAAATATATAAAAGGATGTCATATAGAGGAGGGAGAAAGGTTGTTTTCTGCTGCTCCAGAGAAGCGGACACGGGGCAATGGATTCAAACTACAAGAAAGAAGATTCCACCTAAACATTTGCTGCCAAGGAGTGTGGTGGAGTCTCCTTCTTTGGAGGTCTTTAAGCAGAGGCTTGACAGCCATCTGTCAGGAATGCTTTGATGGTGTTTCCTGCTTGGCAGAGGGTTGGACTGGATGGCCCTTGTGGTTTCTTCCAACTCTATGATTCTAGGTGTAAGGCAGGGATAGTGAAAGGTGAGTCATAGGGAGAAGGGGTGTGGCCTTAAGAGAGTGAGAGTTCCGAGGGCCAGGTACAAAGGTCTGCTGTACCACAGTGGGTGCTAGGCCTGAGGTTCCCCAACACTGTTCTAAAACATAGTGAGATCTCTCTCTCTCTCTCTCTCTCTCTCTCTCACACACACACACACACTTTCCTGATTTTGTGCTCCAACAGCCCAACACTGATTAAAAACATATTATTTTAATTTTCAAAAGGACAGTGCAGATATGAAACCACAAGATTACATTCCTTGACCATATTGTACAAACCCAGACACTAGTTAATAAAAGTTGACAATGTGTATGTATATAATATATATATATTTATAGATATTTAGTTTTAAAGCCACAGGTACTTTGGTACAACAAAGTAATGACTGACATTGTTATGCTGGCATCGCAGTCTATTGAGAGACATACAATACAAAATGTCCATGTTCAAGAATGTAAATCTTTTAACAAGTAAAGACCTGCCGCACAGACCAACGTAAAACATGCTCAGAATAATCTAACAGAGAAAACTTTTTTTTTTTAAAAAAGCAATTGATCAATTAGAAGGTTGCTAGTGTTAAGTCAGGAAGGCAAAGGATACAAAATTTGAAAAGGATCATTTCAATAAATATGCTCAGGCAAAGTACCTCGAATTATTTACACTGAAAGCCCTATTGTGCAGGGAGGACAGGCAGTTATAGGAGATGCTTCATAAAGAATCTATGTAAATTGGTGTTCTGAAAATAAAGGTAGACCATAAGTGATGCAACTTGCCTTTCTTTGAATGAGTGGAGAGAGGAATGTTTCGGTTTCATTTTGTTTTTAAAGTGCAAGAATATCTGTACTACTTGGGACTACCTAATCTCCCCACCCAAGTGGGGCCTTGTCTTATGTAGATGATAGGAAATGGGAAGGCAGGTCATAGTACAGCAGAGTCAAAATTAAAGTGTGTTTCTTGCAGAGCGCACACACACTCGCTTGCAACATGACAGCAGGGCCCTACCCACCTCCCTCCCGTTTTTGTCCCTTCCTGTGAAAGCTTGGCTTTTCTTACTTTGCTTCTGTAACTGTTGTACACACACAGCTTGACTCAATATTATGTTTTACCTGTCTTGGCATTTCCCAACATGAATGAGATAAAGAAAAAAATGTCTAAGGGGAGGCAGACAGAACCATGCAAGACTCATGCTCCTGAAAAAAGCTCCAGAAGGTTCCACATCTGGCCCACAAAAGTACTGATCCTAATGCGCAGTTGCGAGGAGGTTACCAAGAAAAAATAATTGGGTTCTTTTTTTCATTCAGTTTCACAGAAGACTACCATTTGCTTTCTAGGAAAAGGAGACTTCAGATTACAGCTCTGGCACAGATGCAGGGAACCTGCCCCCTCCAGATGTTGTTGAGATTCCAACTCCCATTATCCCAGACTAATGGTCATGCTGGTGGCAGTGGGGGAGAGGTGTATACCTACAAGACCCAGAGGTTCCTTATCCCTGCTTTAGCAATACCACACCAGCTTTAAGTGTGGGTGTGAACTTAGCAGTCAGTGCGTTGGTAGATCTAAGACAAGAGTCTTAAGACAAATTTACAAACACACATTTGGAGAGAATGGGCTTTCCCCCAGAAAGTATTGATCGAATACCCATTTTTAGGTGCACCACATGTCTGTTACCACTCAATAACACTCCATTTTCTCAAATGAATCCCATTGGATACACTTTCCCTCCTCCAAGGACTTATCCTGAAAGGACCGTCACGCAGAGCCACATTGATAAACTCCTCCATGCTGTTGCAATAGGCAAATGGATATTCCCGGGACACCAGGGCAGAGTTAATTCTCTCCTCATCTATTAAGTATGAACAACTCATCAAGCTTGTGGAGCCATATTGCAGAGGTGACTGGGGAATGCTTTGGCTGATTATTTGAAAGCACTCAAAGAAAGCACCGCAAAAGCGCCTGACGAGTTGTAGCGTTCCTGTTGGCCGCTACGGGGGACAGTGAAAAGTGATGTCTCCCACGCCAGCACACACCAAATGAAGCTACATTTCGCTGCACACATTCCAAGAGACTCCATCGTTTTATTCAACATTTTTAAAAGGGGGAGAAGGAAGCCTGGAATCACCTCTTTATTTTCATGCCAACTTTTCTATGCCCCTGCCAATTGTTGGTCAATGAACCACAGATGGCCTGTTTTAAATATTCTGTTGTACGTAGGCAACCAACGTAAGAACTGCGAGGGCAAGATAAGTTTCCTACATAGAGATACCTGGTGTCATTCTGACACTTCCTGCTCCTCATTTCCAGCTCTGATGATGCGCTATGGAATGAAATCAGCAGAGACACCACTGAAAACCTCATATAGACTATGCCAAACACAACAGACTTCACTTGGGGATTCGGCAGCTTTTAGTACCCTGATGTCCAGAAATGGGGAACCCATGGATCTCCAGCTACCATATGTGGAGGTCTACAGATTCTCCACCCCATTATAAGAGGAAAAATAGGAATCCTGGACTCTAGTCCTTAATAGGAAACCATGCTTGCCAAAATCCCCTCAACATGCAGCTATTAAAAGTACAGAGGGGTTACTCTCGATTAAGACATCTCCAAATTTGTAAACCAAAGGGAGTTTACAGTAAATGCAGCATGGGGGAAAAAGAAGGAAAGCTGGGCTGCTTCCTAAAAGAGGGTGCTTGAGTAGTCAAGCTAATGGTCCTCAGAATGAAAAAAAGCAGTTGGTTATGAGATAGAAAGGGAGGAAAATCTGCTCTTGCACTAAACCGTTAACAGTCCATGCACCAGGCATTCGGTATGTTGTTTCACCAAAAAATAGCATGCAAAAATATAAAATTCCAAAAGCATAGCTACCAAGGTTTTATGAAACTGTTCTACCAGTTAAAAATGCCACTGGGGTTTTTCTTTCTTTCTGAAAGACATCCTGTCCAATTACTTGCTGCAGGTCAGGCAGAATCTCCTGTGTGCAGCTGCAGTTTTCCAAGCACCCCACCCCCCTGCTCCCTTGCTCCTTCCTTGAGGAACTTGTTAGTGCAACAGCTCTTTCCCACAGACTACCATATGCTTATATTGCCCTCTAGGCGATATCAGGATTTGGGGGCTCTGCAGCAGGAGTTCATCAACTGAGACATCTTAATAATCAAGGGATGGAGGGGGCAGATCTCAGAGCGGGCACCTCAGAATTCTCCACCTATAAATTATTATTTTCGGCAAGCAAGCCTAACACCTCCGTATCATTTCTTCTTAACGTCATCTTCCAACTCTCCATGTTGTTACAGTTTCAGCTTTATACATTCACTGGGCTGCCTGGATACCTTCTTGCCCTTGTACTGCACAAGATCATCTATGCGTGAATCCAGAATAAAACTATGGGCCAAAAGTCTGGCCCATGAAGCAAAGACCATGTGGTGCTTAAAGTCTCTTCTCCAGTTTTCCCAGTGGGATCTTGCTGGCTTCAGGGCCAAAGCTGGAGCAGCCTCTAGGACTTTACCAATATATACTTTGTTCTAATGTGGCACCATGTAGGAATGGTACACAGCTGATTGTATATTTATTTCAAAAGATATGTTTCAATACATCACAGCCCTACCACAACATTTGGCTTTAAAGAAAAATTTGGCACCACTCAACAGTTGGCAGCATAGCTACAGTAACAGAATCACCCTTTGATGCTCTATTCCTAAGCCTACCTTGCCAATTTTAAATGCTTCCAAGTGCCAGCCATATATTATATATTTAATCAAGGTTTTGCTTTTGTGATGCTCCATTCTCCAAATCAACATTCAACAGTTTTACATTTATTAGGTGGCCCACTTATAAAACAAAATTTTTAAAAAATGCAAGGAGGGAAGAGAATTAATTAGAAAAGCTAACTGCATTCGTATGGACCTGTCTTCTGTTTACCTGAGGAATGAGACTCCTTTAAAGCAATTACAAAGTCACCAGAGAAAGTGTTTGTCATTCTGTTGCCCATGTTCTTGGGAGACAACGCTGGTCTGGGTGTTTGAAGCGCGGCCAATACCTTTTGGTTTCGAGGAAAAAGCTTCACTGCAGTATCAACCTGCTCCTTCCTACCACTGTGCTAGAATTCCTGGACATCCCCTTCCTCTTTTAGCCCACACCCCCTCCAATTCCACTTGGCAATCATTCCAGTGTTACACAGGTCCTCAGTTTTATCCTGGAAGAGGATGCAATATTCTGAGCTCATCAGAGACATCAGTCAACTGAATGTAACAGCAATGACTGCTTGGTATTAACAAAATAAAATAAAATAAAATAAAATACGAAGACATTTATAATAGGCTACATTAATATCCATTTGCTTTTTATAAACCGTCTGTAGCAAATGCATAATGTATATTGTAATAGAAGGCAACAGGACTAGAAGTGATTGTGTGGGCCTACAAGGGTGATTCATTGATCATTTAACATTTCAAGCAACCCTCTCCCCAATATAAGCAAGGCTTTCCTCTATTTACTGGCCTGGTCGTATTGAGAAGATGAGGGCCTCTGGGTTTTCTATGAAGATGACATTGTACAGGTAACATCTGTGGCAAGCATGGAAGCATGACTCTCTCAGCATCGCAAATAATCGGCCTTGCTTAAGACAACAACAGCTGCCCCATATGGACCACAAGAGCTTCCAGGGTTGAATTTGGTGGTTGGTCAGGACTGCTATTTTCGGATAGGACAATTTCTTGTTCGTTCCCCTCTGTCTGAGGAGCTAAATCAACAAGCACATTTCTTCTCTTCTGATTTTGCTGATTCCAGCTTCCCTGAATTCCCTCCGTTGGCTGTGTCTGAGACTTGACTCTTGTCAACACACTGTTCCATACGTTTCATTATCAAGTCCAAGAGAGTTTCCACAGCTTTTTCCACATTCTGGCCGGTAGCTGCACTTGTTTCAAAGTATGGGATGCTAACAGAGGAAAACACCAAAAATCTTTGTCAGATGGGACATTTTAAAAATGGGGTCATTAATGAAATTTTTTACCCAGTTCTTCCTTTAAGGGACAACTTATCCACAGATCCCAGGTGGTCTTCCCTCAATACAAAAATGCTTTTACATCAACAGAACCACATCACAGACCTTCAGATCATCATTCCCTAGGCATGCCTAAAAAGGCCTGCTTTGACTTTGCCCTGCTCTTCCCCCTACATAATAGGAGTGGAAATCAAAACTTTTTTAAAACTATCATTGGAGACTCTTGGTCTAGGAGTACCAGATAAAACAAAGACTCAGTCCCACCAGATTATGCAGGAACGCAAGGTATAAAAAAGAAGATAACATGTTGCACCTTCATTAACATTCCAAATACTAACGAATTTAACATTATTAATTTTTTTATTTTTTAAAAATACAAATTAGCAATACTGTGCATCCCAGGAGAGAAAAATGTATGTGAAGCCTTAGGGCATGACTATGGAAAGTTGAAGTATACACTTAATTACCTTCCATAGGAGAGCTTTAAGGAGGCTTAAAGCCTTTCATTCATGTTAAGATTCCTGTAACTGACTGGGCTTACCCGTATTTGTCTGCTAGATCTTTCGCTTGTCTCTCATTGACCTCTCTCTGATCTGATAGGTCAGCTTTATTTCCAATTAATACAATGTCCGGGTTCTCACAATACGCGTTTGCTTGCAGTTGGCCTAAACAAAACAAAGAAGCCTGGGTAAGGGGTGTTGAAAAAGCTATCTGGAAAAACAGACAAGCGTAAAAACAACCGTTTCAATATGAGCACCAAGAGGACCTGTTTTCGTGTCAAGGTAAGAACTATGCACAACAGAAATTGGAAGCTTAGGATTTTTTGTTGCCCTTGGGCACAACAGCCCTTCCAATGAATAAATAATAAAACTGGAACAACAAAAACTTGTCTAGTAAGGCCAAGTAGCAGAGAATTCATTTCCCTCACTACAATGGCAACATAATATTAATAACCTGCACGTAGCCCATTTGAAGTGTTGAAAGCACTTCCAACTATCTCAGTAATCCCTCCAAGAGTCCCATAAGGTAGGCAAATATTATTATCCCATTATGGCAGACACTATACAGATATGGTGATTGCTGAACACAGCAGCCCTGCTGGATCAGACCGAAGACTGCCTTATCTAATTGGCATGCTGTTTCCCATAATGGCCAACCAGATATCTACAGAAAACCAACAAGCTAGGCATGAAGGTGAATGAGGTTGCAGTAATAAAGGGTAGCCAACTTCGCATTAGTCCTATCTCATAGTTCCATTTTTTCCCACCTACCCTCAAACAGAAGAGGATTCGACTATTGGCATATGCTGGGAGAAAACAGTAGATTCTTACACACACACACACACACACACACACACACACTGCACACACATATGAACATATGAAAGAGAAAGGAACAAATGCTAAGTTATATTGGCCAAAACAAACAAACCCCAGTCTTCAAGTCTGCCTGTTCAGTTTTTTATCTATAAAACCCAACTGGTTCATTCACCCCATCCCATCTTGTTGCAGCTTTATGTGGAAGATCTCAGCCAAGCTTTATCCAGAGAGAGTATGTTACAGTGTTATCTTGTGAGTCTGCAGCTAAGGCAAGATTTGAACCAGGGACCTCCTGGCTCAGATCTCCTGGTTTCAATGCGGGCCCAACATTGCTTTCAAAGGGACTGGGGGTCCAATACATGCAATTCACAATATGCCAACCTTCCTCAACATGTTGCCATTCAGGTGTTGCTGGACTATAATTCCCATCAACCGCAAGCATTGGTGCTGATAGGAGTTGTAGTCCAAATACCTATGGGCCAGCAGATTGGAGAAGGTTCCTCCATGCTCTCTTGCTCACCTCACATTTTAAAGGTTAGGGTGGAGTATGGGTTTTCCGAGTGCACTTTAAAAAATAAAATAAAAAAATCCCAAGCATGGAGAGAGATTCTGTCTTATACAGCAGTAGTCCCTGTATGAAGAATGACAGATGCAATGTAGCCTAATCCAAAAGCACTTAAGGCCACGAGAGGCAGCTGCTCCCGCCACTTACTCATCCAGTTTCTGACATTTAAGAAGCTCTGTTGACTGGTGAGATCAAACATTAACAAGAAGCCCATGGCATCTCTGAAAAATGCTGTCGTGAGACTTCTGAATCTGCCAAAAGAAAGAAAGAAAGAAAGTGAAAGGATCAACATGCAGACTTAGCTCAGGAAGGGGGGGGGGGACCACAGTAGGTAAACATTTTTCCGCTGCATGGTTTAATGATGTTGAAACCAAAGATAAATCACAGTGGAAAACTTTTAACATTCTCCTTTTTACAGGAAGTATATGCACCAAATCACTGTTATTCCAATGGTACTGTAAAAGCCGAGAAGCCCTCTTGTGGTTTACAATTTGTTCAGTTATGGACATGAGTGTAAAAATGTCAAAAGCTATGCAACAAGCCTGTATGGCTTGTGCAAAATAATGACAATTTTTGCACATTTGTGGGCACATTCATGAAGATGCTTCCCAGATTTAAAAAAGGGCACAGCAGCTCTCAGCCCATGTAACCATGGCAAAAATGCCCCCATGTTGCGATTTCTCCTTGATAGAGGATATCTCAGATGTAAAGCAGTCCTTGCACATTAGATGTTGCACACGCCAGGACAACTTGCAGGATCAGTGCTGACTGAGGTGTGCTAGAAAAGCAACACCCCACGATGAAACAATTGCTGCATCAAAACCCTTGCTGGAGTCGCATGTGCCACGGCCTCGAGCACATTTACTGGTCAAGGTTCTGACTGGAATCAACGGCACAATGCGCCTGACTTTAATATAGGAACAAGGCAGTGGCCGCTTAAAAATGGAGGGGGGGGAATTGTAGGCGTGTGTGTAATTAAATATCGAGAAAGGACTGCATAAGTCTGTCGGGGAGTGAGGATTCTGTGCCTGGAAAAGCTCAGTATCTCCCTTTTCCAATTCAATTTCCTCAGCAAAAAGGAGTAGAGGCTGCCGTGCGCCAAGTTGCACATCATGATATGGTCAAGAGGGGAAAATGCGCCAGGCTGACGCCAGTCCTCTTGGTGAAAGTAACACACCCACACCTACATTGGATGAACAATTTGCTCTTTCTCCAGTCTCCCTAATAACACCTAACCTGCCTGAAATGGCCTAGCCTTTCATTTGCTCTTCCAATGATCTTTGCTTCAGAGACTACCGTATTTTTCGCTCCATTGGACGCACCGGACCATAGGGCGCACCTCATTTTTAGAAGAGGAAACAAGGGGAAAAAATATTTTTCTGGTTTTCCTCCTCTAAAAGCCCTGGGTGTTTTTTTTTTGTTTTTTTTTAAGGATCAGCTAAAGGTTTTGCAGCTTTTTTGCAAAGGGAAAAGCCCTGGTTTTTTGTTTTTTTTAGGATCAGCTAAAGGTTTTGCAGCTTTTTTTGCAAAGGGGGGAAAGCAAAGAGGAAAAGCCCCATTTTTATGGGGTTTAACTCACATTTCTGAAAAAATCTTAAGGAAAGGGAGCCATTTCTACTGTTTGCAGACAGATAATCTAATCAGCCAGTCACATGTCCTGGGGAAACAACCTCCCTCTGCAGCACATTCAACAAAGGAGGGCGTGGCTGAAAGGGAGCAGGGACTCTTATCTCTCTCCCGATCTCTTGCTGATCAGCTGCTGAGCGGGGTCCTTTCAACACTCCCCTTTCTCTTTGTAAAATAAAAAGCACAATCTGCTTTTGGCCCCTGGGCAATTCAGCTCCAGGGACCACCATTCGCTCCATAAGACGCACAGGCATTTCCCCTTACTTTTCAGGAGGAAAAAAGTGCATCTTATGGAGCAAAAAATACGGTATGTTCTTATGCGTTACCTTTCTTGCCCGGCTGTGTCCCAGAGCTGAAGATGGACCTTAAAGGCTTTCCCAGGAGAGCCATTTGACCCCCGGCTGTTGTATACCTGAAACACACCAAACAAAGCTTAGCTGTTTATTGAGACTTGATACGCCTTCCATTAAGGCTGAGAACAACATGGCTGACTGGCGGGATGGAGAATACAGATGGATACAGATAAGGGGAGAAGTCATCAAACACTGGAACGGTCATGTAGTGGTTGTTT
This sequence comes from Lacerta agilis, assembly GCF_009819535.1. NCBI lineage: Eukaryota > Metazoa > Chordata > Lepidosauria > Squamata > Lacertidae > Lacerta > Lacerta agilis. The sequence goes on along the minus strand of NC_046322.1, from coordinate 12,570,037 downwards.
TTGTCACCAATAGCTGTCTTGATCATGCCCACAGAATGGAAGATGAGAGGATCCCTAAGGACATGCTCTACAGGGAGCTGGCTTCAGGCACCAGGCCAGCTCGCAGACCAACTCTACATTACAAAGATGTCTGCAAATGCGACATGAAGGCTAGCAACATCAACCTCGACATGTGGGAATCCCTTGCAGATACAGTTGGGTTGTGTATCTGTTGCAGTGACCAGAAGAGGGATGACTACCGGGAGGGGTGCGGAGAAGAAATGCCATGTGCATCTGCAGCAGCACAACCGGATACCTTCATCTGCCCCAGCTGCAGCAAAACATGTCTCTTCTGCAACAGTCTCTATAGCCATAGCAGGCACTATAACCTTCAAGTTTGACTTCACCCCCAAAGGTGCACTCTTCCATTGTCTCTTGAGACGGATGCAAACAAGAACAAGAGCATCCTGGATCTTACCAATGCCATGCATGTATGATGGCAGAGAGAGGGCTGGTGTAGGGTGGATACAGTATTAGACTTGGGCTGGAGAAACCTAGAATCAAACCCAACTTGGGCACAAAGCTTACTTGGTGGCCTTGGCCCAATTACTCCTTCTCTGCTTATTTTCAGAGTTGAGGTGAAGAGAATACGAGGAAATCCTATGAGGTCTGGGTGGCGCACAACAGTCTGTTGCTACTGAACAAACTAAAATAGTAGTCTGACCAGGGGATCTGAGGATGGATGACAATTTTGTTCATAACAACTCAAGCAAAGGCTGCACTGTCAAAGTAAAAGTGTGAATGAACTGCTCAGGGATTGACTGGTGCCTAATTGCTAGGAATGGACACACCATTAATGGGGTGCATTGATCTTCCTTTCTCTTTTGCATTCCATGACGACCTGAATACCAATTTCATTCATCCTGGAGCACAGAGATGGAGCTAGAATGGCAAACCGTCCCATATCCTTCAAAACATATCTACCAACCCCCAGGCCAGATCCAAACAGTTGCGTTCTGAGCTCCCTGTCTGTAGCAGGGGCCCTGAGCGTCACTGCCTTCTCAAAGTAAATCCATTGCATTCTGAACATGCTGCTCCTGAAACCTGGGAAATCTTCTGGCACTAGCAGTCCAGGGGCATGAAGTTAGAACCCCCAACATTTATGTGGAAGTGTAGCTGAACAGCTGTTTGGATACCAGTTAAAATGAAGCAAGGTCATTCTTTTTCACAATTCAGATGAAAGCTGCTTTGGGGGCAAACGTATCAAAACACAGGATTTCATAAGAAATGATGGATAGATGCAGGCTACATATGGATTGTGGCTTAAGGAGCACACTGGATGCAGAGTAAATAAGAGTGTGTACACAGCCTCAGTTTCCCACAAAACTAACAGGATATAATGAGACAAGAGAAGGCTTAATGCACTGTGAGTCAGCAATATATTGCCTTGACCTTGAAAATGGTTATGCTGATATATTAAAAAAATAGTTGTGTATCTGTGCAAAATTGCACATATAAAAGAAAACGTTCACCAAAATGCCTCTATTTTGTGGACAACGACAAAAAACAAATCCTGTGGCAAAAGCTTTTTTCTTATTACAGCTTGTAAGCAAGAATGCTGGCTTTTGTTGATTAAACCAGCCTTTATCAACCATGGGCCCTACAGACAAGCTGGCAAGTTGTGTTCTGAAACATCTGGAGGGCACCAGGTTGGGAAAGGCAGGATTAGATATTTAGGCTGCAGTCTTATAACCTGTAAAGAGGGATGGAAGATCTTTTAATTTTGGTCCTCTTGGTTTCTTAATTTGCCAATCCTAAATTCAGTGCTCCACATTGCTGCAGCAATTTGCAAACTTTTAAAAAAACTAAACCTCATCAAAATTCTTCAGCATTTTACTGTACATTTATTACACATTCATGTATGCATTTTTTGACTAATGTACACATTTTTACAAGGAATTTCTCTTAATACAGTGTACTTCTGTGTCTTACTTTTCACTAGTAAATTCATTTTTATGCACACTTTTACCCAATAAATAATTTTTTGTAAGCATTGTTTGAATAAAGAACTGGATCACAAAACTGAGTAAGTACAAAATTTGAAGGACAGCTGTTTCAATTCTCATATTGTTTTGGAAAATGCAAATTTGATGTGTGCATTGCACTGATTCTGCCCTCATCCCTACCCGTGAGTATGTTGCACTGAACCCAACTGGGCTTACTTCTGAGTTGAATTGCACTGTTCATACACTGGGAAAATCTGTTTTGATAAGGCAGAGCAGAATGGTAGCAAGCATGTGGACGCTTCCTAGAATAGCAATCTCATGTGTGGTTTGTGCTATGAAATCCCACACAGTCAAAAGAAATTTCTCTCCATTCTGACCCCAAAGTACCACCTCTGACAGCTCAACAAGCCAGCAGAAGAATGGCAGAAGGATTTCCGGACTGCGTAGGGTTGCCATATGCCAACCAAAGTTCCTATACCATTAAAAAGTTTTGTTACGCAAAGCTAGTTCACATTTCGCTCTGTCTGCATTGAGAACATCTGGTTGCTTCAAAGATCAAAGTAGAGTCGTACCTCGGAAGTCGAACAGAATCTGTTCTGGAAGTCTGTTCAACTTCTGAAATGTTCAGAAACCAAAGCGCAGCTTCTGATTGGCTGGAGGAAGCTCCTGCAGCCAATCGGATGCGGCAGAAGCCCCATCAGATGTTCGGCTTCCAAAAGAACATTAGAAAACCGGAACACTCACTTCCAGTTTCCAATAGTTTGGGAGCCAGAATGGTCGACTTGCCAGGAGTTTGGGAGCCGAGGTACAACTGTACACACAGTTCTGGCAGAACGGTAATCAAAAGTATGTATCGGATAAAGTTAAAATGAAACAATACATGAATGCAGACTTTGAGTGGGTGAAGGGTTTGTACAAAGCTGCACGTCATTCAGATGAGCGCTACAAAGGCTTATGACAGTGCCTGGAGGAGAATAATTGTTGCAATGCTAAGGATAGCCAGGTTGCATTTAAATATTGGGAATGTTTCATATCTTAATGGGACCTCCAGAAGAAGAAAACTTATCTTTTTAACCTTATATAGAAAAGAGACTCACCACCCGCTTTTCCCGGAAGTCAATTCCTACTGTGGTGATGAATTTTGGGTTGAACTTGTTGTCGGTGTATCTGTACAGGAACGTGGTCTTCCCAACCCCAGAATCCCCGAGGGCAAGGAGTTTGATCAGATAGTCATAGTCCCCATCAGTCATAGTGCTGACCTTGATGAACCTGCAGAACAGGGACAGAAAGAGAGGGGGGAAAGATCGGAATGAAGACAACAAGAAAAACCAGAGACACAAAAACTGGAAGCATCCTGAGTTCTACAGCAAGTTTAACCCTCTTTCGCACTTAGCCGAAGCTTAGAAATTATCCAGCTACACTTTCTACACTGTGCCTTCCTTTCTTGGAGGGGATGTTGCCCTCACCATTGAACCATGAGCCAGGGAGTATGTATTAGAACCAAACTTTTAAGACTGTCCCCTACCATGCCCATCACAGAGTGTTTGTTGTGGGCGAGGAAGGGAAAGGAGAATGTTAGCTGCTTTGAGACTCCTTCGGGTAGTGAAAAGCGGGATATCAAATCCAAACTCCTCTTCCTCCTCCCCTTCTTCTTCATCAGGATTTTTTCAATTAGAGCTCTTAAGACAACAAGATCTTATTCACAGTTCCTAATGAGTTGCATTACACTGTTTTATTGCTGCTGTGGATTCCTTGCTGCTGTTTTCAGAGCTGTATTTCAGCTTGGGAGGGGGTTGTTTTGGTTATTGTATTTTATTTAATATGAAAGCTGCCTTGAGTATGCCTTTGGGCCGTAATTGTGCAACAGATACCAAAATAAATGAATGCATAAAAATAATGTTGGCATCAACATTAATCACAGTTTAGGCTAACTAGGATACCTTTTAACCAGTACCTGAAGGTTTAACGCTGGTTTTGAAGCCCGGCTAAAGGAGAGCCCACATTATGCTTCCCTCAAATGGGGCCACAAGGAGAGAATTTCTTCCCAAACGGCCAGCCTCTTTGGTTCACCAATCACAGCTCAGACAGAAAATGGCAAAAGGAAACTGATCGATCTCATCGTTTGTTTTCTAACGTACATTTTTCCGCACACATGCTCTTGGAAAGGGAACAGAGCAGTCTATCAAATGCAGGAAGCCCAGGCAGTTTTAAGCAGTGCGGGAGAAGAGTCACGCTGCCCAACCTCTGCCGATGAAAGAGAAAGATTGCCCGATGAATTGCCCTTTTGAGATTAATACTCCTTTGTATCTGCTCTGTTCCTTTGCAGATAATGCATCAAGTAGAAATCCTCCAACAACTCCCTTGCTGGTTTTTGATGTCTGAAAGCAGTTTTCAAAAGGGAGAAATCCAGTGTGCATACTTAGGCCCTGAATATAGGTGTAGAGGTTTGGCGCTTTTAGAGTTAACAAGCTGAACCAGTTCGCCCCCGCACATCCGGTTTTCCTATCGCCGGAAGACTGTGTAATGTGATACTTGTTGTTTCTGTATCTTTCCCCTTTTTCGTTTTTGACCGGAGAAGGGAGAAGGCAAAAATGTCTTGCGTTTCTCCAGGAATGTAATTTATGCCTTGTAAATAAAGCTTCTAGATTAGGAAAAGAAGCTGGACTCTGTCTGTAATTGCTGGCATGCACACACACCGTTGCGCAAGAAGATACTCTGTGGATGGCACAGGAGAAGCAAGTGAGAACGTACAGCAGGTACGTACGCAGCAGAAACTTGCTGGACTCCATTTGTGTGCTAAGTTGGTTTGAAGCCTTTCCAACAATCCAAAAGGCTTCAATAGGGGGTTCACTGCTACAAGATGTAGCAATGGCAGGTGGCCTACGTGATTTTACTTTTAAGGATTAGACAGTCATGGTGAACAAGACTTTCAGGGGTTACATTTGTCCATGCTACCTAAATGGAACCTCCCTGTTCAGTATATCTCCAAGAACATCAGTACCTACGGACAGAGAAGGGCTGTTGCCTTCATGCCCTGTTTTGGGTGTGTGCATTTGTAACAGACAAGTGGTACCTGATCAACAAAACATTGCAGACTCCTGTTCAGTGCTGCAGCCAGCCATGCCATCTTACAAGACATTCCATTCCACCATCTTCCATTTTCTATTCATATCTCTCAAACTCAGCATTTTGTAGCCACTGAACATGCTCAGTTCTCATTGGGCGATTATTAAGTTTTTGTCTCCTTAGCCTCCCCCAAAAAAAGATTCCACCCCCACTTCTGCAAATCTTGCATTTCCCCTGAGCAGATTCTACCCTTTTATTTGGGCCACATAACTCTCATAATTCAGCACCAGAGTTATTTATTATTGTCTAGGACAGAACCAGACTCTCAAATACCTGAATACAGTGACCTGGTTCACAAACAACACTGGCTTTGCGCAATTATCTAATTATTCAACTCTTTTCCATGCCCCTCAAGCTGAAGTTGAAACATTCAGAACAGTCTTATGTCCCAGAAAGGAATTTAAAGTGTCATCACAGAACAGATGACGGGGCATCTGACATCACGCAAGGCGCTTACAATTTTTAAATAACCGGAAGACTTGACAATCTCCCTCTTGACAAAGAAAGGCGAGTCCACTCAAACCTGAGTATCGCTCATTCTAGACAGATTGTGGGAAAGGTCACTGAGCAAATTTTGCTCACTGAAATATTGGGTTTATTCCCACCTGAAAACCGATGGTAGTTTCTAATTTCTGGTTCTGCAGAAACAAGTTGTGCTAATTTCAGCTTGCACTTCAAATAAAGAGGTTGAGCTGCTGGAGGCTTCATCACATTACCTATTCAGACAGTAAAGTCTGAAAGCCTCGCATTGCATGAAGTACCCTCAGCCAGATATTTGCACCTACGGCTTTTGTGCCTAGTTAGTTTTAATCAACTGACTTTCTCCGCTAAGCCTGAAACTAATTACAAGCCTGTGAGGCCCCAGTGAAACCCCGCCTTCCCCCACCCAGGATCAACACATCATTTGCTAGTGGAGTCCCTATGGTCCTTTCGGAATTGTAATCCAATTCGAGACATGTTCTGAACAACTTTATTACTTTTGTCCCTGACAGCTCATTCATCTTGCTGTTCCCTCTGCTTAAGAAAGAAAAAAAATGGATTGAATTTTGCACAGATTATGTAACACACACAGTCCGCCACCAACATATGGTGTGGAAAGGAATAGTCTTCTTCCCAAAACACTGCATATAAACAGACGGAGGTAATAAAATTGTAATGGCGCATGGAGGAAAGCTACCAGAAGCAATCTTCTCAGGAGACAAAATTCTCTTCTCTTTTTCTGTTGGTTGGGTGTTTTCATTACAATGTAATAAACAGAACCATAAGCTTGTGGCACTGAAGTCATATTAGGTCTTCATGCACAAACCTTCATGCAGGTGTGTGTGTGTGTGTGTGTGTGTGTGTGTGTGTGTGTGTGTGTGAGAGAGAGAGAGAGAGAGAGAGAGAGAGAGAGAGAGAGAGAGAGAGAGAGAATCTGGAATTCATGAAGTTAATAAGCTCAGAGAAATGCTAGATAGGATTCTGATACAGGGGAAAAGCCCAAGATGAAGTAAGGTTTATCAAGTTTAGCTTCCCACTGAAAAAGCCCTGAAGAAATTCACAACCAAGTTAAAAAGCCACAGTAATAAAATCACATAAATATTATTAAAAACAGATTTAACAGTACAGTAATAGATCATTAAAGGTAAAGGTACCCCTGACTGTTAGGTCCAGTAATGGACGACGCTGTGGTTGCACGCTCATCTCACTTTACTGGCCGAGGGAGCCGGCGTTTGTCCGCAAACAGCTTCCGGGTCATGTGGCCAGCATGATAAAAGCTGCTTCTGGCGAACCAGAGCAGCGCACGGAAACGCCGTTTACCTTCCCGCCGGAGCGGTACCTATTTATCTACTTGCACTTTGACGTCCCTTGGAAGGGGCATACAGAGAAGGAACGGTCTCAGATGATATCCAAGGTCTGGACAAGTTCATATGGGAAAACGTGGTGTTTTAGTTATAGTGGCATACTCTCCAAATGCCCCTATCTTCCAGGGACAGTCAGTGCTTCCTGCCAGTGCTGCTACTGCCAAGCTGGAGTTAGGGGAGGGGGCAAATGAGGAAAAATAAACAAAACTGCCCCCCCACCCTCACCGCCTTTCCTGCTCTGGATGCAGGTAGTTGACAAATCTTTGGATATGGAGGTTGCTCCACCACAGCACTGCTCTCAGTCTTAATGCTAAACAGTTTTAAGAAGGATCTAAATATGAGCACTGGGACGTTTCATCCCCCATTAATACTAAAACCTACCATAACAGCTTTATTTGTGCTAACAGCACTGTGCAGATTCAGCTATGGAGGTAGTTGATCAAGTGCTTTAAGCATGAGTTAGCACGAGTGCATGAGGAACACCAGAAATAAGTCCATAGTAAACAGAAGTTTGGCATGAATGCAAGTTGAGCTAGTAAACTCCGAGACCCAGTTGCGCCCAGCAAATGCCCTCTCCCAAAAGTCATTCCACGCTCCCTTCAACTCACCCCGACAGTTTACCTCGGTGCTCTGTATTCCAAGCAATATCCTCCCCTCCAACCGCAACCCCCCCAAAATGGTTCACTGCACACAAATAGACACTACAAATAAAAACGCTTCTTAAAAACTATGTAACATCAGAGTTCTAGCGTCGGAGCTATGCCTTCTCAAATTTCTTAAACACCTGTAATATTTGCACCTGAAATAGGAAGCCAACATATTTTAAAATGTAGCAATACTTAAAAGCCCAGCAGTATGTGAATTATTTAATCTGCCAACAGTGAAATGTCTTTAGAAAACAGGTCATTCAACTATCACATCCTGTTCATTTTCCTTGTCAACTGTGCAAGCAACAGTTTTTTTTTCATACAGGGCAACTAGGCTCCACATTTAGAAGCTGGTTATGAAAGAATAAATGCTCTTTCGCAGGTGGGCAGCTCAGCAGAGCAGCGAGAAAGCAAGCCATGAAAAACTCTGTTGTCCTCTAATCTCCTGAAACATATTAAGGTGGGAATTTCACAAAAGTTTGTTAAGTATTGATTGCATACCTGTTGCCTTTTATTCCTTTTTATTACAAATATCGAGTGCAGCACAGACATTTCCCTTCTTTAAATGATGTTCCTGACAGCTTAGAATCCGCCGCTCTGCACGCTTATAGAACCTTTTAGCATACAACACTAAACCACTGTTTAGTGTTACATGCATGAATAGCAGTGAGCCTTCCCAGACCCTTGCTATTTGCAGCTGTGCTGCCGTAAAATTTTGTAAGACCTGGCTTCTAGATTCAAGTGAACCAGAAGCTCCTCAGTGTGTCCAAACTTGGAGCAACCATGGTTGTTTCAAAATGATTCCCCCCCCCCAAACAATGGCTTGTGGTCCTGGTTTGTTCACAGTGGTACCTCGTGTTACGGACGGGATCCGTTCAGGAGGCCCGTCCGTGACGTGAAAAGCCCGCAACTCAAAGCGCCGCGTCTGCGCAGGCGCGATTTGGTGCTTCTGCGCATGCGGTGAAACCCGGAAGTAACCCACTCCGGTACTTCCGGGTTGCCACGGGACGCAATACGAAAACACGCAACCTGAGGTGGACGTAACATGAGGTATGACTGTACTTTAAATCAGGCTTCCTCAGCCCTCCAGATGTTTTGAGACTACAATTCCCATAATCCCTGACCACTGGTCCTGCTAGATAGGGATTATGGGAGTTGTAGGCCAAAAACATCTGGAGGGCCGAGCTTGAGGAAGTCTGCTTTAAATTAACCAGGGTCTGAATATAATGGGGAATTCCCTTTGCACTTCCTATGAAGGAATGGGTGTGTAGTTGGGATGGGTGGGTATGTACTGCTTGAACGATCAGTCACTGTCACTTGAGGCCCATTTAGCCTTGGTGGCTAGAATTGCCTGTGCTCGGGTTTGGCTGGTGCACAAACTACAGCCTTTGTATACAGGGGTGACCAGGCTATGGTCCCCACACCTTGGCAGCCTCCAAGCTGGACTACTGTAATGTGGGGCTGCCCTTGAAGGAGGTCAGCAAATTGCAACTACTGTAGCCAGAGTGCTTACATGTTGCAAAAATGTTTGTATCAGCAGAATTGTATAAAAAGGTGTGCCTGTCAGGAGAAACTCACACTAAAATGCTTATGAATTTTAATGCACAAGTATTTAAAAGCACAAGCTGATGCGGAAAAATGGAGAACCAAACTTAAGATTGTAAAAATAAGAAACTGAGAAAACCCAAAATTGTCCGATTCGCCCATCCCCAGTTCCAAATTTGTTTTTTCTATTTAGCTGTTGCCTGGGGGGTTTTCTGCCCTCGCTTCCCTGCCAAGTTTCTAGTAAGATATTAATAATCCACCAGGGTCCAGATCTATTCCCATGTGTTTCAGCATTTTCAAAACCTGCATGGTAGCTACATGAATCACTCCTGTCATAGACTCCCCATAAAGCAGTCATGTCTTTTAATAATTACACAGTCCATTCTGTCAACCGTGAGCTACGGAACTGGGTAACCGTGGCTACAGACTATAAAATCATTGTTTAGGTCAGTGTTTTTCAACCACTGTTCCGTGGCACACTAGTGTGCCGCGAGATGTTGCCTGGTGTGCCGTGGGAAAAATTGTGTTTATTTGATTCCTATTCAAGAGAATTACTTTATATATAGTCAATATAGGCACAGAGTTAAAAAATTTAACATTTCCTAATGGTGGTGTGCCTCGTGATTTTTTTCATGAAACAAGTGTGCCTTTGCCCAAAAAAGGTTGAAAAACACTGGTTTAGGTAACGCACTACTCACCCAGTGCAGAAAAACTAGGCATTTGCCAATGGCAACAGCAATTTGCTACTGAATCCCTGCTTAAGACACGGCTGTTGGTAGATCTCCATTCACACAACAGGGGAAAACATGCAAAGCCTAATGGCTTGGGAGTTGCTACTAAGGATCACACTGAAAGTAAATCAAAGCCATGAAAGCAGCTCCTAAGAGGCAGGGTTATATTGGAATTAAGGACAGGCTGTGCAGAAACTCAAAACTACAATAAAATTGATCACGCTTGCTGTCACAACCTGAATAATTCAAATGTCTTTTTACAAGCATTTAAGTCACAAACAGACCCATTCTTCTCGGTGGCAGGTGAATAATCAGAAACACTGGTGTTAATTTCAAGGATGCCTCCTTTCTCCTGTCTGACTTTAGTAGAGGAACAGGCAGAAATTCAACAAACTCAGCTTCCTGGACATACTGCATCTTCACAGTGGCAAAACAGTCATTTGATGAAGCTAGGTAGGCTGCTAGAGCATGAGACTCTTAATCTCAGGGTCGTGGGTTCGAGTCCCATGTTGGATGAAAGATTCCTGCATTGCAGGGGGTTGAACTAGATGACCCTCATGGTCCTTTCCAACTCTATGATTTCATGATTCTAACAGTAAACATCCATCCCCAGGGTGACCAGATACAAAGGAGGAAATCAGGGCTTTTCATGCCTTTAACACGTGGATGAAGAACATGTCATGATTCCACCAAGATCTTTTTCAGCTCTGCTACTTGTTGAGATCATTTTAACTGGAGAAAACAAGGAGTAAACCTGGGACCGTCTGTCAACAAAACGTGCTCTCCCACTGAATTATGACTCCTAAGGACTGTAGCTTAGTGGCAGAGCATCTGCTTTGCATGCAGAAGGTCCCAGGTTCAATTCCCAGCATCTCTAGGTGGGAAAAACTCATTGTCCAAACCCTGGAAGAGCTACCGTTAGTCACTGCAGACAACGGAGCTAGATGGACCAATGGCAGCTCCATATCTTCCTATTCTAGCTATTATGAACATTCTCAAAGTGATATCCAAGTTTGCTCACTTTTTTCTGACAACATTCTTCCATAACTGCTAGGTTACAGACAAGATATTCCACAGGCACCGTTTCCAAAGCAAATAGTGATGACCTTCCCCTGTTGTGTTTCTTCCTTTAAACATCTATTTTAAAAACCAAGAATGATACGGCACAATCAACATTCCAATATGGAGAAACACCATGCATGTGGGAGCTTGGATTGAAGAGGAACACACAATCTCATATCACCAAGCTTTACTTGCATTGGGACAATGGGCTCTGTCTTTCTTTCAGTTTTTCCAACTCAGTCACATGGGAGAACAACTAATAAACAAACATGGAAGACTGCATAGATTGACAGAATTTGAAACTCTGTTACTGAAAATTAACCAAAAGAAATTAATAACTAATGTTTATGCAATTCTTTCTGAAATTAAAATTACTCATATACAGCCCACATATAAGATTAAATGGGTGACAGACTTGATAAAATTAAATTCTAATATCCAACAAGAGGAATGGATTTGGTTGTTTAATAACATTCCCAGATCTCTGATGAGCTCTACTCTCAAAAAGAATTTCTTCAAGACAATCTATCAGTAGTATCTTATTCCTCATAGACTAACCAGAATATATAAAGTAAATATACTCTGATGGAGATGTGGAGCATTAAGAGTAGATTATTAGCATATCTTCCGGCAGTGTAAAAAAGTTATGGAGCAGCTTATTTGAGACAGTATGAGAAAGCACTGTTTGGAACTTGCCACACACTCTCAAAACAGCTCATCTTTGCTGTCTGAGATTGGAGGAGACCCCAACAGACCTAGAAGTAATTGCAGCACTTCTAGAGACACCCAGAATTTGCATCGCTAAATTCTGGAAGACCAAAACAACCCCCCCCCCCAACTGAGAGACTGGTTAAGGAAATGATGCACCTCTCTCTCTACTGGTTTCCCATGTATCTGTATGTGTTTAGTATTTAATTATTTAGTATTTAATTAATCAGAGCCTAGGGCTTGCTGATCAGAAGTTCGGCGGTTTGAATCCCCGCAACGGGGTGAGCTCCTGTTGTTCAGTCCCAGCTCCTGCCCACCTAGCAGTTCGAAAGCATGTCAAAGTGCAAGTAGATAAACAGGTACCGCTCCAGTGGGAAGGTAAACGGCATTTCCGTGCACTGCTCTGGTTCGCCAGAAGCGGCTTAGTCATGCTGGTCACGTGACCCGGAAGCTGTATGCCGGCTCCCTCGGCCAGTAACGCGAGATGAGCGCCGCAACCCCAGAGTCGGACACGACTGGACCTAATGATCAGGGGTCCCTTTACCTTTAGCTTCTAACAAATGGGTAGGGTGCTGGAGTGTGTGGTCATAGCTAATGAAATGTGCTGTTTTCTTCCCATTTGCTTCCAACCTGTTATTGTTTGGGAACCCCCCACCACCACCACAAAAAAGTGCTATGATATCTGAACTATATGACAATACAAAAGTGTTAATTTGAGCTTAAAAGGGGGGAGCCAGGAAGAATCCAGGGGCACCTAAAACACAAACAAATTTATTACGGCATCAGGTTTTGTGGCATACAGTCCACTTCAGGCATGGAATGTTATGCTCAGTTGGCAGGTGTGCATATATGCACCTTGGTGAAGTGAAGTAGGGTAGGGAATGTAAACAGTGACTTTAAAGTGCAACAGAAGAAAGAATATGAAATATAAAAATCTATGAAAGCTGCAGGAACCCTGCTTGGGGATAACACTCTTAACTGAGTCATTCATGATGTCTGCAGTCACCCAGGCCTATTGCTTAGACTGCTAAAGGAACAAAAAGGCATGTTTTGGCTTTTATGGACATCAGGACCGCAGAACAACCACGGCAGAGACCTGGAAAACGACGGAGCAGATCAGTTCTAAGACTCAACGCTGCAGCAACCTCCAACTAGATTGAATATTACAAGTTTGGGAAAGGAGAGAAATGCCTCCCCTTTGCTTTTACCCAAGTGCACCTCCTTCGCGAAGTCTAGGAAAGAACAAATGCTTCATTTGAAACTAGCTATATGCCCACAAATATGCAGTTAGAAAGATGAGCCAACTTCCTTTAGCAGATGTCAAGTTACTGACACCTTCCTTGTCAAGGTGTTAAACCTCCAGCTGCTTCTGCAAGTTTTTAACAGCCTAATCGGTGGTGAGAGTGAAAAACAGTAAGTGAGCTCACACAGAGAAATGTGGGGAAAGGGAGTTTCCTCTTGGCGAGGCTGAAATCAGGAGTTAGGAGTTACCTTTCCTGCTTCTCTTTCTGGTCCTCCCCTTCACAGCCTTCGCAGCACACTTGCACAGGGGAAAAGGGCACTCTACTCAAGTGCTGTATTTTGCATTAGCAAGAAATTATCACCGTCTGCGGGTGGTATCTCAACAAAAAACACCCAAGAATTCATCTTGTTATCTGGGAGGCAGGAAGTGAATGTTGACTTCCTGCATCAGTGCAAACACACAATGACGCATTGTCTGACACGCCATTTTCCCTTTGAGACTTTACATGAATTATATGTATTTTGAACTGCCTCTTCAAGGTGCAAGGAGCAATTCCCTTGGCAGAAACTATGTATGGAATTGGAAGGATGGCTAGTGGGGGTGGGGGAGAAAGAGAGGCAACGCTCCCCACCACTGCAAGATGCCTGTCCGTTTGATCATTTGGGTTGCCTTTCCTGAACCTTTTCCAGCTCTACACTATACTTGTGGAGGTGAGGCAACCAGAACTGTACACGGTATTTCAAAATGGTCTCGCCACAGGTTTGTGTAACAGGCATTATGATTCAGTTACAGGTAGGTAGCCGTGTTGGTCTGCCATAGTCAAAACAAAATAAAATAAAAAATTCCTTCCACACACTGGATTGGCTTATTAATCAAATTATCCTTTACAACCCCCAACAAGGTCTCACTCCTGGTTAGTCATTGCCAGTTAGGAATCCTTGCTCCTGTGTACATCAGTTTACATTTGAGTTGCATTTATCTTCTTTACTACACATTCATCCAGTTTGGAGAGATCCTTTTGGAGCGTCTAAAAATCAAACTTTTTGATTTAACCACCTAGAACAATTTGATATTGTCATTACCCCAGGCTTTCTCACAACTTAACTCCTAATTTTACACCACTTATAAGCAAGTTGAAAAGCACGCCCCAATAACAATCTTTATAGGGACTCTGCCTTCTATATTCTCTACATTGAGAACTGCACATTAATTCCTACTCTCTGCTTCCTACTCCTATTCCCAGATCCACAGGAGAACCTCTCTTCTTATTCCAGGACTGGTAAGCTTACTCAGGAACATTTGGTGAGACACTTCGTCAAAAGCTTTTTAAAAGTCTAAGAATATAATGTTGACTGGATCAGCTATAAGCTTGGTGACATTCTCAAAGGACTCTAATTGGTTCATGAGACAGGACTTACCCTTGCAGAAGATCTGCTTGCTCTGCTTCTGAAGGACTGGTTATTCTATATGCTTGGCAATTCCATCTTTAATAAATGCCTTCCACCAGTTTTCCCAAAATAGATGTTAAGTAAATAGCTCATAATTTCCAGGATCACCCCTTGATCCCTCTTCAAGAATTTGGCCACTTTCCAGTTCACCCAAATGAATGCTGATCTTAGGGATAAGTTACATATTTTGGTTAGAAGATGAACAATTTAGCACTGGAGTTCTGTAAGAACTGTCAGGTGAATCCAATCCGGGCTCAGTCATTTGTCAGTGTGTCCATAAGGCCTAGAACTTCATCTCTTACCACCATTATCTGCCTCAGTTCCTCGGACTCCCTTCCCAAGAAAAATTGCTCAGTTACAGGAACCTGCCTTGCATCTTCCACTGTGAAGAAAATAATTCATTCACCTTCTCTGAAATCTCCTTATTCTCCAGTAACACACCTTTGACTCCTTGTTGTCCAAGGCTCCTCAATTTAAAGCATTCCTTAATGTCTGCTTGCATTTCTTTTGTGAAAGTTTGTGCTCCTCTTTGTCCTCTTCATTGAGACAAGGATGCATTCTTGCCTCTGGTGATATATCTCTTATTTTCTACAACAAAGGTGGGAATTTGTGACCTTCCAAATGGTGTTGGTCTAAAGCTACTCTCATCCTCGGCTTGTGCAGGGGCTCTGAATAGCATTTTGTAAAGAAGGAATCTCATATTTTTAATGGTTTTAATGTTGAGCTGCATGAGTTCAAGCTTTCAAGAAAACTCTGGAACTGAGTGAAGAAACGGCTGCGATGCAAACTTAAAACAGAGGAAGAAAATACTCGTTTTTTCTTAGAAGACTTCCCCTACTGCTGCTAAAACTTTTATCTCCCCTCTCCCTTAACTTCCTGGAGCAACATTCCTGCCTACTCACTGCTTTATTACTGGTACTTTGTTCGCCCCCATTCTCAAGTCATAGCTTTCTCCCTCTCACTTGACTTGCATAGATTTAAGTGTTATTCATTTCAGGGCTGTTGTTCCTAATTTCCATGACTACCAGTGACAAGAGACTTGGGATCCCCCAAACCCATCTTTTATTCCCTCCCCCAGCCATATAACCAATAAGCTACAGCTAACTCAGCCTACTTTATTAATAAGCAGGACTCAGGTAACAGGCAAAGTGGAAATGCAGGTTCTGTGGAAGCAGAAGGAACTGCTATTTTGTGACTCAGCAGGGCCTCACCTCTGGCACAATCAGCTCCACCTTAAAATGCTCAACCTTTCTGATGGGTCTGCTAGTCCTCTAAACCAGTGAGCAATTCATTTTAAGGCAAAAAATAGCACTACTTACGAACAAAAACACCCTGATTCCCCTCCCCCCAGCCCAAACTAAATCCAGATGTGTCTTGGGAATGGCTCAATAAGCATCTAGACTGGAGGTCAAACCATCTCTGGAACATTACACAAAAACAGGCATAGGATTTGGATGCAGGCTGGCTGTGGAAGGCAATGCAGGTTTAGAAGTGGCAAGTAGGAAATGACTGAGATTCACTTCTTAATCTTTGACCATTGTGTAGGGTTCTCATACGTTCGGGAGTTCAAAGCCGGAATTGACATCCAAAATGTGGCGCTTTGTCCTGGATCTTAAAATCACATTTTGGGGGCGTTATTGTGTTGCATGCCCCAAGGAGTCAGCTAGCACCTAGGGAACATGGATGATTATGTCCTCTTTTTCTCTGTCTACCTTATCCTTTTTCAGCACCATCTACAAAATGAACATTGGGGGAACCTGCAATTTATCACCCGAGTGAGACCCTGTTTCTCCATGGGAGAACAGCATAACTTCCCCCCTCCTTGAAGGAGGCATTGGACCCTTTCTGCCATCACCAACCAACCAACCAGCGCACCTATCCCCACCTTCATCTCAGACCTATTTGTTTGCTTGGCACTAACACACCACAGTTTAAGAAAAGGAGAAGAAGATTGCCAAGCTTTAAGAGCTTGGAAGTAAAGAGTTAAGGTCCACTGTGGGAAGACAGGCGTAAAATGAGGAACCGGCACAGCTACTGACTAGAAGCACAATGCAGGAGCTAAATACATGCTCATGCCTTTCCCCCTTTTTACAGAAGTAAAGCAACTTGAGAAACTTAGACCAGAGAAGCGATGGGGGACACTTAACCCTTTCCCCACCTGTTTCCCTGCTCCCATATGGTTGGTGGCTCATAGAATCATAGAATCATAGAGTTGGAAGAGACCACAAGGGCCATCTAGTCCAACCCCCTGCCAAGAAGGAAACACCATCAAAGCATTCCTGACAGATGGCTGTCAGGCCTCTGTTTAAAGACCTCCAAAGAAGGAGACTCCACCACACTCCTTGGTAGCAAATTCCACTGTCGAACAGCTCTCACTCAAATCATGTGTTTGCAAGAGCAAGACCAAAGGGCAAGAGGAAGTGAACCTGAGGTTTGCCCACCTACACAGCTACAATCCATCTTTATGGTCACCTTTCAAATTAGCATTCCTGCCATTTGTTTGCCAGTATCCTACAACGTGGCTGTTGGTGTAATGTGTGCCTTGGTGTGTCTGCCTCGAGAGTTTCTGTATCTTTTGAGGGAGGGTGCATACCTGGGCTTTAAATAGGTCCCAACTACGCCCTGAAGCAGATTTTACAGGAGCCACAAACTATCCTAGTGTGTCACAGGAGGCAGGTATGATCGCCATCCATCATGAGAACTGATCCTTTATCGTTGTGCAAACTTTCTCAAGGTCAAGGCCGTGATGGGCGTGCAAACACAGCTGTTTGCAAAACTTCTTGTACAGCTTCTTCAAGCACCAGAGTTTTCTCTCTTTTTTTTTTAAGGGGAAGAATGAATCAGTCAAAGTTTAAAGGGCTTTTAAGGCCCAGACTAAGCATGCGGGGCAACTGCGTATGGGTGCGTGCTATATTACATATATTTGCCCCATTCATATATAAAGTAAGGATGGGTGCTCCTCTTTATAATAAAACGTAGAAGATGCAGATGAAGGGAGAAAAATTCACAGCCCTCCCTGCCTCACCTTGTTCTACTTCCTAACATTAAAGCAGATTTCTCCTGCCCCGACTCCGATACTGGAAATGAACCAGGCAGGAAGAAAACTACTTACAGTTTATGGAGCTCAACGAGATAAGGCAAGGAGGGGCATGTTTCTCCCCACTCCCCCCATTTGCTCAGTTAAGTGTAAAGAGTAGACTCCCCCATTCCCCAGTTTAATGTGCTTTCCACCTCAACTTTGGCTTTTACTTTCATTTTTTGGAGGGCAAAACAAGACATAGTGTTAATTGTGCGAGTGCAATCAACACACATAAAACGTATTATGCAAATAACAGCTGAGAGGAAGCAGGGATGGGATAAAGAGAAGTTTAACTCCTTATCTCCCTTTTGCGGTCCAGAAAAAAAACCTCATTTCTACAGCTGCAACACGCACTGCCATCCTGCTTGAAGGTTACACATTAACTTCTGACATGAATTGTGGCGTGTGTGTGTGTGTGTGTGTGTAGATGTTTTGCTGTGTGGCATCAGAACCTACTTGCATCTGCAAGAAACGCTTATCTGATTTCTCAAACCCGAACAAGTGGCGTCTGGTGCTCGCTGGGGCTGCTAGGGCAGAAGGCAAGGAGGCCAACACTAGGTGGCAGCAGAGTCAATGCCAGGCAGAGCTGACTCCCACAAGCTTTGTCTCCCTCCTTCCCCTTCCCGCAACTCAGTTCTACATGGCCAATACTGAGACTGAAGGAAGCAGACAGGCAATGCTACCACCACCTGGACTGATTGTAAGGGGGCTGGCTAATGGCAGATCAAGGCTGGTATGGCACTGCCTCATTCACTCTAGTGGACCAACTTCCATTGTTTCAAATGAACCCCCCACTTATGCCACAGAACCATACCTGAAGGAGCATCTCCACCTCCATCATTCACTCAGGTCCAGCTCCAAGGGCCTTCTGACAGTTCCCTCACTGCAAGAAGTGAGGTTACAGGGAACCAGGCAGAGAGACTTCTCGGTAGTGGCGCCCACCCTGTGGAATGCCTTTCCATTAGATGTCAAGGAAATAAACAACTACAGTATCTGACTTTTAGAAGACATCTGAAGGCAGCCCTGTTTGATGTTTTATTGTTTTTAATATTCTGTTGGGAGCCGCCCAGAGTGTCTGGGGAAACCCAGCCATATGGGTGGGGTATAAATAATAAATTATTATTATTATATAGCTTCAGAGAGGTGATTTTTGCCAGAACAGTGGAGAGGAGAGAGTTAAACTTTCCCTCCCCCACCCCTCCCTGTCCCGAGGCTGCTCAGGTTTCCCCACCACACACACACACAGCTGCTATTTGCAAAGCAAAAATGTACGCATTAACCACATTCATTCACGCTATATAATTCGGTAACCAAACATGTCAACATTCACACAATTAATGTCACCTCTGGTTTGCAGACTTGGGATCCAGCAGCTCAAGCCCTGTCCCAGGACGCCCTATTTCAGGATCTTCTGTGGGTTGGCACCAATGAGTATGCTGCTTGTGGCACTTCCACTCGCTGATATATTCAGCGGGTGGAAACAGGGAACTCCACAGTCGTGAAGGCCTGCAGAACAGAAGGATACTTCCACCCAATCCACACAGATACATATGCACAGAGCTTGGCACAAAAGGGGTTTGGTTTGTAGTAGCCCAAAGTACTTTCTTAAACCTTACAGTCAAAACGAGTCCTACAAGCACTTACATGGTTGACTCTTTAGACATAGCTGTCAACTTTTCCCTTTTTTTGCGGGAAATTCCCTTATTCCAGCGCCGTTTCCCACTGCAAAAAAGGGAAGGTTAACAGCTATGTCTTTAGGCAGGATTTTTCGCCAAGCCTAAATGAACAGAGTTTTACACTATGGGTAAAGATCTGAATAAAGAATGAAATAACTTCTATAGCCAGACATCCTGCGCTTCTGTTGCTTCACACTGCACCGTAACTTTCAGGTGAGACTTAACTTCATGCTCTGATCATTTACAGAAAGGCTGGGAACCTGTAGCCTTCCAGATGTTGTTGGACTCTGAACTTCCAAGCTATCCACAGTTCAATTGTCTCATGATTTCAAGTCATGGATCTGAGAGGGTGGTGTGTTGTTGTTTTTTGTCCTTCTGCTTTCCCTTTGAAAATCCAGTTTGCTGTTGAACTGGAACAAACATCAATTGGGTTTTCTGTGGATTGTGAAATTCAGCAGTAAACAGCATGTTTTCTTGGGGAACGTGGCAAGACAAAATACTGTAAAAACTTTCTCAGGCCTATGGCTTGAAATCACAGGGCAAATGAAAGTGTGGATGGGCCCTCCATCAGCCCCAGCAAACATAGTCAATCATCAGGGAGTATGACACTTTGTAGTCCAGTAACATCTGGAGTGTCACAGGTTCCCACCTGCTTTGAATTCTGGGGCTTCCAAACACAACTCTTTTTCATCTCTATCAGTTCACACCCTCCCAAGCAACACACAAATGTAGCTACAGGCTACATTTTCATTTCACTTTGGTGCCCTGAAATACATCTGCTTACTGCAGCCGTTCCCCTACGTGGGAGAAAAAAGAAGTGTGTTCTCAGGCACACCATGAACAGATGCTAAATCCACCTCTTATCTCTTTGTTACTCCAGTTTTTGAAAGGCGGAATGGAAGAGGTTTGACCTTGCTCCCTCAAATAAGTTTGCCATTAATGGCAGCCCACTTGTTTTGTCTTTGATAACTTCGTGGGAGCTAATCAAGAACTGAACCCATCCAGAACCCTGTCGTGGTTCCACTTCTTGGCTGCTATTACAACAGGACTTGGTCAATAGTTGAAGGACGTCAGGAAATGGCTTTTATGTAAGTGACTCTGTTAAGAGCATGTCAGGGAGAAGAGGCATTGAAGAATACTTATTTCCTCCCACCTGCATTCTGCCAGGGGATGGGGAGATGGATTCACCTCTCCAAGCTCCTGTGTTTGCAAATCAGAATCCTATTGCTTCTCTGCTGCAGATCCTGAAGCACACTTTGGAGGGCAGAGGAGGGTTAGCAGCTACCGCCCTCCCATGAGGTCTCTGTTGCTGATGGCCGGCCAGTATCCATAGAAGAGAACAGGTTTTCTGCTGCCGCAATGCTCTCTCTAAATGCAGCACTTTATTCCCCGCCCCCCAATAATGAATGGCAATCATGCACTTATGTAAATGTAAGAATGTAAAGGACTGCACTCAAGGCCACACCACTGGCATGGGGGAGAAACCCGTTTTGTGGACCTCAGCCATTAAAAATCAAGCCATCTCATATTCTGTTTCTTGGTCACACTTGTGTGTGACATTATGTTGGGAGATAATATATGTGTGTGTGTGTGTGTGTGTGTAAAATTAGTTACTCCTGGATCATGCTTTCAATTGGTAATAGACACCAGTCTTTAATAAAAATAAAGAGGGTGCCAGGCTATGCAATTTAATGCACCATGTTCCATAAAACATTGATTTAAAATTTAAGTATATATCTTCTGAACAAATATCCCTTAAGTACTTCTAGTTTCTTTGCTTCGGTAGTCACGAATGTCAGCATCAGAAACGTCAAAATATAATTTCCACTGGTGCTTTGCCTCTACAGCATTAATAGGAAGATGATTTCATTGATTTGTCAAAATACTGCCTGATCTGGAGAACACATGCTCCACGCAGCTACTGCTACTGTTATGCACTGTGCGACCTTATAAAAGTCAGCTCCACAATTTGATTTCCAAGTCAAGTTGAAATTTGGAACTCGTTTATGCAAAATACAGCAGGCTAAAAATTGTAATGGTTAATCGTTAACTATTGTTATGGTGATATACTATATCCTTTGTTTCTTTGTTTTTTCTATTTTGTCTATTTCTTCATGTTTTTTAAAAAAAACACTTTTGTATGTGTTGCTAAGTAAGTAAGTAAGTTGCTTCCTCCGCCAATCTTCTCATAATTTTTCAGTGGCAAAAAATCATGGACACAGCTGGTTTCTAGAGAAGGAAACTCCAAACATGGTATTTGTTCCACTTTAATCACTGTTGTGAGCTTCAAGGTATAGCAAGGTAAGCGAGATCAATGTTTCAAAGCCCTATTCTGAAGTGGCAAGCTGATGTGTCCTTAGACGGAGACATGCTGGTGTGGTTGGAGGGGCCGATTGAAGATCTCACTGTTCCAGGTGCCCATAAAAAAACCCTAGCTTGGGTAGCTTTTAAAAAGGAATGGACAACTTCACAGAGATTAGGTCTATCTGGAACAGAGGTGATGAGCCTCAGCCTCCAGGGTCCAAATGCAGCCCTGCAGGCCTTTTCACCTGGGAATCTCTACTTTGGCAACCACCCCAGGCCACATACCCTGCCCAGCCACAACCTCTCTTCCCAGGGCACACCCATCAGTAGGTCTTGCTTCACATTTTCCTTGACTGTTTCTGCCTGGCTTGAAGGTGTCTCTGAACTCTGATAATGACTCTTGCTTGTCTGGTTAGAGGATTAAGGTGTAGGGGTGTGTAGATCAGGGTTCCTCAAACTCGGCCCTCCAGATGTTTTGAGTTCCCATCATCCCTGACCACTGGTCCAGCTAGCTAGGGGTCATGGGAGTTGTAGGCCAAAAACATCTGGAGGGCCGAGGTTGAGGAAGCCTGGTGTAGATAGTACCCTAATATGCAAAGGTAAAATTTACACTCATTGCTCTGTTGTTTGCCTCGGGTCCTGCCCACCACCAACATGTGGCTTCTGGAAGCTTGACCAGAAAGGAATGTGGTGCTCAGGCTGATAAAGATCCAACCCCAGCCCTGGATCCAAAACCACCAAGTCTAGAAGTCATTTATCTCTGACTATCAGATAAACCAGGGGCAGTTGTTGCCTTAGTGTCTGGTTTGTGAGCTACGCAGAGTCATCTGGTTGGCATCTATGGCAAATGGGATGCTGAACTAGATGATCCCTTGATCCAATCCAGCAGGACTCTTTCATGTCAGAGATGGAGGACCATGATGCCCTCCAGGTGGTCTTAGACACCAACTTCCTTCAGCTCCAATGGTTGGGGAGGATGGGAGTTGTAGTCTAACAACATCTGAAACATCAGTTTGCCCACCCATGGTTTATGCTCTTCAACCTACAGTTGGCCCCGAGAGACAGTTATGGTTGGGGACAGGTTAATTTGGAGCATATTTTCCTCCCGAGGTTGTTCTCTTCTGTTACTTGACATAGGGCACATGCGGTCATGATTCACCTTTATGGGTCCAGATTGGGGCTCCAAATGGAGAGGCAAAAGCTTGAACTCTGTGTAGGGGCGAGGGGTAAATTCAATTCAGTTCACGTTTAAAAGTGAATCTATCCAGTTCACACTTTTTTGGGGGGGGGGATATGAGAACTGAAACGCAGCCATCATTCAAAATTTGCACTTTTCCAAATCTTGTGATACTGTTCTCTTACCAAACAGCATTTACAAAATGCACATAATTTCATAAGAGAGTGGATATTGGGGGAAACGACATTAAAAATGCATTTTTTTTCATCAAAACCACATACAAAATGTGTTTCTTAGGAGAAATGTGTGCTAAAATGCTGTGGGATTTTCATGATTTTTTTTTGGGGGGGGTGCAAATTGCTGCAGAAATATAGAGAACTGAATTTAAGATTCAGATTATTCTTCCATCTCTCTCTCTCTCTCTCTCTCTTTTTCTCCTGCAGAACTGAGCAAACAGAAGAAAGAGCCCCACCAGGGGTCAGTGCAATGACAGCAAGGGAGGGTGGGCAGAGAAGAGAAACAACCTCCCCCTTTCCAAGCCATTCTTAGACTTTGAGCATCCAGAATTTATCTGTCCAGGTGAAAAAAAACTGGACAGGTGACATTTCTAAGACTCAATCTTAACAGAGCTTAACATTTGTACTGTATAGCACTTCCCAATGTTCAGTGATTTTCATGTGCTTTATCTACCAGTAGTTCTACTCCATATAACAACTCTGTGAATTCAGTCGGTAATGTTATCCTCCCCACATGCCCAGATTACAGATGGGGAGGCCGAGACTGGCTTGCCCAAGGCTACCAAATGAGTTCATGACAGGGGCAAGATTCAAACGGTGGATTTCTTGGTTCATAGGTCACAGGTGGATTTCTTGATTCATAGGCACCTATGGAGGGGGGAAAATATCCTACTGAGTTCAAGGGGAACATGTGCTGGTAAAGCCACATCTGCACTATGGCAGAATCTTGCCATGAATTGGTGGGTCAATTAAAAGGGTTTGTGCCTAATGCAATATGCGGAGCTGAACAAGACTGAATAATGGAGGAAGCACACACCCTGTTGGTCTGCTTTTCCCGTGCAAAACCACATGCTTAGGCTACAGTAGCCCGACCAATTCCTTCGAGCTGACAAAAGTGAAGACTACCGGTACTTCCCTTGTGATGATGTCCCCCGCATATATCAGGCCAACCTCAGCTTCCCACTGCACAGGTGCAGCAGCCAACACATGCACGCATCAGTGTCCAAAAATGTTTTCCAACACAGAACATTTTTGCGTTACCTTCTGTTACACTGGTATAAAAATCCACTACACGGAGCCAAACGGTGAAACAAAGATACAGATTTATCACTGGGAAAGAGCAGAATTGTGTCAGCCTGCTCATTGCTTAAGCGCACCCACATGCTACCCCACAGAATGCTGCTTGCAATCCTGCCTGTGCAGAAGTTTGTGGCCAAATTTCCATCAACTTTAAACGGAAGCAGTTTTGGAACCCAGTATATTTTCCCACATTTCTCTGGCAGTAGAAAACGGCCCCACCTACATGTATTTGACATATGCTTATCCATAACTCCCACCAATCCAAATACCACGGGGCTCCCAAACGGATCCCGTTCGCAACCAGAGGTACCACTGTACAGGATATAGATGCCTCTTTTTTCCTAGTTCATTTATGCATGTAGCTTTCTCATTTTCCCATGCTTAATTACTCGTTTAGCCAAACTTGCCTGACTCATCCAACACACTGAACTTGAACAAACTATTTGGAAGTCCTATTGTTTTCAGTTACACTTCTAAAGGTCAAGGTGTCAATGTCAGTTTGTAAGGCTATGTGCCTAGGCGTATTCTCTTTGCGCAAGCTCCGCTGAAATGAGTAGAGTCAACTTTAAAGATGTTCAGGTATGGTGAATAAAATATTTTGTCTATTCACCTCACCACCTCATTGCAGCAATTCAGGTAATAACAGTGCAATCCTATACACATTTACTCAGGAGTAAGACACAATGAGTTCAAAAGGGCTTGCTTCCATGTACATAGCTACAGGATTGCACCCAAAATTTGCTGCATATAGTTCACACAGTGTATTCTTATGTAAATTTGCTCAGAAGTAAACCCCACTGTGTCCCGTGGGGCTTGCTCTCTGGAAAGTCTGCATACTATGGCAACCCAAATCACCTTCTATCATCACATTTTCCTATCTTAGAGCAGGATAAAACTTTTTTTTTTAAAGTAACCACCACACTTCCTGTACACATCATCAGAGATCACTATCTTTAAAACGAACAGCCACATTACAAAAATACTACAACCAGGCAGTTGCCTTTTGCACAAAGCACGTTTCAAAAAGCTGAGTAATATATTAGTGAGTGGTTAAGTTTCTTTTAGAAGACTTCCACTTTGAGGATTTTACGCTAACACTGAGAAAAAGCAAACAGCAATGTGCCTTGAGTTTTTTTACAATCTCACCTAAAACCTCCATGTGTAATTCAGCTGCAAAAAGGGGGGGGGGGGCTCCTGAGCTCCTGGGATCTCGAGCGGTTCAGCACTCAAACAAGTTGTTTCTGAATTGCTCTGCAAAAGTTTGGGCTCTGAAAACCTGGCTTACCATTAGGCTATCGCAGAAATCACAAAAAGGAAACCACAGGTAGTAAATAATAACAATAATCCAAACTTGCTTGCTGTTTTGTTTTGTTTTTCAGGCCTGCTGCTACAGTGTATCTCCTGGTCGGATTTCCTTTCAGCAAAGCGACGGAGCAGTTAAACGATTCGCTGGTAAGGATCAGGGTGTGCAAACGCGTTCCAGAAAATAATACCCCGACACGACCAGAAACTTACCAGGACGCGAAGTTTTTCTTTCCCGTGGATTTGGTGCCTGGTTACAGAGTCCGATGCTTGTTCCGCCTTCCCAAAAGACTCTCACCCGCCGCAGTCAGTTCCTCACAAGCAAAAGAAAACCCCAAAGCAATCTAGTAATCCTTGGAAACATTGAAGAGCATGAGGGAAAGGGGAGGAGGACAAAGGAGTCCGGAAAAGTGGCGTTCCTCCCTCGCCAGCAGCGAAAGTCTCCTTGCTGCGCGCTCGGCACCACCCTCCAGCTCTGAGCTCACAGAAGCTGCTCTCTGGAAAGGTTGATTGGAGAGGAAAGGCGTTCCCCGTGACCGTCCGCACGGACGTACAGGATGTAACCCGGGCAGATCAGGCTGGCGACTCAGTCACACACAGCGCCGGCTGCTAAATACTGTAATAAGCGCTGTCCCCGTCGCCAAAACTTTGCACGCTTTTTCTCCGTTCCCTGTACGGCGAACTCGCTGCAACTTTACGCGCGTGTCTGTCTGTTTCTGTAATGACGTTCGGTGAAAAGAATTGGCTATGCTGCCCCGAGTTTCAAAAGGATCCATTTTAGTGCCCAAAGTGGGAATATTATCTGTTCAGGTGAAAGCTATTGGTCTGTTTTGACTGCTGTTCTGTGATACTTGGGTTTTTACCTGCTGCAGCCTGCCCTGAGAATTCTCTACTAAGGTGATTAGAAAAACACCCTTTCCCAATTAAAATATACCTGCAATCCTGCCCATTAAGCTGGGAGTAAGTTTCATTGAACTCAACAGGGCTTACTTCTGAGTAGACTGTATATAGGCTTGCACTGTAAATATATACTTATTTAAGGATTTTTAAGTTGCATCCTCTGCCAGAAAACAGCAGCCAAAGAGGAATAAAAAGGAACGTCAAAATGTGACTACAGATTAACTAGGTTTAGGTCCCAAACCTGTTTTCATTGAGAGGATCATAGACTAATTGAATTGTAGAGACGGAAGGGACCCTGAGGGTCATCTAGTCCACCCCCCCCCCGCACAATACAGGAATCTAAACTAAAGCATCTATGACAGAAGACCATCCAATGAAAGGGAGTCCACAACCTTCAGAGGGAGACTGTACCCCTGTCAAACAACTCTTGTCAGAGACAGGTACAGTGATGCAGAAAGGTAACTTTAGATAATGGTTTTATGTGGGGTGGGCAGGGGGCTCCCTTACTTCAAAATTTGGTGTGTTGGCCCTGTTGCATTTGGGAACTGTTGTGCTCATTCTGCTGAGTACTGATAACCCTGCCCTGATAACACCTCGTTAGCAATGGGGTGTGTGAAGTAATAATACATAGCGGTCCTGTGGTGCAGCAATAAAACTGCTAGCACATTTGCAAAGCTAAGCGGGGTCTGGTAAGGTTTCAAATTGGATGGGTGACCACATGTTGAGATTCCTTCTTCGCAGGGGCTTAGACTAGACGACCCTCGGGATTCCTCCCAGCTCTATGATTCTATGAGTGTAGTTAAGACATTGGCAAAGAGGAAATATAAAGTTGAACTTATCC
The DNA here is from genome assembly GCF_009819535.1 of Lacerta agilis. Lineage (NCBI taxonomy): Eukaryota > Metazoa > Chordata > Lepidosauria > Squamata > Lacertidae > Lacerta > Lacerta agilis. The sequence continues at coordinate 12,543,103 of NC_046322.1, read as the reverse complement.
ATAACTTCCAGTATGGTCACACATGTCCTTTCATATGAATGACCAATCCCTGGAACAGCATTTGGTGGGACCTTTTGGAAAGCGTTGGCTGCAAGACTGAAGGAAGAGGGTACCCCCCTCCCCCACTTCAAAATTAAGGATGGGTGGGAGTCAGACTCCCCCCCCCCTTCGTTCTGTCTGACTGGCAGCATAAAAGTAACCGCCACTGACTTTGTATGAGTAGCTGTAATAAAAGTCAGTAATCAGTACAGTAGTTCAGACGTAAGTCAAAAGTTCAAAACCGTTGTCCAAAAGTAGCTAAATAATATGGAAGTAAAACGTAGATGTCCCTGGTAGGGAGAGAGAGAATGTTTCTGCTCTCTCTAGAAGCACAATACAGTAAAGGTAAAGGGACCCCTGAACATTAGGTCCAGTTGCTGACGACTCTGGAGTTGCGGTGCTCATCTCGCTTTATTGACCGAGGGAGCCGGTGTACAGCTTCTGGGTCATGTGGCCAGCATGACTAAGCTGCTTCTGGCGAACCAGAGCAGCGCATGGAAATGCCGTTTACCTTCCCGCCAGAGCGGTACCTGTTTATCTACTTGCACTTTGACGTGCTTTTGCACTGCTAGGTTGGCAGGAGCAGGGACCAAGCAACGGGAGCTCACCCCGTCGCGGGGATTCGAGCCGCTGGCATTATGATCGGCAAGCCCTAGGGCCTAGGCTCTGTGGTTTAGACCACAGCGCCACTTGCATCCCTGGTAGGGAGAGAGAGAATGTTTCTGCTCCCAATACAGTAGCTATATGTAATTGCAATGTTAATTTCTTCCTGAAGAAGTCACATGCATTGCCATATATAGGTGATTTGGCAAGCTTACTCACACGGATGGCAAATAAAAATAATTCAGCCCCTGATGAACTGAAGAAGCATATAAATTAGGCCATCTACTGAATGTTGGAACAGAAATTTCCATGCCCTGAGCGCACCCCCACCCCCATTGTCCTATTTATGCATAAGCTACATAAGCTTTCTAGGTATCATCCTCCTTCTTTATACAGACTAGTGTTGTGCTGGAATAGTAATTAATAAAAACAATAACCATTATTGTGTGTGGCATATTATGTCCGAATTATATAAACCTGAGATGATTGATCCTGTTGATCCCAGGCTTGTCTACTCTGACTAGAAGCCCTGCGCCGAGGTCTCAGGCAGAAGTCCTACCCAGTCCTGCTACCTTGGATGCTTTTAATTGGATATACTAGGGACTGCGCCTAAAATTTCCTGCATGCGAAGCAGTACCACCATATTGTGATCCTTCCCCATAAAAGCTGGCTAAAGATACGGGTGCAGAATAGACCCAGCATTGAAGTAATTACGAATCCACGTTTGGCTTAAAGTAAATCAAGTAAGTGGCTTAGTCATGCTGGCCACATGACCCGGAAGCTGTACTCTGGCTCCCTTGGCCAGTAAAGCAAGATGAGCGCCGCGACCCCAGAGTCATCCACGACTGGACCTAATGGACCTTTACCTTTAAATCAAGCACAAGGAGTTCAAGCACAGCAGTTATTGCTATAAAAACCAAATTAACCTGTATGCACGGCTGGCGGGAAAACAAGCACGTTCACCCTCTTTCAAATTCTGCTTGGAGATTGCCTGCTGTATATCACAAGAACTATATTTGGTAACAATGAAATATTGTTTCTTTACCTTTCTGAATATTAAAGGGTTACAATCCTTCCCCACAACGTAACATCCTTATAAAAGAAATGTTTTAAAAATGTTCTCATACTACTAAATTGTTTGCACTGACAGAGCGATCTGCTTAGCACTACGCTGAATTTTTCCCTAGTTGCAACAGCAACCATGATTGAAGGGATCCTGTCTAATGCAGATTACGAACACAACTTTAATGAGAACTGCTTATACCTCCGTGTCCATTTCCTCATGCCTAACAATGAAACAATGAACTGGTAGGGATGGGTGAATCGTTCTATTTCTGGTCCATGAAAATGATGCATGCTTCATTGATAAATCCACTCTGCCCCATTCTATTCTATTTTTTGGCATGAATCTGCTTTTTAAAATTCACGTGCAAATTACACATTTAAACACACACGGCACGCATTTCTAAACATATTTCATCCCATAGCACACATTTTTGACACATTTTTCAAGCCAAATATCAACGCTGCAAAATTCAGAGAAGTGCAAAATCGAAAGGATGGTTATACACCAGTCAACACATTCGTCTGAGAGGCAGGGGTCAGGGGTCAGTTCACAGAGGAATTCACAGAAATAGGAGCCCTTATGCATACTTAGTATTAAATAATCTGAATGTGAACTCCTATGATGGGTTTGCGACACCCTGTCCTGTTGTCATACTATTAGTTCACAAGCTTGGTTCCCCCACTCCTGTGAACTGTTGACACTTTAGATGTCCCAGAAAGATGGGGCAAAAATAACCTTTATAACCACTTCCATAATACGGTGTCACACGACAATCAAGCAACAGCCAAACCAGCATGCAAATAGGGTTATACAAGTAGGACTCCAAACAAGAGGCTCCAGTTACATGTTTTTTATTCAAAACAAAATCGAAAATTCTTTCTAGTAGCACCTTAGAGACCAACTGAGTTTGTTCCTGGTATGAGCTTTCGTGTGCATGCACGGTTATGTCCTCCATCGACTCCACTCCTCTTTCCTCCTGGCCTTTTTATCACCCTTCGGCAAGAGTCAGCCAGCATCGCGTGACCCCACTGAACATGTCTGGATGTTTTGTGAAGTTCCCTCCAAATGGTTGTTTTCTCTAAAGATTTTTAGGTGTGTACTTCGGCAAATTTTGGTGTTTTCCTCAGCCTACTGATACCTTCCTCTTCTTTGCAGATGGTTCCATATTGGCTACATAAGAAATGGCACTCAGTTATGAACATCAGAAATGGAGGGGATGATAAGGAAACGTATTCCTTTTTTACTTGTAAAAAAAAAAAATGGAACGGCTTGAAACCATACAATTATCAGGTAGATGAATGGGTCTTTGTCACCATTTTGTATGGTTTCAGTTTTGTTTTGTTTAAAAAATGTACTTGCTGGTTTTTGTTTCTTACTGTTTTGCTGGATTTTTGGTACATCACCTTGAGACAGTTGTGTAGAAGGTGATTAGCAAACTAAGGAGAAGAACAATAAATATCACGTAATGCTGGTTGCTTTTTATTGCTACAGGATTTTATATCCCATTTTCATCTAAAAACACTCAATAGAATATTAAAACAAACACACAAATTTAAAAATATCAAACTCCTGACAATTGAGACGAGGGCTTTTTTCCCCAGCCAGAACTCAGTTCCAGCACCTCTCAGGTGGGTGCCATTGCCATTTTAAGAGAACAAGGGAGGTGTTCACAGGGAGCTCTGGCACTTCTTTTTCTAGAAAAATAGCACTGGCTGAGGCCATTAACTGGCTGCAGCTCCAGAGCCAGCTTGCTTCATTGAGTCTAGCTTTGGATTCTCCAAGAAATGCAATCTCTCTAGGAGAAAAGGAGTCACCTTCACATGACAAGCTAACTATACAATGTACCACCCTGGGCTAACAGCCACATAAACCTTCTTTGCTGACAAATCAGAATTCCTCTTGCTGCATTCTTGAAAAAGACTCCAGCTAAACAGGTTGGCACTTGTACAGATGTTATCAGCCATTATTTGCTTATTTAGCACATGGATTTTCCTTTTTTTTCTATCATGGAACTCCTGTCCGAAACCCTTCTAGTCTACGTAGACAAAGCGGTACCTAGCGTCCAATAGGAGTGGCAGGCAGAAACAGGGCCGGCCCTCCCATGATGTGGGCTGAGGCAGCTGCCTCGGATGGCAGAAATCCAAGAGCCAGCACCCAGAGGGTGTCCCATTCACTCCCACTGGCAGCTGAGAAGCAGCACAAGCAGTGGCACAGGCTTCTGGTGAGATCTCAGAGAGAACTTGCGAGATCTCGCCAAAACCCATCAGTGGTGCCTCATGGGCACCGCCACACTTCTCAGGTAAGGCGGTGGGGTGGCATGGCACATGTGGGGTGGCACCTTCCCATTTTACCTCAGCCAATGAAACAAGATGCACCGCCTCTGGGCAGAAGGCAAAGAGCAGCTGGAGCCAAAGCCAACGATGGGTGGAACCAACTAATTTTAGCTTTGTTCCTGTCTTCATCCCTGCTGAGTTCTACAAGGTCAAAATTGATAACAAGGAAGAAGAAGCGTCTGGGCTGGGTGTTAAAAGGCAGGCAGATGGAGACTTGTTGAGGTTGGTGGAGCGGTGCCCTGTCTACCACATTGCACCAGCTTACACTGAGTAGACAATACTGAAAGGGAGCAATGGTAAGATTTGATACAGATATAGATATAGATAGGGTGTGGGGGACTCCCTGGTCCTGAATGGGAGTCATTTTGGACTCACAGCTGTCCATGGAGGCGCAGTCCAGGGCAGCTGTCTACCAGCTCCATCTGGTACGCAAGCTGAGATCCTACCTGCCCACAGACTGTCTCGCCAGAGTGGTGCATGCTCTAGTTATCTCCCGCTTGGACTACTGCAATGTGCTCTATGTGGGGCTACCTTTGAAGGTGACCCGGAAACTGCAATTAATCCAGAATGTGGCAGCAGGACTGGTGACTGGGAGCGGTCGCCAGGACCATATGACACCGGTCCTGAGAGATCTGCACTGGCTCCCAGTATGTTTCTGAGCACAATTCAAAGTGTTGGTGCCGACCTTTAAAGCCCTAAATGGCCTTGGTCCTGTATACATGAAGGAGCGCCTCCACCCCCATTTTTATTATATAAAGCAAGTTCCTTTGCTCCTAACATCTCTGAGTTTTAGTTGCTCCTTAGCCACAGTAATCCTGTACTCCGAGACTTTCAGTAAAGTTTTTGACAAAGTCCTCCATGATATTCTTGCAGAGAAGCTGGTAAAATGTGGGCTGGATGAGGTAACTGTTAGGTGGATTTGTAGCTGGTTGACTGACTGAACCCAAAGAGTGCTCACTAATGGTTCCTCCTCATCCTGGGAAAAAGGATGACAAGTGGGGTGCCACACCACAGGGTTCTATCCTGGGCCTCTTGTTGTTCAACATCTTTATAAACTGGGAGGGGTATTGAATGCTTCAGAAAACAGAACTGACACTCAATACGACCGTAACAGGTTGGAGAACTGGTCCATCTGCAAACTGGATGAGCAACCCCTCACTTCCTTCATTAGCTCAGAAGGCTTTAAAAAGGGATTCAACCAGGAGTAGAAAACCTGTGGCCATCAACCCCTCCAGTTTCCATCAACCCCAGCCAGATTAGCCAACAGGAATTCTAGTTTAATGACATCTGGTTCTTTACCCCTCGATTAGAGAAATTCATGGGAAGATGGCTCCAGGCCCCAATGAGCAGCAGCTACTAGGGGAGAGGAGGAATCCTGTGCATGTTTGCTGCTTGCTTCCTCACTAACAAATAAGGTTTTATAAGTATGATCTAGAGAAGCATGTGCTTAGCTACAATAATATAGAAAGAAAGAAAGAAAGAAAGAAAGAAAGAAAGAAAGAAAGAAAGAAAGAAAGAAAGAAAGAAAGAGTCACCAAAAGGGCGCATCACATTTTAGCCATCAATTTGGAAAAAGCATTTGTAGGAACCATGGGATTTTAAATAGAATAAATAGCAATAAGAAAGAGCATTCTAAAAACGCATGTGGCACTGGACAAGTACACCTGAAAAGAAACAAAAGATCCTCTGTGAACACTGCCAAAAATGCTCAGATGTCGCAAAACACTGATAAAATTATGGACTAACATAAATACCTTGAGAGATAAAACTGATTAAACATATAGCTTGTTATGTAAAAATATGAGGAAGCCAGTTTCAAACTTGGTGCTGTGAAGGTATTCATTAATGTTGCCCATTATTTAATTCCAAGAATCAAGTATTAGATAGTGTTGGGAGTTAGAAAGAACAGTAGTGAAATAGGCACCAGTCAATCAAAGTCCTGAATGCACCTTATAATCATCCAAGCCTTGAACTGCTTCAAAGGCTGAGAGGAGCCCATCAACCTGCAACTACAATTCGAGACTGCCGGGTGAGCCAAGGTAGCTGTTGTAGTCGGATCTCAAAAATGAGCTATGCCTCTATAAGCTGATGATTACTATGGGGTTTTTTTGAAACAGGGAATTGACCCGGCTTTGAAGTGTTGCTTTGAAGCAAGTCAAACAAGATTCAATTTGTTGCTGCTTTTTTTTTTTTAAAGGAGGACTCTAAATTTAAGCATCTCCTTGGATAGACAAATTGCCCCGGAATAACCCAATGCATGGAATATATTTCTAATCAGAAAGAACTCTCCAAACACAAACAAGAAATATGAAGTCCAGCAAGGTCACAAAGTAAAAGGCCGTCATCTTGCTGAGCTTGTTGTTGTTGTTGTTGTTCAGTCATTCAGTTGTGTCCGACTCTTCGTGACCCCATGGACCAGAGCACGCCAGGCACGCCTATCCTTCACTGCCTCTCGCAGTTTGGCCAAACTCATGTTAGTAGCTTCGAGAACACTGTCCAACCATCTCATCCTCTGTTGTCCCCTTCTCCTTGTGCCCTCCATCTTTCCCAACATCAGGGTCTTTTCCAGGGAGTCTTCCCTTCTCATGAGGTGGCCAAAGTACTGGAGCCTCAACTTCAGGATCTGTCCTTCTAGTGAGCACTCAGGGCTGATTTCTTTAAGAATGGATAGGTTTGATCTTCTTGCAGTCCATGGGACTCTCAAGAGTCTCCTCCAGCACCATAATTCAAAAGCATCAATTCTTCGGCGATCAGCCTTCTTTATGGTCCCGCTCTCACTTCCGTACATTACTACTGGGAAAACCATAGCTTTAACTATACGGACCTTTGTCGGCAGGGTGATGTCTTTGCTTTTTAAGATGCTGTCTAGGTTTGTCATTGTTTGAGCTTGTACTAACCACCTCATATCGACTTAATTTTAACTTACAGACAGTATTAATTTGCTGTAGTGAGCTTCTTTAAAACCCTCACCTTCATCTTCAGCTGCAATTGATATCTGTCTGCAATTGCTCATAGTCATCCTTGCCTTCCATCATTCTTCTGCTCTGCTCTCAGACCGACTGTAAGCTTCTTGGGGCAGGAACAACCTTTTTGTTCATGCTGTATGTAAATAACCTCAGTAGTATCTAGATGTGCACAAATATGCCCAGTATACCTGAAGGAGCATCTCCACCCCTATCGTACTGCGCGGACACTGAGGTCCAGCTCCGAGAGCCTTCTGGCGGTTCCCTCACTGCGAGAAGTGAGGTTACAGGCAGAGGGCCTTCTCTGGGAATAAACAACTAACTGACTTTTAGAAGACATCTGAAGGTAGCCCTGTTTAGGGAAGCTTTTAATGTTTGATGTTTTATTGTGTTTTTAATATTCAGTTGGGAGCTGCCCAGAGTGGCTGGGGAAACCCAAACCCAGCCATATGGGTGGGGTATACATAATAAACTAATAATAATAATAATAATAATAATACATGTTTTAAAGAATATTTTAACACCTCTATTTGTCTTTTATTGATAATTTTAACATTTATCCTTTTGTAAACCACTTAGAGGTTTTATTACAATAAATGGTATATAAATGTCGTGAAACAAACAAACAAACAAAAACATGGTCTGTTTATCTTCCACTCCTGACCATATCACTGATGCAGGCAGGCAGTGGCATACCTTGGAATCTCAAATTTCAGGGGTGCCCTGTGTGACTCCCAAATCCATACCCTCCAACATTTCTCCAATGAAAATAGGAACATCCTAAGGTAAAGTGGGACATTCTGGGATCAAATCAGAAACCAGGACAGTTTCTCTAAATCAGGGATGTCCCTGAAAAATATGGACACTTAGAGGGTCTGGAATAGCCTTCCCAAGGAAAATCATTTGACACAATTTTTATAGTCTTTGAGCTGCCAGACGAAGGCCTTGCTTTTCACCCAGTGCTTTTAAACAATGGGAGGTAGCCTCTGTTTTCAAAAATCTGTTCTTGATTTTGAGATGCAGCAAGTTCATTTTCTTTGTATTATGTAGTTTTGCCCTAGAGTTGAAGCTAAACATTAAACTGAAAGAAGAAAAACTAAAATAAATTAAAATGGTGAACTAAAACTGCAGTAAACTGTACTTGTGCTGCAGTTTGAACACAGTCCATGAAAAAAGTGTGTGTGTGTGTGGGGGGGGGAATTGGCAGATTGGTGCAGTGAAGGCTTCTGAAGCATTGGTGGAAAACTATTTATTTGCGTGTTTAGACCTTTAAACTCCCCCTTAAATAAATTAAGACAAGACTCAAATTTTGGTTTTGGTTTTGGCAGAATTTGGTTTGGTTTTTGGCAGCATCGAGGGACCTACCAACAGGGTTTTGTGGCTATCCAATTGAACCCACCCACAACACAAGGGTTTGTTTGCCAGCCAGGTTGCACCACAACATGTGCCCTCTTTGAGGGAGGACATGATTTAGAAATGGACTGGTTGTGAAACTCTAGAAATGCCACTACAGCAAAGACAAAAGATAGACTTAATAGCATGCTTAGCAGTCTTCTTCAAGAATGCCTTTGCTTTATCCAGAACACCTGAAAACTAGTACCTCCCTTAATAGCATACTGTCAACAGCTACTAAAACTCCCAAACAACTGGCAATTTCCCCTCACTGGACATCCCACACATGTTTTTCACCAAAGGTTCTGCAGAACTGCTTCATGAAATATTCTTGCAGCCTTGTTAAAAGTAGCTACAATTACACTATCATTTTCTCTCTCTTGCTCCCCTCCTCCGTTTGGTTTCGTTCGAGTGCAAACTCAAGTAGCGAACAAAGAGATTTGCTCTGGTCTATTAAATCGAAGGACTGCCAATTACTTATAGGCCTCATTTCTTGTCTCTCCAGATTGGTGCATTGAAGGTGAGCACTAGAGGAAGACCAGGAAATGGCGCAGATCTTCAGCAGAAGATATTAGGAATTTATCCTGTTTTGAATGAAACTGAATTGTGGAATTGCAACAGAAAGAGGGAAGAGACGGGCGGTCCTGCAAACAGGAGCTTCTGGTCCGTCCTCCCGAAAGTTAAGAGCAGCTTCATAGCTGAGAGGAAGACTCTACCAACTTACACACAATTGGACTCAATGTCTGCAGTGAGGAGGCTGCTGTGTCGAAGCAATGATTCTTTAACATCAACTTCATCTGACTGGTCATGTTGTGCGGATGCCTGATTATTGTCTTCCAAAGCAACTACTCTATTCCAAACTTTAAAATGGAAACTGTAATGCTGGTGGTCAACAAAAGAGGTTTAAAGACTCTCTCAAGGCAAATCTAAAAAAATGTAGTATAAACACAGACAACTGTGAAACTCTGGCTTGCGAGCGCTCCAGCTGGAGAACAGCCTTTTCCAAAGGTGTCATGGACTTTGAAGACACTTGAACTCAGGATGAAAGGGAGAAACATGCTAAGAGGAAGGCATGCTTGGCAAACCCTCACCATGATCAACCCCTACCCAGAAACCTAGGTCCCCACTGTGGAAGGGTGTGTGTATTCAGAATTGGCCTCCACAGTCACTTATGGACACACTGTTAAGTGTTCCTGGAAGACTATCTTACTCGGCTACAAGTGATCTCCAAAGAAGAAGCTGGGCTCACATAGATCCCCTACATGCTTGGGGACTCTGCACAACCTCTTTTCTTTGTCTAGAATCTCATCCCAGTAAGGTGCACTGAGTCACCCCCACACCCCAGCCCAAGTTCTAGGACAGGGCGGTCCAACTTTTCATACCAAATGGGCCGCAGGTGTACTTTGACATGGAACGTGGTGGCCACACACTGCCTTGTTACGCGGGGGGGGGGGAGAAGCAAGGCCAACATTTGATCCCCCCCCCCACAACTGGCTAAGTAAGGCACTGGGCTTTGGGAAGGAGGTGTGAAGGCTCTGGCAGGGTCCTAGAGCCCTCCCACCTCCTTCCCAAAGCTGGGATAGGTGAGAAGGCAGGAAGACTCTAGGAGCCTGTCATAACCCTCATGCCTCCTTCCCAATACCCAGCACCTCGCTTACCTGGCTTTTGGAAGGCAGCGTGAGGATTGCAGGAGGTGTGTGTCAAATGTTGCCAAGGGCTGCCAAAAAGGCCTTGAGGGCCGTGTGTTGGACCACCCTGTTCTAGTATAAGAGAGAGTAAAAAAAAAATTATCTGCCCAAAGGCCCCCATCTCTCATGAGCACTGCTTATGAGTAAGCTTCTGGTGGGCACATGACAAAGGTGGGCAGATCCAGAGGTGAAAGTAGGTATAAGTCTTACCTTTCTACAATAAAAGTCAGATTTTGCACACCCACCCACAAACACCCAACCCACACACACCTCTTTCCATCCAGACAAGCAAGAGGCCTTATCATAATTCAGGGACACAATCCTGCTAAGCAAAAACACTCATTGAGGGGTTTGTAGGGTTGCCATATTTCAAAAAGTAAAAAACAGGACACCTCAAACTTTTTGAGCTTTTTCTTAGGAGAACCTGAAAAAACAACAACGTGATTTTTTGAATGATTCACCTAAGATCCAGAACAAAGCGCTGCCTTTCAGAAATTCCTCCCAGACGTCAATTCTGCCTTTGAAATCCCAGTAATGCCTGGGAAGATCCAGACGTATGGCAGCCCTAGGGGTGTAGCCTGGAGATTGGAGGTGATGACTGGGAGAGTGTGGAAAGTGGAAGGAATCCAGAGGGCCAGGTAATGAGACTTGAAGGGCCACCCAATCCTGCTTCATATCATGCATTTTTTTTTAATTGCCTTTTTATAACTTAAGAACAAACATTGTTGCCTGAATGGAAGGTGTTCCGGGCCTATCAGTGGCTATTGGTCACAGTGACTGCATACAGAGGTTCCATATTCAGAGCAAGTGTGGTGCTGAAGAGCTATCACTTTTTTAGACTGTTTGTAGGCTTCCAAGAAGCATAATCCTTTGGTGGCGCAATGGGTCAGTGCATCTGGCTGTTAACCAGAAGGTTGGTGGTTCAAGCCCAGCCAGGGCTGGCTTTTGGCAGGATTCCTGCATTGCAGCGGGTTGGACCAGATGATGCTCTGGGTCTCTTTGAACTCTACAGTTCTATGGTACTATTATTTGGTTGGCCATAGTGGGAAAACAGGATGCTGGATTCGATGTACCATTGGCCTGATTCAGAAGGGTTCTATTCAACCTTCTTGGTGCCCAAGACTGAACAGAAAAATAAGGACTATGAAACACACACAACCCCTCTGAGATTACAATGGGATAGTGATGATGGTGACATCACTGACTTTTTCACGTTGCTATGATTCAACTTTGCTGGTCACAGAGATAAGAACAGGAAGATAAATTCCTCGCAGTTCAAATTAATATGCAGAACATGGTTGAATTGGAATTATGAGATGTTGTAGGGACAGGGGGGGGAGCGATAACTGGAAATAGAGCTATGACTAATTCTTTGAAAGGACTGTGAGATAGTACATCTTAACAAAGTCAAGCTAATCAGCTGTTGTGTGCTAGTACTACATGGCAACATGTTGCAAAGTATAATGAGCAAACTTGACCTCCCTGTCAATGCGTCAGCAGGGAAGATATGATTCAGTTGCCTGTCGAGATGCTGGGTGCTTGTGTACTGCAAGCACTGAACAAGCCATTCTCAATGCACAGCCTAGCTATACAGTTCCTGGAACTGTCGAAACCGACTGTTTTCATCTCAACCTGTTGACCCGTTCTGCCACTTGAACCAAGGAGCGCTGCAATCTGACAAGAGGAGAAGCCCTGATCCCTGTAAATGTCCATCTGCTGTCAGGTTCCCAAACAGACATTTCATGGTGGGGAAACTGGAAGTGGAGAAGGATACCATCTAGGAGTTGGTTATGATGTTATCGTTTAAATACTTGCTACAAGCTACCCCAGAGACCTGTATGTGTGGGGTGTTTTAAATCGGGGCCTTTTTTCCAGCCGGAACTCGCCGGAACTCAGGCTGGGTCTTGACACATAAAAAGAAAAAAACGTTTCAGTTAAATGCATTGTAAACTTCATAAAGGGAAAATCATGTTGGTGAAAGACGGGACTCCACAGCGCCATCTGGTGTCACAGTGTTATAACGAATACAAAGTGCCTTTTCTTTACAAATGTAGCTGAGCCCTCAGTTCCAGCACCTCAGGTGGGCACCATTGCCATTAAAAGAGAACAAGGTGAGTTCTGGCACACCTTTTCTTCTAGAAAAGTAGCACTATTTAAAATCAATATATTGTTATAGGTTCTGGGTGCCACAGTTTGTGGGCGCAAGTCATCCATAATTCTTGGATTCAGTAAAAGTTCGAATTGATCATGGTTTGATGAAACTGTACCAAATATGGAAATCCCTGGGCACAGCTTATGTTGCTCTTTGATGCAATATTACAAACTGGCTTCCATCTGATTTGAAGACGTAAACTGCGGTTAAGCTGAGACGTGTAATCTGAAGGCAACCCTGTATTGGAAAAATTTTAATGTCTAATGTCAAAAAAAAATTATGCGCTGTAAGCCTCCCAGAGTGGCTGGGGAAATCCAGCCAGATGGGCAGGGTATAAATAATAAAGTTGTTGTTGTTGTTGTTGTTGTTGTTGTTGTTGTTGTTGTTGTTGTTGTTCCAGGCGTCCATTGCACATGTGCAGAAACTAATCAGGTGATGCAAAACCTGAAATGCAGCGAGGGAAAACGACCTTGCTGCATTTTATTCACCAATGTGTACATGCCCTCAGAAAAAATTGAGAGAGACTATTCAAGGAGCAGTTAAATGGGACTATCTATCACTAATCCCCAAAGAAACAGGTTGAACCTACGGGGAGGGAATTTTAATTAATGTTTCTGAGAACTTTGCTGAGCCGGGCTTACTTGTGAGTAAACATTATTGGACAACCTTGGCCGGAGGGAGGTGCATTGCTAGACAATATGGCACTTAGGAGCTCATGTGGCATCTTGGTGCAGCAGCAGCCTAGATAACCTTTGGATCCTGTCTGTTCCAGTGATTTTTATTTAATATTTTTTCCCATCTCCCTCTGTAGATGAAAGCATTTGGAATTGTGCGCACCTGAGTGCTTTTCCTTTTTAAGGCAGATGGCCTGGATAAAGATAAAAGGCTGGATTGAAAAGGATTAATTAGCATCTACCAGAGAGGAATGCAAAGGAGGGAAAATAGTTCATTAATATTCATTCATGTTTAAATGCGTACTTCCATTCCACCCTATTTGTGCCTCTGGCAGAGAAGCATTTCCACAAACAGTCTGACTGGCGAGGGATTTGCCACTCAAAGTCTCTGGGAGAGGGATGTGAATATTCATAAACGGTACTGAAGAAAAGTAACACTTTAATCTACCGCAGATTAAGTTAGGAGTGAATCTGCCACATAAATAAAAACACACACACACAAATAAAGAAATATCAGGGTACGATGAACTCTCAAATACTGAACTCTGAACCCCATATCTTGAAAACAGGACAAATCTGCATGTGCGGGTGCGGATATTCATGTATCCTTACATTTATTTCCCTCCTTTCTTCCAAGAAACTTCGGTAAGGAGTTTGTCTTTCTGCAGACACACAAATGCGCCATTTTATTCTTACTACCCTGCGAAGTAGGTCAAGTTGAAAGACAGTGACAGGCTTGAAATCATCCGTATCTTAAATGAGATGTTGAGAATCACTTAGGCCTCTTCTTGGGTGCTCAGATTTGCTGGAGGGGAGCGGTTCTTGATAGTTTCACCAAATCTCAGAAGTGTGGGGAACGGCAACTTGGGAGAGGACTTTCTCTGTGGAACTCCCCCCCCCAGGTGTGTGGCAGCCAGCACCACCATTATTCAAATTTGCACCACTTTACCATAGCCTTTGACAGTCACTGCATTTTGTTTTAATGGGACCCATCTCATACTGTTCTGTTTTGTTTGGAACCATCTTACACATTTCATTTGTTTTCATAATGCGCCCTGGGACCTTACAGTAAGAAATGCTACCTGGAACTCTTAGGCTAAGCAATACCGCTTGCGCAAAGTAGAATAATATTTCTCCTTTGTTATGATTGGGCATAGGATTTTCATCCTTCAATGTGTCCCAATGAGCATATGAAGTGACTTAGGACGCTGCTTGTGAGGGTTGAAGAGGAATTGCTCATTAAAATCCAGATGGCAAAGCTGTCCGCTGAATGTGGTCATGAAACAAATCTCAAAAAAATGGGGTCCGTTCTGTCTGGTTTTTATTTGCCTTTCTTTCTTATAATGAGTCTAATATTTTGTGCACTAAGAGGCCACACTGCCACAATATTAAGTCATTGCGTGAAAATAACGAGGTGATATAGCTGATGACAGATTATGGGGGGGGGAGCGTTTTGTGGTTTAGAATGGAAACAAAGGCCTGGCTTCCACGCCTGGTGTGCTGCTGTAAAACACAGTGATATCTGTAAAACAGTAATAACTCTAACTTGCACCCACGTATATGAGACACTTTACATGCATGAGAATCTATGCACTGAGCTTTTTAAATGTGAAAGTTTCCATTTGGCTTCACATTTGTCTTTTCAGAGGAGTGTCTCCAAGGCATCAGACACCTCCAGCCTCCTCCTCCTCCTCCTCCTCCTCTTCAAATTTCATCAGCTCAGATGCCTGCTGCATGTCCAGGGACATTGAAATGTCAGGACCAGCAGGAACAAACCTCGCAGAGCCAACCCATTCAGCGGAGTTGCCTGTTTAACTTCAACCACATGTCCTGCTGATAGCTGTGCCTGGCCCATTCTTCAAAAGGAAAGTGCAGGGTTTGTCCCTTGTTGTATCAACATCTTAGTTTCTGCTTAGAAATGTGTCCTGCTTCTTGTTCACCTGCTGAACCTTGTAACCTGTGCTTTGCCTTATGTAGCCATCTGATTTGAGCATTAAAGCCTATGGCAGGGCTAGCGCTTGGAATTCAAGTTCTTCATCTGGCAGTGAGGACATTTTATTATCTGTCAGCAACAAATGCAAAAATCGGAAGGCATTTCTTAAGTCAGGGGTGAGGAACCTCGTGAAGAACCATCGTGGCTTCTCTGTTTGGCCCTCAAATCTCTCCACAGGCCACCCCACCCCACCACCCTATGCCCTCCTCATGTGCTTTTGCCTGGCTGGAATATGTTCTTGAGCCGCAATAAGCCCTCTAACTTGCATGGAAAGAGGATGGAGGGGTTGTTGAGAAAGACCTTATTCTTGAATGGCTGGAATGTAGCCTACTGTGCAAATCTAAGAGTCATATCTGTCATACCACTCACACTTTGCCTCGAGCCTCACCCACCTCTGGCACGCAAGCCCCAGAAAGTTGTCTATGAAGGAATGTGGCCATTGGGCTCAAAGGTTTCCTCACCCCTGTCCTAAGGGTTTCATTGGCCTCATTTCATGACTAAGCTTACCCCAGTGAAGTTCATGCTAGGTTTTCAATGGAAATGCTGAATGAGATTGAGTGCTGCCATTGACCAGGATGATGTAGGCTGGAGATGATGTTCAATCAAGTATAATACAGATGAGTCATGGTTCTCTTTCCTTCCCTACCCTTCTCTACAATGATAATGTAGGTGGACAATGACTAATGTCAGCAAGAGAAAGCTCATCTAGTCACACTGATTTCAACTCAAATATATCACCTTTCCTTCTCCATAGCCAGTTTAGGATGATTCTTGCTTTCACTTATTCATCCACTGACATTAAGGGGATTTACTTCCAAGTAAATGTGTTTAGGTTGGGGCAGGATATGTCCTTTCTCTTTCTCCCAACTCCTCTTCAACAAGTTTCTGCTTTCTGCTTGCTCCTAGGCAAGGGGTGAAAACCATCGGAAATGTCCTGAAGGCTTAGATATCTTTCTCCCTTCCCATTTCCCACCAAGGGAAATAAAATAGTACTGTATTTCTTTCTTTCCAGAACGTCTATGTTATGTGAGCCAAGAAAAACAGACCCCAAAATACGGCCTCTGGGGTTCAAATGACTAGTAGTTTTTTGCAACAGAAATGCAGATGCGGGAAACACAACCAGAAGGCTTTTATAAAGCAACTTCTCTCCCCCCCCCCGCCCCCCATTTTAAACATTGCCCAACAAACCTTGGTGGCTGGTGGAATGCTCACAGTATTTATAGAGTCCATATGCAGAAGTACAGTCTGTCTGTAGGAACTGTTCCTTGAGAGGAACAAAAGCGCTTGCCAGCACACGTGTCCACGAACTGACCAAACAACTGAAGAGAGTAGCTTACAGATTGGTACAAGAGTCATAACATGACACAACCAGACTCTGGGTACTTGTAGCTGACCTGTTTGTTGAGCATCCACCCTGATTTATTGGCTTTTTAAAATGAGCATTCCTTTCAAATTGTTTGGAGGGAAGTTTCCAACACCAGTGTTATCCAACACCTTCCAGTGTATTTCCCTGTCACTTTCCTTACTGCAGAAAGTCCAACCTTTTCATAAAGTGAGTTTGTTGTGCAAGGCCTCCCCGTCAACTATAATTGAGCAACCTGAATTTGCCGGTACGTGATTGAATCCCACCTGAAGCTACTGATAGTCTAGAAGCAACTTCTGTGGGCATTTAAGAAATATCACTTGGGTGCATTTTGGCTGAATTCAGATTGTATTTTCATATGGCAGCAATGTTCAAAAGTATGCACTTAAATTCACAGGGGTATCCATTCTTACTACTGACACCTGACAGATCTACCATACTATCCACAGCTTTCACAGAGGAAAAAAAAAATCCAAGAGACCAACACTGTAGTCATAGCCGTCCACAGAGGGGAGAAGGGGAGCAGTCACCCCCTGGAGGAACCATAATCCCCAGATCCCCAGTTTTCATTTAAAAATAGAGTATGTTTCTAGTAGAACCCTACAAATGAGGCAGAATGTACACACTATTCTTTTATGCTATTCTTCTAGTTTTTGTGAAAAAACCTGGCCTGCTTTTGCCCTCAGTATTTTACTTTGACACACACACCTCAGAACAATTCCTGCAGATGCTTGTGACTCTAGCGGCAATCACCTGCCAACCACATGTGGGTAGGCAATTGGTTGAAGACACAGAACATAATAAGAGCCCTGTTGGATCAGCCCAAACTTCCAAATACTCCATCTGTAGCCAGAATTAGACGCCCCAATTCACATAAGAATAGGCCACAAGTGGGATATAGGTATTAATAATAAATTAACATGTGCCATTAAGGTAAGGTGGGGAATATGCAGGAGAAATGATTCTGAGGGGATATGGAGGGTATTTGTAGAATTTGTACTGTTAAAATGGAAAGAGGTCAAACCATTGCAAGAGGTGCTGAAATTTTGGGAGGTTGGATAGTTACAATGGAATGGTCTCGGTGGGGTGGGGTGCACATTTTTATTCTTATTTGTTTATGATTATTACTTTGTCAAACAAAAATAAATAAATAAATAAATAAATAAATGAATAAATAAGAAGAATGTATCAAATGTAAATAAGTGTATAAAATACAGTGGACCCTCCGGATACGAACTTAATTCGTTCCGGCGGTCCATGTGCAACACTAAAAGTCCACAACAAGAGGCGCCACGATAGAGCTCTTCTGCGCATGCACGTGTGGCAAAACCCAGAAGTATACACTTCCGAGTTTGCCACGTTCGCAACCCGAAAGTTACGTTACTCGAAGGTAACACAACCCGAGGTACCACTGTAGAAAGAATCATAAAAAATAATACTCCACAATGAAACAGATCATGACATTCCAAAATTGACAATAGCAAAAACAGCAACCCCTCCCCCCCCAAAACACCTTGCAATAGGAAGCACCTTTTTATTCCTTTCCCCTTCCTGTTTCCCAGTTACTGTTAATGTCCAGGGGGACCATAGGAAACTGGTTGAGGAAAGTAATACCTTACTTATTTGCTTATTTGTTTTTTTTTAAACCCTTCATTGATGGCATATGCAAAGACCTCACACAGCTTTGTTCCTGCTTCTAATTGGTCTAAGTAAAAAGAATTAGAGAGGTGAACCTTCAAAATTCAACAGGATTGACACGAATAATGGCTGTTAGATAAAGCAGTTCGCGGAGGCTGGTTTGTTTGGCTCTCCCCACGGGAGTCCTTTGCATGCCTAACTGGGTTTCACTGAACCATGTTAATTTTTCAGTTGACACAGGCAGCCTCAGATGAATCACTATTTTAATCTTTCAGGGAGATCCCTCAATGCAGCAGCCACACAGCTACCTTAAGGAGAAAACCGGTCAGCGTCTCACCACCGATTTATTTGAGTGAGAGGTGAACTGCATACATAAAACACTGCAGGCTGCTCAGGGCAAAAGATAAACATGACTCAAAAATTAGGCACAGATATTTATATATTCCCATGCACTTTTCACCCTTCACCTGGGCCCTTCTTGATGGGTCTGACAGAGGCGTATCTGGGCTCTCTTGCACCCTTGGCAAGGAGCTGTATCAGAACCTCTGAAGCTGGATCAGACCATGGACCAGAAACTCAAAAAGTTTGCTTTTCGTCCCCTTTTGCTCTCCGACAGTGACTTCCTCCTCAGCATCAGCCTCTGCCCCTCCTCCCTCTCCTTTTTGCCTTCCATTGGTTCATCTGCCCTCCTCCCTCAACGTTGTACAAAGGAAGTTGCATGGATCTGCAGCTCCTTCGTGCATGACTAGAAAGATGGCATTCCAATCATAGCAGTGGAGATGCTCTTCTCCTCTTCTCTCACATTACTACGCTACCCACACATTTGGACAATCCATATGAATAGTTATATCCAAGAATTTAAGCATCTTAGGATCATGTAAACCAGCTGAAAATGGGAAGGATCCAGGGCCATCTATGTGTCTGTCTTTCATAGTGTGTATGTCTCTCATAGTTCACCCTACAGGGCAGGGCCGGATTTAGGTTTGATGAGGCCCTAAGCTACTGAAGGTAAAGGTAAAGGGACCCCTGACCGTTAGGTCCAGTCGCGGACAACTCTGGGGTTGCGGCACTCATCGTGCTTTACTGGCCAAGGGAGCCGGCGTACAGCTTCCAGGTCATGCGGCCAGCATGACTAAGCCGCTTCTGGCAAACCAGAGCAGCGCACGGAAACGCCGTTTACCTTCCCACCGGAGTGGTACCTATTTATCTACTTGCACTTTGATGTGCTTTCGAACTGCTAGGTTGGCAGGAGCAGGGACCGATCAACAGGAGCTCACCCTGTCGCAGGGATTCGAACCGCCGACCTTCTGATCGGCAATCCCTAGGCTCTGTGGTTTAACCTACAGCGCCACCTTTATATGTCCAGCTGTCCTTTGTCAACAACAAATTGTTGCTTTTTTGTGTTGAATATATGCTGTGTGGTAATTTATGGACCTTATAGGTATCTAAAGCCATTTGCACATAACAAAATGTTTTTAAACGTATTTTGGAAATGTACATCCAATTTTTTCCCCTTTAATTTTTTTGGGGCCCCCAAAAGAGTGGGTCCCTAAGCTATAGCTTGTTTAGCTTATATGTAAATCTGGCACTGAGAGGTGCTCCTCTGAAAGGTTATATGGGGAAGAAGATTGAGAAGAAGCGGAGTTGTCTAAAGGAAAGGGAATCTTAAAAGTTCCATACTGTTCTGATCATATGGATTTGCATTTCTGGGGTTTGGAATGTATTTTGGGGCCAACTCACATATGCAAGGTCATCACTTTTGCTCCAAGTGATGATTTGCATGTGTGATGTGCCATCACAAATTAATCAGCATAAACTTTCACCTCTCATTCCCTCAAGCGCCATACTTTTCAACAGAGCCAGTGTACACATTTGGCTGAGAGCATTCAGTAATCAAATGAAGAGAAATCAATGTGGGGATGCTAAGGTCATCTGGAGCTAAAAATAGGATTTTACCTTTGCAGAGCAGCAGGGCCAGTTTGGAAATGTTCTCTCTGTGTTCAGTACAAACGGACCTTTTCACTCTCAAGCACAGACAGACCTTTCCTCGAACCCTGAAAAACCTGACTCTATAAATTTGCAGCAAAAGCAGGCTATGAATTGGCCAGTTCCTGTGACAACATAAACACCCCTCCCTAGAGAAGCTTCTCCTCTGCTTGAATGAATGTATTGACAAATCAAACTACATGTGGAGCTTTAAACTTTTTTTAAAATATAGACCATCTGCCTGAATTATAGGGGGAGGGGCAAGATTTCCCATTGACCAAGAGTTCAACTTGGTAGATTGTAAATCTGTCATATGGATGGCATAGCCAAGAGAAAAGCTGACACACATCGTAGGTGAAGAACCAGTTGCAACTTCTTTTTAAATATTATGTACACTTCCACCCTTAGTAAGGGGTAAGTCCAATGAGGCCAGTGGGACTTCTTTCAGTAAACACGCTTAGGATCAGACTACAACTGATGGCCGTCCATGCAGGAAGTCTTTAATACATTTTCTTAGTCTACTTAAATCTCCATGTATACATCATCCAGAATTCCCCGCACTAGCAGCATAAACTGTGCTTAGCAATGCCTTTGATTGTGCAAGTATTCCTCTATCTAGACACTCTAAGGCAGGTCTGTATCTTTTTAATAAAAAATAATGTAAAATGCAGTTACAGCCTTACGTGAATAGAGAAGAAATAGCTTGCTGGGTCTACAAACTGATCTCAGCATTGTAAAATAATAATAATAACAACAACAACAACAACAACAACAACAACAACAACAACAACAATAAATGCCATGGAGTTTACATTCTGGGGTAAAACTAATTCAACAGTTATAAAAAGTAACATTTTAAGGTTTGGTTTTTTAAAAAAATACTTATTTATTTTAATTTGATTTCAGCATCTTTTTTAGGGCAACTGAAATGAAAATGCTGAGGAAGTTACCAAACAAAATGGCACAACAAAATAAAATAAAATAATTCCTTCTAGTAGCACCTTAGAGACCAACTAAGTCATACTGTGCTTTGGGCAAATAGTAATTTTCTTCTTGCTCTAGCTTTATAATCAGAACTCTCTGACATATTATTGGAGGAAATAGGATTGGAAGCATAAGGCTCTCCCCTGGTGTGGGACCTAAAAAAGACAAAATTATATCAGGCAAAAGTTCCATCTAGCCTTTTAGCGCTGTTTCTGGCAGTGACCAATACCAGTTTTCATGTGAAAAAATAAGTGCTTAGGGCAGCAAGTCCGCTTCAACCTCCCCACCCCAAATCCATTTTATGTTTCTGTTGTGTCATTTAGACGGGAACCCTGTGGGCAGGTTCTGTCTTCTTTCAACTGATTGTAGGCAAGCTGCTCTTGGTGCCCTTTTGACTTCAGAGAAGGTTAAAAATGTTCCAAATCAACAAGTAATCAGTAGATTAATCAACTAAAGCTTTAGTTGATTGGTTGTTGGGAGCAAATTTTAACTGGGTAATTGTTGGGTGTTGCATTAGCCAGGGTCCCACACACTTCAGAGTTTCGGAAAGCTGTTGCTTGCTTCCGTCAGGAACACACTCCCTTCTCTGTCATCCTGCCTGACTAGAGAAGACCTGCTCATCATGAAGGAAAGTACATAACATTCTCACTTGTCAGAAGGCGGCACCTGCCTTCCTCAGACTTTCTATTAATTGCTCTGTGGCAAGCCATTAAGAGGACACTGGAATCTTGTAACCCGTCTTTAGCCCCAGAGCCTAGGGCTCGCCGATCAGAAGGTCGGCGGTTGGAATCTCTGCGACGGGGTGAGCTCCCGTTGCTCGGTCCCTGCTCCTGCCAACCTAGCACTTCGAAAGCATGTCAAAGTGCAAGTAGATAAACAGTGTTTCCGTGCGCTGCTCTGGTTCGCCAGAAGCAGCTTAGTCATGCTGGCCACATGACCTGGAAGCTGTATGCCAGCTCCCTCAGCCAGTAAAGCGAGATGAGCGCCACAACCCCAGAGTCGTTCATGACTGGACCTAATGGTCAGGGGTCCCTTTACCCCTTTACCTTTACCTCTCTGATTAGGGACAGAGGAAGCTGTGCTATCGAGTCAGACACTGGCCTATCTAGCTCTGTATTGTCTACACAGACTGGAAGCAGCTGTCCAAGGTTTCAGACCTCTCCCAGCCATACTGGGAGATGCTGGGGAGTGAACCTGGGACCTTCTGCAAGCAAAGCATGTGTCTTGCTACTACTGAAGACCTTGGATTCCTCCAAGCTTGTCGCTCCAGTATTCTCTCTTTCATGGCTCACACTAGGGAAGGTCCATTTGGCTATATAAGGGCTGGCCTTTACAGTAGATGATGGTGCCCAGTAGATGATGGGTTGCCCCATCCAACCTCTTATTAAAAACTTCCAGTGAAGGAGAGTTCACAACCTCCCGAGGAAGACCTTTGCTCTATTAATAATATTAAAAACATGCTAAAACATCAGACATAAAAAACTTCCTTAAGCAGGGCTGCCTTCAGATGTTTTCTAAAAGTGAGATAGTTGTTTCTTTCCTTGACATCTGATGTGAGAGTGTTCCACAGGGCAGGTGCCACTACCAAGAAGGCCCTCTGCCTGGTTCCCTGTAACTTCACTTCTTGCAATGAGGGAAGCACCAGAGGACCCTTGGAGATGGACCTCAGTGCCCGGGCAGGACAATGGGGGTGGAGATGCTCCTTCAGGTACACAGGGCCAAGGCCATTTAGGGCTTTAAAGGTCAGCACCAACACTTTGAATTGTGCTCAGAAACATACTGGGAGCCAATGTAGATATTTGAGGACCAGTGCTATATGGTCCAGGCGGCAATTCCCAGTCATGTCTAGCTGCTGCATTCTGGATTAGATGTAGTTTCCAAGTCACTTTCAAAGGTAGCCCCACGTAGAGCGCATTGCAGTAGTCTAAACGGGAGATAACCACAGCATGTACCACCCTGGCGAGACAATGCGTAGGCAAGTAGGGTCTCAGCCAGTGTACCACCAGGAGCTGGTAGGCAGCTGCCCTGGACACAGAATTGATCTGTGCCTCCATGGACAGTTATGAGGCCAAAATTATTCCCAGACTGTGCACCTTGTCCTTCAGGGGTACAGCTGCTTCATTCAGAACCAAGGAGTCCCCCACACCTGCCTGCCCCCTGACCCCAAGAAACAGTACTTCTGCTTTGTCAGGATTCAACCTCAATCGGCTGACCTCAATCCCCTCACCAAGAGGCGCTTGATAGGCTACTCATGAGCAAGCAGCCTAGCAGCTTCTCCCCCACAATGGGGCTGAGACAGAAAAATTATCATTTTAGTGCTGTAATAGAACCTACTGAAGATGCCCTTTGCTTCTAGCAATGGGTGGAAACTTTGGTAGATTAAATTGAAAGTTTCCACACAGTTTCTTTCATATAGTCGTAAAGACAGCTATTATGAAGTTTGGGCACCTGCAAATATCATTGGTTGATTGATGGGTTGCATTTATATATTGACTTCTTGTCAAGGCACTTTACAATTTATAACATGCGCACACAAAAATGGTTGTGCAGACTGGTGAAGACCAACTTCAGGAGCTGAAGGTACTAGGTCCTTGGGGCATGGGCACCTGCCTTCCCTCAGGACACACAAGTCTTAAGAGCCCCAGGGAAAGGCCTGAATGGGACTGACCCAACTATTAAGTTCATCCACATTGTGCTCAGTGTATTATTGTCTGTTACGTAGAGCAGGATGATTTTGTTTTGCAAGCCTGGAGACACAAGTCTAGTCACTAACTGGTAACAATGTAATGAAGAGCTTTTAGTCACTGTTACAAGCATTAGAGAATTAGAAGTAATAACTCATTGAGGAAGCAAGAGAGATTATAGAGGACAATTACATCTGGGTTTGCATAACAGTGGGTGTTATTACTTCTCGGCCTGTAAGAATTTCAGTGGCTGCCTGTTTCAACACAACACAGCCAGTATCAAAATTAAGCCTGGAGTTCCCACCTTTTAGGTGCCCTCATCAAAATGGGACACTTTCCACCTAAGGTAGGGTAGTCCAAAAGGCAGTACAAAGGCAGGGGGCATCCAATTTTGGCCTCATCCCCCTCCCCATGCAACAAGGCAATGTGCAGCCCTCAGGTTCCATACCAAAGTACTCTTGTGGCCCACTTGGTATGAAAAGTTGGGCCGCCTTGACCTAAGGACTCCTGCCATAAGTCCAGGTTTTCCCGGACACGTCCGAGAATCGCTCAGAAAAATGGCGTCCAGGTGGATTTTTGCTGCATCGGCAAAATGTCCGGGGAAACCTCGATGTATGGAGAGCTGGGCTATTTTTATATTTTAAAAATCTTTTAAAATCAAAGAAAAGCAGCAAAACGAAGCTCAACAACTCTGTCCGGTTTTTCACTTTTTGGAATATGGCAACCTTACCTCCTGTGGAATTGTGGGGCAGAAGATGATATTTAATCAAGGCATTCCTGAGAATCTCCATTTTGAAACCTCTATGGGTTTAAAATTGGGGCAATTTAACAGGAGACATGAAGGGACTCACTCAGCTGTTGGTTTGTAATGTAGGCTGCCAGCAGACATTACTGCCCCTGCACAAAAACACCATGCACTACCTGCGCACGATTCTCAATGTTGGAAGAAGAATCTACTGTCCATGTCTATGCACTCAGAAATACACAATTAAACCTGAATTTTCTTGTAGATTGGTTTTTTTTAAAATCACAGATTAATTTGGAAAGGGCATGAACAGACTTTTGAATGAAAGCATGTGAAAGTGACGCAAACCTAAAATAGATCGACCCACCCTACTTCTCAAGAGGAAAGAGTGCTAAAGAATTGTGATGTTTCTGTAGTATCTACAAATACAGAAACAAGCAGTAGCAAGTAGGGATTTTTAACATTAGCTTTATTTCACAAGATGTACATACTGCTTAATCTCAATGCACTTGCCAAATAATGCAAAAACCAAAAAGGGAGCTATCCTTTGAAATTTGCACTTATCTGAAGTTTGCAATGCAATTAAAACTGCACAAATGTCGCAGCTTGGTTTGCAGCATATACTACAATAATAGGTGCCAACTCCCTGGGGCCCTAGGTGTCCGAATACTCAGAAAATTCCCCGTGAAGGGTTCGGGCACCCACAAATTTTGGAGGCAGGGCCATGCACACTGCATGACACCCATGTCCCTGGGTATCCACGGTCGTGGGGCCAAGCTGGCACTCCTGACTACAATCTTAAATCAGCCACTAGGTTGTTGTTGTTCAGTCGTTCAGTCATGTCCGACTCTTTGTGACCCCATGGACCAGAGCACGACAGGCATGCCTATCTTTCACTGCCTCCCGCAGTTTGGCCAAACTCATGCTAGTTGCTTCGAGAACACTGTCCAAACATCTCATCCTCTGTCGTCCCCTTCTCCTTGTGCCCTCCATCTTTCCCGAACATCAGGGTCTTTTCCAGGGAGTCTTCTCTTCTCATGAGGTGGCCAGAGTACTGGAGCCTCAACTTCAGGATCTGTCCTTCCAGTGAGCACTCAGGGCTGATTTATTTAAGGATGGATAAGTTCAATCTTTTTGCAGTCCATGGGACTCTCAAGAGTCTCCTCCAGCACCAGAATTCAAAAGCATCAAATCTTCGGCGATCAGTCTTCTTTATGGTCCAGCTCTCACTTCCATACATTACTACTGGGTAAACCATAGCTTTAACTATACGGACCTTTGTCGGCAAGGTGGTGTCTTTTTAAGATGCTGTCTAGGTTTGTCATCGCTTTCCTCTCAAGAAGCAGGCGTCTTTTAATTTCGTGACTGCTGTCACCATCTCCAGTGATCATGGAGCCCAAGAAAGTAAAATCTCTCACTGCCTCCATTTCTTCCCCTTCTATTTGCCACTAGGTACCACAAAAACATTGGACAACCAACCCCAATCAGTTTGGGAAGTCTTCACATTTGTGCCTCCCTGAATGCGCATTCCAACATTTTTCAGTAGAGGATGGCCTTATCTGTATATCCATCACATATGACAGAATATCTACACCCCATTAAAATGCTTCTCTGTATTTGTCAACGTACAACAGACGGCACCTTTCTGGGATCATCCGTGCAAAATTAACTTTGTGGGGTCCTAGTTTCACCGCTTTACACCTCTCCTGATTCAAATTTGAAAATCCGAGTCTAATTCAAAAGCCAACTGGAAAAGCACCGTCAAAGATTTTCAGACAATACTCTAGCAAGCCTGAGTTTATTGCGACATGGCAAAACGATTGCACTGTTGCATTGTTACACCATTGTGAACGCATAGCAAATGCTTGCACGTTTTAATGGCACTCTCATGAATCATTCAGGAGTGGGGTTGCCTGCAATTTACTTTGAGGAGTTCCTGCTCCAGGGTAGGAAAATAGAGAGGCAAGTGTGCAGCAAGCAGGAGCTGTAAATGGGACAGGAAAGGAATTTATCCTGTTATGGTTCTGGAACAGTCTTCCTATCTGCTTTTGTTCCTTATGTAGAATTAGAGGAACCACACAGAAGATACGTAAAACTCCACCAGGGCTGTGTGCATGTATTATTGTACACAAGGTGAGAAAAAGCATGAAAACCTTGTACTCAGGGCAATATTCAGTTTCCGGAAAATTTCAGCTTTCATTAAGTTTTTCTAACAGGGAAATTCTGCCCCTTATGGCTGCAAAAAGGCATTTTCAGACACGTATGGACCCTGGCTTTGTACTTAAAGATCTGCAATAGCAGCTTTATTGGCACTAAATTATGCACAGCGAGGATCTAGAAATCTCCCCGTTATCCTTCCAGGCAACAAGAGTTGCTAGAAGATAAACAAGACAGGAAGCTCATGGAGAAACGTAGCCCTACCAGATCCAGCTGGCTTAAAATCTTGCTCAATACAAAAATGCCATGACCTCAAAGTTCCCCTGCCGCTCATATCTGGGGCCTTACCAGCCAGGGATGCATTCCACCCAGAAAAATGTGTGCATATTCCCCCATGTTCCCTTGTTGACTGAGATGTAGTGGTAGATACAATAAGTGAGTCCTTTTCAGTCCTGACTCCATAGCTGTGGAATGTCCTCACCAATGAAACCAATCTAACCTCATCATTACATGAATTCTGCCCTGTGGTTAAAACCAGGCTTTGTGGAGAACTCTCTGAGGAAAGACGGTGTCTATTGTGACTAACTTGTCAGCTACTGCAATTATAGTGATTTTGCTGTTTTCTGTCTCATTGTGCTATTTCACTGTGTTTTTATGCTATTTGTTTCAAATCTGCTGCTCTTAGCTGCCTCGGGCTCTTGAACAGACAGTTTTAAATCAATAAATACATTTTAACCTAACATAATGTTCACCATCTCCCCAGCACCACCAAACTCAGCAATTCAAACGGACTCAAGTTCTTCATTACATAACAAAACTCCTCTCCCCTTTCAGCATTATGCTAAACAGAGGTGTTTTCATGGTAAAATCAACTGTGATCTGTCAGATTATTTCACTTCCTTTCTAGCATGTTTAAAGTGTCTACTTAGAAGTAAGCACCCTTAGTTCAACGAACTTACTCCCAGGTAAATGTGCACACGTATGTTTTAATTTTTCAGCAAAATTCATGGTGGTTGTCCTGAATGGATTTCTCAATATTGAGAAGTGAAGTTTCAGACAGTGCTCTGAGCATTTCACTGCATCACTAGCAAAAACCCTAGGACCCAAACTCTGAAATATGAAATAAGTAAGTAAGTAAGTAAGTAAGTAAGTAAACAAAGCACACATGCACAAAATAAGCATGTTTATATACATTTGCTTAATTTGCACAGGTTGTTGAATTCAGCTCTTAGCGCAGATTTTGGAAACTGCCTTGCACCAGCTCAAAGTGTTGGGTCCATGTAGCCTAGTATTGTCTACTCTGACTGGCAGCAACTATTCAGGGTCTTAGGCAAAAAAGAAAAGAAAAAAAAAACTTCCCCATCACCTGCCAAATAATCATTGTAACTGGAGAAGCCAGGGATTGGAGACTTCTGCATAATGCTCTAGCACTGACCTATGACTACTTCCTAAAAGTCTTAAAGATTAAAGAACAATAATTGTAAATAAACACAGCCCTAAACGTCACCCTTAATTAAAGCAAAACAAAACATAATCGCTCTTACCTGTGGTGTGACTTTGTGGAATCCTTCAAAGCACGGAAGTGAGGGAAAATGAAATCCCGTTTTCCATCACAGCCTTTTCATGAGACTCTGTGGGTGTTGGATAGGGGAAAGGACAACGTTAATTGTGATGCAAGCTTTTGTCTCCCAAGGACAGCACATCATACAGGATATTGATGGAGGTTGGGTGTATAGCCCCATATACCGCGTATGAATAAAGACACTGTTTAACAATTCATCCATGTGGGAAAAAAATGCACCTGACAATGCTTCCAAGGAGCAGAGGCAGATAGTCGTGACATAAAATATGACAAATCGCCAGGTCTAGATAGCATCCGCTCAAGAGTTCTCAAAGAACTCAAACGCGAAATTGCTGATCTACTATCAGAAACATGTAACTTGTCCCTCAGATCAGCCTCCATAACCTGTGGACAGGAAAGTAGCCAATTTGACACCAGTTTTTAAAAAGGGATCCAATGGGGGTATTCTGGAAAATACAGGCCGTTTAGCATAGCATATGTCCCGGAAAATTGGCGGAAAGCATTGTTAAAGATAAAATAACCAGTCGTATAGAAGAACAAGCCTTGCTGAAGCACAGCCAGCATGGCTTCTTCAAGGGGATTCTGCAAGGGAAGTCCTTTCTTATGAACCTATTAAGAGTTTTGTTTTTTTTAGTGCATCAACAAGCAGGGAGACTTGCCTGGCACCTACATTACATATCTTTTGGCGCCAGGTATAAACATTTCTCTGTAATCAATCCTTTGGCTGATTGACATGGCCTTTAAAATGTGTTTGTGGGGGGGTATCATTGGTTTGTTTTCGTTTATTATATATTTTGTGTTCTCTTATTATGTTGTGGACTGCCCTGTGATTTTGGATGAAGGATGGTATACAACCACCCTTTATTTTAATAAATAAAGATATAAGCAGGCTTTTTTCCAGCCAGAACTCAATGGAACTGAATTCCAGCACCTCTTTAGCACTGCATTCCTTCCTTGGGGCTGTGCGGCTGTGCGGCTGGTGGCATGGCGCTCATGGCTGCACAGTGGAGCCAACAGTTGGCATGATGCTTGTGGCTGTGTGTCAGAGGTGGCATGCATCACGGCAATCGGGGCAGTGCAACAATGGGTGTGGCGGAGTCTGAGGGCAGTGGCATAAGGTGATGGGGTTATTTTGCCATTTTGATTGTGCTGAAAGTGGCTGTGGGTGGATGCTCCTCCTAAAAAACAAGTCCTGCACCTCTTTTTCTATTTTAAAAGCCCTGGATATAAGTGTACTTGGACTTTTGAAAAGCTTTCATCAAGGTACCCCACCAAATAATCCTGAGAATGTTTAGCAATCCTGGAATAAGAGGAGAAGTCCTCTTGCAGATCAGGAATTGGTTAGGTAGCAGCAAGCAGTGAATAGGAACAAATGGAGAGTTCTCCAGATGGAGAGATTTAGTAAGTAGAGTCCCTCAAGGATCAGTATTCTGTGCTTTTTAACTTGCTGGTAAACATTCAAGAGTTAGGGATGAGCGACAAGGTGACCATGTTTCCTGATGACCCTAGGGTGTTCAGGGTTGCTAAAACAGAAAGGGATTGTGAAGAGCTCCAAAACTACCCCTCCAAACTGAGTGAACAGGAGGTGAAATGGCAAATGCCGTTCAATGGGAGTGTGTGTAAAGTGATGCAGGTCAGTGCAAAAACTAAAAAAAGCTAAATTCACATATACGTTCATGGAGTCTGAACCAGCAGTGACTGATCAGGAAAAAGAGCTAATAAAATGTTTATCAGGTACCCAACTGATCTAAGAGATTTAGGAGTTGGAGACAAACAACATTTTCAGGGTCACAGGTTCCCCCTTCCCTGATGCTGAAGGAGTGCCAGGTTGGGGAAGGATGCAGAAGACAAAACTGGGAGGACCAATAGACTGACATAACATCAGGCGCCTCCTGCCTATTGGCCATTACTGTTTCTAGTGTTGGGAGGGCTGAACACCATATTGAAGTGTTAGCTGCCATGCCATTTTTGCCTGTCCCCCGCCAGTACCATTTTCTGGACAGCTCATGCAGGAGCAGGTTTATCTGGCGACAGCCTCCTGGAGTTCTGGGGTTCTTCAAGGGGCCAGAGACTTATCTCCCCCTGCAATCTCACAAAAATAGCTAGTGACTGAAGATTCAGCTATACAGAGAAGGCAGCAAAATACAGTGTCGTATTTGCGATATTAGCAATCAGTGTGGATGTGGAGGAAAGGGTTGGGGGAGCCCTGAATGATCCTGTCCTGCTCTTTTAAGGACAGACATTCCAGCTAGAGCTGAACAGGACATCAGACACTGTCAAAGAGAAAAGGGCATGGCATTAAAGAATCCATGTTAGATATTGCAGTGTTGGGTCGCTGTGCCTTTTTTCTAAAGGCAATTCAGCGCCCGCCCCCTCTCTGCCCATGGATAACAATATAGTTTTGCCACCTATTTTCATGTCCAGAGATGTAGGCTATAGAGCTGCATTTTTTTTTAAAAAAAGTCTCTAAGTCTACTTAGCATGGGACGCGGGTGGCGCTGTGGGTTAAAACACAGAGCCTAGGGCTTGCCGATCAGAAGGTCGGCGGTTCGAATCCCTGCGACGGGGTGAGCTCCCGTTGCTCAGTCCCAGCTCCTGCCAACCTAGCAGTTTGAAAGCATGTCAAAGTGCAAGTAGATAAATAGGTACCACTCCAGTGAGAAGGTAAACGGCGTTTCCGTGCGCTGCTCTGGTTCGCCAGAAGCGGCTTAGCCATGCTGGCCACATGACTTGGAAGCTGTACACCAGCTCCCTTGGCCAATAAAGCGAGATGAGTGCCACAACCCCAGAGTCGGAAGAGTCGGACATGACTGAACAACTGAACAACAACAACAACCTATCCACTCTGCACAACATTCACAATTTCCTAAACTTCAGAAGCTTCTGCTTTTATTGCAGAATCTCACCAGCGAAGATCAAATAGCTATTGGTGGCCAATGCTACAAGGAGAGCAGATATCAATCTTCATGAGTGATTTGTCTCTGAAAATAACAGCAGGCCAAATGAATAGCGGAACGGGCGGAATAAAACACTTCTCTCTTCTTGAAAATCAATGGTGTCAGACAGACATAAAGCCTTAAGATCAGTGTACACGCCGAGGCTTAATTAAAAGTCAAACATTTGTCTAAGAAAATATCAATGACTGGTCTGTGTAAATGGCTGACTATTGTATCCTCTCTGCACCGCAAACAAACAAACAAACAAATGCTGGTATAAAACAGACAGGTTTTTACAAATGATAGTCGATAGTCAATAGGTGTTAAAAGGTCAAGGATTGGCTTGAACAGTAATAAGTTTTGATTTTTCGATGGGCATCTAGGAAAGTCTCTATGCTGAACTAAAAGAGCAGGCAACATTGTGGCTTACACACTAATCCTTGCTTCTCAGTTCTCAGCTTCTTACTATAAGATAGGACTTACCAATCACTTAGTATGTGCCCAAGCAATGTTCTCCTGACTGGTTGATTTCCCCTAAAAACGCACACAATGTTATGCTGGTATCTGATGAAGTGTGCATGCACACGAAAGCTCATACCGAGAACAAACTTTGTTGCTCTCTAAGGTGCTACTGGAAGGAATTTTTTTATTTTTTTATTTTGTTTCAACTACGGCGGACCAACACGGCTACCTACCTGTAACTGAATGTTACGCTGTGGCTGCACATTGCAAAGTAACAGAGAGCAAGCTGCCTTTCGGGGAAGATGTGTTATCATGACTTAAATTATAAGAAATCCCAAGACTTAAGATCATCCAAGACACACATGGATCTAGAAAACACATGGTAGCCTTTATCACTATGTTCACATCCTCAATCAAACAAGCCTGAAATGATCCAAGCAATGGCAACAGATGTCATAGGTGACAAGTGAAAACTCCTTTGCCAGCAAGATTTTGAGAAAAAGCACCACAGTGACTTAAAGAGGATTCACAAGCTGGTAGATCTTCCTTCCTACCCCTTGGAAAACATCAGGTGGATGGAGTGGAGATGAATGATTTATTGGCCGTTACCGCCACCACTTCATAGACCTGCGTATAGCATGGCTGGCCATATTTAGTATGTGTCTTACAGCACATGGGAAGATAGGGCTGCCTCCCTTTCTGTTTCATTGCTCTCAACGTGTAGAATCAAAGAATTGGAGGTGATGCTTTTGTCCATCTAGTCCAAACTCCTTTTTGATGCAGCAAGTCCAGAGCCAGAGCATCCCCGAGAGGTGGGAGAGGAGAATGGTGTCAGTTTTGCTGGTCAACCACCCATTCCACATCAGAATTACCTGTATAACATAGTTTTCTTTGGCATCTCCTCTACATCACTTCAGAACAATTCCAGAACCAACTAGACTCCAACCCTTTGGGGACGGCCAAGCACAAAATTCATATTGCGCGTTCATTAGTGCACATGGCAGAAGGGTATTAGAAACAATAGACTTTTGTACATTTCTGCAAGAGGAAAGATGGAAAGGCTGCCTGTTACAGCAGCTCCTCGGCTCAAGTAAAGCAACTAGATTTGAAGACTAACAGAAAGCTACAGTTGAGAAAGGCCCCTGAATGAAACCTTTATTGTTTAAAAACATCATAGGTAAAGTTCCATTATGGTGCAAGAGAGAGTTGTGACATACAACATAACTCTGGTTATAACAGATGCTTCGATTCAACAGATACCCATGACATCTGTGTAAGACAACTACATTCCAAGCAACAATCCAATCCTGAGTGGTTGTGTTAGCTGGGGAAGATTTTCTCAATAACAATAAAATATAGTTTGAGCGTTGCATGCCTTTTTTCACACAGATTAAGATAGCAATCCCATGCACACCAACCTGGGTGTAAGCATCATTGATCTCAATGGGACATACTCCACAGTAAACATTTGTACAGCTCAGAAGATGCTGGAAAAGTGTGAATGCCTCGTGGATTCAAGTCTCAGTGAAATCCAGTGGGCTAAAGACCTGATGTCACTGTCATGTGTAACAAGAAGGCTCTCAACAAGTTAAACTTCTGGTAGATTTTGGGGTGTGTGCCTTCTTTGTCCAAGTAGGAAAACTGTCAGAGAGGACTTTCAAACATCACCAATAGAAAACAAAGCAGATGGGAATGTTGATGTCGTTGGGAGGAATTTTCCCGAGGTCAGACTTTTTGATGAAGCATCTAGACAAAAAGCAAGCACATTTCACTCAATTGGGTGTCCTCCTTTCCATCTAAAGTTTTTTATTCCATTGTTATATTATGAAGTAAGAAGCTTCACTTCTTGTAAATTAATCTCCAAATGGTCTCTTTCACTACTATCAAAACATGGTGTGCACGTATCATTAAGTTTGACAATCTGTGAGCAAAACATCAGCCTTCAAGGTTATGCATCAGGCTGCTGCCTACTTTTAAAAAAAACACCTATTGAAATGTTTCCCTTACTCTCCTGACAAAGCAGAATTTACTAGCCCTCTTCAAGCATTCCTAATGGGCAAGTGAGATTAAAGGGGCTGTGAAGTCCTGTGTGTCCATTAACCAGACATCATTCCTAGACGCAGAGAGGTGGACACCATCTGGTCTAAAAAGAGTCTCTTTGCTAAATAGGAATCCTGGCCTAAGAATGTGAAACAGTCTTTTCGTCTTAGGGCTTATCCTCACTTCCTCTCGTCCCACTGCTTTCCCTGAGGAAAACTGCTCTTCAGCTCTCAATCGGAGCAAATGGCAATTCGGGTTTTCTCCAGAATGATGTTGGCTCAAAAGAGCTAAAGAGTGGGTTTTCCCTGGGGAAAAGAGCAGGGCAAGGGGGAAGCTGATTGGATCCATGCTTGGAAAATGCAAGTCAAGTAGAAGACTGCTAGAAAAGCATGGGATAATTGGAAGGTTGGACGAGCCCTTAGTCAGACTACAAATATACATGCATTTTAAGGGTTGCAAGTTTTAACCAATTTAATTTGCAGAGCCACGAACCAACTACTGGGATTTTGGTGCCATTAAAAGACACATCGTTTCGCTAAAGTCTTTGGGGGGAACTGAAAATGCCTGTGTGAGACCAGCTGAACATGAAGTTACAGTTTGCTTCAGTAATTTGGTTGGTTTATGGTGTTTTTTACTGCATGTTTTTAATGTGCCAACTGTAAAGCTGTCCTGGGATCCTGAAACAAGAAAGGAAGAATGAAAAAAAAAAATGAAAGAAAGATTTGCAGTGCAATCCTTCCTGAGAAGTAAGTCCTATTGAATTCACTGGGGTTACTCCCAGGTATGTGAGGGTTAGGATTGCAATCTCAGCTGTTGAATTTTAATAAGTGGGGGAGGGATTTAAAAATAGGTATTGGCTATGGTTGAATGTTCAAGTGTGTTGATGCATTGGAAAATGAAAA
This sequence comes from Lacerta agilis, assembly GCF_009819535.1. Taxonomy (NCBI): domain Eukaryota; kingdom Metazoa; phylum Chordata; class Lepidosauria; order Squamata; family Lacertidae; genus Lacerta; species Lacerta agilis. Next base: position 12,508,721 of record NC_046322.1, on the reverse strand, counting down.
GAAGACATCCAAGATGGTGTGAAAATTTCCACCCTCCAGCATCTTAAAAAGGACACTTTTGTTGAATATATAAATTGTATTTGAATTTAATTAAGTCCATCAGCTTTAATACTACCTCATTAATGAATGCTACATAGATCTGAGGTGCAGCGTATGCATGTGGGTGTACTGATGTATGCTGTAGCATAAATTATTAGATCAAGCCATCTTTGCTAACAGATCACAAGGGAAAGTGTTCCCAAGAGCATAATAGCTGCACATTTCACTTAGCAGCATAAGCCCTTCGCATACCACCGATCTCATCTGACCTGGTTACTTGGGAAGATAAACAGCACAGTTTGTTCTGGACCCCCTGATTTCACTCAGGAGCCTGTGCCAACCTGCTTGTTTCTTAATCATATGCGCAGGGAGGAAGGGGCGTAACCGATTATGCACAGTCTTGTGATAGTTTGGCACACAAGACGTTTGTGCCTGTTCCCTGGAGCACCAAGTACTGCTGTCCGCAACAGACACACACTGTTTACTGCTCTCAGAAGTTTGCAGAGGCTTCCTTTACATCCTTGTCACTGAAGCAGAAAATACTATAGAATTCCTATTATCTCTATCCCTCGATATTCAGATTTCACTGTGTTCCCCCAGTGTATTTAACCACTCAGCCATAACGATAATACTGGAGGCCTTATCAGAAACAACCGTGCTTTATTATTCATACAATGCGGCTGATTTTTCTTCTGCTCTTTCTACATTTCTGTCTCCTGTGGGTTATCTCGGTTAGCAGGCCTTCGGGCCACGCAGGGTAGGAACTTTGGATTATGTTCTCAGTTCTGCTGTTGTTATACCCACTGGACATCATAATCTATGTAAATAGCACTCTTATTTATTATCCAAATGGCTAATTCAGCAAATCATTTACACCCTCCCGGCTATTAGGATAAATGGCTGAGTTAAAGAGATACGGTTTCCCTGTAGTTCTTGGTTTCCCTTTATTTTCTCTAAGGCTTCCTTGGAATTTATCAAGCATTTCTCAAGTAGAACCTGATCAAGCTCAGGTAAAATGAATCCCGCACGTTGCAGAGACACGAGCTGAGTTTTGCACTGGTTGGCTGCGGGCTTGTAACATCATAAACCTGCCTCTCTTGGAGCGAGGGGTGCCGACTTGAATAAAATATTCCAGGTAAGGCCCGCCCCTCACAATTGATCACATGATGCAGTGCGCGCACACCATTTGAATGGGAATGCCCATCAACTTTGTGGGTGCCCAGCCCCCTCAAATATTTTATTGTGGGGTTCAAAGCCCCCATGGCCCCTAGGAGTTGGCTCCCATGCTTGGAGCATGTTTTGCAAAATGTAGCAGTTTCTGTTTAATGAATCATAGAATCATAGAGTTGGAAGAGACCACAAGGGCCATCCAGTCCAACCCCCTGCCAAGCAGGAAACACCATCAAAGCATTCCTGACAGATGGCTGTCAAGCCTCTGCTTAAAGACCTCCAAAGAAGGAGACTCCACCACACACCTTGGCTGAACAAAACCCCAAAGCTGCAATCCTAAAGGGGGAGGGGGAGGAAGCTAAGGCAGTTGAAGTGCCTCACCTGGACCCCTGCTGAGCTGTCCAATGTACCTTAGATATCCATCTGTGAATGTGCTGTGATGAATTCTTACAAAAGTGTTGATTTTTAAGTCTGCTTCCTTGTTTCCCGTAAGAGATCATTTGCTTGGGCGGGGAGCACTTAGCAATGTGGGCTGCATATCTGCCGTTTTATGTGAGAACTGTGCATGACCACCCAGACCGAAGAGAATTTAAACGCTGTGGCTTATGATGAATGCTACAAGGCATGTTTGCGCAACTTTTGTTGCTCATGCCTCTGGAATGCAATTGTGGGTGTTGCTCAACACGTGGCTAGGTGTATGAAAAGCACTGTTCTGGACACTTTAAAAGAGATGAAAGCAATTGAGAAACTGTAGGAAACATGTGGTCTTGTTCATAATATGGGCAAAGATGGCTCGGTTGTATCAAAAATTGTAGAAGACTTGATTCGCATCGTTTCCCTTTAATGAGTTAACACAGTGTGCCCTAAGCACAGTACATGAGCTCCATCATGCTGCCTGCTCTTGCAGCAGATGGGGTTGGGTGGCTTTGCACCAAGAAACTGCTGCCGGTCAGAGCAAAGAACAGTAGGCTAAACTTATCAATGGTCTGAATCAGAATAAGGCAGCTTCATTTGGGCACTTCAGATCCTGCTTCCTGGAGGAAGCAAAGTCTTAAGAGAGGTCTTTCCCACTGTTATAGCAATGTACAAGGATCCCTTTCTCCGATTCCAAATAGCAATAACAAAGGCAAGAGATTGCTTTAGAAATCTGAACTTTACTCAGCGTACTGAATAGTGCCTTCATCTGACAGAACACCTGCAAAATAAATATTGTAGTATACTTTCATACGAGCCAATATTTACATGCCAGCTACGAGCCACTCCAGCTGTAATGCAAGTAGGGTAGGAGGAAGAAGGCATGTTTGCTTAGTATCAAAATGCTTGCTACTCTGGTGTAAAACCATGGCAGTAAAGTTATTTCCAACCTTACCAAAGAGAAGAAAGGCCTCTGTTTTTGCATATGACCAATGATACCAAAGTCACACCAGTACGAAAGGTCATTCTACGCAGGAGATGGATGGTGCAAAACCCTGTAAGGTCACATCAGACCTGCCCCAAAGTGGAAGCAGAAACTTCAGCTGCCACACTGCCAGGGCTGACCTGAAGTCTCCAGGTTTGCCTGCCTACAGGGCAAACGGTTGAATCTCCAGGTGGGTGAGAGTTCTTTGAGAGAGAGAAAGACAGAATATGAGAGACTGTGTGTGCAGCTTGCAAACCCCCCTGCTAATCGCACAAGGAAAAACTGTTGCTCCTAAGGGTGGAGGAGTATGAAATACAGTAAGCCCGCAACTGATGTGAGGGTTATGTTTAGGCACTGGTTGTGCCTAAAGTCAAAACTGCACATAGTCAATAGAAGTGATGGAGTGCTGGGCTTGGACTAAGGCAAATTGAATGCAGATTCTGCTCAGCCATTAAATTCTCTGGGCAACCTTAGATCAATTGCTATTTCTCACCCTGGCTTACATGTCAGAAGTATTGTGACAAGAACTCCTGAGCTTCATGCAATGCAATGCAATGCAATGCAATGCAATGCAATGCAATGCAATGCAATGCAATGCAATGCAATGCAATGCAATGCAATGCAATGCAATGCAATATACAATGGTACCTCTTGTTACAAACTTAATTCATTCCGGAGGTCTGTTCTTAACCTGAGGTACCACTTTAGCTAATGGGGCCTCCCCCTGCCGCCACGCTGTGATTTCTGTTCTCATCCTGGGGCAAAGTTCTTAACCCGAGGTACTACTTCTGGGTTAGCGGAGTCTGTAACCCGAAATGTTTGTAACCCGAGGTACCACTGTATCTGGAAAGGCTCTTTCTCACAAAAGACTGGGGATGTGTTTTGATACTATTTGACCATTTTGTTTTAACACTGCAGGTCTTTCAGATAGCAAGAATTAAAGGTTTGTTGGTGGGGAGGAGAATAGGCTCAAGGAGAGGGACCTGGATGCGGTACATCCACTGAACCCTCCTAGAAGTTTGGTTCTGTTCTCACGCTATGCAATCCCACATCCGCAAGAGGCTTAGTCATTGCTGGGTCATTGCTTCAGTCTAGTCTCCAGCCCATGTTAGCCACTGAAGCCATGCCAGAAAGCAGAATTCATCCCCGACCAGCATCATGATGGCTTATTTGAAATAACTTCATTGCCTGCAACATGCATTGCAACCACACACTTCCTCTCTATTTCTGCTGAGTAAATACTGTGGGTGATACCTGCAAGGGGGGGGGGGAAGCTCCTGTAAATGAAGTGTCATCCTTGAAAAACAGGTTTTGTAGTTTCAACACTGGTATTTCCCCCCACCACCACCTATAAAGTCAGCTGAGCAAAGGAACTTGCCTTTCCCCGTTTGACTGGGAGACATGTCAGCAGGCAGAAAAAAGCATTCATTAGTTTAAGGCATCTCCCTTGATTCTCCAAAGTCAGGCTAACTGGTTCAGATCAAGCTGTACCTGTTGCAAATGCGAAAGCAAACTGTGAAAAAGAAATATGAGGAAACCTGTCCCTTAAAAACAACTGGCCATGAAACATTAATGTTCTCAGAAATCGACTGCCAGGCATTATATGGCATCAGGAGTGTGGCTGGTAAAGACACAGGTGGCCTGAAAGAGCCTTTTGCACAGCCCATTCATTCCACAGTGCTTTGCAACTTTCATGCAGGACTATGCAACTCCTGACAATCAATCTATAGGTTAGAGAGTCCCTTATTCTAATGGTTACTTTGAAGTCCCGCCTACCAAGGTTTTCTCTCAGGGGTTTCTCTGGTGGCACCTCTGGTGGGAATGTCCCCAAAAGTTGCTTTATTCTGGAATGAAAATTATCAGGAGATGTCAAAGATTATTAAAACACACATCCAGTTGTCCCTACTAAATAGGTGGACAGATACTATGGAGACATTTCGCCAAAGGGAACTTGGCATGGGTGCTGGCAGCTGCCAGGATCTCTCTAGCACAACAGTGGGAATCTTTTTACAAGATCTGATTATATCCTTGTGGTATGAAGATCTTAGAATTTAGGTATTGGGGGGGGGGAATAGCACATGAGCTATGGGTGTCTAAGGGACAGCAGGAGCCCAGGTCTCTCCTATTCGGTATGGTGGAATTTTATTTCATCTAGTTTCAGATTTTCAGGTATCTCTCCCCGTGCCACATAGAGAAAAATGGTTGTCATGGTTTTAGATTGGGTGTTATATTTTGACATGTTTAAGTTTTGCATGACCAGCCTAAGTTTTGCATGCACACAAAAGCTCATACCAAGAACAAACTTAGTTGGTCTCTAAGGTGCTACTGGAAGGAATTTTTTTATTTTTTATTTTGTTTTGACTATGGCACACCAACACGGCTACCTACCTGTAACTAATATATAGATATATATAGGAACTAGATTGTGGCTCCCCTTCATGGATCACTGCCTTGTCGTGGCGAAGGGGCTTGAATTACTCAGGGAAGCTATGGACAGGTCAAGATGGACAGGTCATAGTGGAGAGTTTGGACCAAACGTGATCCACCTGGAGGAGGAACTGGCAACCCACTCCAGTATCCCTGCCAAGAAAACTCCATGGACAAAGACAACAGGCATATAAAAGTTATGACGCTGGAAGATGAGCCCCTCAGGTCGGAAGGTGTACGGAAGTGAGAGCTGGACCATCAAGAAGGCTGATCGCCAAAGAATTGATGCTTTTGAATTATGGTGCTGGAGGAGACTCTTGAGAGTCCCATGGACTGCAAGAAGATCAAACCTATCCATTCTCAAGCAAATCGACATATCCTGAAGTTGAGGCTCCAGTACTTTGGCCACCTCATGAGAAGAGAAGACTCCCTGGAAAAGACCCTGATGTTGGGAAAGATGAAGGGCACAAGGAGAAGGGGACGACAGAGGATGAGATGGTGGGGCAGTGTTCTCGAAGCTACTAACATGAGTTTGGCCAAACTGTGAGAGGCAGTGAAGGATAGGGGTGCCTGGCGTGCTCTGGTCCATGGGGTCACGAAGAGTCGGACACGACTGAACGACTGAACAACAACAAGATTGTGGCTTGCTCTCTCCCAAATAAAGTGGCACCTTTTCAGACTACAGTTCCTCCATTTTGGAAGCTTCCAGATCTTCTTCAGCCATACATGTTCATTCAACCAGAACTTCCCTTACAGGGTAACTTTTAGCCTCTGGTGAACTATGTCAACAGATCTTTCTTCCCTATTTGCAGTGTGAAGTGTCATTCTAAAGCCTGAACAAAGTCTGTGCAACTCAAGTAGATTCCAAAATCAGGCTCTTAATGCACATGATTCTGGAAAGGTCACTTTTAAAATAATGATTGAGGAGAGATCCGATTCTAATTGTTTTGCAAAATACTTCATGCAACTGAATCTCAAACCGGTAATACGCCAGCACAGAAGAATACAATGTACTCAGTAACAGGCTTCAGCACATAACAGAAACACCGGTCGCCTTTGTGGCCAGCTGCATTCAGTCTAGGTTTCTGATAGCAAGCAGCAATGAAGCTTGGGAAGAAGCAGTAAAACATCTGGAAACTCTCCCAATTACTTCTGCAGCAAAAAGGATATTTGGACATGAGGAAACCTGTGGCAGTTCACAGCAAGTTCTGGCTCCCTAAGGAAATAATAGCAGTAAACGGATGGATAAAAAGGCGGTAACAAGTTTTCACAACTCAGTAGTTTAGGAAATGCTACTACTTTGCACCCAAAAGTACTCATTTGAACAAAACAAAACAAAAAAGTAAAATGGGAAAACATTGGACAAAGCCCTAAAATGCTTTCAGAAAGGTGTTTATTGTGGTTTTGATGCTCCTCACATATACAAGGTTTTTGAAGTGTCAACACAAAGGGCTAGTCTACATTTCCCTCCATTTAACATATAATGCCGAAAAGGAGCTAATTTTTTTTTAAAACAAACAAACCTGTTGCCAATGACCTACTTGCAAGAGATAAACAACTCATTTGCAGTATTAAACCCCCATTTTGCAGCACCTCTGTACAGAGTCCCAGTCTTGGGGTGCCTCTGCCAGAGCCGGCATGATGCAACTTGCTTCAGATGACACCAAGAGGAGGAGGAAAATAAGCATGGAAAGTGGTTTCTGAACTAGGCAGCAAGATACATTTAATTTTTTAAGTGTAGGCCACAGTAGGGTGGAGGGCACCGCATGGGCTCTGCCTCAGGTAGCAAAATGACTTATGTTTTAAGCAGGGATGAGGAACCTCAAACCCAGTGCCAGATTAAACCCTGTGGTGTCCCAAAGGCAGTCGAAATCTCGGGGCGGGGGACCTCGTGCGCACACTCTAGTGGAATAACATTGAACTAAGAAAGCTTGATTGTCATTTTCATTCAAGATCAAATCAATACTAATTTGATCCATTGTTGTGGGGCTCCTCAAAGGCACGGGGCCCATAGGCTGGTGCCTACTCTGCCTATTGGGTGCTCCGTCATCAACCTTTTTCAGCCGTGGGCCTGTCCACCGTCCCTCAGACCATGTGGGGAGCTGGACTATATTTGGGGGGGATGGGATGGACGAATTCCTATGCCCCACAAATAACCCAGAGATGCATTTTAAATAAAAGCACACAGTCTACTCATGTAAAAACCAAATATCCCAGAGATGCATTTTAAATAAAAGGACACATTCTACTCATGTAAAAACATGCTGATTTCCGGTCCTTCCGCGGGCCGGATTGAGACCTTAGGTTGCCTAGCCCCGGCTCAGACCCAGGGGCTGAATTCGCCCTTCCTTCCAGTTCTATCTCGTCTTGGGAGCTCTCCTCAAGCCACAACCCCCCTCAGGCCTTATCTGCTCCACACCCTGCACAGGTAATTGTCCCTGCCTAGACTAAGTCCTTCAGGAAGTGATGGTGCCTCTTGGCTACAAGGGTGAAGGCTGCAGAGATGTGGGACTGACTTTTGCATGGCTGGAATGTAGGGTACCGTTCAAAGGTTAAGAGTTTGCTTTCGCCCCTCGGAAGATTGCCCATGGTGGAATGTGGCCCTCAGGCCGAAATCCATTCCCCACCCCTGAAAAAGAGAGCACTACATTTGACGCCGCAACTCTGGTCCATTTCACACATTTTAGAAGGTTTTTTGGTGCTCATGGAACTCACAGCGAATGAGCTTTATAACAGTAGAAGGAGGAGGAAGAGGAAGAGCTGCTGGTGTCAACACGTGAAGCACTTTGTGGTCAGTCTCTCCCTTTCTGAGGCTAGAAAGAGACAACAGTTCTTCCAGATTAGAAAGGACCACTTCACCCAGTGTGTACAAAAAGAAAGAAAGAAAGAAAGAAAGAAAGAAAGAAAGAAAGAAAGAAAGAAAGAAAGAAATAGAACGGTGTACTCATCCTACTGCTGCCTCTAGTAAACACAAGGGTAACCCAGCTGTTTGCTACTCAATTCAAATTAACTTTTGCCACCGTCGTCTTTGTGTCTTATCATAAGCTGAGCTGCAGAACAGCACATTAAGTAACTGAGAACAGACTGAGATACTATTTTCATGTTTAATTTCTGCAACTGATTATCACATGCTTGTGGCCCATGTTAGCTAATCTGGAGAATGTACCATCAGCTGGTTTCTAGGCACTGCTGCTAAAATAGATTATCAGTCTGATTAAAATCAGTGGGTGTGGGCAGGCCTAACTCTGCATGGAGTGTGCTGCAGAAATACTTAACCAGTCACTTAGAGATGTCTGTTCCCTAAAGTAGAAGTTCAGGCAACAGTCCCTTTCCAAGACATTTAGGCAATGCATAATTTTCCCACATCTGTCTGGGGTTGTGTGTACTCTGCTAAAGCAGAAACTCACAAAATCCAAATTCAGCCAAAAAGAAAAGTCTGATCCTGCAACCCGCATAAATTATGCAAATTAAGCACAGCGGTGCATACGGTCACTTATTTTGCAAAGTTTATTTTGATTTCCTAATTTTATTGAGGAATAGAGGAAAACGCTGGACTCTGAAGCTATGCTACTGAGAATGTTATTGTCCCATCTGGGATTTCATCAGGCATTGTCCACATACAATGAAGCCCAACTTATTTAATATTTATTAAACCACAGCGCAAATCCTCACAGCTTCTACTCTCAAAGTAAGTCCTACTGAATTCAATTAGTCTTACTCCCAGGTAAATAGGGTTAGGATTGCAACCCTAAATTTCTTTCTTTTAAAAAAAAATATATTCTGCATACCTGTTGTGCAGGTGCTCAAGGTAACTAACGTTAGACACTCCAACAATTGGAGATGAATATAAAATCCTCATTATCTATGAGAATACAGAACTTGCCTGGCTTAACACCCTTCCCCCACGCCATGTTATTGCTGGGATATAAACGCAGATGTAAGAGAGATCTTGTATATGAAGAGCCTCTTAGTAGTTTTGGCACTTCCCTCTCCGTTCTTCTCAGATATGGATCCTGGCGTTAATCAAAATTGTGAGCCTTAATCGGGTTCCTGCAAAGCATCCTGTTTCTGAAAATGTCTGACCTACGCTTTCCTCCTCCAACTTTCCAACTTCTAAGCAATAATTCATCATTTCTGTATGAAATATTAAAGGCAGCACATTTTGCAGTGCCCTATTTATCTGCAGATTCTTTTTCTGCTCTTTCCACGGCGCTGTTAAGCTTGCTCCCAGCCAGCAACAGCTTCTGCAGACACATTTCCATCAGGGTGTATAATTAAGCAAGTCATCTTCCGTTCTGCTGTGCTTTGCTGTGCTGTGATGACAGCATATGAGCAAAGCTGGTTCCCAGTTATCCTGAGAAAGCATGACACAGAGCTATCAAATCCTATTCTCAAATGCTGTGGTATGCTGGAATAAATTTGTGCCAAACTTTTTTTTTTAAAAGATGAACACTTTAAGGCCTGTTCCACCATCACCACCACCCCACCCCACCCCACAAAAAGTGGAACAATTTGCTCAGTCCTGCAGTGCACTTCTAAACATATGCAGAGTGCATTTTCCCAGAGACCAAATCACAGTGAAGACAGAATGCACAACTTTCCAGACTTAGCTACTGTTTTTCAAAGGCTATAGGGGACATGATTTGATTCAAACTGCAGAGATCAGGGGTGTGGATTTCATTAAGTGACTCTGTAGCCTTTGCCCTATAATTTGAGCACTGTGCTTTTTCTTACATGCTGTACAAACCCAACCTGTTCCTACACCTTTGGGATTACAAATATACCTACCAAGTCACAGGGGTTCCCATGCAATTTGAAGAACAGCGTGCATAAAACCAGCTCACTTTCAAGGGACTGTCAGCCCAACCATTATGAGTTAACTTTAACCTGAACCCATGATCCTTTCCACCCAATCCTCTGACAGTTAAGAATCTCTGCATTAACATAACATACCATGAAAAGGGAATAGCTGCACAGACTTTATATCAGCATGAAGCTGATTACACACAAGATTGAGTATAAATTTTTGCCCCTTACTCTCTCTGATTACTGCCTACCTCTTGTGTTGCAGCCAGGGATGTCTTCATCAACAAGAGAAAACCTGCCATTGCAGAGGATTCGCCAACATGGGCATACATCCCTGTTTTAGTCTTAGCTAAGTTTGTTCTTGGTATGAGCTTTTGGTTGGCAGGAGCTGGGACAGAGCAACGGGAGCTGACTCCGTCACGGGGATTTGAACCGCCGACCTTCCAATCAGCAAGCCCAAGAGGCTCAGTGGTTTAGACCACAGCACCACTTGTGTCCCTGGTTGGGGAGAGGGGCCAGCTCCTCAAGAGGCAGAGACCCCTCTGCCTTTCCTTCCCTGCCACACATCCGCCACTTCTAACGTGGGAGGTGTCAGGGTCCTGGAAGTGTACAGTTTCTGGTCTGTTGTTGAGCTCTTATATGGTGGCTGGCCAGGTTAGCCTCGAAAAAGCACTTTTGTTTCCCTGCAGTGCCTATCTCTTTTCTATGCATTATTTATCTGGTGGATTTGGGAGGGATGGTATTACTTGAGGTTGTTTTTACTCTGAAAGAGCACATTTTTATTGCTGCTCTGTGCGATTTTATTTGACTACAGCACCCTAAGGCACCCGATGACAGCACTTGCGAGTAGAAGGATGATTTAGTTTTAAGGTTTAATTGTGTTTGTTGTGGTTCAGTTTAATTCATGTTTTAGTAGGATCTCGATGTGCTCTATGGTTTGTTTTGAGCTATACAGTAAAAGCCCGCGAGCACTTGCTAAGAATGGGGAAGGGTCGTGACCTGGAGATGGAGCACATGCTTAGCGTGAAAGAGGTCCCAGGTTCAAACCCTGGTGACTCTGGGTGGGGTTGGGAAGGATCCTGGCCTGAAACCCCAGAGAGTTGCCACCAGCCAGTGCAGATAGTAGTCAGGTGGTTGGGCCAATGGTCTGGCTTGCTATAAGGCAACTTGCCAAGTCCCTATTGGAAATGCAAAACAAAAATCCAGGGACTAGACAAGTATTGTCATTTGTCACCCAGTCCTGGGATAGCCAGCATCTTCAGCCCTGAGGTCCTTCAAAGCTGGACACCTTTGCCCAGACATCACCTCCTCCCCTAACCCATGTCTGCAACTTGCTTAGGAAGAGACTGTTCCTTCACAGTTAATGAGGGGATCCCTGTTATGTATTGAAGTTCCCACCCTAGGCCACTAGGGGTATGTGTATATAGTTCATCCTGCTGCAGTTTTCACTCAGGTCAGCATATGCAAATGAGGGATTGAAAACTGACGTTCAGGGATTGGGTAACTACAGAAAGTTGTTACTGTTGCTTTGTAGCTGAGTTCTATATAAGCAGGCTGCTGAGGCCTTCAGCTCACTTCTGTTCCAGCCTGAGAATAAACAAGAGCTGCTTGGAAATCACTGTGTCGTCTGCTGTGTCCACCCACAACTTAACAATCCCCAACCTTTTTGGACCCAGGGAAACATTTGGAAATCTGCTGTGGGCACCACAAAATTCACATTTCGCAGATGAAAAACTGGTGATATTCAGAATCCTGCTGCCAAGCAAAACACACACATCGAAACAAAGCAAATTCGAAACAAAACAAATCTGCTGAGTAGCCAACGCTCCCCGATCATCCCCCAAGGACTTTTGCTACAAACAAACATAGACATTTACATTAAAAAAATGATCCCTTCAATTAATAGGCCATGGAGAAGAACACATCATGTGATCTTGCTGGGGCATCTCCTGGCATTTCTGGATGATTAGCATGCTTTAATTATTCAAAGACTGCTGTTCCATTTGTGTCCTACCATCTTTTGAGTCAATTAAAAAAATGCAGGAATGCTGAACAGAATATATAAAGTCATTGTTGCTGGCTAAACCATTGAATCAGAGAAAAATCCTTCTAATCCTTATTTAACCCACCTCCCCTTATAATGGATAAAAATCTGCATTGAATAAAATATGCCTTAGCTATATAACAAAGTGCATCCAATTCAACTAGTACTACTTTGGGTGGCCTCAAAAGCTATTTGTTTATAATCCCCAAAGATCAAGATAGCATTATATGGTTTTGCACATCGTGTGCACACACACAAGCATAAAATTATTGAACTGGTAGGGACATTATGAATCATCCAGTCAGGAGGTGCTGGATTTATATCTGGAAGCTCCTCAGTTATTCACTAAAGCAAATTCTACAAACACCTGCCCTTAAAGATTCTGGTGACTGTAACACCAAATGCTTAGCCAACCTGTTCTGATAGACCACCTCCTTTAAAGAAAGTTCTTCCTAGTTGCCACTGGTTACAGTTTCAGCTCATTGTATCATGGCATCCTTGGCAGAAAAGAGCAGTGGACCCCTGCCCTCTTTAAAGCACCCGGCCACATATCTGAAGGCTGTTTCCAAGTCTCCTCTAGTCTCCCAGCCAAACAAAAGTGACTACTTCAGCCTTTCTTCCTATGCCATGTTCTCTACACACCTTGCATCATTTGTTTCTCTCCTCTAGATTCTTCCCAGGTTGTCTATCCTGTGCTTGCTGTGGGGCAACCAGAACCTTTATGTTATGTACTGAAGTTCTCACCCTAGGCCACTAGGGGTGTGTGTATATAGTTCATTCTGCTGCAGTTTTCACTCAGGTCCGCACATGCAAATGAAGGATTGAAAAGTGACGTTCAGGGATTGGGTAACTACAGAAAGTTGTTACCGTTGCATTGTAGCTGAGTTCTATATAAGCAGGCTGCTGAGCCGTTCAGCTCACTTCTATTCCAGCCTGAGAATAAACAAGAGCTGCCTGAAAATCACTGTGTCGTCTGCTGTGTCCACCCACAACTTAACACGGGCGATGAGGATGGGATCTATGTACTTTACACCGTATTTCTACCAAAAGGTCTCACCAAAGTAGATCAAGTACCTCCTGTGTCTTACTTTATGTCCCTGTTTCCCGGGGACAGTCCCCGGATTTACAAATCTGACCCCAGACAAAATGCGTCCCTGGAATGTCCCCGGATTTCATTTAATGTCCCCAGATTTATATTTTTAAAGTGTTGTACATTTATTAGCAGGGAATGAATGTTGCGTGATTGGTTCAACGGCACAAGACACATCATATGGGGACTTCCAGCAAGGCAAAATGGCGGGCGCCACAACAGCGGGCAGCTCCTGAAGCCAGCCAGAGCCAACTGTGCTACCAGGCTGGCTCTGGGCTGCTGAGACTGCCGCTGTCGCCGCCACTGCCAAAGGGAACCGGGGATGCCCGGCACGTCAGCTGGGGGAACTGCGACCCAAATCAAGCTGGGAGCGAGAGCGCCCGGCCACCCAGCCGACTACCCAGCGGCACTCCGGGGCCAGGAAACTCCCAGAGCCGATGCAGGGAGAAGGAGGAAAGGAGAAGCAGAAGGAAGAGAGAGAAAGAGGAACGGGAAAAAAAGAGGTGAGCCCCAACCTTGCGGCGCCGCTGCTGCTGAGGAGGAAAGGTAGGAGAGCACCGGGAGGGCAAGGACACGTGGCCGAGCCCAGGCCTGACCCAAGCCTACTCCACTTGTGGTCACTAGCCCTGTCCATACCTTCCATTCACAGTCCAGATGCTGAAGGAAAAGTGGGGAAAACAAGAAAGCTTGAGGAACAATGTCGCATTCCCCCATCCTCATATGAAGAGGTGTAGTGCAAGAAAAGGCACAAACAGATACTTGCAGTATAGGTATTTGCAGTATATGAGCAACCTCAGGAAGTTGTGGACTCTCCTTCCTTGGAGGTTTTTTTAAGCAGAGGTTGGGTGGCCACCTGTCGTGGATGCTTTCGTTGTGATTTCTGTATTGATGGGAGCAGGACTAGAGGACCCTTGGCACAGCCATATCAACATTTAGATCAATGGATTTGATATTCAGTACAGGCTACTGCGGGAGGCAGTGAAAGATAGGCGTGCCTGGAGTGCTCTGGTCCATGGGGTCACGAAGAGTCGGACACGACTGAACGACTGAACAACAACAACAACAGGCTACTGCAAGGAGGAGCAGAGGCCGGCTAGGACACCTATTGCTTTGCATGTGGAAAGTCCTAAACGTTTTCATCTGAAAAGGTTACCTGGGAGTTGGTCTGGGAACAATACCTGCTGTAGACCTTGAAGAGTTGCTACCTGCTAAAATAGAAAATGGGTCAGTGGACTGACTCAGTATAAGCCCCCTGGTATAAGGCAAGTCCATGTGTTCGATAGCTTGGAATGGGCTCCACAGTTCTTGCAACAAGTCCCTATTTGGAATCCTGCAAGCTCAAACCCGAATGTGTGGGCTATGGCTTGCTTCTGCCGCATTTCATCTATAGTGAGCAACAGATATAATCTCAAGAAGGCTGTGATGAGGACGAGACAGCTGGATCAGAGACTGAAAAATTAATTCCGGGATTTCAATTAATTCTTCTTTTTATGAACTAGCAACTCCACATTCTAAATCTGAAAAAATGCAAACATTGCACGACAAGATTGTGGAGATGAGTAAAAGTTTCCGATGGTCTTATTAATCTATTGCAGCGATCACCCTGTGACAGCAGTTTGAGAAGAGCAAACAGAGCATTTTGGAGACTTCCGCAAGGGCGGGAGTGGGAGAAGAAGATGGCTGATGGCATGGGAGGCAATATTATTACTTTACGGCTCCACAAACTGAAAATGACAACGAAGTCTGCTCCTGCAGAGTTTTGAACATTGTACATGGTATCGCTGTCTGGGAACAGGGATAATGAGAAAATTTACTTAGAAAGCAGCATAAAAACCATATAAAACAAGATTAGGCAGAGCACTGTGGGAAAAATACATCAAAGAACGGGGGGTGGGGTGTCTCTTATTGGAAGTACTGCACAACTTTTTTTTAGACATCATCATCGCCTGATTTGAAGACACAGGACAGCCAAACTGGAGAACGGATTACAAAAAGGTTTGAAGGCTTCATGCTTTGAAACTTTTACGCATCACTGAGGAAGAGAATGGAGGGATTTAGAGGCAACTATGAAGGACAACCACCCTTTCTCCTAAAGCAGAGCTGTGGGGTAAATAAATGTGATAAGTTAGTACCAGGAATCCTAAAGAAGATTCCACCTAAACATTAGGAAGAAATTCCTGACAGTAAGAGCTGTTTGACAGTGGAATTTGCTACCAAGGAGTGTGGTGGAGTCTCCTTCTTTGGAGGTCTTTAAGCGGAGGCTTGACAGC
Source organism: Lacerta agilis (assembly GCF_009819535.1). Classification (NCBI taxonomy): domain Eukaryota; kingdom Metazoa; phylum Chordata; class Lepidosauria; order Squamata; family Lacertidae; genus Lacerta; species Lacerta agilis. Next base: position 12,493,476 of record NC_046322.1, on the reverse strand, counting down.
CATCTGTCAGGAATGCTTTGATGGTGTTTCCTGCTTGGCAGGGAGTTGGACTGGATGGCCCTTGTGGTCTCTTCCAACTCTATGATTCTATGATTCTATGAGCTGCTCAGGTCTCAGAAGTCCTTCCATACCATGCTCAGTATATTAGGGGAAATTGCTTTGCAAAAATAATAATAATGTGCACCTCTGATAAAATTGCAAACAATAATATGTTTGTTAAGAGAAGGTTGCACTGTCTAAATAAAGGATGAACACATGACGTAGCCTTACAGTGGGTCAGCTTTTTGTCCATCCAGACCCATGTGGTCTACTCTGAATGACTGTGGCTTCTCCAGTCTCGGGCAAACTGAATTCTTTCCAATTCTACTTCCTGAAACCCTGTTTAGATGGCAATCGATGGAGATGACCAGGACTTTCTAAAAGCGAAACAAATGTTCTACTTGTGAGTCATAGACCCACCCCACTCTGAACCTCTGTATGAATTTCTGTTGCAGGGGAAGCAGTGCTTCCTCCCTGCCCACCTCCCAGTTCACTGTCCCCCACACACACTATTATTATTATTTTTATTATTATTTTATTATTTATACCCCGCCCATCTGGCTGGGTTTCCCCAGCCACTCTGGGCGGCTCCCAACAGAACACTAAAAACAGAATAAAAACATCAAACATTAAAAACTTCGCTAAACAGGGCTGCCTTCAGACGTCTTCTAAAAGTCAGATACGATTTGGTCTGTGACCGTTTAATAAAATTTCATTTGATTTGATTTGATTTGAAAAGTCAGATAGTTGTTTATTTCCTTGACATCTGATGGGAGGGCATTCCACAGGGCAGGCACCACCACCAATAAGGCCCTTTGCCTGGTTCCCTGTAACCTCACTTCTCGCAGGGAGGGAACCGCCAGAAGGCCCTCGGCGCTGGACCTCAGTGTCCTGGTGAACGGATGGGGATGGAGACGTTCCTTCAGGTATACTTTAACTTTAGCATACAGTGGTACCTCTAGTTACGAACTTAATTTGTTCTGGAGGTCCGTTCTTAACCTGAAACTGTTCTTAACTAGAGGCGTGCTTTAGCTAATGGGGCCTCTTGCTGCCATTGTGCCGCCGGCACAAGATTTCTGTTCTCATCCTGGGGCAAAGTTCTCAACTCGAGGTAACCCTTCCAGGTTAGCAGAGTTTGTAACCTGAAGTGTTTGTAACTCGAGATACCACTGTATTTAACAGTGCTGCTTAGGTTTTTTTTAACTCTTGAAAACAGCGCGAGGGCCAGCCAATCAGCCCTGTGCAAATCCAGCACCTGCAGCAAACTGGGAGAACAGGTTTCTCCTGAACTTGATCCGGGGCCGGGGAGGAGATTGCACAAATGCATAAAATAAGTGTGCTTTCACAGTGGGTCCACCAGTAAAAAAGATCTCTCCCTATATGCATGCTACAGTGTGTATTTCTGAGATTTCACTTAGTAAAACAAACCCTTGTGACACGAGGCAGTTTAGCAGATGTAATGAGATTATTACAATGGAGAATGTAAATGTAATAACCAGCATTTGAAAGTGCCAGGAAAATGTGATGCAGTATTTGTGCACTAACCCAAGCTGATTAAATTCTGCTTCCAATGTTGAGAAACTTTAAAAAAAAAATGCTATAGAAAAAATAAAATTAATTTAAAAAGAATGCCCTCTGATAAACAGATGACCAAAGTATGGAGGAAAAGTTACACACACACACACACACACACACACACACCTACCTCTCTACTTCCAGGAACAGCCCCAAGGAGAGAAGAAGACCAAGCTGGTCCCAGCCATCATAAAGGAAATGAGCAATTGCGTGTTCAGTCCTTTTAACCTCACCCCAAATAAATTCAGACATGACTCAAATTTTGGTTTGGTTTTTGGCAGAATTTAGGCCACAACTTTATTGATTACAGCAAGTGATTGGTTGCATAGGCTCTGGTTCAACTAGCTCCCTGCACCATGGCAGGTAGCGCTGACCCAGGGTTCCAGCATAGGTCAGCCAAGGGTGAACACCTGGATAGCGGAAAGCCGAGTACCTGCTCTATCTGCTGTCCAAATGTCCCCCTGGACTCAGGCATGGGCACAACCCCCTCTCAGGGGTTGACCAAACCACCGAGTCCCTGGATTCCTTTAAAAGAATACCCTTCACATAGGGATGGCGAGAGCGTTTCCCCATCCCTATCACCTGAACCAGAGCCTATCTGCAACCTTACAAGTTGTGCCAATTTGCTACACAGCAGGCAAAACCCAAATGGCAACAGCCAATCAGCCAAGTGGGGGAAATTCCTGCCATGCCCCTGTCCCAATGACAGACAACGGCATAGCAAGGTCAAGTGCACAAGCCCTAAAAGTAGAGAGAGGTGGGCGGGTGTTCCAATGCACGCACCGAAAAGAGGAAGCTCAGGGTCACGTGCATGGGTATTTGTAGGTCCCTCGATCCGTTTTAGCTTGCATCCCATTGGCCAGATTGAACTCAGCATTGAGGGACCTACCAATTGGGTGTTGTGGCTGTCAATCAAACCCACCCAAAACACAGGGATTTGGTTGCCAGGTCTCACCGCAATAGTGCCCTCTTTAAGGGAGGACCCGATTTGCAGGAAATTTGCCCCCCTCCCCCCTGCATTCCCAAATGCTAGGAAGGACATTTGACTCTAACTACCAGCTGCAGGGAAGCTTGCTCTGGCCTAATTTATCAGTCACAGGACAAAAGGTTTTGCAGTAAACACTCTCACAAAGCATCTTCCATAAGCGGTACAATACAATACACAAAATCGGAGTTGCAAATGCCACAAAAGCACAACCAGATCTTTGGCGAGCGTTCGGGTGAATGCATTCGTTGCGCTTTTGAAAAACATCTGTTACTACATGCTGATATGAAGAATGTCCACATAAATGCATGCAAGGACTGGATCCAAATATGAACAATTCACCTGACCTTTGTCAGTAAGCAAGGTGAGATCAAATAAAGAGCAGAGAGTGCCCAGTTCCCAGCTGACCAACAAGCAATCAAGGCAACGCCTCTGTTTCTCAAAAGCTGCTTTTCTTTATGTGTGGCAAACACGTCAGCAGAGAGTTTATTATATTACAGATCTACATGCAGCCCCAGCGGAAAAACCCAGATCCAATCCAAAGTAGGAGCTTGGACTCTTTGCTATGCCAATGGCTATTCTCTACACTACAAACTTGCCTTTATTTATTTATTTATTTATGTTCAGTTAAGCTTTTTTTTGCTAAAAAAAAGCAAAAGAAAAAAGAAAAAAAGGCAGACATCACCTTGCCGACAAAGGTCCGTATAGTTAAAGCTATGGTTTTCCCAGTAGTAATGTACGGAAGTGAGAGCTGGACCATAAAGAAGGCTGAAGAATTGATGCTTTTGAATTATGGTGCTGGAGGAGACTCTTGAGAGTCTCATGGACTGCAAGAAGATCAAACCTATCCATTCTCAAGGAAATCAGCCCTGAGTGCTCACTAGAAGGACAGATCCTGAAGTTGAGGCTCCAGTACTTTGTTTTTTTTTTTTTTTTGAAGAATTTATTAGCATTTTCATAATACAACACAAACCCAGACCCACACCTACAAATACAAAACAATTACAAATACACATAATGCCAGGATTCTTCTTCTTGTTTATATACCTAGCAAAAAAAAAAAAAATTCTATTTCCGAATCTTGACGTTTGACTTCCCCTGCCTTTTCACCTTCGGTTTTAAATCCATATTTTACTTTCTTAACACCTTTTCTCTATAAAAAAGAATTTAACTTAAATTAAAGATAACACAATTATCTTCATCATCCTATTATATCGTAAATCTTAACAAAATATTCTTATAAAAACTAAACTTATTTCTTCTGTCCATTATCATGCTGCTTTAACTTAAAATCCAATATCCCCTTACTTATTCAAAATAAACTTATAATTAACAAACTTCACTCTCCGATTTCAGATACCATAGCAGACCATTTGAATTTTACATTTAGTACTTCATCCCACCCCCCCCCCTCTGTCCATTGTCTTTCTCTGTCTTTCGCCGGAACCAATCCTCGAGATGTCTTCTTTTACCAAATGTCCACAGATCCAGGCAGTATTCACAACAGACCTTGCATCAAGTTTCAGGGTACACATCACATCATTTCTAGGCTCCTCCGTTTCTTTGCACCATACTTCTTCTTCTTGTAGATATCTTAATTCCATGTCCCTTGCCCCCGAGCTCCCACCTCGGGGTCTGGATATTGTAAATTTTCCCGTTCCGGGGCTGCCACCCCCAGAAAACGGTTCCTTTTCCCGGAGTCGCCCAGCCATTTCAGACCATCCTTCAAGTACCCCTTCTAACTCTTTGCCAAGGTTTGCTTCCATTGTGTAAAACTTTTGAAAAGCCTCCTCTGTGGGAAGTAAGTTCTTTTTATTTATAATCCCACTCAAGACTTGCAATTTCCGATTAAGCAGTTCCAGCCTCAAGACAGCAAACATTTCATCCTCCTTTAAACCAGAGTTCAAAACAAGTTCAAACACGAAGTCCAGCATTTTGGAGGAGAGGGTGAGTGTCAAATTTCAGTTCCTGTCTCTTCCTTCCTTTGTTTCAATTGTTTCCCACGTCAGTCCAAATTTCCCATCGCCATTTTTTCTGAAGCCAGAGTGTAAAGATCAAAACTTTAAAAGGAGATATTTTCTGCCCACTTAATCCCCTAAGGGAAATCTCAGCAGTCTCAGTTTTCAAATTCCAAACCCTTTGTATCCATTATTGTAGCAGCAGTCACTCAAACTGGTTATTTTCTTTCTCTCCCGAAGGGAGGGAGGCAGGCTCCTTTTCCTCTTCCCCCCGAATCGTTCCAAAGATATAAAAGTCAATCAAAATCAGTCAAATACTCACAACCACCGGGTTCTTTCAATTCATTAAAGATAGGTAGAACTTAGACGCTCATCACAGGCTTTGCTGCCGCATTTACATCCCGGTTGGGGCATGTCCCCTATAGCCCGGCTCCGTCGTCCCTTCACCCCCACTCCCCCTTTACAGGGGGAGCGAGGGAAGGGTTCGGAGCCACAACGGGCACAGCCGGGGAGCCCAGGGTGCGGGACGCTCTTCCCGCACCCCACCGGAGCCCCGCTTTGCGGTAGCGGGGCTCCAAACCCCCGGGATGGACTGGGCGCTTCGCAGCCGAAGCAGCCCACGACCACCCACAATGGCGTCGCCGCCGGAAGTCTGAGGCTCCAGTACTTTGACCACCTCATGAGAAGAGAAGACTCCCAGGAAAAGACCCTGATGTTGGGAAAGATGGAGGGCACAAGGAGAAGGGGACGACAGAGGATGAGATGGTTGGACAGTGTTCTCGAAGCTACTAACATGAGTTTGGCCAAACTGCGAGAGGCAGTGAAGGATAGGCGTGCCTGGCATGCTCTGGTCCATGGGGTCACGAAGAGTCGGACACGACTGAATGACTGAACAACAACAAGCTTTTCGCAGTTGAAAGCAGGCTTGGCAGCTGTTCCAGCTTTTACCTGCTACCTCTCCATGTAAGAAAGATGCTTTGTCTAAAGTGACCTTCTGCAGCCATGAAGTGGATGAGCAGAACATGAAAGAAGAATATCTGCCATATTAGGATTTCCTTAAGCATCATATAAAACCAAATAAGCCTCACACTTTTAGTCAGTCTTAACCGAGAGACACTTACAGAGAGATCGGTCTTTATCTCCTGCAGAAACAACGCACTTAGTTTATACTCCTGAAGAGAACGTTCTAACATGGTCCCAAGACTGTCCAATCCTTTCTGCCTTTTTCTTATCTAAATTCTCTTTCTTTCCTCCTTGGTAGTTTGGTTGCTTACCTTGTGATTCTTATTAATCACGCTCATAACAAGCAGCATAACTTGCAATTTAAGTCCCTCATGACCCAAATTCCTTTAATGAATGGCTGGATTATCTCTTCTATGTTAGTGGGATTCTGCCAAATTAAATTGCTCAGTCGAGCACGGGTCCAGCCCATCCATAAGACACAAGGCAATCAACAAGGAATGCTTTCTATGGAAGACGCACAGGAAGGAGACCAAAGCTATCCAACATGGCTCCTCCAATGGAGCTAAAAGGACCAGCAGCTAGGGATGGGTGGATCTGTCAATTTTAATTTCACTCAGTTACTCAGTTTTCCCACCTTAATTTCAGTACTCTTCACTTCAGCATCAGTTTGAAAATTTATTTATTTATAGTGACAGGAGGTAGCCAATGAGAGAAATTCTGCTACATTACTAGATGCGCTTCCCAACTATTGCTGGGCTGGGAGCAATCAGCTCTCACTCCTACTCTTGCTGTTAAAGGACAGTGCAATGAAACAGAATTTTATTTATATTGCTAGGGGGCAGGGGCGGAGAAATGATAACATAATGTCATCTACACAGTGGCGTTCTTGAAATATTTGATTAGAAATGACTGTAGTCAAATGCTATGCCGTTGCATAGAGACAATATTTGACCAGCTACTTGATTAGGGTGTCAGCTAGAGTGAGACAGACTATTAGGCTGTTATTGTTTAACTACATAGCTTCCCCCTCCACTGCCAGCCCAATACATTTTGCTGCCTGAGGGACGGAGCAAGAAATGGTCCCCCAACCTTCTAGCACAAGGTCCAGAGCATCCAAAGCTGGCCGAGTTATTTTGGAAATGGAGACAGGCAAACAGTGTTTTTCACCCTACTTGAACAGCAAAAATGCAACAATAATAAATAAAACAACTAACAGTTTGCTGCCCTTGCATGACACCCAAACCAGCACCCAAATCTACAGACTGGAGTAGGTTTGATTTGTTAATGGCAGGGAACAAAAGGTGCAGGGAAAATAATATTCCCCAAGAAGTGATCTTTGAACACAGCCAACCCTAGTACACTTCAAATTTGGGTTCTGCAAGTTACTCTACCCCTTTTCAAAAGTTAAGGGGGGCTGTTTGCTGAGGGAGACTGAGAGGGAGACTAGCAACAGGGTTGGGGGGAAGCAAACCCCATTTTGAACTGGACCCTATTTGAATGAGGTTGGGCCTAACTGAAAAAGAGGAGGGCTTTTTTGAGCTGGGATGTCGCATTTTGAGCTCACATGACTCAACCTTCCCTTGAAATGTTGCTGTCCCCCAAAGAATGGTGTTTTGAAGGGTATTCCTTCTCTTTCTCCCATAAAAGTGAAGGGTTCTCCTCCCGATCAGTCTTGTGAGTAATAGTAAAGCAATGGAATTAGGAACAACACCTCACTATCAAGAGCCTAACTAGATTTTATGAAGGATGTGTTGCTGGCTTCGACTGGTGTCTGCCCAGTAACACATGACACAATATAAACTTTTCTCTGGGCATGAAGTCATGATGCTTATTACTTTTACTAGCTGTTACTGTGAAGACACTGGGGAGCAGGGGAGATGTGGTATGTACTTCTTCATAATGTTTACTAAGGCCCTGTAGAGCCCAGCTGTCTCTAGTAAGGATCCTGCAGGAGAACCATGTGTGCCTGCCTGGAAAGAACCCAGGGATTCCACATACTCATCAATGAAAATAACAGTCATTTTGCTAGTAAGGGAGATAATTATGAAATTATTCCTTTAAAACAAATAGTTCTCCTATGCTCCTGCAAAACATCTCTGCGAAATGGGTAACGAATTCCATTTTTGAAAGTAATTTTCCAGCCATTAATGGGTGGCCTTTTTATCATTTCTTTCTTCCCCAACATTTGATTCATAGCGTAAGGGAGAAAAGCAGGATCTTGCCCCAAGGAGCTTGTAAACTAAGATCTGACAATGGCAAAAAAAAAAATAGCAGCTACCTAAGGGATTCTAACAGGGAGATGAGTGCAATGCTTTCTCTCATATCTGTTGTATAAGGTCAGTCTAGGCAGCAGCACCTCTAATTCTGATTGGCAAGTCAGTTAATGCAACAAATCTCCATCTTCACAGAGCACCTGTGGGAGCCATGAACATCCCATTCAACTGACAGCAACCTTATTAAATTTAATAGGAAGGAATCTGCCTTGCTGAATTAGCAATCCCAAATAAACAGAGGCTGTCAGGGAGGTTTCAGGTCTATTAATGTATTACCTTTGGGGGTCCCTTCAAACTCTACAAGTCTATGATTTTATGCTACCTCTACCTAGTGTGACAGCACTTTTTAAAAATCCAAGGACTAATCAGGTTGTGTATGTCCTTTTAGAGATATCCCAGCAGTTCAGAATCTTTCATCCATTCATCCAGGAATTTAAGGAAAGGCTATTATTTTTACTCACAGGGTGCCTTCACTGTAGCATGTAGTAATCTAGCATTTGTTATTAGTACCACTACTGGAAGCAAACTCTGCCGCTGCTGTTATTTTTGTGCTTACAACGTTGTCCTTTCCTTCAAAGGATTTTGTGATGAGCTGTTGTTGAGGTTAAGTAACCTAAATTAGTTTAACTGAACTGAACATCTACCACTGCAAGGCTCACACTTTCCTAGCTTAGTTTCAATCAGTTCTGCACTTCGGTTTAGCACAATTATGTGCACAAAGATGTTACACTGGATGGAACAAACATCTGTCTGAGATCATGGCCATCGGGTGCATATCTTTTCAGCATCTGGAATCCAAACATGAGCCCCCATCCACACTTCCATTTCAGATTTCATTAAGTAGCATGGTTAAGTGGTTTTGATGAAGAAGCAGATATTTCTAGTAAGATGAAAGAGATCACTCATCTTTCTTACAGAGTGAGAGCAAAACTTACAAACTTCAGAGTTCCTCTGCACAAGCATTGATTACACAAATATATTATCTCCCCCAACAAATGACCCTCCCCCAAAAATACAGTTGTAGCCAATGCTGGCCCAGCAATGGGACTTCCATTTCCTCTCTCTCCCCCACCCCCCGCATCTGATCAAAAGGGCCCCCAACATCCCAGAGCTAATTTTGAGGGCGTCTGTGTATGTTTGGAGGGGACAGGAATTCTGTCTTGCATACAGAAGTGCATTGCATCAGCAAAGCTGGATATCGCCCATAGACATTAGAGGGAGTGCCAGTCAGTCAGTGCAGAACCATCCAAGTGAAAACAGATGGACAACCTGTGGCCCCCTGTCTTAATTCTGTGCATCTCCTGGCATCTTCCTCCTCATATTTACTGGCTTTTTTAAGCGCCTCCCTTCTGTATACTTTCAGAAGAACTGGAAGGGGCAGTGTGGGGTTTTGTGTGACTGTACAAGATGGGGTGAGCTCCCATTGCTTGGTCCCAGCTCCTGCCCAACTAGCAGTTCGAAAGCACGTCAAAAGTGCAAGTAGATAAATAGGTACTGCTCCGGCGGGGAGGTAAACGGCGTTTCCGTGCGCTGCTCTGGTTCGCCAGAAGCGGCTTTGTCATGTTGGCCACATGACCCGGAAGCTGTATGCCGGCTCCCTTCGGCCAGTAATGCAAGATGAGCGGACACGACTGAACCTAATGGTCAGGGGTCCCTTTACCTTTACCTTTATATATATAGAGCACACTGAGGTCAGAAAGGAATTACTTTCAGACGCCTACCAGAACAGTAGCTGCATTGGTTTGTTGCCGGCACACGCAAAAATCCTCCGCCTACTTCCCTTAGAGTAGCCCCATTTAATCCATCTTACTTCTGAGTAGACTTGCATGGGAGTTCTAACTTCAGGTAGCCATGATGAAAATTGAAGCAGGATGGTCCTTGTCATGGATTAGTTAAGCCATAGTGGCATTAATAGTAGTAGCATTACTATTAGTAGTAAAGCTTTTCTGTTCCTGGCTCAGCCCATCATTAGCTCTGGCTCTGCCTCTCACCAGCAGACACCCCTGACACCTGTTGGGTGCTGTTTGATATAAAGTTCCTATCCTATCAGTACACATGCACGATGTTGCTGTTTTCTACTGAGTTTACTTGCATCCTCATTTAAATTCAGGAATTCTCCATCCTACATTTGTTTGAGGAACATTTCTTTTGTTTGTTTTCTGTTTTCTTCTTATGCAATTTTAACACCGTTTTCTAATAATGCATGATGTTCTATCTGGTTTGGACAGTGTTTGGATAGCTATTCGGATTTGCAAATTGGCCAAAGCAACAAGAAAGATATGGGTTTGACTCAGAGAAACATTTCAGCCACCTTGGAAACTCCAGCACAGAGTTTTTGGGTTATTCTGCAGGATGAGCCGTTCTATGGTCCTGTCAAGCCAGTAGCCACAAGGCCATGGCTACTGCCCCATTTGTTGTTGTTGTTCAGTCGTTCAGTCGTGTCCGACTCTTCGTGACCCCATGGACCAGAGCATGCCAGGCACGCCTATCCTTCACTGCCTCTCGCAGTTTGGCCAAACTCATGTTAGTAGCTTCGAGAACACTGTCCAACCATCTCATCCTCCGTCGTCCCCTTCTCCTTGTGCCCTCCATCTTTCCCAACATCAGGGTCTTTTCCAGGGAGTCTTCCCTTCTCATGAGGTGGCCAAAGTACTGGAGCCTCAACTTCAGGATCTGTCCTTCTAGTGAGCACTCAGGGCTGATTTCTTTAAGAATGGATAAGTCTGATCTTCTTGCAATCCATGGGACTCTCAAGAGTCTCCTCCAGCACCATAATTCAAAAGCATCAATTCTTCGACGATCAGCCTTCTTTATGGTCCAGCTCTCACTTCCGTACATTACTACTGGGAAAACCATAGCTTTAACTATACGGACCTTTGTTAGGCTCAACAAGAAAGATAGCTAATAGCACAAAAACTGCTGCAGGAAGGAAAACTTCCTTATATGATAGGAACTTTATATCAAACACAACCCAACATCTGCTTGTTTATTTCATGTTTATTACCAATTAATGGGTTATCTTGGATGCAATATTTATCCTATTTAAATCAATGACAGTTCTCTTTGTTGTTGTTTTTAAATGGACCAGAATGACAACCCTTTTCATTAACTATGTTTATTTAGGAAAAATAATCAAAGAGACATAGCGCTCCTTCATAAATGGCTGGCACAAAATTTAAGCAGCTGAACTGAATACAATATAGGCAAGAGATCACTTATTTTTATTGTCAAGAGAAAAATCAAGATTTTCTTTTGCTGCCCAACAACAGATGGGAAAATAGGAGTCTTATATCTAAAGTTTCTCTTATATGTGAATTAAATGATATGGGCACATTAAAAGATGGAGAAACATATGGGCACATTAAAGGATGGAGACGTTTAAGTATATAATATACAACTTACAGCATGGGGGAAGCTATGGAACTGGGATTTGAAGTTTACAGCATGTTATACGTTGAAAGAGAACTATATGAAAATGATGTATCATTGGTGGTTAACTCCTAGTAAACTAGCTAAAATGTACAAAGCAAGGTCAAATACATGCTGGAAATGTAAGGAAAAAGAAGGCACGTTTTATCATATGTGGTGGACATGTAAAATACTAAAAGAATTATGGGAGAAGATATATAGTGAATTTTCAAAAATGTTTAAATTAACTTATTCTTTAAAAACCCAAAACTTTTCTTTTAGGAATTCTAGGTGCCAAAATTTCAACGGATTAGAAAAAAATTATTTATGTAAACAACCGCTGAATCCCAAGCCAGAATTAAGATTGCCGGAAGAAATATCAACAACTTCAGATATACTGATGACACAACCTTGATGGCAGAAAGTGAGGAGGAATTAAAGAACCTTTTAAGGAGGGTGAAAGAGGAGAGCGCAAAATATGGTCTGAAGCTCAACATCAAAAAAACTAAGATCATGGCCACTGGTCCCATCACCTCCTGGCAAGTAGAAGGGGAAGAAATGGAGAGATTTTACTTTCTTGGGCTTCATGATCACTGCAGATGGTGACAGCAGTCACGAAATTAGAAGACGCCTGCTTCTTGGGAGGAAAGCAATGACAAACCTAGACAGCATCTTAAAAAGCAGAGACATCACCTTGCCAACAAAGGTCCGTATAGTTAAAGCTATGGTTTTCCCAGTAGTAATGTATGGAAGTGAGAGCTGGACCATAAAGAAGGCTGATCACCGAAGAATTGATGCTTTTGAATTATGGTGCTGGAGGAGACTCATGAGGGTCCCATGGACTGCAAAAAGATCAAACTTATCCATCCTTAAGGAAATCAGCCCTGAGTGCTCACTGGAAGGACAGGTCCTGAAGTTGAGGCTCCAGTACTTTGGCCACCTCATGAGAAGAGAAGACTCCCTAGAAAAGACCCTGATGTTGGGAAAGATGGAGGGCACAAGGAGAAGGGGACGACAGAGGATGAGATGGTTGGACAGTGTTCTCGAAGCAACTAGCATGAGTTTGGCCAAACTGCGGGAGGCAGTGAAAGACAGGGGTGCCTGGCGTGCTCTGGTCCATGGGGTCACGAAGAGTCGGACACGACTGAACGACTGAACAACAACAGGTGCCGAAATTTCAACAGATCAGAAAAAATTATTTATGTAAACAACCGCTGCTGCTTGGATGTTACTAGCCCAGAGATGGAAAGAAGATAAAGTCCCTACCAGAGAAGAATGGCAGATTAAGTTGATGGATTATGCTGAAATGGCAAAAAATGACAGGAAGATTCAGAAATCAGGAAGAGCAAAATTTTAATAAGGAGTGGGGGAAATATATAATTTACCTTAAAAACCATTGTAAACAATTAAATTTATTAGTAGGATTGGACTAACTCTTGAAGTTTAATGTTGAACTTCCACAGTCACTTACAGACTCACTGTTAAAACCGTGTTTATGGAAGACAATCTTACTCAGCTACAAGTGATTGCTGAAGAAGAAGAAGAAGAAGAAGAAGGGACTTTTAATAGATTTGGATTAATACAAGATGCAGGAACAAAACATTATACAAGGACTCACAAAGGGGAGGAGGGAAGTCCAGGAGACTCTTCAGAGTTCTCTTTTTATGTTGGTTGTTTGATAACTATTCGTAAATTTCAAAATCTGAAAAAAACTAATTTTTTTTTAAAAAAGATTTGTTTAAGGTTTGTCAAAATATCCCTCTGCCATCAGCTCCTGTTAAAACCACAGTGGTGCCTTCTAGTCTGGGTTGAACTTAACCAGGGGTGGGTAACCCGTGGCCCTCCAAATGATGTGGGACTACAGCTCCCATCAGCTCCAGCAAGCATGGCCAGGGGTCAGGGATGATGGGAGTTGGAGTCCAACAACATATGGAGAGCCACAGTTTCCCCACCCCAGAATTACACAATGGCAGCTGGTCCAGGGCTGGTAAACCACAAAATGGCTGCAAAACAGCTGGGAGGAGCTGTGATTGACAGGCCAATAGCTGGGGTGATGGGCTGGGTTCTTTTTCCACCCTTCAGTTTCCTCTACCCCACCTGCTTCCTCTCAGGCCAGGGCTCCTGCTGCATCACAGGGGAAAGAGGCAAGGGAAAGGTGGGCTGCAAGGAACAACAGTGGGGAAACACACCTCTTTCCTTTTGCCACTTCTCTGCTGAAAATGACAACATGCCCCAATAGTTCAGATCCACTGGTCTAACTCTGCTGCCACAAATCCAGCTTGACTCCCTTTCTTGCAGAGATAGCCACTTGTAACTGAACCACGCCTGCAAGGCATGATGCACAGAACCAAAAGGGAGCAAACTTAAGCATGTGAATAAGATTTGCTTCTGATTTAACATGCAAAGAGAGTGTTGTTGCAAGAGAGTGATATGTTGAGGGACAGTGGGGTTTAAGCAATGATGTTCCTTGTCTCTCAACATGCAGGCCTGAGCATATGATTCTTTATGAGGGTGTTTGTTGCTCCTGTGTTTTCATGTGAACTACTAGCCTGACATATGGTTTCATAGAACTGCAGAGTTGGAAAGGACCCCAAGGGTCATCTAGTCCCAGCCCCCTGCAATGCAGGATTGGACCCTTTCACCTCTACAGCACCACTGATAGTCTTTATAAAGGACTGTTGTGGCATGGCACAAAATCATCAGGTGCTTTTCTTGGGGGGGGGTAAGGTTTGTCTTAAAATAAAAAAACTGGGCCCCTTTGGAATCTGGCCCACAACCCAGGGATTGTCAAAGTAGTTTGAATAAAAACTATTTCATTTCACTGAGGACAATGGAACCAAACTGGAATAAATTCAAGTATTTTGGTTTCCCACACTCACTAGCTCCTTCCTGGTTTTAACACAAGTCATTCCTGTCCCTCCTTTCAGTGACCATGGAGAACACAACAGAAAAAGAATAATGATAATTGCAAACAGAAAAATCATCTCTGACCATACATAAACAAGCAAAAAACAGAACATGACTCATACTGGACTTTGCAAGGACTTTTGTGTGTGTGTGTTGTAACAAATATAAACATTTTATTTCATAAACTGCCCCCCACAAGAGGACTGGAAGGTTTCTAGAAAAAGGGGATGTGCTTTGTTTTGGTTTGAGGCTTGGTGTGTGGTTCTTTTTTTTTTTTGGCAAAAGATGAAGGTGCAAAAGCAGTAGTAACAAGCTATGCATGGGAGACGATATAAAAGCTACTTACACTTTTTGGTGTGAAATAGTCCCTCTGGATTCTGCCAGCTGGAAAATAATTAGCCCATTTCTTAACGGCACTGTTGCTTCTGTCTGCTCTCTCTATGGACGCAAGAAAACACAGGTATGAGAGGAAGGAGGGGGAAATGCTGTCACTGGTGTTCTGCCGCTGCAGCTAAACTCTGCTAGGCTCTGATAAAGGCAGTTAAGGATGCTGAGGACGGCAAGCAGATAAACAGGTACCTTGGCTTTCAAGAGGCAAAAGATGCTCCTGCGACTGCTACCCTTCGTCTTGTGTAACAGCGAGAGCCGCTCAGTCTCTGTACCACTGACATGCTACCAGCCAGCATTTCAGAAAAGGCGTCTGGGAGGTCCTAGTGCCAGGTTCTGCAGTGTCTCCTTGTTACAACCCGACTCCTGGCATGTTTTCAGACAGCTCCAAGTTGCCACGGAGGGCAGAGAAAAGGGGACAAAGGGCTTAAGTCGGAAGAAGGCTGACAATTCAAAACCAGCCTTGCACTCTACAATCCTATGGTTCTATGAAGCAAGAGAAGCACCTTTCTTTCTTTCTTTCTTTAAAAAGAACAAAACTCAATGTTTGCTCTGGCGCTGAAGAAGACAAGGGTTCGCTGTCCAAAGGAAAATGGTTCTCAAGAAGACTCACAAAAGCTGCAGCCCCACTAGCTGCAGACTACTTTTGGGTATGCATGCAAGGATTGTGTGGTGCAAATTTCCTTGGAATGGTGGGGTGTTGCAGTGGGCGGGCACAGAATAGAGCCTTGCATTGTTTTACACACACACACACACACACACACACACCCCACAAAGCCACATCAGGCATAGGGAAACTGTGGCTGTCCAGATGTTGGAGCCCAACTTATTGCTGAAAGGCAGGGATGGGGCACCTGCTGTAGACCTATGGCTCTTGTTTGTGTACAAATCCCATCAGCTCCAGCCAGCCTGGCCAGTGGTCAGGGGTGTTGGTAGCTGTAGTATACCAATATCTGAAGGCCCATAGGTTCCCATCCTTGGGCTACGCAGAGACCATCTTTCTCTTTCTTTTCCAAAAAAATTTGAGTGCTGGAGATGGGGAACACATACACACTCTGATATAACAGAAGGAAACACACAATAACAAACAACACATGTGCTATAAATCTGCTTGGGCAAAGGACCAGTCGAGGTTGAGAGAATCAGAGCAAAAGCTGGATTCAGGCCTCCCTCTTGTTAGTGGCACCTGATCGAGATGAAGTTTTGAGAAACAATAGTGTTTCGTTGTTGTTGCTGTTTGCAAAAATACATGTTGAAATATTTGGTCATAAGAATAAAAGAAAATTACTGTAAATTAGTTTGGAGATGGTATTTAACACCAGTCAGATTTAATAAAATAAACAAGGAATGTTTGATGTTCTGCTGGAGGGGATGCCAGGAAACAGGAAACTATGTTCACATGTGGTGGGAGGTGTAAATATTACAATTTTTGACAAAGGGGTGTTTTAGGAGATAACAGAAACCACTGGATTAAAGCTGTCTGAAAATCCATAGGTAGCATTGTTATCAATTGACGATGGGGTGGAAGGTTCACAGGCTATGAAGGACTTGCTCACAAATTTATTGACAGCTGCACAAATTGTTATAGTTAGGAAGTAGAAGGGTCAAGCAGAATATAAAATGGAAGAATGGTATAAAGAGGTGTGGGGATATAGCCATTAATGATAAATTAACATGTGCCATTAAGGTAAGACGGGGAATATTCAGGAGAAATGATTTTGAGGAGATGTGGAAGGTGTTTGTAGAATTTGTACTGTTAAAACGGAAAGGGGGTCAAACCATCACAAGGGGTGTTGGAATCTTGGGATGTTGGATAGTTACAATGGAATTGTGGAACTCCCTCCCTTCAGATGTCAAAGACATAGACAACTACCAGACATTTAGAGGATATCTGAAGGCAGCCCTGTTTAGGGAAGCTTTTAATGTGTGGTATTTTAATGTATTTGATTTTTGTTGGAAGCCGCCCAGAGTGGCTGGGGAAATCCAGCCAGATGGGCGCGGTACAAATAATAAATATAAATGGTGCACATTTTTATTCTTATTTATTTATTTATTTATTTATGATTATTACTTATTTCCCTTTAAAAAAAAAAAACACCACCACCACCAACAACAAAGAAATAGTTGTTCATTGCTCTGGGGAAACAGGTAGCTTTGCCTCCTCCCCTCTCTATTTTTGAAGGGCTGCATGAGCACTTGTGTGGATAGGCAACATTCTTAGAAATACAAAACACTGTTAAAATCAGCTCCAAAACTGCCCAAAGACATGTGTTTATCGATACTCTCCAACAAGCACTTCTGATTGTCACACCAAAACGTACACGTGTCTATTGAAGCAGCGATCAGTTTGTTCAGCTGGCTACACAAAAATGGGCTAAACCTGAGGAAGAAAAGAGTTGACCAGAAGTTTGACAACAATAATAACGGCAAACATTACAGAGACTGTCTCCAAGCCTGAAAGGCTATAATCCATACATGCTCTGGCATAATAAAAGAAGGCCTCTTCTCATTTATTAAAACCACTGTTGTTGTTTTTTAAATCACAAAATTGCATCCATCTTCCCTACTTCCCATTATTTTCCCAAGGTCTGCTACATATTTGTTGTTCCTTTGTGGCGTGTCAGTCCCTTAAGGCTGATGTTTTGGAATAATTTCTCTTTATTGCTGCAGGCAGACAAGACCCACCCTGCCACACACAATATTTCTCCTGACTAGACTTGCTGCATCCTGGCTTTTCTACGTGCTTTTAGAACTGACAGCTTGTTTTACTCTTTTATTAGTGTTCAACTATTTTAAAAACAAGCCTGTTGTTAGTGTGCTGTTTATGAAAGTTTGTGTCAATTAACATCTATTCACACATTTTTAATAAGTAGCCTACTTCTTTTTGTTACAATGACACTTACTCCCCCTTCTTTCTTCACTTATTTATATTATTTACAAAAACAGATGCCTTTCCAGTCCTGTTTCTGAATCTTGTCCTCTAACGTGCAGCAAAACTGCTCCATCTTTCAGCAAATGCAACATTCTGTGATAACCTCAGTGTACGGTAGGTGGGTTCCCACAAGGCAAGACACAGCGATAACAGCAAGAACCTTTATTCAACTACATAACTGGACAACAGGTACAAAGCAACTGTTTATAAAAATTTCTGAAGGCCTGTGCCACTTCCACTCCCAACGTGATTGGCTGTCTAAACTTCCAAGCTGCGAATCCCGACTCAGAGTCCAAGGGCCAATGGCAAAGGCCAAAATCCTGAAATGTTCTGTGATTGGACATCATGTATCGAATCAGAACAAAGGAGCTCAGAATCCTTAGTCCAGATTCAATCTCAGGCAAACACAAACCACTAAATGTATAACAACCTCCCTTCTCTCTTCTGAACTAGTTCAGTTAATTTGCCCGTATCAGCCAAATCCATACAATTTATTAACCACTCCCACTCTCTTGGAGCTTGTTGACACTTCCATTTTCTAGCCCACCAGCTTAGCAGCTTCCAATACCACATATCCTAATGGCTTCAGATTCGTAACCAATTCATTCTCAATGACATTAAACAGAATCAACACTGGGTTAAGTCTCGGAGTGGCCCCTATTAGATCAGAGACAGCCTGAACTATCTGCCTGCAATAATTAGTTGCAATTGGACATTTCCATGATGTATGAAGCAAATGTGCATTTCCTGCTGAGCATTTCTAGCATGTAAAATCTGTTCTGTGTCAGAACTGCAGGCTGTAAGTAGTGCCTCAACATTCATTATACCACGCCCTCCTAATTGATAAATTTAGCAACTCAACCAGACTTCACATCTTTTTCTATCGTTCATCTGAGATAGCCCATCTCAGATAACATTTAGCTTTGATTTATCTTTGCTGCCCAAATTCCAGACCCTGAAAAGGGTGTCGCGGTTGCACGCAAGAATCACAGGATTGTGCGTAAGCTGCACACTTCGTAACAGTTCTCTCCTGCAGCCACGCTGTTGACTCTTTATATGGAAGCGCCTGCAGGAACTACTGAACTCTGGGAGTTGTAGTTTTTAGAACGAAACGTCACATAGAGAGGCACACATGCCTCCATTTCTCTCCCAAACCATGTTGTAAGGCTGTCTTGCTGTGTGTGTTCTAGATTACAGAAGGGCCTGAACTTATTAAAAATTGTCCAGCTTCTGGATTAATTTAGAAAGTGCTTTTTTTATTCTTGTGCTTGCATGCAGCTTCCTAGATGCAATGTGGGGCTGAATTTAGGTGGAGTGGGTCAGTGAGGGCAGCTGAACTAAAATGACCACTGCTACAACTGGGGCTTTGCACAAGCTTCTCCCCCTCTGCGCACACCCCCCCCCATCTTCTTGGAAATTCAAGCCAGCAAGTTGCTGACAGAAAATGACTAGTTGTGGGATGGGGTTGCAATAACTTCCACTGCAGTGTTTTAAAGCACTTTTTAATAGACCTGAGGCTCAAATTACACATAGATGTGTTTTTGCCTTTTCTTTAGGGGGAATCCAGTCACAGGGAGTGGAGAAGTTGATTAAGGCAGAGCCATTAGGGGAGCGGGCGCTTAGCAATTTCCTCCCCCCTCCCCAAACATTCCTTAAAATTGCCATTGGGGGGTCAATTTGGCTTTGAAAATCACAGGAACAAACTGATTTCTCAGAAGTGGGGAGTGAGGGAGGCGACAGAGATTGCAAAAAGGACTCTCGGGGTTAATCGCCCGCCCCCCTCCATTAACATTACTGCTAAAATCAAATTCGCACAATCCCTTCTTTCTTTCTTTTTTAAGGAAGATTAGATATGAATACTTAGTTATGCTGCATTAGTCTTAGGCTAATGTCTCGCCCAACCTGCATCCCCACCCCAAAATATGAGTATTATACACAATAAATTGCTGCTGTAGACCACTCTTTTTCTCAGTCACACAGGCAAACACAACTCTCTCTAATAAGGCCATCGGAATAAGATCCACTATTTGACTATTGATTCAAAACCCATTTTATATAATTGACATTTTATTTCTATTCTTTATATATTGTATTGTTGTTTTATTGCTATGGCCGATGGCTGATGCGAATAAAGATTCATTCATTCATTCTCTAATACAGTGTAATAATGATAGATGTATTTTCATTTACATCGGCAGGGCTTTTTTTTGAAAAAGGATAACACATTTTTCAAAGAAAACAAAGACTGTTTAATAGTAATTTGTATAGAGATATTACTTTTCTCTGGGTTATGGCTAAATGGCAATGACCGCTCCCCACATCAAATGGGGGGCGACATTTACGTGGTCACGTGCAGCCCCCTGAATTCCTGGGCGACACCTGGAAGTTCGGCTGGCTGCGCCCTCCTCCAGTTGGGATACCTGGGGTCTCCGCCTACCCCAGTTAACCGTCCAACCCCACCTGGGGGAGGCATTGCTAAGGGATTGGCCAGGTAAGGGGAGGGACTACCCAGCCAACACAATAGAGGATGTAACTTACCTAGGAAGCATTAACAATATAAATGACATTGATTTGTCTTGATATTTAAACCAACATGGTTCCCCCCTTCTAAATGTATTTTTGCGTATTTATTATATGTATTTGTAGTTATATATTAGCAATGGGCCATGATTTTGACGGTGGTGAAGACGACAGTGTGGATTATTTCGTTATTTCATTCCTGAGTCACTTCCCACGAGACAGTTTAAAGCAACAGAACATACATAAACTCAATTAAATCCAGTATAATTGGATTTGTCTTCACCCAGGCCTTTGGTTGAGTGGATGCCTTTCCTCCTCCTACAATACAGCAAGGAAAATTACTTCTGAGTAGGATTGCATAGGATTGCACTGCCGTGGTAATATTAATGGCTTTGCTACTAACTTTACAATGGCATTGTTCTGTCACTCATTGAAAATACCGTAACAATAATAACAACCACACTTTCCACAGCCAATGCAAAAATCCAGGATTTTAAAGAAACCCAAAAATAAGAAGTCCTGTGTTAGAGAGAGAGCGTGAATTCCTGCCGCCGCTGTTTCTGTCTTGTGTTTGGGCAGAGACTCGCACTGGTGCCCAAACACAGCTACCTTAAAATCATGAATTTTTGCACTGTTTTCCTTTCAAAAGATCAGAATCAAAATAAATCTCATCTCCGGATTCTGGATAATATCCAACTATGTTTTTTATTCATAATAGTAGACCCACTGAAATGAGTGAACGTGACTAAGTTAGGCCCATTAATTTAAATGGGTCTTCTCTGAGTGAAAGAGCTGAATACCACCTTCTGTCTTAACTTTTTAAGTTAACCAGCAAAGCCGCCTTTTCCTACAGCAGCACATTGGCTGCTGCAAGTCCACTCAAAATCAGAAAAGTAGAAGCACTGCACTTGTGGTGAGGTCAGGGGAGTAAAACCAAAACCACTTGCCTTTTACACAGGTCAGAGCTTTCCAGATTTTTCATGTCGGTGACACATTTTTTAGACAAGTACCATTTTTATGACACAGTGATGCAGTTTTGCATCATTTCTCCACGCAGTAATTCAGTCTTATTAGCAAACTGGAGGTTAAACTAACCCTTTTGGGGAGTGTTCGTGCGACACAACTACACAATGCAGCCGACACACTGATGTGTCGCGACACACAGTTTGGAAAGCTCTGATGTAGGTGGACCATCATAGTAAAAAAGGTAAAAATGGGGGGGGAAAGGACCCCGGATGGTTAAGTCCAGTCAAAGGTGACTATGGGGTTGCGGTGCTCAACTCGCTTTCAGGCCGAGTGAGCCGGCATTTGTCCACAGAAAGCTTTCTGAGTCACGTGGCCAGCAGTACTAAACCACTTCTGGCACAACAGAAAACTGTGACGGAAACCAGAGTGCACGGAAACGCCGTTTACCTTCCCGCCGCAGCGGTACCTATTTATCTACTTGCGCTGGCGTGCCTTCGAATTGCTAGGTTGGCAGGAGCTGGGACAGAGCAACGAGAGCTCACCCCATTGCGGGGATTTGAACCGCTGACCTTTTGGTCGGCAAGCCCAAGAGGCTCAGTGGTTTAGACCACAGCGCCACCCGCATCCTTTAGTAGCGCAGGAATGAGGAACATGTCACCCTCCAGCTGCCATTGAACCACAACTCCCACCACCCCTGACCATCATCCATGCTGGCTGGTACTGAGGAAAGTTGTAGTTCAGCCATGTCTGGAGTGCCACAGATACCCCATCCCTGTGTGCGAGCATTTCGTTCATGGAAAACTGAGGGAACTCTGTCCCGAAAACTAGTCTGAAGTAAATAAAACCCACAAAGCAAGTGGTCTTCATCAAACAATTTCTGTCACAGAGGGGTCACCTCAGAATGGGCATCTCCTTCTCAGCATATGCAGCCGGGTCTCTAGGCAAATCACAGGCTGCTCAGTGGCCATCTTGTATGTCCAAAGTGGTTCAAAAAGCCAACTGCCCTAACCTTCTTGGAATGGAATTTATTCAAATGAGCCTGGCTTGCATTTATCCTTTTATCTATTGAAATGCAGAAGGAAACATCGTGTTCCACAAAGCACCCAACCCTTCCCTCATTGCTCTGGGTTAATAGAAGAAGGGTCATGATATTAACATGTCAACTCAACCTGCTGAAGAATGCCTCCACATTAGCGAAGCATTACAGCGGTCTGCAGCATTTAAATCACTAAAGGTATTTCCTTGGTAAACACAGAGAAATTGACACAACATGCATAATTCCAGGTTGTGCCTGTCCAAATTCTGGCAACTGTTTTCTGTACTGGTTGAAGCTCATCTCCAATATTGGGAAATGATCTATAATGAAATGAAGAAGATGTTTAAAATAACCTTTGTTTAAAAAAAACACAGAAGCTTTCCTACTAGGTATTACAGAAGTGGACTTACCAAAGTCACAAAAGAACTTATTTATGTATGCAACTACGGCCGCACGGACATTATTAGCACAGCATTGGAAAGAAGAAGGTGTCCCAGCTAAAGAAGATTGGCAAGTTAAGTTAATGGAATATGCTGAAATGGCAAAAATGACAATGAAACTAAGAGGAAGAGAAGACAACGAATTTAAGGAAGAATTGAATATGTTTATTGCATATATACAGAAGCATTGTACGCAGGTTAATACATCAGCAGGGTTTTAAAACTACTTGTAATTTGTTATTAATGGATAATTGGTAATTTCCATGGTTTTCAAATTTAACAATGGACATGCGGTATGTTGATAAATAATAGAACCAAGGAAGGGACTAGAGCAGGCGTCCCCAAACTCGGCCCTCCAGATGTTTTGAGACTACAATTCCCATCATCCCTGAACACTGGTCCTGTTAGCTAGGGATGATGGGAGTTGTAGTCCCAAAACATCTGGAGGGCCAAGTTTGGGGATGCCTGGACTAGAGGGAAGTCAATTTGTTTTGTTTTGTTTTTTCGTATTGTTGTTATTTCTATTTTTGTTATTTTTGGAAAATTAATAAAATATTATATATACAGTAAATAAAAAGAAGCTCATACCCTCCAACATTTATCCGATGAAAATAGGGAATTATTATTATTATTATTATTATTATTATTATTATTATTATTATTATACCTGCTGAGAGCCTGAGGGCCACTGCCTCTCTCCATCTGGCCCAGGGTGGGACCTGACAGGCTTATAAGGATTGCTGCTGCTGCCCAGCAGAGAGCACTGCTTATTCTTTTAAATTGCTTTTCATTTTTTAAAAAAATCTTATTCAATTGTTTAGTGTTTTAACTGTTTATAGCTGGGTTGATTGACACCCTATGCCCTTTTAAAATGTGTTGGGGGGGTTATTGGGTGGTTGTTGTTCTGATTATGTATTTTGTGGTTTTTTATTCTGATTTTATCCAGTGAATCACCCTGAAATCTCCAGGTATTGGACAGTATATTATTATTATTATTATTATTATTATTATTATTATTATTATTACTATTATTATTATTATTTACTATTTATATCCCAGCCATCTGACCAGGTTGTCCCAGCCACTCTGGGCAGTTTCCAAATATATTGAAACATAACAATAAATTAAACATTCCCTATTCAGATGGGTTGGGGGTCGGAAAGCTCCATACCCCTCCAACATTTCTCAGATGAAAATAGTGATGTCCTAAGGAGAGGGGGACATTCCAGGATCCAAGCAGAAACTGGGGTGGTATATGTGTACATCCGGTACTGTCCCTGGAAAACAGGGACACTTGGAGGGTCTGGAAGCTTCTGAGTCATCTTCCAGAACAACTTTGTATATAGTGCATTGCAGTAACGCAAACAGGAGGTTTCTGAAATATGGATCACTTTTGGGCCAAACTATCCATGTCCAGAAATGAGTGTTCCCCCACATCAAATGGGGTGCACCTTTTGCGTGGTCGCGAGTAGCCCCATTGGATCACGGGCAGCTCCTGGAAGTTGGTCCTGGCATCACCTTCCCAGGTTGGATACCTGTGGACTCCACCTACTCTAGCAGCTGCCCAATCCTGGCTGGGGAGGTGTTGCCAGGGATACTGGCCAGGTAGAAGGAGGGATTATACAGTACACACAATAGAACTTGAGTCAAGGTCTTCCTACATCTGAATATTAATAAAGTTGTGCCAATTTAATCTCATAGAACGTTGTCACGCGTCATTATTTCCCTCAGGGGCTGCCCCGGGGTTCAGGGGACTCCACCTGGCCGTGCAATGGCCACACGTACTGAACTGGCACACCCTGACCAGAACCCTGGATCCAAGAAGCATCTACCTCCAGTTTATTGGCCCTCACCTAGCCCAGTACCAACTCTAGGCACCGGTTTAGCACCTCCACAGCCTCATCTAATCCAGGTGATAAGACACAGTGGTAGAACATATGCTTTGAATGCAGAAGGTCCTAGGTTCAATCCCTGCCAGTTAGGGCTGAGCCCCCTGTTTGAAACTCTGGAGAGCCACTGAAAGTCAGTGTAGACAGTGCTGAGCTAGATGGACCTATGGGTCTGACCTGGTGTACTTTATTTAATCCACCATATGCTTGTTATACTTTTATGTATACTGCCCAGGGACTTCGGTTATTAAGAGATCTGGCAGTAATATGCTTGTTTGCATATTTACTATATTACATTGATATCCCACCTGCCCTCCAGGGAGACCAAGATAGTGTACATGGTTCACCCCTCCCCATCTTCACTGGTATGTTTTAAGTGATTCAACTCACCCTGGGACCTTAGAGCAAAGGGCAAATAATAAATTTAATAATAATTTTAACCACCCTGTGTAGTAGGTTAGGCTGAATGGCCCAAGGTCACCCAGTGACCTTCGTGGCTGAGTGGGGATTTGAACCCTGGTCTCCCAGGTCGGAGTCCAACCCTCTAACCACAACACCACACATGATACAAGGCAGCATCCTATGTGGTTCCCAAGCTTTCACTGCTGTAATTATTGTGGTGTGAGGAATTTTTTCATTGTTAGGCAGGGAGGGTTATCCAATGAAGTAGTCTTCCTCTAAAGTTGACCTGGTTCACAGAGCTATGATCGAGCTGAGATTCCTGAATTTCAGGGGGTTGGACTAGATGACTCTGGAGGTCCCTTCCAACTCGACAATTCTATGGTTCGTCCTTTCAAGCGTGTCCTCCGGGTCCATGCCTGTCTGCAGCTTACTGTACCATCTAAGAAAGAGGATGACTTGTATCCCCACTTTGAAATCTCCCTACACATAGAAAACCAAGCCAGATGTAAGGGAGAAGTCTAAGCCCAAGCCATGAGAGGACTATACCACGTGTTCCTACAAACATTTAAGCTGCCTCTCAGTTACCACTATACCAGTTGCTTCTCTTTGTCGTCATGGCAATTTTCTACCCCTCCGTTGCCATGCAACCATTTCTGAGCAACACTTGTATGTACATTTGATCTGTCTGGCTTTATTTTATTTCACCCCCCCCCCCCGAATACATTTATTGGCTTATATTTCACAAGTGGGTTCTTTCTACAGCTCAGCTTCAAAATCGGGAGACCTTATTTTCTTGTTAAAACACTTAATAGGGAGATTTCTGTTGTTGTTATTATTACTTTAAAAACATCTCAGCTTTCTTCCATTTAATGTTACCTTCCTGTTAATGTTTTTGCACTACACTGACTTCATGGTCACAGCACTCATCAACCAACCTGAGTGGGCTCTTCTTCCTGGAAGAGCAAAGCCACTTTTGTTTATCCTGAGAAAGGGGAACCTGCGTCAAAGGTAGCTTATCAGATTGGGATGGAGGCAATGGCCTTTCATCACTTCCTGTATGTTCCATAAAACCAATTACCAGGGAGGCCACCTTCTCCACACAAGAGTGCAGCCTGATCAAAACTGGTAAGACCAAACAGTTGAGGGGGAACCTAATGCTGCGTGTTAGAGTGGAAAACAGCTTTGTATAACGTTCAAGGAGGACTCCGGTGGGTTGAGCAATTTGCACTTCAAGGGCCGAGGTAAGATGAAGAGGTTGTGAAGCAACGAGGTGGCAGAAGCTAGCTGGCCAGAGGAAAAACAGCTAAGATGACATGTATTTTTTGTCCTAATTGAAAGTTCCTGCAGACTCTCTGAACTCTGTCCTGCAATGTGTTGCTGGATACCATCTGACTGATTGCATGTCAATTTCCCGACCCCTCCCATGATAAATAAAACACAAGACACCATAAGTAAAGTTAAATGGGCAAGAAAAGGCCACAACTTTATTGGTTACGGGTGTTGAGCGGTATTGGCTTTAGGCATTGGACCTAACTGACTATATCCGACTCCAGTACGTCGTGCTGGCAGTCTGGGAAGGGTTAACCACTAATGGGAGAGCCCTGCTGCTGCACATCAGCTAGGGACTCACCCTGTGATCACCGATATGGGGCGTGCCTTAGGCCCTCACTTTCCACGGCTCTGGACACAGCCATGCCCCCCGGACTCCTTTAGCGAAGTACCCTTCAGCATTTGGGGGAGGTGATGGCCCAGCAACTTTCTGGCTCTGTTCACAGCAATGGGGCAAATGCAATCACTCCAAACATGCCTCTCCAGCAGTGAAGACCAAAGAATGGTCATTATCGGGAAGTCAGCCAATAGTTCGTCAAAGTCCTTAAAAATCTTCCATTGCAGGTCAACGCCTTTGCGATAGGCCAGATCGTTTTCGCCCAACCCAGGAGAAGAGGCCAAGCTCTGGCCACGCTCCCACTTAAATGCAGTGGGCACGCCCCTGCCGACCCCGCCGGTTGGTCAGTCGGGCAGGAACCGCGCCCAGAGCTTGGCCAATAGTGCCAGGGGGTGAAGACATCCCCTGTATACGTGGAGGGCTTGTGCTAACTGCAACCCCCCTCCTTTCTAAGGGCGGAAGGGGCATTGGGGATTTGGTGTGAGACGCTATACTTGAACCCCCCAAGGGAAACTTCTCCCATAGTAGCCTGGGAACATCTTAATTTCTAAACATATTGGGTGGGGAGGTGAAGAAGAAGAAGAAGAAGAAGAAGAAGAAGAAGAAGAAGAAGAAGAAGAAGAAGAATGTCACAGCCTGGCTGTAGCATAGCGTGGTAGGGGGAGGCAGAGGGGCTGTTGTAGAGAAAAGAGAACAGCAAGCCAGATTGTTTTTGTTTTTTTTTGTGGAACACAAACTGCAGCAGAATGGAAACATTACTGCAATGAGTGGATACAAGGCCTTTATAGACCTGTAGCTGCTACACAGTTGTTCCCTCAGGCAGAGGACTTTAGGTTGGCCATCTCTAAGCTGTTCTGCCTTCTCTCTATCTTAGGGCAAGGTGGCCCTTAGGTAATTTTGCAGTGGCAGTTGAGAGGGAAAGGCCATCTCAACTAGAAATACTGATGAACAGCGTGAATTGCCCAATGACTCACAGCTGAATATATAAACTGCTTCCATTACTCAACATTGTATCTGAGATGATATGAAGGTTTTGTCTTCAGTGACTCATTCATTCCTAAAAGTCTTCGTGACATTGGGTGTAACTAACATGTGTGAATGTAGTCTATAGACTATCTCCAATCCACAGCTTAGCTGCCATTTCCTGTTACAGGTGGGTAGCCGTGTTGGTCTGCCATAGTCAAAACAAAATCGAAAATTCTTTCTAGTAGCACCTTAGAGACCAACTGAGTTTGTTCCTGGTATGAGCTTTCGTGTGCATGCACACTTCTTCAGATACCTGAAGAAGTGTGCATGCACACGAAAGCTCATACCAGGAACAAACTCAGTTGGTCTCTAAGGTGCTACTAGAAAGAATTTTCGATTTTGTTTTGACTGCCATTTCCTATTACTCAGGAAGTAAGTTGCACTGAGTTTAATAAGACTTATTCCCAATAAGCGTGCATAGAATTGGAGCTTTAGTAAAGTGACGCCAGCTAGTCAGAAATCATGTGCAATCTTGTTCAAAGAAAGTGTAAGCCCCCAATGCAGCCAGCTAGGTTTAGCAGTGCGCCACAATCACGAATATGAAACAATAAGGGCACAAAGCCTAGCCTTCTCTCTAAACAATGCCATGCAGCCAGTCAGATTTGGTCACATGATGATGTCACAAAGTCAGATGAGAGTGAAGACAATACTCTAAATAATGGGGGGAGGTGCCACAAAACTTATCTACTAAAAACCTCTCTGCTAAAAAAGAGAAGTATATTTCACAATGGGAAAGTTTCTGTTGGAAAAAAAAACTTCTCTTCCCTCGTTTTAGCACAGCCCTAAAGCAGTTCCGTGCTCTGGTCCATGGCATCACGAAGAGTCAGACATGACTAAACGACTAAACAACAACAAAGCAGTTGCTGCTATATATATATTTAACAGAGAAAGAGCAGGAAAAAAGCAAATTAAATTATTAAAATACTACTAACTAGTTTTTCCACCTGGTTTATTCCTTACAAAAATATAAAACTAAGTTTGCAACTTGTTGAACTGTAGACTTTTTCTTGGGACTTTGCTGGCAATCCATATCAGCAACTTAATGTAATATTATTCCTGTGCATAAATCAGCCATGAATATATACCAGAAGAAAATATCCTAGAAATATATTCATTTACTTTCTCAGTGAAAAAGTAATATTAGTCCCAAACTTTCCCTCAGGGCTATGGCGATATTAGACATATAACTCTTGCCACTGACTGTAGCAGATTTTCAGACAGTCTTTTTTAAATCTTCATTCCTCAACAGCCCTCCGCCAATATTTCCTAATGTCAAAGGATAATCAGGAACCTAAGCCCAGACCATCAGGAACCTAAACCCTGCACTACAACCCTACCTAAAGCGTTCGAGTGCAGCTTGTCAATCTATTCCATAGCAATGACTTTTAGTTAGCAATAGCAGGGGTTAATGCACCCAGTTAGCGATGCAATGGTCATGTATTTTATACCAAACCCCTCACTTACTCTCTGGCTGTGAGAAATAATTTGAGGTTTATATTCTACGTCCTCCAGCCTTTTGAGTGAATAAAATACGGAATAGTTGTTTCATGTTAGATGATCACAGGCTGTGATGTCAAGAAAACAACAACTATCAAATGATATCCAACTATAGAATGAGTTCCTATCACTGGTTTTTGGATGGAGAAGTACACTGATATTAATGTATTCACCTGTGTTTCAGTATTAAATGTTTCCTATTTTTGTCTAAAAATAAAGTACCTTTGTGTTTTAAAAAAGAAAATCCAACTGCCAATGGCATTGAATACTTTAAACTTGAGCAATGCATGAACACAATTCAATGAACATCAGCTTAAACTGGTGGTGAGTCAGCTAACTAGCCAAACAATGAGCTATTTCTAGGTTGCATCAACAGAACCTGTGACCTGATCAGGGGAAGTAATATTCCCGCTTTATTCTGTCTTGGTCAGACCAAACGGGGAACTACTATGTCCAGTTTTGGGTGCCACCATTTAAGAAGGATATTGACAAGCTGGAAAGTGCAGGGGAGGGCAACCAAGATGATCAAAGGCCTGGAAAACAAGCCTTATGAGGAACGGTTGAAGCAGTCTGGTGTGCTTAGCCTGGAAAAGAGGAGGCTGAGAGGAGATATGATAGTCATTTTCAAATATCTGAAGAGCAGTCACATGAAAATGGCACAAGCTTGTTTTCTCCTGCCCAGGAGCCTAGAAACCAAACCAATGGCTTCTAGTTACAAGAAAGGAGATTCAGACTCAACATCAGAAATTATTTTCTGACAGTAAGAGCTGTTTGACAGTGGAACAGACTCCCTAGGGAGGTGGTGGACTTCCCTTCACTGGAGGTTTTTAAACCATCTGCCCTGTATGATCTAGTTGTGATTCCTGCATTGCAAGAGGTTGGACTTGGTGCCCTGTCAAATAAAATAGCCACTAGCTATTCAGGCGCCACAAAGATCAGAGTTTGATGACTGCAGGGTCATCAAAAAATACGAATAACAATGAGTTTCATCACAAGTATAAACAGTGACTTCATGTTCATCTCCTAACCTTTCTTCCTTCTCCCCAGCCATCATGCAGTGTAGTCTGGATATGCACTATATGCTAATCTATGAGGGCAATGCACTTTAACTCAAGATCTGGACAAGGATTTTTTTTCTGGAAAAATTATAGTTTTGCAAGGTTACTCTTAACCAGTCATAAAAATAAGCTCAAGAGAGACACCTGCTGGAAAGAACTGCTCTGAGCAGTGGCACAGTAGACATCATTCTAATTGATAGGGATTTGATTATGAGTCCCGGAAAGTGGAACTTGGGGAGAAGGGAGTTATCCTGCCACCTCATAAGGAGAGCCTTGCTAGTTCAGGCAAAAGGTCCATCTAGCCCAACCCTCTTGTTTTCACAGTGGCCACCTAGATACCTCATGGACCACATCTCTCCGTATGAACCTACCCTTGGGATGCCGCATTTCAAAAAGTAAAAAACCAGGACACCCCAAAAGTTCTTGAGCTTTTTTAAGGAAAACCCAAAATTTGTTGACTGACTTGCCTAAGATCCAGGACAAAGCACCACATTTTGGAAATCGCCCCCCACCCCCAACATCAATTCCGCCTTTGAAATCCCAGTAATGTCCGGCCCTAACCTACCTAGACCTTGAGAGGCCCTTCTTCACGTGTCTCCTCCGCTAGAGCTCCTGAGGGTGACAGCACGAGAATAGATCTGTTCCGTCCTTAGGCTTCTCTCAATATGATTAGTATAAACAAAACTCCACAAAGCTCTCAAGCATCTATTCCATTGAAATTCACAAGGCACATGTAGAGGTATTTACTCACATTCCAGTAGCCTGTTCTTTTGGCTCTGAATGAATGTGGTTAGGAAGCTCTTTATGAAGTTCTGTAGGAACGAGGGAGTCTACCCCTCTTCCTGGGCTTGCAAGAAATAAACAGAACTAGGTTGCAAAGGAGAGACAGAGGTTTTCCCCGCTATGGGAGTAGCCAAAAGAAACTAGTATATTACTATGCCTTCCTTTCCCAGCCTGCCTTGAGATCTGGAAAGGGGAAAGGCACTACCTTTTCTTAAAGTTGCAGCATTATTATTCCTTCTACCTAATACTAATACACAGATTTGCTATCACTAAATAATTGAATCCTATGGGGCAGAACCGAGTCTTTTCTGCAGCGGCTCCTCGTTTGGGGAATGCTCTCCCCAGGGAGGTTCGCCTGGCACCTTCATTATACTTCTTTAGATGCCAGGCAATAATGTTGCTCTTCAAGCAGGCCTTTGGCTGATTATCATCCAATACCCTTTTAAGTGTGTTGTGGAAAGGGGGGGTGTTTATTAAGTTGTCTTTGTTTTATTAATTATTTTGTGGTGTTTTATATTGTGATTTTACGTTGCGAAGCGCCCTGAGATCTACAAGTAAAGGGCAGTGTACAAATTTAAGAAATAATAACAACAGCAATAATACACTGAAGTAACAGTAGCTTAGTCCACCGGTTCTTCAATTCCACGCTGCCCAGAATGCCAACTCACTCCTCTGTCAGTTTCAAAATGGCAGCTGTAAAACGGGGCCCATTTCCACAGCTTCATTTGATGCCTTGCACTTGGCTAAATAAATACAGAAGTGGAGAAATGTACTCTTAAACTATTGCTGCTTGAGGGCATGGATTGCAACACACCTTGGTATAAACCGTAACTTGGTTTCTTGGGGAATAAATAGCTTTCTGGCAGCAGCTTCTCCTGAGCCCTGGAAAGTGTTGTGTGTCCATTTCACAATGCCATTGCGAGGAAAAGTGTGGCAAAGGTCTCCTTGACTTTTCTGCAGCCTCAGTCTTTTCTTCCAGCACTTTTATGCCTTCAATCTTCAACAGAGTTGTGGCATGCATTGAGTCTATTCGCTTATATGTACACAATGAATTCAACCTCCCATAGCTTTCATTTTAACCATAGCTATCCTGGGCTTGACACGTTTCCTTCGCCTACTTAGACAAATTATTCTGTTAAATAGTTTACAGATAGAGAACTTTACTGATGTACGATGCCACCTGCTGGCTAAACCCCTATAAAATTACCCTGAATTATGGGGATCTGCTGCCTTCTAAGAAACTTGGTCTATCGGTAATAATTCTTGCCTGTCAAGTGAAACCCTTGAATTGCATTGTTCTTGGGAACAGCTGGCTTCTGCAAACACTTAGAATCATAGAATCATAGAGTTGGAAGAGACCACAAGGGCCATCCAGTCCAACCCCCTGCCAAGCAGGAAACACCATCAAAGCATTCCTGACAGATGGCTGTCAAACCTCCGCTTAAAGACCTCCAAAGAAGGAGACTCCACCACACTCCTTGGCAGCAAATTCCACTGCCGAACAGCTCTTACTGTCAGGAAGTTCTTCCTAATGTTTAGGTGGAATCTTCTTTCTTGTAGTTTGAATCCATTGCCCCGACAATGCCCCGTGTCCGCTTCTCTGGAGCAGCAGAAAACAACCTTTCTCCCTCCTCTACATGACATCCTTTTATATATTTGAACATGGCTATCATATCACCCCTTAACCTTCTCTTCTCCAGGCTAAACATACCCAGCTCCCTAAGCCGTTCCTCATAAGGCATCGTTTCCAGGCCTTTGACCATTTTGGTTGCCCTCCTCTGGACACGTTCCAGCTTGTCAGTATCCTTCTTGAAAAACAATATTCTGTGCATGTTACATAAAGTGAAAGAGTTTACTTTTAAGGTCTTAGCCTTCAATATGTTTTGCTGGTGCAAGCTTCATTAAATATGATGATTGGCATATCGGAGGTCAAAATATCAAATTTCAGGAAGGACTTGCTACAGCCCATGCCAGGAAATGCTCCGTGTTCTAAATGTTTGTGTGCTGCAATGCTGCTCATGGCGCAGAGTGCAATCCAGCCAACAGAAAAGAATTGCTAACATCCTATTCCATAGTTTTCAATGGGGAGCAAGGCTCCATCTACACATGCAACACAAAACAAACTAAAGCGGCTTGGAAAGAGACAAGGTCTATTCCAGGTGTGCTGGTTTTCGTTATCTGCAATGAGCTTTCACTACAAAAGCACATTCAAAAATGGGACCTTCCCACCTGGAATCTAAAATGGTACGTTCTGCCTCCTGACCTCCCTACATGTATAGATCGGGTCTAAGCCCAGTGAGGCTGTGACAAACTATATTCTTATGTAGACCGACAGCCCCCTGTTGAGGAACTGCAATTTGGCACCTGTGTGGTGAATCCTGAATAGACAAATATCCCTCTTTATCTTCATTCCACATTCTTGGCTTTAATCCCCCTTTTTACAATAACTTGTCTGGTCGGAAGTGTCTGGCCCTTTTGCAATGTACATGTTCAGAAGCATTAAGAGAAGAAGAAGAGTTTGGATTTGATATCCCGCTTTTCACTACCCGAAGGAGTCTCAAAGCGGCTAACATTCTCCTTTCCCTTCCTCCCCCATAACAAACACTCTGTGAGGTGAGTGGGGCTGAGAGACTTCAAAGAAGTGTGACTAGCCCAAGGTCGCCCAGCAGCTGCATGTGGAGGAGCGGAGACACGAACCCCGTTCCCCAGATTACGAGTCTGCCGCTCTTAACCACTACACCACACTGGCTCTCACTAAGGAGTTTGGAGCAGCCCCTAAGTAAATTTCTGACAGGCCACTTTTACCACTTACATCAGAGAGGAAGTTTTTCTTGCTGTTGGCCCCATTCATCCCTTTAAAAAGGCCTGTTTTTACTGGTCTCAGATTCCTATACACAAGTGAGGCATCACCCTCAGTCTCGGTCTCCTCAAATCTATCCCGGTGAGGTGTCCAAAGGTGTGCTTACGTTCTCTCAGAACCTCTCTTCTGCAAGGAACTCTGCACATGCTCTGAAACCCAGGACTCTGCTCAAGCTTTCTAGCTAAGGTAGGAAAAAAACACAATTATTTTTGTGCGTGCGTGTGAGAGAGAGTGTGTTTATTCCTTTCGCCCACAAATAAAATTCTATAAGCTTTGACACTTGGCTTGATTGGTTTTACTAGGTGTTTCTCGGGGATTTATCTCTAAAGTCTGCATCCACTTGGCTTTGGGAAAGAAAACCGAAAGCCCCGCTTGTTTTACTTTCTTCCAGAGCTGGGCTTGAGAGAGGATACCTTAGAAGCTCCTCAAACACCAGGAGATTCCCAACAAAGACAGAACATTTTTTATGTATGCCACAACAGCTGCTAGGATTTTAATTGCTAAGAGATGGAAAACTGATGAGCTACCAACAGTTGAAGAATGGCAAATGAAGCTGATTGACTATATGGAACTCACAGAACTGACCGCGAAACTCCAAGACCAGAGGGAAGAGAAAGTGCAAGAAGACTGGAAGAAATTTAAAGACTATTTGAAAAAACGTGAAAAGATAGAGATCTGAATTGAAATCAGCTGATATAATAGGCGATAGCAATAAAATGTTAGTTTAAAATAGGATATAAGAAGGTAGAATTGTATTTAAGGATATTTTTGGGTTTAGAATGAATTAATAAATATAAGATAATAGATAAGAAGTAAGATTAGTTGTTAAAGAAGAATTTAAAGTTGTTACAAAGCTACTACAGTACATTCGAAATGAACGCAGAAGAGGGGATGTGAGGAAGTCCACTAAATAAGAGTTGAATAAGTTAAGAATAATTCTTGTTTTAGTTTTTGTTTAGGTAAGTTGTAGTTTTGTAGTTTTGTATTTTTCTTTTTCTTTTCTTTTTTTGCTTTGTTGCTTTGTTTTTGTATTTTTGTATGGTGTATGTTTGTAGTGTTTGTATTTCTTATGTTTTTATTCTAAAATTTATTAGAAGCTCCTCAAACAGGCAGGGCTGTTTCAAGAGGTTCAACCTGGCTGGTGGCAAACTATCATTATTCTTTGGTTTGGCGCTAGACCTTATACAAAAAGGGGTCCTACTAGTGGTGAAAATTCTTCTGCTCCCATGATAAGTCAGAGGCTTATTCCCAAGTAAGGGTGAACTGGGCTGCAGGCTTAGAGCCAAATTTTGTAGTGTCACGCCCCCAGGGCATGAGGAAAAACCCTAATGAGTGACTACTATGTGATCACATCCCACAAATACATTTCGCCATCTGTTAATTCCACATCCCTAAATGAAAACTAATCACCACCTAATTGCAATGTAGTAGAAAGCTACAGTGTTGTTCAAATTACAATAATTGCAGTGCTGTTTCCAAAGTTTGCTTACAGCATTCACTTGAGGATCTGAAAGTGGGGAAAGGACTATATATATTTGAGGGACCCAGGTGGCACTGTGGGTTAAACCACAGAGTCTAGGGCTTGCTGATCAGAAGGTCGGCGGTTCGAATCCCTGCCACGGGGTGAGCTCCCATTGCTCGGTCCCAGCTCCTGCCCACCTAGCAGTTCGAAAGCACATTAAAGTGCAAGTAGATAAATAGGGACCGCTCCAGCGGGAAGGTAAACGGCGTTTCCATGCGCTGCTCTGGTTCGCCAGAAGCAGCTTTGTCATGCTGGCCACATGACCTGGAAGCTGTCTGTGGACAAACGCCGGCTCCCTTGGCCTATAGAGCGAGATGAGCGCCGCAACCCCAGAGTCGGACACGACTGGACCTGATGGTCAGGGGTCCCTTTACCTTTACCTTTATCGCCTCAACACAGGAATGAGCAAATATGTGTCAGTTTCGATTTCTCTCAGTTCTCGTTTTTTCCAATCATAAGTTCAGCTCACCACATTTCCACATCAGTTCAGTTCATGTGTTTTGGGGGGGAAGGGTGCGGATGAGGTAAATTCTCAATTAAATGCAAACAGTTGGATTTCTCCCCCATCCCAACCCCATTATTGAGGAACTTCAGTAGGGAATGATGAAAACAATACGCTGGCTTAGATGCAGAGTTTCTATGATTGGGACTTAACTCATGGAAGGCTCCCAAGGACAGAAGGGGATGGGGCTGAGGCAGATTCTTAAAATGATCCCTACTTCCTCCTATAGTTCCCTGAAAATTTGCTCTGGAGTATAGAGAAGACCCTCCAGGACAGTGTTGGAGGTGGCCCAGCAGGGGGGCGGGAAGCAAAATTTCTCATTCCTCTTCTTTCTAC
The DNA here is from genome assembly GCF_009819535.1 of Lacerta agilis. Taxonomy (NCBI): domain Eukaryota; kingdom Metazoa; phylum Chordata; class Lepidosauria; order Squamata; family Lacertidae; genus Lacerta; species Lacerta agilis. The sequence continues at coordinate 12,457,546 of NC_046322.1, read as the reverse complement.
CAACAGGAGTCTCTGCTGGCTTGCAGTCCTTTCTGCAGACGAAATAAGCCCTTTCATGAAAGGAAGGACCATGTAGGATCCAACCTGCTCCCTCACCACAAAAACTTCTCATTTTGTTTTATTTCTGTGATTATTACATTGCATTTGGAACGGATCATAAGTCAAAACACTTCCATTTAGTGCTCTCGTTCATGCTCGCTAAGTTCTAGAAATGTGGTTTTCCTTCACATCTGGCTGAGTACACACTATAATCCTGGTAATGCCAAGACAGTGCCAATGGGTACAAAGTACAGGCGCTTCCTCCACTCTTCTGCCTCAAGATGTGGCCCATGAATCCAAAAATGTTGGCAACCCTTGTGTATGAGATAGGGTCCAGTTAACCATGACAACAGGGTAATGTGTGCACATCTTCTTATAAGTTCCTTTGCCTTACATTGTAGCCTGTCATGTAGAGAATAAGCTGACATTATGAAGGAGCGTCTCCACCCACATCGTTCAACCCGGACACTGAGGTCCAGCGCCAAGGGCGTTCTGGTGGTTCCCTCACTGCGAGAAGTCAGGTTACAGGGAACCAGGAAGAGGGCCTTCTTGGTGGTGGCGCCCGCCTTGTGGAACACCCTCCCATCTGATGTCAAGTAAGTAAACAACTACCTGAATTTTAGAAGACATCTGAAGGTAGCCCTGTTCAGGGAAGTTTTTAATAACTGATGTTTTAATGTATTTTTAATCTTTTGTTGGAAGCCGCCCAGAGTGGCTGGGGAAACCCAGCTGGATGGGCAGGGTATAAATAATAATAATAATAATAATTTTCATCATCATCATCATCAAGAAAATGTGATGTAAGCCCTGACTCCTTTTACTTTATGAAGAAGTAGATAACAACTCGAAAAATTCTTCCAAGGCAGCATAAACATTATTAATAACAAGTGGTTTCATGCGGACTTCTTCGTTGCTGTAGTGAAGCTGCTATGGTAGATTAATTGCCTGATCCTCGTTAAAATGTGGAATCTTCTTAAATTCGTCCTGCTTTTTGAAGAAAAGCTGGGCTAGTATATGGTCTGGCGTGCGGTGGAAATAGTCATCCATGTCAAGGGTTTGCAGCTACAAAAACAAAAACAAACCCACAACAGCATTTGAATTAGGAAGGGGGAGTTTACGCTTGTTTCACAGTAACACACACACATTTTTCATGGAAAACTTTTTAAATTACCATCTTATGTAATATGTACAATCATGTATAATACAGATGGGCAAATTTCAGTTGGTTTCTCTCCTTTTCAATTTTTTCCAGTCTTACGCTCAGTTCTCTACATTTCCACATTGCTTTGCAAATAAATAGATACTGTAAATAAATTGTAAGCATTTTCGTGATAATTTCACCGAATACTCACATCTTTGTATATGCACTTTTACCTTAGATATGTGCTTTTGCAAAGCAGTGTACCTAATATAATGCACTTTCCCATGTTATTTTCATTAATATGTGCATTTTTACATCTACTTTAGTATATGCACATTACTTGGCTGGAGAACTGCATTGCAAAATTCAGAAAAATTCAAATTTTGAAGGATAGATGTTTGGGTTTTTGGTGTATTGCTTCAGAAAGCACAAATTAGGCAGATCTGCCTTTAAATGCAAACTGAGTTAAATTTATTCCCCATCGCTAATGTATGGTATTTTTTTTCTCCCCAATCCCACAAAAGCTTTATAATATTGATTGTGGTTCACAATAACTCACCCCACTGACTTAACTCTGGCTTAACTGTAGCTAGCCCGGCAGTTTACCTAGGAAGTCAAGCACAGATTTCCTACCTGGTTCGCAGTGCTGAATGCCAAAATGAAAAGCAACTCTTCGTCGCATGTGCTCTTGATGTAGTGTTGGGTTCCAACGGGGAAAAACACGACATCTCCAACGCCAATGGTGAAGTCAGTGGTGAGTGATGGTGAAACGATAATGCCCACCTGGAGAGAGAATGCACCAAACAAGGAAATACACCCCAACATCCATCCAACTGAATCTGTGGTTTTCAATGGACTTCATGAAAAATGTCACAAATCCAGGCATCTGTAATGTCTCCCAGAGCCGAAGGTTCAGAAAAGGGAAAAATAGAATGATCCAGAAGCAATTCCCCTATGAAGAAATGCGACCACATCTGGGGCTTTTTAGTTTAGAGAAAAGGTGAGCAAGGGAGGGGCATGATGGAGGACATAATATTCGTGGTGTAGAGCGGGGATGTCAAACCGGACGGCCGCGATCGACAGGTAGATCCCCCGTTGATAATGGTTGATTGCACGACCCTTATCAATCACGGGAATAAAAGAACTGTGGAATGAATTTCTCTGCCCCCTTGCTCTGTCCCTCTGGGCAGAGTTTGGCGCTATCTCTTTGCGATGTTGAATACGTTGTACGGCTTTAGCGCTGTGTGCGGTTTTCCAGGTTAGCAATTTATGTCATACCCCTGTATAGAAGCTGTCCCCCCCAAAAAAAGCTCAACAACTCTTCTCTCCCTCAATGACAATGGGTAGATCACTGGCAGTTTTTTTTATACTGGGAGTAGATTACAGGCTCTTGGTAGGTGGATGGGCCTGGTGTAGAGAAAGCAGATGTAATTATTTTTTCTCCCTCATATACTGTTATAAAGCTGTGTAAGGGGACAGGAGGAACCAGGAGGAGCAATACAATGGATACAGGAGAGTGACCTCCCTTGTAGGACAGGACTTGTAGACAACCTGATGTGCAAGGCTATGAAGCTCCAAGATTTCTTTCCCAACTCTGCCTTTCCCAACTGGAAGGAAGCAGAGCTAAGGACAGTTTGATTCTCCTAGCCCAGCAACAGTCACTGGGTGCCTACCAGATATTGGACTACAACTCCCATCATCCTAGTCATGTTTTCTGTGGCTGATGGGAGTTGTAGTTCACTATCTTGAAGGCAACAAGTTGGCTAACCCTGCTGGTCTCCTTGCCACCAGCCCCAAATGCTGGCATTTCTCCTTTGAAAATATTCATAACCTTTTTTTAAAAAAATAGAAAAGCTTATAGACAGCATACCGTATTTTTCGCTCCATAAGACGCACTTTTTCCCTCCTAAAAAGTAAGGGAAAATATCTGTGCGTCTTATGGAGCGAATGGTGGTCCCTGGAGCTGAATTGTCCAGGGGCCAAAAGCAGATTGTGCTTTTTATTTTACAAAAAGAAAAGGGAGTGTTGAAAGGACCCCGCTCAGCAGCTGATCAGCAAGAGATCGGGAGAGAGATAAGAGTCCCGGCTCCCTTTCAGCCCCGCCCTCTTGCCACGCCCTCCTTTGTTGAATGTGCTGCAGAGGGAGGTTGTTTGTTTCCCCAGGACATGTGACTGGCTGATTAGATTATCTGACTGGAAACAGTAGAAACAGCTCCCTTAAGATTTTTCAGAAATGTGAGTTAAACCCCATAAAAATGGGGCTTTTCCTCTTTGTTTTTCCCCCTTTGCAAAAGGAGCTTTGCTTTTCCCCCTTTGCAAAAAAAAAGCTGCAAAACCTTTAACTGATCCTTTTTAAAAAAAGGCCTTTTGCCTTTGCAAAAACAGCTGCAAAACCTTTAGCTAGTCCTCAAAAAAGCCAGGGCTTTTCCCCTTGCAAAAAAGCTGCAAAACTTTTAGCTGATCCTCAAAAACACACACACACACACACACAAACCCAGGGCTTTTAGAGGAGGAAAACCAGAAAAATATTTTTCTTGTTTCCTCCTCTAAAAATGAGGTGCGCCCTATGGTCCGGTGCGTCCTATGGAGCGAAAAATACGGTAAGCAGAAAAATCCATAACTGACGTACATAATAACATTACCAATAAAACATGATTAAATCAGCAAAACTGTTAAAAAAGCAAATATACATAAAGTAATCACCAATAAAACTCAGATAAAAAGCAGCAAAACTGGGGGGGGGGTTACATCACAGTGGTTTAAGTTAAATAGCTACCTTTCCACACCCACTGATGACGTATCCCATCTCGTTGGCATTGAAATGAAAGTGGGGCTGCCGTAGGCCATTGCTATAGATCCTGAGTGTCCCCAAAGTAAGGGCATCTTCCTTCTGAAAGCAAGGAGAGCAAACAAAAAGCACGTGAGCATGTGAGGTTGTGCAAAATAACAACAGGGTGTCTCAAAATTTGCAAATTTGTTGGACTCCAACTCCCATCATCCCTGACCACTGGCCATGTTGGCTGGGGCTGATGGGAGTTGGAGCATCAGGTGGCTCCATGGGTCAGTGCAACTGGCTGTTAACCAGAAGGTTGGTGGTTTGAGCCTATGCAGAGATGGCTGTGGCCAGGGTTTCTGTACTGCTCCCCAAATGGAACATTTGACTCGGGTCTCCATGGTCTCATCCACTATAACAGGCAGTGCTTTTTATCTCAATACTTAATGAGTGGAGTATTTTTATCTCAATACTTACTGAATGGAGAAACTCGCTGTAAATTCTTTCATTCGTACTCAAGCCTTTTCCATCTTTCACATACCGAGCAAACTGGATTATTCCCCCGGGGAAACGGAACTCAGTTGACCCTGAATGGAGGGCAAACGCAGCATCCTCAACAATCAGAAAAAGCTTGGGAGACCTAGTTTGCGATCATCACAGAATATTTATTAGTTTACATTGCTTGCTAAGCCATCCTTGCTGTTCTGAGAGATTTGCCATTGCTTAGCGGCAGACCGCATGTTCTGGATTCAGAAGTGCCAGGCATACTGTACCTCTGCGGGGGCAGAACTCCATAGCTTAGGGAGAAAGAGAATACACTTTCCCAGCCTTCTTCCACTCCTTCCCAAGTTCCAAGGGTGATGGAACTACTAAGAGAGTCCGGAGTTAGGGTTGCCATTTTTCAAAAAGTGAAAACCTGGACACATAAAAATTGACTATCTGAGGTATTTTTAAGGAAAGTCAGCAAAAACAACACTGGGTTACCATACATCCAGATTTCCCTGGACATTTTGCCAGTTTCCGCCCAGACACTGCTTCCGACTGCAGTATTCCGGGTATGTTCAGATGTATGATAAACCCTACCTGAGTGCCAATCTTACCACTCAAGAGGGTTTCTTTAAAAAAATCAAGGCTTTAAAAAGAAAATATTTGATTCCTCCATAGGCATTTAATTAGGAATACGCTCAGCTGCTTGGTTTTGCAGACAGCAGAGTTTCTGTATCCAGCTTTGCCTATGCTCTGGAATAAACTGTGGAACCAGAAATAGATTTCACCATTGATTCTGGGCAATCCTTTCTTGGCTGGGTCTCTGAGAATGTCTGCAAACATCTAGGGGCTACCTTTGAAGGTGATCTGGAAACTACAACTAATCCAGAATGCGGCAGCTAGACTGGTGACTGGGAGCGGCCGCCGAGACCACATAACACCGGTCTTGAAAGACCTACATTGGCTCCCAGTACGTTTCCGAGCACAATTCAACGTGTTGGTGCTGACCTTTAAAGCCTCGGTCCACTATACCTGAAGGAGCGTCTCCACCCCCATCATTCTGCCTGGACACTGGGGTCCAGCGCCGAGGGCCTTCTGGCGGTTCCCTCGCTGCAAGAAGCCGTTACAGGGAACCATTTGGCCATAGTGTAGTAAACGTTGGAGTAAACGTATGCTTTTTGGTTAAAACTTTAGGCCAGAGTTCTTATTTGGATTCGTTACAGGGAACCAGGCAGAGGGCCTTCTTGGTAGTAGCACCCGCCCTGTGGAACACCCTCCCACCAGATGTCAAAGAGAAAACCAACTACCAGACTTTTAGGAGACATCTGAAAGCAGCCCTGTTTAGGGAAGCTTTTAATGTTTAATATATTATTGTATTTTAACATTCTGTTGGAAGCCGCCCAGAGTTGCTGGGGAAACCCAGCCAGATGGGCGGGGTATAAATAATAAAGTGTTGTTGTTGTTGTTGTTGTTGTTGTTGTTGTTGTTGTTGTTGTTATCTTGGGTAGCAAATGAATGCCACTGGCTCCTTGCTGCATCTGAAGCCCAGGAGAATGTTCCTAAGGTGGTGGTGGGGGTGGTGGTCCTCTATTGCCTCTGCTCCCTTTGCTGAAGTGACCCACATTGCTAACTGTCTGGAAACAAAGGTCCCTGTTAACGCCATCTCAGCTTTCTCTGAAATACCTTTGAGGTCAAAGAAGTACCGCCACACAAACGGGTCTGTGGACTGCTGGTAGTTGGGATTCTGAATGAGCTCTGCTAGGTTTGGAGGAAGGTTGACGGCTTGGTCTTCTGCTTGCTTCTGGAAAGACCTGATGAAGGCCACTCCACCTTGAGGCTAGAAAACATGCACCAAATTTTTAAGAAGAAGTGAAATACTTTAAAGGCATGCATATATATATATTATATATATTATATATATATATATTTTATATATATATATATATATATATATATATATATATATATATATATATATATATATATAATATGATATAATATACACATCCTGCTGTATGGACATGGAGGAAGTCAGTTGTCAGTTTCTTCTAAAGGTGGCTTGGGATCATTCTGGAATGAAAAACACAGTGTTTGCTGTTGCTCTTCACTTATTTAGGGTGCAATGCAAATTCTAGTCCTCTGCTGGCAGGTCTTTTGCAGTGCCGTGGGGCCAAAGCTGCATGTTCAGCCCTGCTGCTTGCAATAGATGGTGAGGGGGATGGATGTAGGAGGTTTGGAGCTCAATCAGGAATAAATTGTTGCATATCCTCCCCATAGTGGTGGTCTTTGGGGTCTCAAACTTCAGTGGAGTCCCGTGCAATGCCAAAAATAGGCATCTCCCGCCTCTCACCTTCCATTCTACAACATAGTTGGGGCACTTCCTGCAGCATCCCTGAGGCTCTGCACCCAGTAAAACCTCTGCTCTCCGCCTTCAGAACTCTGCCTTCAGCAGCTGTCAGGAGACTTGCTCATCCAGGAGACCTGGGCGGAGAGACACCTCTTCCTCTTCCAATCCACCCACCCACCTCGCTTAGCACAAGGAGTGTTTGCACGGCTTGTGGAACCTCTCCAGGCTGGTTCGTTTTATAATTACAGGTGTATTCTGCAACATGTTCTCGACAAAAATAACTGTGCATTAGTGGTGGGTGTATTCTGCTTTATTAGTTGTTCTGAGAAGCTTCCCCAATGATGCCACATAATTGCTTTCTAGAGGGGCTGTAGCACAACAAAAATGGGGCCGGAGAAGAACACCCACACCCCCTGAACAATTTGTGGTAAGAAAAGTTGTAGGATTTCAGTAGGGAATGAACTTTGCTGCTTGGAAATAAAGAGGGGTGCTGCCCAAAAACCTCTGCAGGTGCAATTAGTATGGAAAGTGGAATCTTGTGTGACCACCCCAATAGCACTGTGTATACAAACAATCTTAAATGCATAATTAAAAGGCTATCTGGAGGGCCCCCACCCTACGTCATAGCCCCAACAGGCGCTTAAAGCAACTTACAAAGATTTGCACAATACAGCTGCATTCAAGTGTAGCATCAGGAACAGAAAGAACTCAGGGCTTGTCTGACCACTTTCCCCTGGGAAAACCTGCAGTTTAGTGCTGAATAGGAATGATCAGCAATCAGTGCCCCCCATTTGTTTTGAACTAGCACTAAAGAGTTTATGTTGTACAGACCTTTAGTGACCTTGCTGCTATGTCTTCAGGTGTTAAGAAAAACGTATCATCCAGATCCAGAGTTTGAAGCTCTTCATGGGTTGTGAAGAACAGCAAGAACAGACAGTCTTCTGTACCGACGTTCTTGAGCCAATGCACCGTGTTTCGAGGGAAGAAAATGACCTGGCCCGCTGTGACGTTGTACGTGGTTACGGTATCTCCACCAGCATCGACAACCCCAATCCATGCAGTGCCCTGAAAAACACAGGTGGGGGGAGGACTAGTCATTGCAAATCAAGTTAAGAAGGCAGAAATCCAATGCCATCACTACAACACTACTATGGGCCATTGTAGCAGTGCAGAGAATTAAGCCCCGGTGTTTTATTATGTTTTATGAGTGTTGGAAGCCACCCAGAATGGCTGGGGTAATTATAGACTATTAAAATGTATTGATCAGTCTTCTGCATCAGAATTCTTGATCTGGGACACTGACAATCTATTCACCACCCTGGACTCCTCCTCCTGCCTCCTTCCCAAAGCTGAGTTAGCACTTTCCCCAGCTTTGGGAAGGATGTGGGAAGGCTCTAGGACTCTGCCAGAGCCCTTGTGCCTCCTTACCCTGCCACTGCCGTTGGCTACATTTTATACAGCTATGCATAATCCCTGACCAGTGAGAGATTGCAGGGTTGCTGACACATAATAATGATAATTTTATTATTTATATGCTGCACCAATCTGACTGGGTTGCCCCAGCCATACCTCAGGTTTGGTTTCCTTCAAATGGAGGTCATCGGAGATGGCAATGTCTTTGTGATGTGTGATTTTATTTATATGCCTATACATTACAAGCTCACAGCACCACAACCAAACTGAGTTTGCTTTCCCCGTTAATTTTCTAGTGGGTTTCCCAAAGTCATAGCTCTGGATTCAGCACACAGAGAGCAAGTTAAGCCTCTGTGTTTACTCCACATACGACTCACCCTGGTCTATTATCTCTTAAACCCACCAATGACATAACCTCCAACCAGAGGGAGGAGGGAGGCCTGTCCCGCTTCTGGAAGCATTTAGTAATTTCCATGGCAACTAGTCTCCTTTACTCCTTGGTCATACAAAGAGATACTTAACAGACATGACTTGGGCCATTAACTTAGCGAAAAGACTCTTCTGCAGAATGCAATTTTAGAGATATAAAACCATAAATTTGGAGGGCACCCAAAGACGACATCCTAATCCTATAGCCATTCTCAGGTTCTTTCCACTAGAAAGGTGGAGTAAAAACAATTTTAAGATAACCCCAAAAAGTACCTTTAAGAGGTAGCCATGCTCATTGGCATTGAAATGCCAGTGTGGTGCACGTAGTCCTTTGCTCTTAATCCGTAAAGTTCCAAACGTCATCTTGGAGCGCTGAGCATTGATGCTTCTTCCAAACTCCATCTCTTCCTTGTTTTGGTACTCATTGGCATTTTTCCGGAATCTCGACCACTGAATCGTACCACCCGGGAACTCATGCTTCTGCAAAGCCGTATAAGCTGGGTAATACTTGGGATATCAAGCACTGCATAAAAAGTCTAATATCCTGTGAAGTTATTTGTGGCCCATCCTGCTTCTAGCTATGTGTAAGAATTTGCGTGAAAGAGTGTACACTTGTTACAGGCTCAGGTTCTTATGCTACGTCCCTCCACAGTCCAGGAACACATAATGTGGCTCCTTCTTTCCTTATACAGTAATATAATAATAATAATAATAATAATAATAATAATAATAATAATAATAATTTATACCCCACCCATCTGGTTGAGTTTCCCCAGTCACTCTGGGCAGCTCCCAACAGAATATTAAAAACACAATAAAACATCAAACATTAAAAACTTCCCTAAACAGGACTGCCTTCAGATGTCTTCTAAAAGTCAGATAGTTTTTTATTTCCTTGACATCTGATGGGAGGGTGTTCCACAGGGTGGGCGACACTACCAAGAAGGCCCTCTACCTGGTTCCCTGTAGCTTCACTTCTCGCAGTGAGGGAACCACCAGAAGGCCCTCGGAGCTGGACCTCAGTAGAGCAACAATAGCCAACTTTGTGTCCTCCTTCGGGTAGTGAAAAGCGGGATAGCAAATCCAAACTCTTCTTCTCTAGCTGCTGTTGAACTTCAACACCCCAAAGCCTCAGCCAGTATGGACATTGGTGAGGGATGATGGGAGCTGGAGGCTACTACTTCTTAGCAACCCCAGGGACAAAATAATCATTAAGGCCCTTATTCATAGAATCATAGAGTTGGAAAGGACCCTCAAGGGTCATGCAAGAATCTCAACTAAAGCATCCATAACAGATGACCATCCAACTTCTCCAATGAAGGAGAGTCCACAGCCTCTCATGTGAAATATGTACCGGCTGGGCTTTTAGTATTGTGGTCCCAAGCCTGTGGAGCACATGCCTGATTGAGATCAGAACGGCACCCTACTGGCTGAACTTCAGGCACATGACAAAAAAGACTTTCCCACTCCAGCAGTTATTTGAAGGCAGTGTTCAAGTTTTGCGCAGCTTTTTCATTTTTTCTCTGTGTGGCTCCTTGTTTCTTGTACGCCGCTTAAAAATACTAATGATTAAGAAGAAGAAGAGTTTGGATTTGATATCCCGCTTTATCACTACCTGAAGGAGTCTCAAAGCGGCTAGCATTCTCCTTTCCCTTCCTCCCCCACAACAAACACACTGTGAGGTGTGTGAGGCTGAGAGACTTCAAAGAAGTGTGAGTAGCCCAAGGTCACCCAGCAGCTGCATGTGGAGGAGCAGAGACGCAAACCCGTTTCACCAGATTACAAGTCTACCACTCTTAACCACTACACCACACTGGTTCTCACACTTAAGCAGCGTATAAACACCTTAAATAAATAAATAAATAAAAATAAAACAGGATATGGTCAAATTCTACCTTGGCTTTAGCAAGCTGGTGGAGAAACTGGAACTTGGGGTCCACCTGGGCGGATGTTACTCTTGAAGTTCCCAGGGAAGCAGCTCTATGCTTTGCTGCATTGGCATCGTATTTTGGTTTGAAGCTGGTGTTGGCAGTATAGACCAGAGACAAAACCAGCACCCCTAAGACAGTGGTGATGGCGCAGGCCAAGAGGCAGACCAGAAAGATGTTGAGCAGGGACCAGCGGCTCTTTTTCTCCCCCGATAAACAAAGAAACAAAGAGGAATAATTAGTAGTCATTTTTATAGAACTGGCAAAACAGAACATTGCCTCTCCAGGCCTATGCAAGTTGCTGTACTAGCAACCTTTGGGAGCACGTGACAAGCTTGTGGATAAACACCGTAACTTCAAAATGTAGAAGGTCTGTAGCTCAGTAGTAGAGCAACTGGCTTGCATTCAGAAGACTCCAGATTCAATCCCTGGCTTCTCCAGGTAGGGTCGAGATTGGCTCATGAAGGCTTCTCCAGGGCAGCAAAAACATTGACTATCAATTCTGAAAATTCTCAGTGTTTGGGACATAGATGACCTCCTTGGTCAGTTTTGAGATGAGGCCATTCGGCGAAGCCCTAAAGACGTGTCTCACATCTCGGAGTTGTCAGAAACAATCACTTTGGCTATGAACTACAGTATTAGCTGTTACTGGTCGCTTCATATGGGTCTCAACACATCGCGTGCCTGGCTGCTACATATCTCATAACTCTTGGAGCTATTTCACACACGGTTCAGCACAATCTAAGGTTTCCCACTGGGTGTACAAACAGTAGGGACTTGCCTCCAATGCTGTTTTCCTGGTGGTTGTCAGTGGGGAATGGGGTGGGGGGTCATGCCTCCAAGGTATGTTTGTGTATATGTGTAAAGAGAAGAGATTATATGTGTGTGCATGAAGGGATTATCTGTCTAGTGCAATACACAGAACATCCAACTCCCCATCAGTTCTAAAAGCAACTACTATAGAGACTACGTGTGTTGTGGTCTCTAAAGGCCCACCTCCTCCATTTTTTTTTTTAAGTCTTATGTAACTCTGGGAAATGACAAAGAGTAAGGGAGCTCCTGAGCTGGGGAGGAACCTCCCATAATACCCCATCATTTGCCATTTTCATCTGAGCTTGGTATCTTATCACACGCATACATGATCAATTTATACCTATCTTAGAACAGGTTGCACTAGGGTTGCCACCTTTTTTGTAGCTAGGAACCTGTACCTTTACTAGCTACCTGACTGGTAGAAATTCAGCTTTCCTCTCTCACTGCATTTCCATGCAAGTAAAAGTCTCATCAGTTGAACTTTAGGTTGCTATTTCAGCTCTGGCTATTTTCAAAGCAGAATAGCTCCAACTAGGGGAAAAAGCAATTGATAACTTCAGAAGTGACACAGCTTGTTAATATTGTCATTGTAGCAACTGGCAGTTTTTGCCTTTGATTACTGCAATGCTGAAAGGCTCCGGGGCTTTTTTAGAAGTTTGTGGAGAATAATTTGCTGGTTTTTATATGGTCAGCCAGGAAAACTTCCTCTTTCAACTATTCTTCCCTTACTTCTGCTTAAAAAAAGTTGCCCTAACCAAAGTTGCTTAAGCCATCCGGGAAAATGCCTGAGGAAGTTAAAAAAAACCAATATTGATTAATTCATAATTGTGTAGTAGTTTTGCACAGAGCACCCTGGTTACCTTGGGGGGAGTCACTATTATCCAGCACAACATAACGCAAACACAATTATCACTGCCATATCTAAAAACCAAGAAGTGCTTGTCCTTTTTGTCACATTCCAGCATGAGAAAGACAGATTCAAGGAAGGGGCTATGCAGAAACGGATGAGCTCAGTTCTTGATGCCTCTCTGGGGCAAAGCAAATGTAATGTGGCCTAACCTGACCCCACACAGAGACCTTCAGTAACTAGAGGCATGGCAAATATTATTCCTAAGCATCTCCTTAACAGAGCCTGGAAAGTTCTTTCTTTTTAAAAAAGTTCTAGTTTTTAATTTGTTCTTGTTTTATCACTTGTTTGCTGCCCTGGGCTCGTTTGGGAGGAGAGTTGAGATATAAATTAATAAATAAGTCCTGTTAGGGGGAAAGAGGGATATAAATATGGAATAATCATCATTAAATGGTGAATTGCTTAATTATTTTTTCCAACAATCGTGATATTTAAGCTTAAAGGTCTGAAGACTCTAGGGCAGAGGTTTTCAAGCTTTTTGAGTCCCTTAATCAACTACAATATTTCTGTGGCACCGCTGTGGGGCTCAGGGCCAGTTTTGTCACCCCTTGCCTGCAGAGCTAGCAACCTCTCACCCTTTTTGGAACACCCTCCCTTGTGGAGTGTTCCTTCAGCCTCCTCTCCTCTCCCTTCTTCCTTGGGAGTCCTCCGGGCAGCTGCTGCTGCCGTCACTGGTCTGAGCTGCCCCCCCCCAACAGAGGTGCCTCCCAGAGGCACCATTCACTTGCGGAGCTCATAGCCAGGGCTGCTAAAATAAACAGATGTACAAGCCTTTGGGAGGCAGAGACATGAGAGGGCATCAAAGGAGGGAAGGAAGGAAAGAGGGACAGAAGACAGTGTTGCCTGTTGCACCCCTGACCATCATTCAAGGCGCCTCAGGGTGCCACAGCACACTGGTTGAAAACTACTGCTCTAAGGGTTAAAAAAATGAATGAACTTGAAGAACTTGAAATCATTCAATGTTCTACCCCAAAACAAACTTAATTCTCATTCTGTTCACCCAACAATTATGGGAACTACTTGCAGGTGTAGTTCAGAGATTTTTGAACTAATTCAGTGAAGTTTGTTGAACCAAACTAGTTCATTCCGAGCACTGGTCTTTAATTTCTATCCTTTTCCCCACTTTGAAATAACTAGCAGCCATTTACAAAATGGGCATGTCACTTCTTGTGGACAGATAAGACAACTGTACACATTGTACACTGAAGAGAGCTATAAATCTCCTTGCAATTATTTATTTGTCTTTGCTGTTGGAATGGTCAGTAGCGGACAAAGAGATTGTTACTTAAAGGATAAAAGCACCACTTCTTTTGCTCTCGGCATACTCGACCTGACATATTCCCCCAACGGTCCTCCTTCTGCATGTACCAAATTTGTACCAGATCATATGACCAGGCTTTTTCTTGTTTCTGCACCCAAAGATAGCAACCCTCCACAATGGTCTGACTCGGGATAAGACTGCTTCCTTTGTTCGTATAAGACTGTCCATTCTGACAATGCTGAAAAAGGCACAGAGACAACACGGATTGTTTCTTCTGCCTGCCCCAGAGGCTACAACACAGTGAGAACCCCAAACCATTTTAAGAGCTCATTTTAAGAAACAAAAATCTCCTGCTCTGTGTTTTTAACTCAGCTGTTGTTGCTTTTTAAAAAAACTTTGTTATTAGCAGATTTTTAAAAATGCAGTTCAGGTCCTAGGCAACCTGCTAATACTTACTTGCTTATAGCGAGAGGTGCTGAAGTATGGAAGCACATTCTTAAGATTTTCTATACATTTTCTATACATTTTTTTTTAATTTTATAACTTTATTTAGATTTAACAATTTCACAACAAATTTAAAAACCTTTCGTAGGTACAAATACAAAGGAATAACAACAACCACAAAAGATAAAAACAAACAAACAAACAAAAACAAAAACAACATTTTGTAACAAGTTTCCAGATCTGAGCATATAGCTTCAGATCAGCTCTCTCGTTATTTCACAACAGCAACTTACTGGGTGTTCTTGTTTTTTCCTCTCCATTTTGACTGAGGGACTTTGAGGTGTTTCTTCATGTAGTTCAAATCCTGAGTTATCCATTTCAAGTGAGCGAAGTAGAATTTTGCATGCACCAAAAGTGAAATCCGAAGTTACCGTGGATTTGTGGCCTGAACTTCAGTAGCAGGAGAAAGCATCTGTTTTCCTTTGAATATATACACCGTTATGGACAACTTGAGGAACAGGTTGCAATTCAGGATATCCCCTTTCTTAAACCAAACTTTCTTTACCAGGAAGGCTGTCACCATGACTAATCTACTTCTAATTTCGGTCATAACACTATTCAGTTCCTCAGCATCATATGAACCAAGCAATGTAATATGCCAATGAGAAACAACAGGCTTCTTGGAAATAAAGGCATTAAATTAAGTTTTTTGTCCAGGCAACTGATAATAGAATCAGAGTTGGAAGGAATGCTGGGGATCATCTAGGACCCACTTATAAAGTCTATGGTCCTGATAAATCAAGAGCCTAATTTGTGCTGTCAACTAACAGAGTATAGAGCAAGCCTGTTTAATTTGTGCGGTTTCAGGTACTATTTTATTTATTCATCTAATAAAATATATACACCGCTTGATTGTAAAAAAACAACCCTCAAAGCGGTTTACAAAAAGATGAAAACAAGAAAATATTGGGGAGAGAAAATTGGATACTTTAAAACTTACAAAAATTTAAGATACCAAAGCAGATTAAAATTCACATCACCATTTCTAAGCTTCTGGCTTATTTAATTTGAATGCGTGTGTCTACAGAACAAATAAAAACACAACACATGTCCAAAGTTAGGAACTGGTTCCAGTTACACACTTTCAAATCCATTTCTTCCTTCTGCTTTAAATCATAGCTAATGCAACTTGCCTGACTGACGCTCATGAATCCTCATTTTATGTTAATGGGGCAAAGGGTGTTTCCCATGATTACCACAGGAGGGGGTCCATGCTACTGGCCTGGTCCGGTTTGGTCACATTGAAGGAACTACCCCTGGGGATGTCCACACCTATGTTGAAACCTACACTAATAAAACTAGCATGTGACCAGCTGCAGGAATGTGGGCTGAGCACAAGATCTTGATTCCTGAGCACATGGGCATGCTTGCTGAAATCAAGCTTATCTTGATACTGGCGTCAGCCTAACTGGACATGCAGCTTTTGTTAAATTGCATGCTCTCTCAAAACAATGAAGATTTGGTAATATGCTAATCAAACTGAAGCAAGATGGGTGAAAAGTACATGTACAGGATGGGGGAAACCCTGCAGAAAAAAGTCCCAAGACACTAATGGCCTTTAAATGCAGTGTTGGCCAAACTTGGGTCTCCAGCTGTTTTGGGACTACAATTCCCATCATCCCTGACCACTGGTCCTGTTAGCTAGGGATCATGGGAGTTGTGGTCCAAAAACAGCTGGAGACCCAAGTTTGGCCAACGCTGCTGTAGGGAATGCTGCAGACAGAAACCCAGACAGAAGATTTCTGTTGACACATGGAAACCTCACACTATGCTGCCTGTGGACTGGATCATTGCTTTATGAGTTAGTTTGGTTAATTTGGTATAAGGATTGTTTACACAAATAAAACAAATAAATAAGTACATGTCTGCTGCCATGAATTCCTAATGATTCAGAATTTGAAAAGCACTAACAATTTTTCTGTTTAGACACAGCCTGCATTCTTAATTCATTGCAGAGGGGGAGGTGAAGCAGGGGCACTCCATTGACTATCCTGAGAAACTAACTCCAGCTGGCTCCCGGCTCCCTCTGCTGCCAACAGCCATTCCATCAGGCTGCTGAAGAGGGAGAGATAGGAAGTGAAGCCCACACTATCAGTTCTGTTGAGAGGCCAACTCCATTCATCCATAATGGATTTTAAGATTGCAAACTCGGAGGCAGCAACTGTCTGGGTTTTGCTGAATTTATGTAAATCACTATATGAGCCTTTGTGGCTGAAGGACAAGGTAAAAATACTTTGGCTATATGAATTATATAATTAATATGCTGGCTATGAAAATTAAGACAAAAGGAACTCACTGCATGTAGATTCCCTGTAGATTTTGTGGAAAAACCTTTCCCCCTTGCCTAGTGCTCTATTGGATTAGAGAAAGGATCCATTAATGCAACATACCAGGAAGGCTTCTAAGCCAAGCCTGGTGGTGGAAAAGCAAAACTTTTATTTACCATGTTGAACATCTTACCCATGTGTCTTGTTTTCTCAAAGCCCGCCCGCCCCAGATTTGAAAAAGCACACAAAATATTGTTCAGCTGATGCTCAGGTGTCTGATCCAACTTAAGGAAAATTCATATGCTACTTCAGCATATCAAAGAGCACAGGTTTTTTTTTACTTTCTTTATAAACAGTGAACATTTTTTGTTTGGGAAGCACCTCTTGGCTGCAACCCATAGTATCCATCACCCAAGTATCTCAAAAGTTAGATGAAGAATGTTCTTCATTCATGAGACCAAGAGCTAGAAATTTGGGCATCAGAATTTCAGCACAGGCTAAACTCCACAAGCCCAACAGACCAAGTTCATGATGGTAGACCCTCAGTTAGACAGCAGAACAGGCATGCTTAGGGTTGCACTGAAAGAGAGGCTGAACATTTTTTATTCAAGACTAAGGCTGAACATTTTTTATTCAAGACTAACGATTAGGATGGTAACATTAGCTGAAAATATAGCCAAGTGCCTGACACCAGCAGCATCAATCGTTATATATTTTTAAAAAATATTCCAACAGTCTTGGAGCAACAAATGATATTCCAACCTATGTGGGAAAAGGCACTTTTAAAGATATTTGAGCTACATCATATGGGTATATTTTGTGAGAACTTACATTTTTAACTGCCCTCATTCTCAAGAACAAGAGCTGTAATACACATTTCTATGAAAACTCCTGGATTCCACCATAGTTCCCCAAGCCTATAGCATAGTACTTCCAGGCAGAAAGCGGGAGACATCACAGCTTGACTATTATGGTTTCCCAGAATGTGCCACCCTAGAAACCTCCGGTATATTTTTCACTATGCTGAAATTTAATCCTATGATGCAAAGCATGATTAGAAGTGCAAGGAAAGCAGCTTGTATTCTGAAGATCACCCTCCCACCCTTGTAAACACAGTAAATCGACAAACAAAAAGCAATTTCTGCAATAAGGCTGTTGTGACTTTCTCGTTTGATGATCTTGATTTCCTGCATTCCCAAGGTTAGCTTTGATAGCCTGTGGGTGACACTTAATCCTTTGGATCCTTGTCTCTGTTGTGCTAGAGAACGGTGAAACCTGAGAATTCAAGCAGGGTTTTAGAGTTGGCTTTCGCCAAGCAGCTCATGCTGCACGGAACGCAGGGGGCTTGCAAAGGCTTCTTATGGCGTACAGCATGGATGAAGTCAGTTGCTTGTGGGAGTGGAGAAGAAGAGGGAGCCCCAAGTTCCACTCAGTGCCACCAGCCCATTCAATGAGCTTGTGCAAGTTTTTGAAAAGTCAAAAAAAAAAAAAATCAATAGAGAACATCCATCAAACCACAGTTGAGCTGAAGTGGTAGGCATACGCTCTAGTTTGAGAAGTATTTATCCCACGAATGTCCAGGTCTTGATTAAGAGACTGCCCTAGGAATTTCTCCCAGTTCACAGATTTATGACAATGTATGCTTCATGTCTTGATAACTGTTTTTTGGTTAGTCTTTGCCACTTGTATCATCAACCAGACCTTTAAGTCGAGATAAATGATGTAAAGCCCTATAAACAAAGCAAAACAGATGTATGAGCATCTCTCTCTGTGCACAGTAGTGTTCTTTCTTGGGTTTCTCAAAGCACATCAGATCAGCACATTAACTATGTGTTGAACCAAGGCTTGGGTGATCTGCTGGCTCTCTTTTAATGCATAGGATCCCTGCTATATCAGCCCAAAAGATCTGTCTAGCCCAGCATCCTGCTTCTGGCGGTGGCCAGATGCCTCCATAAAACCTTTAAGCAGGCCATGATAGACCTAAGTTGAGGCTTGAAAGCTTGCTTTCAACCTGTTACGTTATACCATACCCAACCCAGATTTAACAGTATGAAATAAGGAAGCCGATGTATATATGTAAGGAAATGAAGTCCCAGCTCACAACTTTAAAATTCTCCAAGCGGGCAGCCCTATTGCAGCTCATAAGAGCTGCGACAAAAGGCTCAAGCCTGAAGAAACCCAGTGTTCCTTTATTTTCCTTCCTCAAGAAGATGGTGCAGGTGGGGAAGAGAAAACCATGCAAACAGGTTTCCGGTTCCTGTCCCCACACCATGGCAATGGCTCTCTCAACATATGAGAGAGGCACAGGCTGAAAAAAGGGAGTGGAAGGGTTAAACAATCCCTCTATAAGCGTCTCGGGGTATGGGAGGTACTGGCAACCTGCCTCAATGGCTCGCCCCGCACAGATCAGCGCAGGACCGGTGGAGGCGATGGGTACTATGCACTTACCGCCTGATACGAAACCACCCCCCCCATCACCACTGGATGCAGAGATTATCCTGATAGCTGGGTTTTAACTGACATTAAGAATAGGCACGCATCGGAGGAAATCGACATTATAACTGCAAACAATCAGCTGCATGGAACTGAGGTTTGAAATCAGGAGAAGATTCTATCTTGTGCTGGAGGTGGATGGAGGAGAGGGGGACTCTCTGCTATATTTTATGGAAGTTTTTACATTTATGATTCGGCAACCCTCTCCTAATATTGAATTTTAAGATATACAAGCGAGGATGGCTTGATGTACGATGTATCACACGTTTAAAAGAAGACGTAAAGCTGAGTTCGGCTTGAAATGAGTAAAGGTGGGGAGCCTGGTTGCTTTGTTTGGAAGGATGTTGCTGGGAGTTAGAGCCTACCCCCCCCCCAAAAAAAAAGACTGAAAGAGATCATAGAGATGTTGAGATATAACCTTTTTTTTTAAAAAAGCAAAATGCTATGGTAGCAGCGAAAGGAAAGCGGCATGAGGGCTTTGGGGATGGTGGAAGAGGAATGGCAGCACCTTTCCCCTCCCTTCCCAGCAGGAGGAAGAAATGGGGAATCTCTAGAACTTGTTGATTCGGTGCCAGTGGAAGAGGGGGATCTGCTGCTGTCAATTTGGAACTGCTTAAGTATTATGGGAAGGAGCTGAACCGGAGAAAGAAGAGGGTTTAACCTTGAAGTTGCAGCTCTGCCCCAACCAGGCTGGAATACAACAACAGCAGGAGTAAGGAGATAGTCCCAAATGCCGCAGGAGAATGGAAAACATCAGAGAGGCATATAAGGCTTTTGGATGTGGCACACGCAGGATAAAAAGGAAAAAGCTATGGTTCCTCACTTGAAGCTCTTTATTTTGGAAGTTGAATAATATAGTAACACGAATAGAAAGCATTAAGCTGTTAATTATGTGATAATTGTGAAAAATGGAACGTAATAGAAATAAATAAGAATATGAAATGCAGTAATATTAGATCATAAGGATCCATCAAGAATGGTGCACGGGAGCCCTCTTAACAAAAGTGTATTAATTTGGAACTAATTTGTGTAATAGAGTTTATATTGGAAAATCAATAAAAATAATTGGCAAAGAGAGAGCGGGGGGAGAGAGAGAACCATGCAAGAAGGTTCTCCTGGAAATTAGGCACTGGTGTAGGGCTCTGGCTCATATTCCACATGAGTGATTTACCAGAGGGGGGATGTTAAATGTATGATTTGGGGCCAAGATCTGGGGATCTCAGCCTGCTTACCTCTGAAGTGACTTTTTTACAGGGATGATATCATGATCATGCAGTTTAAATTCCACATCTTCATCTACAAAAGTCTGAAAAAGAAGCAAGGTTTGCTTAGCAGCATTGCTCAAGGGCACATTTCTTTCCAAACATCCTTTCTCTCTCTCTTGGGAGGTACAGAGAAAGTTTAAAATTTCCTATGAATAAGCAAATAGGTGTAACTGTTTTATCAGAATATAAGCAGAATCCCAAGAAATATACTGAACACAGGTCCCTCTATCGGAATGCTCACTATTCAAATGAAAAAAATTATACCCAAACGTCGCTACACAAATGGCTGATTCAGATAACTGTGAACAGCCAGTTCCTTTCTTGTGTTTTGCTGGTCAGTGGCAGCCATTTTAGGCAGAAACCATGGACGGAGGATGAGAAATCAGACAAATCAGGGAACAGGTGAGATGAGATATATCAGTTTCCCCTTTGTTTGGCTTTTGCTGATTGGCTGCAGAAATTTCAGGCAGAAATCAGGGAGGGAGGGCAATTGGAGACACCACAGATTAGAAATGCTCCCATAGGAAATAATGGAAATCATTAGCTTGTTAGGCAAACACTTGCCTAGTGAACTATTTTCTGGGAATGTAATATATTCAGGAAGCGGGACCTGCAAGTATATGCCATCACTGGCACAGCACAGAAAAATTAGCTATAAGTTTTAAAAGAAAGATACAGTATCAGCCTTGCCATTGTTGTTTTGGGCTTCCCATAGGCTTCTGGTTGGTCACTGTGAGACCAGGATGTCGAACTGGATGGACCACAAGCCTGATCCAACAGGGCTTTTCCTATCTTTTTACTTAAAACATGCTGTAGTGTTGGTGAAATGTAGTTGCTAACCCTGTGAGCCATGAAGTCCTTGGTTCAAATTGTACCTTGGCAGCAGCAGCACAAACAATGAAAACGGAAGGGAGGGGAACAGCTTCAAGCTGGTTACATGTACTTGGGTATGCATTCAAGGTTCTTTAATCCTGCCTTTCCTACAATCTGTGGCTCGAGGCAGCAAACAACCTGTATTTAAATCATTGTGCAAAATAGCACATAATTTTTAACTGTGAACCTGCAACAGCAACAATTCAGCAGCAAATATTAACAGTTAACAGAAAGAATGGGAGTTGTGCCGAAAGCTGGATTTTGAGAAGTAAGCTGGTGCTGGTGTTTGGAAGCAGCAATTTATTTTGCATGAAGACGCAGGAAGACCTTCTCTCATCGAAATGCACCGGACATTAAGATAAGCAATTTCTGCTTTCAAACTCTGGCTTGCGGCCTGCCCCCCCCCCCTCAAAAAACTTATTTTGGCCATGAACTCACTTGGTGTCTTAGTGCCCACCCATAATAACAAATCACCTCTCTTACTTCAAATCTCTCATTAAATCCAAACTTTTCTGCTTTTACACAATCTCTGTGCTCTGTAAAGAAGTCTAGGAATATGCAACTGAAACAACATGTTTTTTTGTCCCATTTTATCCCTGCTACACTTTCCGCACCTTTCTCCGAATCATATTTTAGACTGTATACGCTTCAGGGCAGATACTTGGATTCTTACTTTTCGTAAAGTGCCACTGAAGATGATGATAATACTGGCCTACTTAAACAGTTTGCTACTTATAGCAAAATATTTCTATTATCTAACTGCTTGGCTCAGGCAAGCAGCATCAAGGGCCACTGTTTAAACTCCCCAGGTTCATGTTACAGGGACAATGGTAGGTTTTTGTGTGTTTTAAAAAAATAAAAATAAAGCTCACATGAAATGGCATTGTATAGTGAGGGGGGAAACTATTTGATCCCCTGATAAATTTGCCCGTTTGCCCTCTGACAAAGAAATGACCAGTCCATCATTTTAATGGTAGGTTATTGTAGCTGTGAGAGACAGAATAACAACAGGGAAAACCCCAGAAACCAAGAAGACAAAAGTCAGAGATTGATGTGCATTTTAATGAGTGAAATAAGTATTTGATCCCCTATCAACCAGCCAGATGTCAGGCTACCTGGTATCTTCGCTGTATGCAACAAGCTGAGATTAGAAGCACCGGCTATAAAGGAGAGGTCTTACCTGTAATCCCAGCTCATTACTGTCGACAGAAGCAGTCAATCCAGCAGATTCCAAAGTAGCCACCATGACCAAGACCAAAGAGCTGTCCAAGGATGTCAGGGACAAGATTGTGGACTGGTCATTTCTTTGTCAGGGGGCAAACAGGCAAATTTAGCAGGGGATCAAATAATTTTTTTCCTCATAGTATATAGCATTTTTAGCACGCCAAGTGCTTTACAATCCTTCTCAGTCATTTAGCAAATTAAGTTTTGCCCTACAATTCTCCATCTCCATCAAAACGGAATCTTCTGCATGTGGTTTTATTTCCAGGTCATTTTGAATTTAGATAGTTATGCCTCAATTTTTCAGTCAGTCTTTTCAAGGGGGGGGGGATTACAGAAAATAATTAAACATCAAGGGGAGTCTCATTCAAAATGGAACAGCTTACTTTCTTCAGTTCCTCTTTTTGTCCAGCAGTTTTGTTCTGGTTAAAGCTGTGCTGAACTGCTTGAAGATTAAACAGCATTAGCTTCAAAGCTTCCACGGGGCCATGATGATTCCCTCCAGAGAATGTGTCCTCCTGGAATTATAGAAATATATTGTAATCAAAGGACATTGAACTCAATACAGCAGCTGAAAAAGTTATCCTCCCCTGTGAAGTTCAGGATTGTGATTTAAGTGGCAATTTTCCACCTTAGCTCGAGATCTATATTAAAAGGATTTCATAAGTTTCTTTAGGAATGTGCTTGGGAGGGCAGTTTTTTCCATTTTAGTACTATATGTTATTGGTTAAAGGTAAAGGACCCCTGGATGGCACACTCCATTTCACTCCACCCCTAGAGGTGCACTCCATTGTCTCTTGAGACAGATGGATGACAACAATGCTCTTCACCCAAGCTTCCCTTTTAACCTACCTGCCCAACATTCTTTAAGCAATCTTCCAAAAATTCATTAACAATGCCTGCTTTGGGGTTTTGTGGAAAGGTCTCCTCCTCACAACACACAGGTACTGGAGTTTTCCTGTAGACAGATATCTGGAGCTTAATGTCTTGTCTGAAATAGTTTTTCATTCATTCTCAAAAATATTTTAGCATAGTTGTATACAAACCAGTGGGAGACTTTTTCAGTCAAAAATAGTCCTGAAAGCCAGAGAGTATAACAACATTGGTATCAATGAGCATTAATATCCTGTGGGTGCTATGATTTGGTGATGTTTCTGTTTCTGTAAGTAGAATAAAATAGCTGATTTTTTTAATGCACTTACCAAAACAGCTTTTCCATAGCATTCCTTTATAAGCAGTTCTCTGGAAATTCTCAAGCATACTGCAAGCGCAATTTCCCTTTTCTCCATTTATTTCAAACCAATCCTTGAAAATCCTGACCACAGTTCGCTCTCGAGTCATAAGCCAGAAACATGGCTGATGTCCTTCTCACACTTTCAAAAGCGTGGCTAAGAGCAATTGAAAATATAGGCCATGCCAACTATAATTCTATTCCATCAGAACCAGATCATGGGCATCATGCCATCTGGCAGAAAGGAAAGCAGTGCCACTTGCAACTAGCCAGGTTCCCATAGCAATATCTCAGCAGCCCTCTCTAGTACAATCGTACCTTGGTTGTCAAACACCTTGGTACTTGTACGTTTCGGCTCCTGAACAATCAAAACCAGGAAGTGAGTGGTTTCTGGATTGCTTCCTGTTTTGATTGTACAGTACAAGAATCCAGGATCATATGAGAAAACTGAAAGATGGGAGACTGAGGACAAACAAAAGGGAGCATTACTTCTTCATACATTGCATCATTAATTTATGGAATTTGCTCCCAAAAGGAAATCAAGATTGCCACTAACCCTGATGGCAACAGACAAATTCATGAAGGTTATGTCTACCAATGGCAACTAGTCAAGACATCTTTTTACTATCTCCAGTGTCTGAGGCAGTAAGTGTCTGAATCAGTGTTAGAAATCCCCCAGGTTCCAGGCACATTTTGCGACTGGCGTGGGTCCAATTGTGACCACATGGAGATCTCTGGATGCCAGGTTGGTGACTGACATCTTCATTTGGCTAGCCCTCTAGCTTGCTTAAGCAGGTAAGAAGAGCTATTTATTGCATTTATATCCCACCTTTTCCTCCAAAGAGTACATGGTTCACCCCCCCTTCTCAGTTAGTCCCTACAACGACCCTGTGAGGTAGGTTAAGAGACTTTGACTGGCTTACGGTCATCCAGTGAGCTTCATGACTGAGTGGGGATTTGAACTCTGCTCTCCCAGGTCCTAGTGTAACACTCTAACCAGTGCAATCCCACTGGCTTCCTAGAATAGTTCTGCTATGGGTCAGCTCTATAAATTAAATAGGTAAATAAATATGAGGAAAGCAAAATGTTACTTAGAGAAGGATCTGGAATATTTTCCTCGAAGCTTGAATTTATTTTATTCTGGATTGTTTTGTGTTTTAATGTGTTGTAAACAGCTTTGAGATTTCCCCCCCTTTAAAATAAAGTGGTTTAGAAATGAAATTAATAATACTTTTTTTATTAAAAAAAAAATCACCGCAGAAAAGGCATCTAGACATTCCATTGTGGCTACCATTACCCAGGTGTAAGGTTCCATTTGGCAATCAGCTTAGATATCTGAGTTTCTAACACTGGTCTGAATATGGCCTTCCTGTAGGCATATAAGTCACTGTGGGAAACTGGATGCCAGGCTAGATGGGCCACTAGCCTGATCCAGCACTTATTATATCCTCTGAAAAATACCGGGAGTTCATTGCAGAAGACTGTCCCTATGTACTGCTCATGCTCGGGCCGCTTGGAGATCTGCTGTACAAACTAAGATGGTGCAGTAACCATGCTCTTGAATGTTAAACTGATATACCCCTGCTATGCTTTCATAACAAAGCTATGTGTATGTCTTGTTTACTCACAAACCAATAGGAACATTATCCCATGATCTTTCTGCTTCTAACACATCAACTGTACAAGGGCTGCCATCATTTTTCAGCGCATTGGTTAATTCGTCAGCAGAAGTCTCCCGAGTCCTCCTTGTCTTCTGAAGTAGTAGATCAGTACCCTCATCTGAAATCATTTATTGAAAGTAGCAATTAAATGCAAGTCACCTTGAATTCACATCTGGTGTATACAGTTGTACCTCGGTTGACGAACGCCTTGCGACTTGAACGTTTTGGCTCCTGAACGCCGCAAACCCGCAAGTGAGTGTTCTGGTTTGCAAGAGTTCTTTGGAACCCAAACATCCATTTCGGCTGTTGGCTTTGTTTCTGGGGCCAATCAGAAGCCGCACCATGGTTTGTGAACGTTTTGGAAGTCAAACGGACTTCTGGAATGGATTCCGTTCATCAACCAAGGTACAACTGTACTGCATGTTAATCAAAAGAAACATGCGTATCTACAGTTATAACAGTTTTGTGTTGAAAAGATCTGCTGCCATAAAAAGTAGTTTACTGCGTTAAAGTAAGTACACAGTCCATTCATAACTATGTCTCTTCAGGAGTAAGTAATATTGATTTAAATGGGGCTTACAAGGAAGCAGGGTTAGGCGTGTGTGTAATGTTATCCTCATATGGCAGACAGAGACAAACACAGGGTAAGAGAGAGAAAATGTAAACAGCAGGACCAAAGGTCATGAAATAAGTGGAATCCAGTATGCCTTTGACAGTTATGCAAAGAATAAATGTATACAAGATCAGGACTGTGACCATTCATAACATCAGTAATTAGTGAGACTGCTGTTATGAATGGTCACTGTTCTTATCTTAGGTCAAATGTATAGAAGATAAGAACAGCGATCATTCGCAGCAGCAGCCATACTAATTACTGCTGTCATGAATGGCTGCTGTTCTTGTATGCATTTAACAGTGGCACAAAAATGTCACAGACCTCAAGACCCCGAATGGTGTTATGAATATACTTAAGAGCCCTTTTTCAATTAGACTGACCCATCTAATTGACAAAGTGAGTGAATCTAGCCACAGCCAATTAGAAAAATACTGGCTGCTCCTCCAATTTCAGAATGGCATGTCAGAATTTGCAATGTTTCTCTCACTGACATATACTGTATCATGCTTTCTGTGATAAAAATCAAATTCTGGACAGCTTATAGATAAAAGTTATAGATCAAATAAGATTAAAAGTACTCCCAACAATAAAAGAAAACAGTCAACAGTAGAAACCCATTCATAAAAAGCATTGCTATTCCATCAAAATGGATTTATTACAGAGTATTTCATTATGAAAAACACGCTAAAACCATGCAGTTTGCCCAAGTTTTTAAATAATGCATAGGTTTTATTAGTTTTTATCATAATCTCTGCTGCCGTTTTAAGTTCTGATTACAGTATTTCTAACCACAGTAAGTCCAAACCAACCACCATTTAGAGATCCACTTAAAATCATGGTTTTAAACTGTGGTTTGGTGCTAACTATGGTTAGTGAAAACACAGGCTTCACCATATGCTAACTGTAGTTAACTGAGATATTATAATGGAAGTCAGAAGGAGTATATGAGCTTACACTACTGACACCCAACCATGGCTAAGGATTGGGCAGTACTGTTTCTGCAACTGGCCAATGGGCATAAGGGTAACAGAAAGTTGTTTTACTCTTTATGAACACATGTAAGAAACAGTCTGGATTCATGATCACCACATACTTCAGAAACATGTTGACCACCAAATGAAGTGCACCTGTGAGTTACCTGTAAATGAATGCCTGTGTTTTAAGCCCTGAGGTGTGAAATAGGCACTTGAAATATCATAGCGGCAGTTTCTCTGAACTTCGTGCTCATGTTCTTGGTCCAACAAATCGTTATGTCCAGAACATCCAGGATGGTTTGACCTTTCCACATCGTTTTGACTCCTCATCAGTGTCTTGCTATTTTCCAAAAATGTGGCACCGTCCTCTCCACCTGGTGCCCAGGTAGAACTTTCATTGCTTGACTCCGGCAAGAGATTATGACTCTTCAGCCAGATTGGATACTTGAAATTGGGAATGCTGCTTATCCCTGAAACACTTAAGTCAGATTTCTGGCTTGTAAGCCACCTTGGATAGTTCTTATGAAATACAGACTCTGAGTTGTCTTCTCCCATGAGGTGGTCCTTCACAGAATGCCCAGAGTCATATCTGTGAAATGTGTGTTGTGTGTTCACATTTCTGCTAGAGCGTTGATATGAAGGGGAACCTGGATTTTCAGGAAAATTTGATACTTTTTCATTGCCAAAGGATGAAGCTTGATGAGCACGGGAAGCAGATGCTGTCAACGACTTCCTGTTCCGGTTGATATTTCGAGGAACAGGTCTTAAGGCAGCAGCATGGATAAAAGGTAAAGAACCATCTGCAGGGAATGCTAGAAGATCATCGGTAGTGAGACTAAGCATATCTGCATCATAGGCATTTTTTCTCCTCAGATGTGGCACAACTGACCCTAATATGGCTTGCTGCTCAAATTTCTCCAAAGCTGAAAAACAAGAAGAGAGAGAGAGAGCACATTAAAAAACTGTAAAAAAAAAACAAAAACAGCAACATAAACACATTTAAAAGATGTTAGAAAGATGCAATTTTACTAGAAATATATTAAGGTTGCTCAATGAACTCTATGGGAATTGCTTATGAGAAGATAAGTACAGGATAGTGCAAATAACTGCACACAAGAGTGATCTACTTGCAAGAGTAACACAATGTAAATTAAAATTCTCACAAAAGTTGGAACGGCTGCTTCTTTGAGGGGCGCATGCAGGAAATGCAGGTATCTTTGCTCATATAAACAGCCACTTCCTATGAAAATGCTTAATCAGACATATTACTCATGTGCAACAAAACTGTTCACTGTTTGTATGATCAGTTCTTCAATAACACTAACTAAAAGCCACATGCCCAAAACTTTCTGGCTACAATTCTAAGCTCTGTGTTGTCACTTCCCCCTCTCCCACCTGAAAGATCATGAAAATCCAGCTGATAGCTGTCCTGGGACTGTAGAGCAGAAGGGAAGAAAACACTGTCTTCTGCCACCAGCGATGCGGCCGAGGGGCACTGGGAGGCTGCCTCCCTGGTATAATATCAAGGAAAGCAAAGAGACCAATCTGGTTCCATCCATCACCACAGAAGGAGCAGCTGCAGAGAGCTTGCTTCCTTCTCCTTGCCTGAAAGCATGTTGCTCTTGAATTGCAGAAACAAGGGGAAAGTACAATCTGACCAACAAGTAATTGCTATTCAAGCAAGAGCACCAGCAAGGGAAAATCAACCCGGCCTGGCCTGGATATAAATGCCCACTTTGTTCTACCCTTGAAGAACTGAGCACCCTCTTCTACCTTTTCCATCCACGCCCCCTTTTTTGTGTGTCTCTCTTTTTAGCTTGTAAGTCTAATGATGACAGCCCCCCTCTTTTATTACTGATGACAGCCACTTTAAAGGGCAATAATTGTATGAAAAGCAGGATAAAAATACATCCATTGCTTAAACCAAAACACTTAAGTTAGTCTTAACTAGTTATATCATCTGCTACATTATTCACATCATCTAACATGAATGTATAAAAGAAATGACTAGTAGCTGCTGTAACAGAAATATGACCACTTTCTTAAGCAATGTTATGAAGTTATTAATATTATTACAATGTCTCACATTTGTGGAGTGTTATATTTCACTTTAATCCTATATACAAACTTGCCACTTATCTCTCACTGGAAGCTGCCTAAGCATCACAAGATAGGAAATGCAAATAAGATCAAAATTATGTAAGCTAAGCAATAAGAAATCTCCAGTGACCCTAACAGGGGCCAAGGTTTTGCCTGACACATACTACACAAATGGAGAAACACTCACTTACCATATCTGCGCTTGAAACTGTCCTCCAAGGACCTTAGGTCTTTACGAGTACTCTGCGTAATGCATATTTTCCCAGGTCTTACTTCTGGCGACGCAAGGCTGAGATCGAAATCTTCAATATAGGCCTCCAATGCTTGAGATGCAGACCTATAGAGCCTGTCCTTGTACTGAATTGAACTGTGGGATTTCAAGGAGCAACTACTATTGCTAAGGCTACAATCTGCCAGAAGACAAGAAACAGTTGATTCCGGAGAGTAGACACTGCCTTTTTTAATCAAGCAAGCCATTACACATTTCACCAAATTGGATTCCTGGAACCGCCAGACATGTTTCTGAAAAATGACAGCAAGTGAGAAAACCAGTGAGTCAGCCATGCTGAGCATTAATAAATGTCGTGGATTCAGAAGCCAGGCCTGCTGGCGGACCGACTCTATGTTACAAAGCGTGTCTGCAAGCGTGACATGAAGGCTGGCAACATTAACCCCGCCATGTGGGAATCCATTACAGGATCGTAGTGCTGGAGACAGACAGCCAAGTTGTGTATCCACAGCAGTGACCAGAGGACCAACGAGCGCAGAGAGAAGTGGTGCATCTGCAGCAGCAGAACAAGATACTTTCATCTGCCCCAGCTGCAGCAAAACATGACTTTCCTGTATCAGTTGCTACAGACACAGCAGGTGCTGCAAGCTTGACCTCACCTGCAAAGGCACACTCCTCCATTGTCTCCCGAGACAAACGGATGTCCAAAAACATGGTTTGGATTCTTACAAGCCGGGTGCTCTGAACTCAATGTTGTTGGAGAAGCAGGATGCAAATACATGTATCAAATCCAATCCAACTGAATCCTCCCAGGTGAATGCCATGCCATTCAAGGAGGTGCTACTGCAAAGGCGGCGGCAGCTGCAGAAAAACCCCAGGCACACCTATGCCAAAGCCTTACTTACTCCCAGGTAAGTAATCCAACCAAAGTTCACCACTTTACAGCTGCGGTCTTATCCTCCCTCCCACCTGGAAGCAACTCGGAATACAGTAGCACCTTGGTTTAAGAACAGCTTAGTTTATAAACTTGGATTAAGAATGCTGCAAACCCGGAAGTAGATGCTTTGGTTTGTGAACTTTGCCTTGGAAGCGGAACATGTTCTGCTTCCTGTTGAGTGTGTTCCATTTGTAAACTGAGTCCCCCACTGCTATGGGAAAGCACACCTTGGTTTAAGAATGCTTTGGTTTAAGAACGGACTTCCGGAACGGATTAAGTTCATAAACCAAGGTACTACTGTACGCAGAAGGGAGGGAAACGAGAAGACGGCAGAGAAGGAGAGGAAGGGAAGCTCTTAGGTGTTTTCTGCTGTGTCCCCTTGGTTTGCCATGGTTTTAATTTTTCTCTTTTTATTCATATTCTTTTTGAACTGTATGTAAAAACGCAAATAAAAACAGGCATGGGCTGGACTGTGCCGTGAATCAGGTCTTCCTTAACGTGTTACAAGAAGCTTGGCTGCTTCTTGTAAGATTTTTCCAATAACTATTTTATTTTATCTATCACATAATTCCAATAACTATTTTATTTATTACATTTTTACTTTCCCCCCAATAACTGTTTATTTTACTTATTTTCATTATACACCTTTAAGTGCCAGGCGAAAACGTTCCTTTTTAACCAGGCCTTTGGTTGATCTGATTTACATCCTATGCCCTTTTAAAATGTGTTGTTGTTTTTTTTCTGGAAGGGGGCGGCGGCTATTGGGTTGTTGTTTTTATTTTTATTATGTATTTTGTGGTTTTACATCTTGTTTTTATTCTGCAAACCGCCCTGAGACCCCCAGGTATAGGGTGGTATATAAATTCAATAAATAAATAATAATAATTTATTTCACTTATTGCATGCAACTATTTTATTTATTACATTTTTACTCCCCCCCCCCCAAAAAATTGCTTATTTTACTTATTTTATTTCATTTATATACGTGCTGCCTTTATCTAACAAGGAGCTCGGGATGGCGCACGTGGTTCTCCTCCTCCCAATGTCACCCTCACAACAGCCCTGTGAGGTAGGCTAGAGGCTAAATTTTGGCCTCCCAGTACGGATTCGGAACCCACACCCATCTCCACGAAATCTCCCTCAACCCTCCTCAGAGAGTCGAAAGCGGAAGCTGCTCGCGCGAGGGACCCAAGATGAGGGCGCGCACGTCTGAACCCGCGACACGCGTGTTTCCGCGGACCGTCGCGTGAAGCCTCCCCGCGTGTGAACCCGCCGCCGGGAACCACACGTGTCTGGCGACTCCCCACCCTCTTTGCCCCGAGGGAGAGAGCCGCTTACCCGCTTCAGTCGGCGCCTCCTCCTCCTCCCGCCCGCAAAACGTTTGAAACGAAAAAAAAAACACAAAACGCCGCCTCTTCCCAAAATGGCGCCGTCGGCGCGCGCCACTGCGCATGCTCCATCGCTGAGGCCGGGCGCCACCGCGCATGCCCGTGAGGCTGCCCGGCGTTCGGAGAGCAAGCGCTCCTGCGAACCACAACTCCCGGCACGCCCCGCGGGCGAACGCATCACAATGCTCCTGAGCCACACCGCCCCCCACCGAGGAGAAATGCGAGTTGCAGCCGGGAAGGAGGAGACTGGAAGCGAAGCGAGCGACAAGACCCAGCAGCGTTCAGGTGAGCGCTTGGTGCGGCTCTGTTGCAGCAGCATCTATACACGCCTCCACGAGGCGGGCCCCGCTCTGAAAGCCGGGAAAGCGACGGGATTTAGCGTGCAGGAGGAACTTAAAGTGATTCATATAATTCAATAGAAGGAACCCTGAGAATCAATGCAGGAAAATGCAGCTGTCCCATAAGGGCAGTGCTGGATTTACTTACTGTATAAGCTAAACAAGCTATAACTTAGAGCCCTCTTGGGGCCCCCCCAAAAAATTAAAGGAAAAAAAACATCTGGATGTACATTTCCGAAATATAAGATAAAAAAACAAATAAAATAAAACATACATACCTATTAGGTCCATCAATTACCATATGGATATAGCATATCTTCAACACAAAAAACAGCGACAATTTGTTGTTGACAAAGGACAGCTGGGCATATAAAGGGCCCCATTACCTTCAGTAGCTTAGGGCCTCATCAAACCTAAATCCCACACTGCATACGGGGATCGAACCTGCTACCTTGGCTTTATTACCACCACACTCTAATCAACCGAGTCTATTTGATTTACTACGTTTCTGTGCCGCTTCTCATCCAAATAATAAAATTATTGTTATTATTATTAGGCAAGAAGACTAAACGTACCCCCTGATTTTCAGCTTTTGAAAATCAAGCATGATCTGACTTGAATAAGTTTCATCCCGAATCCTGTGTCTTTGGACTCTTCTGGATGTCCTGCTTATTGAGCATTCACCCTCCTTTGTTTGCACAAAGTTTGTGGGGAGGTTAGACGACGCCTGGCTATTTGTTCAGCGATCATTCGGATTTGTTTGCAAAGAGCTTTAATGCCGTATCAAGCAAATGTTACCCTTTGTTTCCCAGTTCATTTTCTTTTCACTTTACTTGTTGCAAAAAGCCCAGTCAGGGGAGGGAAGCGGGTTGTGTTGTGCAAACAGAGCCGTCTTTCCCAGAGGGCTTAGTGGCTAGCTGCGCCAGGGCGCTGGCCTCTCAGGGGCACCCCAGCGAATGGGGGAGCTGCGCAGCTTTGCCGGCGGCCTCCCCTTTCCCTGCATGGTGCCAGCTGCGCCCTGCCAACCATCTTTCCTTCCTACCCTCCTCGGCCCACCCCCCCTCTGCGGGCAGGCGCATTGGCGCTGCTGCTCCCACAAGCGCTCTGTGGTGGCGCAGGCTGCAGTGGACGAGGAGCCACTCCTCAACTCTGAGGCGGCGGCCAAGGACAGGCCTCTGCCCTCTCCTCCTCCTCTGCCACTGCCTCCTCTCCCTCGGCTGCGGGAATCCCCTCAGCCGCCACCCGCCGAGCCGCTGTCGCCACTGTCTGAGGAAGCGGTTGTGGGAGCGGCTCCTCCACATCACCGGTGCCCGCCGCCCCACCACCACCACTCCCCAGGGCACAGGCAGCAGTGTGGCAACTGCCTTCTGCTCTTCGGGCCCTTGGGCAGCAGCAAGAGCACTGGCAGCGGGCTGTCGTTGTCAGGCAGCGGAGGAGGAAGCGCCCGGAGCCTCGCAAGCGAGCGTGGGGTTCCAACGGTCTGGCCAGCGGCTCCCGGGGCTATGAGGTGGTCCGCGAGTTGGGCCCCGAGTTCTAAATTCTAGGAAAGGGAGGGGGCACCGGAGGGATCTTTGCACCACGGCGCCGGATATGCTTAAGACGGCCCTGTGTGCAAAAGCTGTAAATCAGCATTAATCGCGCCGCATGAATTTGGCAGCGTGTGATGGAACTGCCAAATTGAGATGCCTGGAACTACCCTGTTTCTCCTAAAATAAGACATAGCCATAAAATAAGCCATAGCAGGATTTCTATGCATTTGCGAAATATAAGCCATTCCCCAAAAATAAGCCATACCCCGAAAATAAGCCATAGTGACGTGGTACCTCCCATTAAAACAGCCTGGAGAGGCGTGGCTATGCAGCGTATTGATGCGACGTGGTTAAAATAAGACATCCCCTGAAAATAAGCCATACTGTGTTTTGTTGAGCAAAAAAAATATATAAGACGGTGTCTTATTTTAGGAGAAACACGGTAGCATATCTATATAGAACAGCCCCATGTTTCTAGTGCTGTCACACCCAGCACAGTTAAGGTGCTCTGTGGAATGAATAAAACGTGCTGTATCTCCATCCCCTGTCCTTGCGACACTTACTTGTCCTTCGCTTTGCCATTTTCACAGATAGATGGACTATAAGAAACTTTCAGAGGGCCTCTCCATAAAAATTTTCTCGTACCTCCATGATCCAGCGGGATGGAAAGTGGTGAAATGTGCAGTAAGAACAATGCAGTTCATCTTGTTTCAACTATTTCTCTCTTGCTGTTAAGCCCCAAACTGTTATTAGCCCATGGCAGGTTTTTCTTTTTTTTAAATCAGCCTGCTGATAAATAATTGCGACTTTAAAAAGAAGAAGGAAACATCCCAAGATTGCCTGGTCAATTTAGAGGCAGCTCTTATTTCTCACAGGCAACCAGAATATTTAGAACCTGATTTAGAAAACAATAGTGGTTTTTTTATATAAAAAATGGGGTTTGTTTGTTTTAAAGTTACAGATATTTCAGAGGCGTTTGATTATTTATTTTTCCTTTCCTTTATTGTCAACCTGAGAAACAAATGTCAGTGTCAGCAAGACCTTCAACAGACTTCCCGGGAACTCTGTAAGTATACAGGGCTTTGCTTCCCGTGTGTTTCCTTCCACGCACTCACTCTGAAAAGCAGCACCAATGGGCAAAATCACAATACAAGGGATTTCCCCATTCCCAGAACTATTGATGATGGATATGTCCATACTGCAGACCTCAAAACTGGTTTAGTAGTCACTCCCCCATCCCAGGGACTCCTGAATTTCTCATGCCAGTCATTTGTCATATTAAATGCTGCATGGATCCAAAAATGCCATAGGTGGAAGCTAACTAATTTTGTTTCATTATTTATTTAAACAGGCCACAATTTTCATAAAAGACACAGCAAGGCAATATATAACATGCAAGATGCTGAGGGCAGGAAAACATCATGTTCCAATGGACTGTCTGAATGACACAGTTTTCAACAGACCCTCTGAAAGTAGGCAGGGATCATTCCTGCAGAACCTCTAGTGGCGGGGAGTTCCACAGGGCAGGACCCTCCATACTAATGGTGTGCTCTCTAGTAAAGGCTGACTGGACCCTCAGGGAATCCCAGCGATCAAGATGGAGCATAAGGAATCCGGAGGCCCTGGAGGTCCCAAATTATTTAAGGCTTGGTGAATTTACACCCAGAGCCTTGAACGTGGAATGGTAGCTTATCGCAACCAGTGTAGCTCTCTCAACAGAGGCGGATGACATGTTACCCGTAGCCTGCTCCTGTAAACAGTCTGGCTGGTGCATTCTTCACTAGCTGTGGCTTCCAAATCATGTAAGATTTAGTTGACCTTCCTGCATTGCAGGGGGTTGGACTAGATGACATTTGTGGTCACTTCCAACTCTACAAGTCTATGATTCTATGAATGAATTATCAGGAACATAGGAAGTTGCCTTGTATCAAGTCAGACCACGAGGCGACCTAGCCCAGTATTGTCCACACTGACTGGCAGCAGCTCTTCAGGGTTTCAGGCAGGAGACAAGCCCCAGCCAAGGCTACCTTAGATGTTCTCTCTTTTTGCTCATGCATCAGTGCCTTCCTTTCTTCCCCACCCGTACTGCTTGGTTCTACTGCCTCATTCTTCTGCATGCGTAGAACTACGCCTCAGTTCCTGATACAAACCAAACACCTCTGAAATACCTCTGTTTCCCTATCTGACCTAGATATCGTGCTGAAGCTCTGGTGGAAGTACCGGCTCCTAAACTCTTCCCCTTCATTTTCCGGGCTGAGTACCGCAGCAAATGGGACAGAGCAGTACAGTCGTACAAACTTATAGATACAATTGACCAGGTGATTCCGTAAGTTAATGGGGTTTTGAAGTTCTGGGGTGTGTTTGTGATTTTTTTTCTTAGCCTAGGCATCACTTTGGCTCTTCTGGCAGAGCTGAAATGTGGGACAAGCAGGTCGGTCTTGTGCCTTTGGAGGATGTATGGACCTCTGGATTTTCATGGGTGCATCTTTGTACATTATTTAGGGTTGCATCTAATGAAGTTGTCTCCATAGTGCAAGGACTTCTGCCTTTGTGGCAGAAGTTCCTCTCACTTCCTCAATGTGTTCCTGGTTTCCCGCCAACCTCCTGGAGCAGATTGGTGGGTACACACAGCGAGAGAAGAGGGAATCCCATTGCAAAAGCAGAAATCATTGCGCTTACAGGATGACTTCATAGGATGCAACCCATAATGCTTAGTGGCATGTAAGGCCATACCTGCCAACTTCTTAAAGACATAGCAGATAAGCTAGATACACTTCAAAAATAACATACCAATTTAGCTACTGTTCAGGAAAGTTAGTGAAAGCAATTCCTTTCTGACTTTAGTATGCTACACACACGGCAATAGCCTACTACTTTGTCCTCAGACATGTGGGCAGAGCTATCCTAACTATGGAAAGCCAGCATTTGTTACCTCTGTTCCAGATTTTGTTAAAGAGGGATTCGGATGAATTTGACTTGAACAATCTTTTCCCCCCTGGTTAAGTTCTGCCGGGTTGCTAGGTCATATGACTGAGCTGAAAAGGGTTTGGAAGAGGTGTAAGTCTCTATCTGGTGTGCTCCCCCACTTCCCCATAATTCTCCCATTTGTGGGGGGATTTATGCTAGCTTAGCCCTGGTTGAGCCAGGGTGAGAGACTTACACTGCTGTTTCGCTAGCTAAGCTGGGAAATCCCTCATCCTGGTGGATCTTTGGTCTGGATTGTACTGTAAGCCACCCCACTCACAGAAAATTTTCTTTTTCAAATTTGTTTTTCCTCAAACAAATTTGTGTCCTTCTGTCCAATTGTTCTGAAACTACTTAGAAAGATTGGGGTAGGGGCAACACTTTTAAAAGCCAGAAAAAAATAAGGAAGAAGTGAATAGGAAGACAGGAACTCTGATGTTTGCAGAAACGGGTTGTCTTTAGTAAGTGTTGGGGACACATAGCACAAGGATGGTTACATGTTTTCAATCCCTATCCATTCCATACAGTAGTCCCTTGGTTCTCAAACTTAATCTGTTCCAAAACCAAAGCGTTCTAAAACCAAGGCGCGCTTTCCCATGGAAAGTAATGCAAAATGGATTAATCCGTTCCAGACTTTAAAAAAACAAACCCTAAAACAGCAATTTAACATGAATTTTACTATCTAACAAGACCATTGATGTATAAAACGAAAGCAATAAGCAATGTACTGCAGTCACACAATCAATCAATCAGTAGCTGAACTGGGTCGCACACAGTCGCAGAAACAGACGATCGACCTCAGCGTAACACTCAAATTGTCAGTGTAACACTCAAAACGGAAGTGTGGCACTCAAAACGGAATGCGTTCGGCTTCCCAAAAAAGTTCGTAAACCGGAACACTTGCTTCCGGGTTTGCAGTGTTTGGGTTCCAAGCTGTTTGAGTACCAAGGTGTTTGAGAACCAAAGTACCACTGTAATTTATTTGGTTGCTCACTCATTTTACTGAAAGGATTTCTATCCACCCTTCTGCCACATCAATGAAAATCAGTGTTTCTATGTTGAACTCTGAGCTGAGAGCATCAGCAGTGCCTGCGTGCTTGGAAACGCCAGCTTTGCTTTTTGCTGGCGAAGCTCAATATCAAGACTCTTCAACTTGTTTTTTTTCTGGTAGGCAGGTGACCCTGATGGAGCCAAGGAAGTTTAGGGCCAATGCTTGAACAATTTGTTTATTTGTTTGTTTTGTATTTACTGCAGGACACTTTCGTTTACCAAAGTATTACACACAGTTACGGCTTGGGACTGGTTACACCGAGGGAATTTGTCTACTTGCTGCATGTTAAGACATATGATGGAGATTTATTGACAACAAACTGTAAGTGATATTACTTGCTGGGAAGGGGTTAAGAAATGGATTCCGCACATAACCATTTTAGAACCCGGTGATTCCCCCTCAGTAGAATACACTAGTGGGCAGGGGTGCCAACTTGAATAAAATATTTGGGGGGGGGCAGGTAAACCCCACCCCGCATAATCAATCACAATATTTTATTTTACTCGTTGGACCAAAGAGACCTCAGTCCCTAGAAGTTGGCTCCTAAGCCACTGGGCTAACCTCTGTACAAAGTGTCTTAAGCTCTCTGGGAGAATAGAACTGTTATAAATACTAACTCAGAAAACAAATAGCTCTGTTATCCTCCTACCTCCTAAAACCCCATTATTATTTTCCTAGAGATCAGAACTATACCCACATCCCTTGAAGTAGGGATGGACAAATCTGTTTCTCATATTTCCAATCTTTATGTCCAGTTCCCCACATTCCTCACATCATTTTGCTCCTTAAAAAAAAAAGCCCTAATGAAAATATATCAACATTTTTACGTGAATTTCTCCTAATAGACACATTCTTTTTAAAGTATTTTTGCCGTATACACTTTAAAAGATTATTTGCATGTTATTTTCACTAATACACACAAGGTATGTCTCTCGCCTGCTTCTTGGGAGAAAAGCAATGACAAACCTAGACAGCATCTTAAAAAGCAAAAACATCACCTTGCCGACAAAGGTCCGTATAGTTAAAGCTATGGTTTTCCCAGTAGTAATGTACGGAAGTGAGAGCTGGACCATCAAGAAGGCTGATCGCCAAAGAATTGATGCTTTTGAATTATGGTGCTGGAGGAGACTCTTGAGAGTCCCATGGACTGCAAGAAGATCAAACCTATCCATTCTCAAAGAAATCAGCACTGAATGCTCACTAGAAGGACAGATCCTGAAGTTGAGGCTCCAGTAACTTTGGCCACCTCATGAGAAGAGAAGACTCCCTAGAAAAGACCCTGATGTTGGGAAAGATGGAGGGCACAAGGAGAAGGGGACGACAGAGGATGAGATTGTTGGACAGTGTTCTCGAAGCTACTAACATGAGTTTGGCCAAACTGCGAGAGGCAGTGGAGGATAGGCGTGCCTGGCGTGCTCTGGTCCATGGGGTCACGAAGAGTCGGACACGACTGAACGACTGAACAACAACAACATGTCTTTCTTTTATTCTTACTGCCAATTGGTGATTTGTTGCTTGGACGTATGTTTGCTGGTGGAGCAGGTTTTAAATTCTGTTTTGTTCTTCCCCATAGCTGTAAGTGTGGACCACCCAGCCTTGCCTCCAACTCCAAAGTATGTGCGTGGAACAAACTACCCTTCTGGCTATGCGTGCTGTCCCATACCAGGGTAAGTGGTTCTCACAGCCTGTTTATTTGCAGGAAAGGGTGAATCATCATGATGTCTTCCAAGCTGGCAGGCAGAAGAGCTCTTTATAACTTGATTACGTCCGTTGTAGTGTAGTTTGGTTACATGAATAGGAGCATAGGAAGATGCCCTAACAAATCATAGAAGCCTAGAATCATAGAAGAGTTGGAAGGTACACCAAGGGTCATCTAGTCCAACCCCCTGCAATGCAGGAATCTCAGCTAAAACATCCATGACAGATGGCCATCCAACCTCTGCTTAAAAACCTCCAAGGCAAGGAAAGTGAGGCCACCACCTCCCTAGGGAGTCTGTTTTTACAAATGTTTAGTCGGGATTTCCTATCATAGAATCATAGAGTTGGAAGAGACCACAAGGGCCATCTAGTCCAACCCCCTGCCAAGCAGGAAACACCATCAAAGCATTCCTGACAGATGGCTGTCAAGCCTCCGCTTAAAGACCTCCAAAGAAGGAGACTCCACCACACTCCTTGGTAGCAAATTCCACTGCCGAACAGCTCTCACTGTCAGGAAGTTCTTCCTAATGTTTAGGTGGAATCTTCTTTCTTGTAGTTTGAATCCATTGCTCCGTGTCCGCTTCTCTGGAGCAGCAGAAAACAACCTTTCACCCTCCTCTATATGACATCCTTTTATAACTTGAAGCCATTGGTTCAAGTCCTACCCTTCGGGGCAGGAGAAAACAAGCCTGTTCCCTCTTCCATGTGACAGCCCTTAAGATGTTTGAAGATGGCTATCATAACTCCTCTCAGTCTCCTCCTTTCCAGGATAAACATACCCAGCTCCTTCAAGCGCTCCTCGTAAGACTTAGTTTCCAGGCCCTTGGTCATCTTGGTTGCCCTCCTCTGCACACGGTTCCAGCTTGTCAACATCCTTCTTAAATTATGGTGCCCAGGAATGGACACAGAATTCCAGGTGTGGTCTGACCAAGGCGGAATAGAGTGGTACTATTACTTCCCTTGATCTGGACACTATACTTCTGTTGATGCAGCCTAGAATAGCATTAGCTTTGTTTGCAGACCGCTTCACACTGTTGACTCAGGGAAAGAACTCTGTTGATGCTACATAGAATAGCGTTGGTCCATCCAGCTCAGTGCCACCTACACTGACTGGCAGAGGCTTTCCAGAGTTCAAGGCAGGGGGGGAATACTCAATCTTAACTGGAGATGCTGGGGATTAAAACCTGGATCTTTCTGCATACAAACCATATTCTTTCCCACTGAGCTGCAGCGACATCCTGAATGAAACCTGTGCGGGTACACTCCTTTTCTCTCCCTACTCAGTTTACCGTATTTTTCCGCTCCATAGGGCGCACCAGACCATAGGGCGCACCTCGTTTTTAGAGGAGGAAACAAGATAAAAAATATTTTTTTTCTGGCTAAAAGTTTTGCAGCTTTTTTTGCAAAGGGAAAAGCCCTATATTTTTTGAGGATCAGCTAAAAGTTTTGCAGCTTTTTTTTTTGCAAAGTGGAAGTAAAGCAAAATGCAAAGGGCAGGGGGTGTGTTAGCCAGGGGCTGCTCGTGTAAATGCCAAATCATAGTTATACAACCCATTGACTAGCAAAGTTATTTGCCTTACCAACCCTATATCCTTTGGGGGTCCCTGTGAGCTAGCTGGCCACAAGCAAGTGGCAGGCACATCCAACTGAGAGCAGTGTGCAGTGAGCGGACCCTGTTCCCCATAACCACTTCTAAACCTCGAGAAAGGAATAGAACATAACACAGTCCTGAACATTTGAAATCCTGCATTAAATTTCCTACATTGTTACCTACACTGGACAGACACGGATGTGACCATCACCCAGAGGTGATGTTGTTGGCGCAAGGCAAAAAAGAAAAATGATTTAAATGTATAGTGAAGGGAAGCTTTTTGCTGAAATTTCCCTCTTTGGTTAAGGTGTTCTGTTCTGTGGGTCCCATCTCTTGCTGAGTTTGTACAGGTACTGTTCAATTCTCACGGTTAAGAGTTTAATTTCCCCCCTCCCACCTTCCGATAATCGGAACTATTTGTTTTTAGGAGGGTATATTTTAATTGTTGTAACTCTTGCTGGGACCTTATGGTGCAGGGTGGATACGAAATCTAATAAAAATAAAGCAATGCTTTGAGGTTATTGTCTCAGGGAGGAAAACTGTCTTGTTTGCTTGGGTTAGTAGAAATAAGTGCCAAACATAATGACGAAGTAGTAATGCCAACTACTGCCAGGTTATAGTGTCATATTTTATTCTTAGAACTGTGTGTAATTTCTGATTTCTTGATGGATAAAAAACAATTCCTCTCTTTCAGCAACCCAGAGCACTCCAAGTTTGTGGCGATTGTCCAGGTGGACTTAGGAGGGAGGTTAATGCCTTCCGTCATAGATTCGGTTATGCCAATGAGCATCATGAACATGATCATGGATTTCAAAGCTGGAATTAAGTCACTGAAGGGAAGCACCCTATAAAAGTCTACCAGAGAGTGGAAAGGAAGGTTCTTTGCAGTTCACATCTGTCGCTGAAGTTTGGTTTAATGTAAAGGCTCAGAGAGTGCTCTTGGTGGGGCTCAGCATGGAACATTTAGAAGTTGCCATGTTGGGTCAGGAGAAGGTCAATCTCATTCAGAGTTGGGTCTCCAGAAGTGGGCAGACACAAGGAAGCTCGCAGGTAGTATGTGATGGAAACAACCAGCCTCTGCATTAAGAACTGGGAAGAAAACATCTACCTACCTTTAATCACCTTAAGTGAATCTTCATGTTATGGCAGGGGTGAGGAGCGTGAGGTCTTCCAAATGTTGTTGAATGGGCTTTTGTCACCTGGCCAACAGAGCTTTGCTGTGACTCCTTCAGAGGTCTGCTGTAACTACCTTGCAAGGCACTTTAGGGACAAAATCACTCAGATCTAGGCAGAGTAGGATGCCACAGTTGGAGCAAGTCCACCCTGGAGGCATCCACTGCACTATCTGCTCCTCCTGGACCACTTTATCTTATTGTGGCCTGAGGATGAGGACAATTTTTTTTGGATAAGTGCAGCTGATCACCTGCCCCCTTGACTAATGCCTACCTTGGCTTCTTATAGCTAGCTGTAGGGTGCTGACTGGGTGGGTCCAGAGAGTGGCCAAGGCTTCACTGGAGAAGGTGGAGGTAGCATCTGTCTTCAAGGAGGTGGTGGTTGTGGTGCATCTCTTCCTTAGCGGACCTCTCTGGACCCAGAAATGTTAGACAACTGTTGCCCAATGGCAAGTGTCCCTTTGGGGCAATGTGCTCGAGAACATGGCAGTTGTCCAGGCATGCTTGGAGGAGACTGAACATGTGGATCCATTTCAGCCTGGTTGATGACATTTGTTAGGGGAGATGTGAGGAGTGCAGTTATGCTCATTCCACTTGCGAGACTCAGCAGCCCCAGAGTATATCCTGATCTCAATGCTGGGGATACATATACATATACAGTATGTATATACTGACCACAACCACTATGGGCATGAGTTACTTGGGTCCATGTGAAGGCTGCACTGACAGAGTCAGCTGTGTTACACACAGTTACTTGAGAGTAAGCCCCCTTGAAAATTATGGCGCTTACTCCTAAATACACATGCACGGAGTACCTTTACAGCATAAATGTTAAAATAGGAACATGTGCACCTGTAAAATTTCTCCCAGCTTCCAAGTTCTTTAAGGAACTCAGTTCCAGGAAGCTGACAGTATTTAGACCTGCTCTACACATAAGTGGGAAGAAGTTGTTTATTTGTCACAAGAATTCAGACTCTTACTCCATGGTTAATAACACACTTTATTGTGTTTATGAACGAAGAATTCTGGTTGTGCTTGTGTCAACTGCTCCCACTTTGAGGATGGAAATGGAAAACCCCGCTTTCTGAATCTCCCTGCCTTACCAGAGGATCTGGGTCCACCAAGTTCCATCTGCTCATGTCTGTCTCTCCTGTTATGTGCTTTCCCTCCCCCATCCCATATTCTCCCCTCTCTTTTCAGAGGTCAGAAACCTCACCACCACAATGTTGCTTGACTGCAAGAGTAGGTGGAGCAATATTTCCTGGGGGGTGTTCCTTTAATCCAACCCCACGTTCCCTTTCTTGTACCCCTTCTCCAGAGTTTAAAGAAATTTACATTTCAGAGAAAAGGGATTTTGGATTAGAGCTCACTTGCACAAATCATCAAAATCACACACACACAGATATATAACTTGAGGGTGCACTAAAACAAACAAAACAAAACAAGCCCTCTTCTCCAGTTGCTGTCAGAAATGGCACCATCCTAGAATTCAGCCATGTGATTTTATTTAGTTTCAACACTGCATTGATAACCCGGTGTATTTGGTGATCATTTGGGTTTAAAATATCTTAATAAACTGTTTGAGTGGGGGGCTGAAGGAAGCCCTTTCTTTTCCCTTTTGAGCCTGCTTTGAGTTTTGCCAGCCCCCAGCTTGGAGGCAGGCTCCTGGCCCTTCCACTCCAACAACAGTTCCTCCTGCATCTCTGTAGGCAGCTCGGAAAACGTTTGGGGATCAATATTCGGAGGGAGGACAAGTTTTGAACCGCCTTTCCAACCTTCGCTGTTGGCTTCTTTGTCTGGGTTTTTCTGCCCCTCTGGAATACAAAGCTGCAGAAATGAAGGCTGAGATGGAGCAGGGGGCGAGCTTTTAACACCCACAGTAGCGTCGGCAATTGATGCATTTTCACCAGTCACTGGAGGGCGGCTGGGAGTACAAGTGTTTACAGCTGGTGGTGGCTTGCCATTGGCGGATGCCATGCCCCCACATGCCAAAGAGCTAACATCCTGCTGGATGCTTCCAGGAATCAAAGACGCATGGCTCGTTTGGTCTTGTGCCTTAACCGGCATTCCTTCTCTCGAGACCAATAATGTTTGTTGCTGTAGAGATGCTGCAGAATCTCCTCCTCTCATTTGGCTAGAAATAATCTCTTCCTTAATGTCTGCTGGAAGCTGGTTAAACACGTTGCAGTCAATGCCACCAGGAAGCAAATGAAGCGGGAAATCAAGAAGGCCAGTATCTTTCGGGAGGTCTGGGGACTCCAGTCGACCTTTTATAGCATCCCTCACCTCTGCTGAAGCTTCACAGCAGTCCAGCTTATCTCCTGC
Organism: Lacerta agilis; assembly: GCF_009819535.1. Classification (NCBI taxonomy): domain Eukaryota; kingdom Metazoa; phylum Chordata; class Lepidosauria; order Squamata; family Lacertidae; genus Lacerta; species Lacerta agilis. The sequence goes on along the minus strand of NC_046322.1, from coordinate 12,413,582 downwards.
AGTTACTCGTTCTGCACCCATACCTTCTGTTTCCTGCAACACAAATGACACCATTTTTGTGTGCAAGAACATTATTTGCCAACCTGGTGCCCTGAGCAGATGTTTTGGACTACAGCTTCCACCAGCCCTAGCCTGGCTGTCGCAGAGTTAGTAAATAACACAATTTAAAGCTGGGGCTATTAGTGAAGCACGATACTCAAGAGACTTGGCTGGGTTTCGGGCCTAATGAGCACAGCAGCTCATGCGCTGTAGTAGGGCCTACTCCATGAAATAAGTTGCCATGGCTAAAGCTCCCCACCTCCCCCTCTCCAGGTCTTCTTGAAATCAATCGGAGACTGCCCCTGCGTGTGGTCTGTATTTGCTCCTCCCGTTTCATACACCTCCTGGTTCTGTGAGTCAGTGTCAGAGTACTGCTCTGATAAGAAATGGTGGGAGCCTCCTCCTCCCCCTGCTCCTGACCAGGATCCTAGAGCTGATGGGAGTCATAGTCCAAAACATCTGCAGACAGCATCAGCTTGGCAAAGGTAGATTAAGATACCCAACAAGCACCATTCAGTTGACTGTCAATCTCTTCTAATTGCTCCTTGAACCATACTCTTGTAAGTCCAGAAATATTTTTACTAGTCTGCCTGCTCTACACATATGTTACTCATTTATTTAAAAACAAACAAACAACTGCTGTTGAGATCTGTGCCAGAATTCTGATAGGGACCATCTATACCAGGGTTAGCCAATTTGGTGCCCTCCATATGCTGTTGGATTCAACTACCATCAGTCCCAGCCAGCATGGCCAATGGTCAGGAGATGGTGAAGTTGTAATCCAGTGGGCACCAGGTTGGCCACCGCTGATCTATACTGTATTTGTGGTGGCGACACATCCAATAACAAGAGGCTTAATTGGTGTACTAGATGAGATTCTTGTCCACAAAGTATAGGTGAGGAACTCAGCTCTTTTTTGGTGAATTTAAGTAAACATTACTTTGGGACAGAGCAGGCAACAGCTCTCTCTCTCTCTCTCTCTCTATATATATATTTACAAAAAAGAAATACAGTTCTGAACTTACATGAATGACTTTGCTGCAGCTGGAAGAGGGTGGTGAACGGGTTAAATAAAACCCAATAGACTGCTTGGCGGAAGCAGGAGGGGCCTTGAGGCTGGAGAAGCAGACGTTCAGAAGCGTCAGATGAAATGGAACTTGCACGTCTATCATCTTATGAAACAGTTTCATCAGGAGAGCAACCAGGTGGGTCTTGACTTTGGAGTCGCCTGGATGTGAACATTTAAGCAGGAGAAACCCACCCTGAAGTTACACACGTTTTACAGTGCAAAACAAGATCTGCACCAGAATTCCAGTAAAGATCATCTATACCGGGGGAGATGGCATGGTAACCTCTGGATTTTGGGACTCCCAACTCCCATCAACCCCGGCCAGCATAGCCAATGGTCAGGGACCATGAGAGTGGTCATCCAACAACATCTGGAGGACACCAGATTGGCTAATGCCGATTTATACAGTATGTTACTTGTAACAATTATGCTTCCAATACCCGTTGCCAGAGCTGGCACCCAATGCTCAGTTCCACATTTCTATGAGGGAAGGGAAAGTTGTTTGCTTGGGTGGGATACAGGGGTGATCTGAAGCCCAGGATGCAGAGAAGCAAAAAACTGAAAACAATATATAGGGAGCCCGCATGCAAGGCCAACTGATAGGTGGGTGGGTGTTCAGTAGGGAAAGGGTTAGGCAGAGGTTGTTGTGGACACTCCTGGTCACGAGAAGAGAGTCTACTCGGTGGCGACTGAGAGAACCCAAAGCTATCTCTGCCTTACCCCTGCCCCCAAAGTAAACTGAGGAGGGCACCTTGGAGCAGGGAGCATCAGGCTTTTCCCAAAATAATTGTACAGCAGGCTTGCAAAGACCTTGGTCCTTTGCAAGCAGTGACGTCAGACACTTGAAGGCTTGATCTTTTTTGGGGACAGGCAGAGCGATGCTTTCTCATCTCTACTGCAAAGAGCTGAGACAGAGGAGCAAGGAAGGGAGGCTTAAGGAGAAGAGACAGGGCGCTGAGGCAAGGAAGGGCTCATAAGAGAGGACTCTGAAGATACTTCCCAGTCCTTACAGCCAGGAGAGGCTGTATGTTATGACAGAGGGAGGGAGGGAGGGAGGGGTGCTAGGAACAAAGAGACAAGGTGGATAAAAAATGGTTGCTACCTGTAGGCCTGGGATGAAGAAGCTGCGGCCCCCCGAGAAGATACTGAACTTACTCCCAAAGAAACATCATGACTGTAATCCTAACACATTGTCTGTCATGCCTAGGTAACTGCTGCTCTTTGCTATAGGGAGGCTGGATGCTTTTCTCCTTAGCTGGGGTTCCTCCTTCAACCAAGTGGTTTAAATGACCACACTTCATTGCACAATAGTGCTTGATTAGAATGAAATGCAAAATGAACGTTGACCTGGGTCATGTACACTGCTTTCCCCAGCGCAAGGCCAACATGTGAACCACTACACCATCCTTTTCCAGCTCACTGTCGGCTAATACTGGTAAACAGGGTATTGTGCTTTGTGCTGGTGTCTGTGTGTGTGTGTGTATAGGGAGGCATTATGTAACGGATCAAGCTGCAGGCAGTTTTCTGCTCTCCTTGGAGGAATCGCTATGGCTAGTGTGATGAGCTTCTGCACCTCAGTTGTTTAGAAATGTACCCAGCGTTAGCGCTACTCACAGAAGACCCATATAAATTAATGGGCCCAACCAACCTAGCTCCATTAATTTTAATGAGTCTACTCAAAGAACAATTTCGTTGGACGCAATGCTTCCGATTGGTTATTTGCACTTAAAAGCCTTAATGGAATGGTCCCAGGTCAGGATACAAAAATCTCACAACTGCAGCAAGCACAAAATCATAATAAACATCAGAAAATAAAACCACAAAACCAACTGGTAACAAAACCAAACCAGGCAGAACAGAAAAGCTACCCAGCAAGGAGAGAAGGCACCCAACTCAACCGTAGCTCCAAGGAGTGTATCTTGACCAATTGCTGGAAAGTGTGCAATGGTGGGACAAGACACATCTTGAAGGGGAAGTCCCCCCCCCAAAGGCAAGTTACCTGTTCCGATCCTCTGCACCACATGCGATGGAATGGGGCACTGGCGGCTCTCCCGATTAAACCATTTATTGGTAGGGGAAAACTGCCGGATTGTTAATCTTATGGTATGTGGCTTTCTTCCATCCTTGTATAACCTGACCAAAACAAACAAACAAACATGAAGAAGCAGACAGAGGTTGACATGCCCACCGTTTCCCAAATATCTCTGTTTCGCCTGGCTCAAGAAAACTAAACCCTATCAAGCATTTTTACAGCACTGCAGGAATATTCCAAGCACTTCAGCTACGTGGATAGTTGGCTGATATCCCCACCCCATCAAGGGCCACATTGTCTTGTGAGGTAATTTGCTGGGGGCCACAAACTGCCTGTGTGTGTGTGAGAGAGAGAGAGAGCGAGAGACAGACAGACAGAGAGTCAGGGTTGGGGAAGCTTCTTCAGCCAAAGGAGAGAAAGCAACACTTTATCAACACTACTAAACAAAGTGCTTTGGATTATGGCTGAGATTCAAATTTAGGTTCTACTAGCAGGAGCATCTTGTGCAGGCCTTCCTCAACCTCGGCCCTCCAGATGTTTTTGGCCTACAACTCCCATGATCCCTAGCTAGCAGGACCAGTGGTCAGGGATGATGGGAATTGTAGTCTCAAAACATCTGAAGGGCCACGTTTATGAGGAAGCCTGGTCTTGTGAGTGGCTCCTGCTGGCAGAAAGAGGGGTGGGATGACTTTTGCCAATCTCCCTTTCCTCCTGTAGCTCCTTTGCCCCTAGAAAACCTGTTCTGGAGGACTGGGGGACAGCATGAGAGGTCATGCAGAGAAAGCTGCTCAAGGGACATTGGTGAAAATGCCACATCGCCTCTGACTCCAGTGGAAGCCTCCACTGGCCTCCAGTTCCCTCTGTGAATGGAAGCAGCCCGCTCCCTCCTGGGTGACCTTCGGAGGGGGTGTGTCAAGTGCCAGTGGTAGGCGGAGCAACAGAACCGACTCTTGCTTTGACCACACAAAAGCCAATAGCTTCTGCAAAGACACACGCCAATATCACATCTTCCATCCCGGCAGGGAAAAGGCATGATCACAGCACAGGGAGATGCTCCAGCCAGGCAAGAGCATTCAAGGAGGCTGTTGAGAGGCAAGACCTGGGGAGAGGAAGCATGGCCTAGGTAAGAGGCCCAGACAGAGAGGCTTGGGGGGGGGTGGCATTTAGGCCCTGCGCTTGCAGTCCCCCAGCCCTGCTTTATTTGAATGCAACAACCACTGGTAGGACAAATGACACACACGTTTTAAATACATGCATAAGATACAGTAAGGTCACCTGTCCAGAAGACTAGCGAGCAGCTCTTCAATTTTCTTTTTCACTTCGGCTTCGGAAGAGCACTTTCTAAAGGAGTCTTCATCACTGAGAGACTGCAGAACATTAAAAAAAACCATTACTGTAATTGTTAATACCACAGCAACAACAAATGGGGTGGGGGAAAAAATATGAAGGTCTTAACTAGAGGAAACCATGGACCTGTACATTCTGCATGGGCTGATTTTTCACCTATCTTTGTTCTTTAAGATTTTGCACACTGTGAAATCACCTTTGTTTGGGGGAACCAAATAAGTCGAATTTCTCATGAAACTAGTACCAAACGTATTGCTCTGCTTTCCTTTGGACCACATCAGTGAGGCCAAGAGGGGGGTCTTGTCATCTGGGCAGCCCAGGACCTCCAGACATACTTGTGCCCTGAGGAGGTCATTTCGTTGCTGCTAACACAATGGTTTGACTTCACCCCCGATGGCATACTCCATTGTCTCTTGAGACAGACAGATCCCAACAAGAAGAAAACTCAGGCAGGGAGGTATGGAGCTTCACTCTCTCAATATTACCTCTGTCTGGCCCTCAGGACTCTTCTCGGGCCACAACCCTCAACATCCCTACTCAATGTTCCATTTCAAAGCTTTTGGCGGGATAGAAATTATTTGATCTGTGCTAATGCCTCTTGGGGAGAGGTAGGTCTGCATTGAAACTGCTGACATGTGTGTGGCTGGAATAGAACCTATTGTTGACATTCAGAGGGCATCGTATCAAGCCCTCCCCGGTCGAACTGCCGGGCAATCTCCGGTCTCAGGTGCAACATAGATAGTGACTCAGACTTCTCTGTAACCTGAGCACACTCTATTAGTAGAATGTACTGTGCAGACAGAAGCGGCACGAGGGGCTTGTGTGAGCATATTTACAAGCAGATTTATTGAGCATAAATCAGAACAGATAAAGACATGGTGTCTCTCCTTCCGTCTCCTCAGAGACAGAGTCAAAAGCAAAAACTATATCCAACGAAATTTCCCAGCAATCTGTGCTGGTGTGTAAACAGACATGTGACACGTAAAAGCCCCATGTCTGCAACTTAAGGTGGAATGGAATCTTAACATCTATGACACAGAATCTAGATTTGCACCTGTTGTTCTGCCCTCTTTGTTTTGCCTCTGGCCTTTGTCCGCCATGAGGGAATGTGGGCCCTGGACTGAGAAAGTGTTCTCTACCTCCAGTGACTAGGGCATGGCAGAATGTTGAGAACGGAGGCAGAGAAGACCTTGAGCACCTGAGGGAGCCCCGATGGGCTGACTGGGGAATCATCTTCTCCCCAGCTGAGCTTCTGAATATGTTGGGCAACCGAAGATCCCAGCTCTCTCTCTAGGATCGCAGCCGGGCATGTCTGGAGGTCACGCACTGTGGTGAGTCCCAGCGTCGCAAGGCGCTTTGCTGTTTTATAACCGATACCTGCACAAGAGAAATAGTTCACTCTACAAGCACTGGAGCAAACGGGGGATTGCAAATCTCTCAGCGGACTAGCATGAAATGGAATGGAATGCTGGCCTTGAACTTGGAAGTCCTCAATTCAAAGACAGCAGGAGGCTTCAAGCATGCCCACAAGCATATTTATTTATTTGAAAGCAAACCCAGGAAGTCGCCTTAAAACTGGCCCCTTATTTCTGAATGGCCTTATTTACTTCCAGGTTGATAGGTATTCAGCCACTAAGAAAGGTAACAATGTGTGTACAGAATAGGACATGTAAAAGGGTAAAAGAGTATTGGGAAATAATTTATAATGAAAAAAATGTTTAAAAGTACTTTTCAAAAAAAAAAAAAAAACCCCAACAACACCAAAGTCCTTTTTTGGGGGGATAATTCAGACTGAAATTCCCAGGTGTCCAAAAAGGTTATTTATGTATGCCACCATTGCGGCCCGTGTTTTGTTAGCCCCAGAATGGAAAGCAAGCAAGGTCTCAACTAAAGAAGAACGGCAACTTAAACTGATGGAATATGCGCAGCTTGCAGACTTAACATATAGAATAAGAGAAACAAGAAGAACATACATTTAAAGAACATTGGGAAATGTTTATTGAATATATGGGGGGAAATTTTGTATACTTGAAAACGTTGACAGCATTATGACAAATTCAACAGTGTAAAAAAGTTTTGATGGATGTAATAATGGAATACTGAATGGTTTAGTTTATGTAAAATATGCAGGGATTTGTGATATGAAAATGAACCATGGAAAGAGAAGAAAGGAAATCATTGACATTTTGAGGTTGTTTAAATGAATATTTTAAATTGTAAAACAGAAAATTTAATAAAAATTATACACAAAAAAACACACACAATGTGTGTACAGAATAAACCAAGTTAGAATTTCTCTTTCCCCGCCACCCACTCAAAAGAAGAAACCTCTTCCCCAATCCCCCTCCTCTTCAACCTAACCTGGAGCAGAGGAATCTCCCCCTCCCCATCTTACCAGGCACTTTCATGACGTTGTCAAGGCTGTTCATCAGGTCCTGCCGACCCTCCGGCAACAGAACAGTTTGCTGGTTTGGTTTAAAGGTCCCAGATACCAACTTGGAGAGTAATTTGTTAGTTGCCACTCCTGCACAGCCCGTGAGGCCCAGCCTGCTGTGCATGGCTGCTCTCAACTCCGCTGCCACCTGAGACCCCATAGCCAATCGTATGTGCACTGGATCATGTAAATCGACAGCTGAGAAGCAAACAGAGAGAGTTATGAAAAGGTGCATCTAACAGGCCAAGCAACCTCACTTAGGAAGGGCAAGGTACTTACTCTGATTGTTATATACATGGCCTGAGAGAGAGATTTTAGAAAAGGCATCTTTTTTCCACTGTTCCAGCCTTATTTCAACCATCTCAGTGATGTCTACAAAATTTTCATCCAATCCAAGCCTTTCCACCAGGGGAGTAAATTCTTCCAACAATGCTGTAAACAAAACCACAAAGTGTTTAACTGAGCCAGTGGAGGGTTTACAGGGAGACGCGGGTGGCGCTGTGGTCTAAATCACTGAGCCACTTGAGCTTGCTGATCGGAAGGTCGGCAGTTCGAATCCCCGCAATGGGGTGAGCTCCTGTTGCTCTGTCCCAGCTCCTGCCAACCTAGCAGTTTGATAGCATGCCAGTGCAAGTAGATAAATAGGTACCGCTGCGGCGGGAAGACAAACGCCATTTCCATGCACTCTGGCACTCGTCACGGTCCTCCGTGCGCCAGTAGCGGTTTAGTCAAGCTGGCCACATGACCCGGAAAACTGTCTGTGGACAAACGCCGGCTCCCTCAGCCTGAAAGCGAGATAAGCGCCACAACCCCATAGTCGTCTTTGAATGGACTTAACCATCCAGGGGTCCTTTACCTTTACCTTTACCTTACAGGAAGAAGAAAATTAGAGCCTAGGGCGGGGGTCAGCAACCTGCGGCTCCGGAGCCGCATGCGGCTCTCTGACAGGTCTCCCGCGGCTCCGGCATGCCCCCTTTCAATGCCCTTTCAATAATAATTAAATGGTTATCGGCAAAAAAAGGGGGGGCCAAAAAAACCATGAATAATCCGCATCAACGTTGAACAGCTGGGCGGTCTTTCTCAGCCCTCTCGGGGTTCCCGAGGACAGACCCAAGATTGATGTCCACGTTGACCACTCCCAGAGAGAGGAAGCGACTTCTTCACACCAATAAGCGTGTGGGGAGGGCTGAGCTTTTACCACCTCGGCGTGCCGATTGGCAGGACAGATCGCCCACCTTGGTGCATAGGCTCGGAGCCGGGGCCTTACCGCCAAGGTAGCCACTGAGGATGAAGGCGGGAGGCGGGCACGGGAGAGCGATGCTTCGTCCGGCCAATGAGCCGCCGGGATGCCTGTTCCTGTTTGAGGGGAACATGCCAATGAGGGTGGCGTTAGGGCGGGGAGAAGAAGGAGCTGGGCTTTGCGAGTTATCGAGAGAGAGAGAGAGAAAAGAGTCGGGATAATAAAGGCGGCGGGAGGTGGCGGCGGCGATTGGAGCAGCCCCTGTCGGGTGGAATCCTTTTCAAAGCGGCTGCGCAGAGGGCGGAGCAGGCGGGCCAGGCGTCGCCGTGACGGGAGGGCGGCGATGGTCGCCGACAGGATGAAGTAGAGCTGCTTTGGGGCGGCGGCGGCGAAAACGTCCGGGCTGCTTCTGAAACCTCCGCCAACCGGTGCTTCGCCAGCACTCGCTGCGGGCGGTGTACATGCTCAAGACGGCCCCAAGGGCGGCTCGGGGGCCCGGAGCCCTGAGGCCGGCGCGCTGCAGTGCCTGCCGTGATTCCCCCCCCCCAACCTGTTTTTTGCTTTTTGGCTTTTTGCCGTGCTCTCCCACCCCCCTCTCTTTTTCTTCCCCCCCTCCTTTTTTAATCCAAGGGGAGAAATCCCATTTTTTAAACAAACAAACAAACGAAAAACAAACAACCCCCCCCACAGCTGCTGCAGCCACTCTATTTGAATTTTTATTATTACCCTTTTCTCCCTCTATCCCCCCTTTTTCTTTTCTCTTCCCCTTTTGTTTTTGTTTTCAAAAAAAGGAAAAAGAAGAAAAAGATTTTCCCCCTTTATTTTTATTTTTTAAACTACTACATATTTTTAATAGATATTCTCCCCACCCCACCCCACCCCCAATTTATATTTTTCCATCCCACTTTTCCATTCCCACCCCCCCTTTTTCTTTCTTTATTAGTTCGCTTGCCAACCTATCTTAGAGGGGGAAGCCCTCTCTCCCACCCACCACACCCCCCAAAAAACAACTTTGAGCTGAACCCCAAAAAACGGGGGTAGATCACTGCTGAAAGTAGATCACAGTTTCTTGGGAGTTGACCACCCCTGGTATAAGACATGTAACTAGAATAAAAATTTTAAAAAAACCAAGCAAATAATTGTAATAACTACTGTAATAAAGCACTGCTATAATTATATATAATTTCCCTAAAATTTTGGTTTCATTCGCCTTTCCGTGCTGAAATGTCACAACCTGAACGACCATGACTTGGCCCCCCCAGTTTTGATCCTGGGTACGCCCCTGAGTCAATGCAAAAAAGTAATAACTTATTCTTGTTGTTTTTACTAATTATACTTTGCATTGGCTCCTATACGTTATTTATTATTATTGCATTAAGGTAAGAAACAATATATGCAGCGTTATATTTGTTTTAAATGTCTCAATGGTTTTGCGGCTCCCAGTTGTTGTTTTTCCCTTTGGAAACGGGTCCAAGTGGCTCTTTGTGTCTTAAAGGTTGCAGACCCCTGGCCTAGGGCTTGCTGATCAAAAGGTTGGCGGTTCAAATCCGCGCGACGGGGTGAGCTCCCGTTGCTCGGTCCCAGCTCCTGCCCACCTAGCAGTTCGAAAGCACATCAAAGTGCAAGAAGATAAATAGGTGGGTAGGTAAATGGCGTTTCCGTGCACTGCTCTGGTTTGCCAGAAGTGGCTTAGTCATGGTGGCCACATGACCTGGAAGCTGTACGCCGGCTCCCTCAGCCAGTAACTCTGCAACCCCAGAGTCGGACACGACTGGACCTAATGGTCAGGGGTCCCTTTACCTTTACTAGAAAAATCTAAGGCTCATCACAGACTGCTGCCCATAGCCTAGGCCTGACACTTTTTGACAAGGTTGTCTAGTATTTCTGAACTGTTCATTTGAGGAACCCTTAATCCCCTTCTCTTCGAACCAGAATAGAGGCATATGGATCCAAGTCCAGACCTGAAGGATGCACTTTTCAGCTCAGGGTCCCCACAGTCAGCAGCCTGGGTTGGAAGCTAAACATAAGCAGAGTAATGCATTGCTCTGTTGATGTAAGGAAAGTCAGAAGGCCAGCACACCATAATGTCTGACCAATCCACATCAAAATTATTTTTCTAATAAAATAATTATTCTTGTATTTATTTTTCATTCTGCCCATTCTCGCAGCAACCATGTTACCATATTGGCCCGAATATAAGCCGCAATTCCCCCCAAAAATTCCGACCGCAAAAAGTTGAAGTGCGGCTTAAATTTGCGACCTTAGAAAAAAATGGCTTTTACGATTTGCTGCTGAAACAGACATACGACAAAACGGAATGGGTGTGCATGCATGTGGGATTTTAAGGGAGTGGTTTATATTTGGAGATTGTCTTTTTTTCCTTTCCCCCCTTGAATTTTAAAGGTGCAGCTTATTTGCGGGTGCGGCTTATATTCGGGCCAATACGGTATATGGAGCATTTTCGACTGGAAGCAACAGTGAGACAATGCATCTTGCTTAAGGAGACCTGGGGGAGTTGATACCAGTTGGCACTTCCGCCTACAGCTTTCAAGTCCAAAGCCAACGCAATAAACATCTCCTCTGCAAGGCCGATTGAAATGAACAAGTTTTTGGTGGCAGCTGAATGCTCAGGCCCTAATCCCAACCTCACTTACCTGGGAGCAAGCCCCACAGTATTACTTCTGAGTAGACATGGGCAGGTTTGAGCTGCGACTTATTTCCCCAGGCTTTGAGGAGAGGATCGCTGCAATGATTCTGCAGGTTGTATGTTATTCCCTCCCCGCACCCAACCTGTTTTCACTGTGCATCAATTTCAACGTAACCCACTCTGGGATTGCTTCAGCCACATGAAGAGACCAAAAAAAAAAAAAAAAAAAAAAAAAAAATACTTTAAATGCAATAAAAGAAAGAGTTTTGTTAAGTTGCAGGTCCTTTATTATTCCAGTGTGGTGTAGTGGTTAAGAGTGGTGGACTCGTAATCTGGTGAACCGGGTTCGCGTCTCCGCTCTTCCACATGCAGCTGGGTGACCTTGGGCTAGTCACACTTCTCTGAAGTCTCTCAGCCCCACTCACCTCACAGTGTTTGTTGTGGGGGAGGAAGGGAAAGGAGAATGTTAGCCGCTTTGAGACTCCTTCGGGTAGTGAAAAGCGGGATATCAAATCCAAACTCTTCTTCTTCCAAACTCTTCTTCCAACTTTATATTTCAAGGGAGTAAGCTGTCGATGAGGGATGCATCTGTTTCCAGGAGATGCACACATCACAAGGCAACTTTATGACATCACTATACCTTGGGAAGATTCCTCAAGTCCGGAGGCCCCCAGCCAATGTCCACACATTACAACAAAAGTAGGAGGAGCAAGAGGGGAAGTTCTGGAGGTGTGAGACGCAAGCTGTTTCCACAGCTGAAGCCTATGCGCCTCATCTTTTCCCTGCTTGTTTGTGCAGGACTCCTGAAGCACCTTCAGAGCTTGCATCTTTCAAAGTCATTTCCTTATCTGCCCTTGCCTAGTGGGCTTCACATCTCCTGACCACCTTGCTCTCAATACTGTTTGCACCTGCGAAAGCTCTGAGGCCGTCACACTGCTTCGTTTCCAATTGGTACACATTTCATAACTTCCTAGTGGAATCACTCAACTTGCCAGACTACATACAAATCTTCTGGTTTATTTCTCTTGCCCACTTTTGTTGTGCTTTAGCCCCCTCTGGACAGCAACAGCAGGGCATTTCAGAGCAACTAGCAAAGCAGAGTAAATCCAACACTAACGCAACCTTGTGTCCAGAACATGTTACAAAATACACCTGCAATAGAAACCTGGTCTGCAGGGGTCCTATAAAAGGAAGCTATGAAGCTACCCTATGCCAGCTCAGATTATTTGCCCTTATAGCCCAGTATTTTCTACTCTGATTGGGAGTGGCTCTTCAGGGTCTCAGGAAGAGAACATTTTACATCACTTACTATTGGATCTTTTTAACTGGAGAGGCCAAATACTGAGCCTGAGACCTTCTGCAGGTAGAGTGCAGCATTATTATTATTATTATTATTATTATTATTTACACCCCGCCCATCTTGCTGGGTTTCCCCAGCCACTCTGGGTGGCTCCCAACAGAATAAAAGCACAATAAAACACCAAACATTAAAAGCTTCCCAAAACAGGGCTGCCTTCGGATGTCTTCTAAAAGTCAGATAGTTGTTTATTTCCTTGATATGTGACGGGAGGGTGTTCCACAGGGCAGGTGCCACCACCGAGAAGGCCCTCCGCCTGGTTCCCTATAACCTCACTTCTCACATGGAGGGAACCGCCAGAAGGCCCTCGGGGCTGGACCTCAGTGTCCGGGTTGAACGATGGAGGTAGAGACACTCCTTCAGGTATACTGGGCCGAGGCTGTTTTTAGGGCTTAAAACGTCAGCACCAACACTTTGATTTGTGCTTGGAAATGTACTCTCCTAATTGGATATAGTCCCTTCCCCAGCTCATAGAGGTGAGATCTGTACTCGTGACTGGACCCCTGGGATACAGAAGGATATAAATCCAAACCTAGAAAATTAGCACAAAGTTTGCCAATTCCACATTGTTAAAAACTGTCAAGGTGATGATACCTGTAAATTTATAAGACATTTCCCGGTATTTTGTCAGATCCTCTCCATTAACCAGCACCAATTCTGGACACTTTTCTTTGGCTTCTTTCACAGACATGCACTTTTTGACTCCAGCATTCCTGGCTTCATAATTGCAGGTGACCATCAGGTATTTCTGTTGCACACCTGGAAGAGGCAGATATGAAGCAGCTGAAATGAACAACCCGTTTGGAGTTTTCAACATGCCAAAGTATATTTCAGTAACTCGCACGGTACTGCTTTTCTCTTTTTTAAAAAAATTTCCAATATTAATTTCCAACACAAATCAATGCATAGTTAAGCAGAAGCAAGATGCGCTGTGTTCAGTGGGTCTTATTCCCTAGCAAGTGCATTTAGGATTGCAGCCTTTGAGATTGTTGTCAAGGACTGCGTTTTTGGCTTAACTACTGCACAATACAGACCTTTGACATATTTTGAGAAGCTAAAACACAAATATATTAAAAGTCGGTTCGTGAGAAACATTTAGGAAAAACAAAATATTTATTTGGGAAAGTGGCATAAATACAATTTAAAGAAGGACTACTAGAAGACTGGCTGCAGTAGCCCATGCAGCAAAGCCAACAATGAATCTTTAAGGTGCTACAAACCTCTTTATTACTTTAGGAAAGAAATCCAGGAAGAACCTGGATTCTGCTGGCAGAAAACTACAATTAGGCCTCCGACCTAGCAACTTTCAGCACTGCTATTACGAAATAATTCATGTTTTCCCACACTGCTTAGATCAGGGCCAGGCTTCAGACTTGTGGGATCCATTAAGTTTTTGGGCAGAACACTGCAGCCCGTCAGTCAGGCTGAGGGATAAAGTAATGGTGCAAGCAGCTGGACACAGGTATGGTAAGAATTAAGGGAAAGGGTACCTCTGAGCATATACTTGGCCCAGGAATTTGATCAGAAGTTTAGAAGTCTTTCCACACACAAATCCACTGACAGCTGATCCCTACCCTCAGGCATTATTTTTCCAGTAGCCGAATGGGGTGGGGGTGAGCTTTCTAGTAGCTGCTACTCTTAAGACAATCCGGAGTCAGAAACCTTTGCCAAATTATTGCAAATCACCCAGAGATCTACCAGTAAGTATCAGCTTAGCTTCTGTTGACCCACTGCTTAGCTAGTTTGCAGGCCACCGTCAACAGAAAATACTGTACTTGAGATCTCTCTGATGTAGCAATCCATCGCTTACAGTGGCCAAAGACTATTACTTGAATTTAAATGCCTGCTACTAAAGAGAGGCAAATGGGGAGGAAACCACACCAGAAATGATAGTGTTTAGGCCAGGCACCAAAAACCTGTGGCCCTCCAGATTATTATTGGATTATAACTCTCATCAGTAGCTATATGCTGGCTAAGCCTGGTGGGATTTGGAGTCCAACAAGATCTGGAGAGCCACAGGTTCTCTATTTCCAAATTAGATGGAACTAAATAAAAAATGGTCTGAAGCTCAACATAAAAAAACTAAGATCATGGCCACTGGTCCCATCACCTCCTGGCAAATAGAAGGGGAAGAAATGGAGGCAGTGAGAGATTTTACTTTCTTGGGCTTCATGATCACTGCAGATGGTGACAGCAGTCGCGAAATTAAAAGACACCTGCTTCTTGGGAGGAAAGCGATGATAAACCTAGACAGCATCTTAAAAAGCAGAGACATCACCTTGCCAACAAAGGTCTGTATAGTTGAAGCTATGGTTTTCCCAGTAGTGATGTATGGAAGTGAGAGCTGGACCATAAAGAAGACTGATTGCCGAAGAATTGATGCTTCTGAATTCTGGTGCTGGAGGAGACTCTTGAGAGTCCCATGGACTGCAAGAAGATCAAACCTATCCATTCTGAAGAAAATCAGCCCTGAGTGCTCTCTGAAAGGACAGATCCTGAAGCTGAGGCTCCAATACTTTGGCCACCTCCTGAGAAGAGAAGACTCCCTGGAAAAGACCCTGGTGTTGGGAAAGATGGAGGGCACAAGGAGAAGGGGACGACAGAGGACGAGATGGTTGGACAGTGTTCTCGAAGCAACTAACATGAGTTTGACCAAACTGCGGGAGGCAGTGGAAGACAGGAGTGCCTGGCGTGCTCTGGTCCATGGGGTTACGAAGAGTCGGACACGACTAAACGACAACAATAAATCAAAAATACTTAATGCTGGCTTCCATCGGAGCAGAGTTACAAATAATAATTACTTGGGGGAAATGAAAAACGCAGGCATACCCTGATTTTCAACGTGCACACAGAAGAGCAGTCAACTACGAGATTACCTAAAGGTCTGCCTCTTAATTCAGGATTGCAGATCATTTCCACCTGCGCATAAAAACAATCCAGGTCAAGGTGCACAATGATTCGGTGCAGAGAGCTTCCCGCTGATACCACTTTGCCATGGCAAGCTGCAGTGAAAGGTCAAAACAGAGATTAATTCATTTTTCATGTTTTTGCCACCAAGTGCTAAAGTATGTTAACATTTTGCCAGCTGTAACTACAGTTACCAGTGTTTCCATTGGCCCTGCTTCTGCAATTCTAAGAACAGCCTTCTAAACAACAGATATTTGGAAAGGAAGCTTCTCTTACTAAAGGGGCAAGAACATCTTCCTGCTAAATTTTGGGTCCACAAGCTCCTTTTAAAGGGAGCAGCAAGGAGAAAAAGAGTTAATCTGTGATGCAAAGAATTCACAGACATTCAGATTCAAGCAAACTTGTAAACAACAACAATAGTAATAATAACGACAACAACAACTTATACCCCACCCATCTGGCCAGGCCTCCCCAGCCACTCTGGGCAGCTCCCAACAGGATATTAAAAACACAATAAAACATCAGACATTAAAACTTCCCTAAACAGGGCTGCCTTCAGATGTCTTCTAAAAGTCAGATAGTTGTTTATTTCCTTGACATCTGATGGGAAGGTGTTCCACAGGGTGGGCGCCACTACCGAGAAGGCCCTCTGCCTGGTTCCCTGTAACCTCACTTCTCGCAGGGAGGGAACCGCCAGAAGGCCCTCGGTGCTGGACCTCAGTGTCCGGGCTGAATGATGGGGGTGGAGATGCACCTTCAGTTATACTGGGCTGAGGTCAAGGGGTCTCCTCTTTGCATCTCACAGAGGATACAACACCATTGACCATTGACCCTTACTTGCCATTTTTGTAAGGGGGCACATGCTACAACCTGCACACCAATTCTCATAAGAGCACAGCACCATCTTCGCATTGGGGGGAGCACCCAAAGTGGGGTCCAAAGTTCAAGAGAGAGAGAAGGGATGCTGAGGAGGTAACATCCTCCTCCATCCCTAGCCAAGACACATTGATGGGGCAAATGCCTCAATGGTAATATTGTAAGAAGGCTGCTCCCTCCTTTGCCCCAACCAGACTTGGGGGAAGCTTGCAGCCCCCCCCCCCTTATAGCAGTGGTTCTCAAAGGGTGTGGCAGGAGAGGATGACAAGTGTGCTGGGAAGATTCAAGGACAAAGAAACATTTAAACATTTCCTTGAAGTATAGTATAATACCTATATATACAGATATTATTTGCAGACTATGGGTAGATACCTTTTTCAAACTGAGAGCAAAAGCACAAAGTCATACTGAGGGCAATCCTAGTTGTGCTCCTTTTGTTTTCCAATGTATTTCTTACTTTTAAAAAAAAATCAAATCAGTGTGGCATGAGCAATTT
Organism: Lacerta agilis; assembly: GCF_009819535.1. Taxonomy (NCBI): domain Eukaryota; kingdom Metazoa; phylum Chordata; class Lepidosauria; order Squamata; family Lacertidae; genus Lacerta; species Lacerta agilis. The sequence continues at coordinate 12,397,138 of NC_046322.1, read as the reverse complement.
TTTATTGTTAAAGTGTGGCCCAGAGGAAAAAAAGTTTAGAGCCTCTCGCTGCCTAATGGCACCTCTCTCTGTGAAGGGATCCAATACGTTTCCTTCTCCACCTCTTTTCCAATGCTGCTCTTGGACGGAGGGTAATAAAATCCAATTAATAATAAACTAAGAATTAGCACTCCAGTCCACAGATCTCTTGCACACAGCAGCAGCTTGCACACATGCATACGCCCCTATGACTGTCCACAACAGTTTGCAAGTGTGCAAAATTACACTGCTGTTAGCAAACCATTAAGTATTCCTTATTCCATTCTCTCATACTGTTCTCAGCCTGCTTCCTCGAAGGTTAGCAGCGACACCCCCCACTCTCACACTTTATTCTCCTCTAGCTATGGCTTTCTCTTTTTGCGATGAACTCCCTGCATTTTTGAGAGGACATAAGAAGAGCCCTGCAGCCGCAGGATCAGGCCAGGAGCCCATCTAGTCCCAGGCGCCTCTCCATCCCCTCGGATCATTTTTCTTTTGCCCTTTTCTGAACCGCTCCCAGTTCTACGATGTCCCGTCTTGGAAGCGAGACGACCACAACTGCTTCCGATTATCCTTGGGAGAGGCAAAAACCTTCCAGCTCCCCCCGGCAGACTAAGAGGAGTGAGTCCGAATTCTGAATCGGAGCGCCCAATTCACTTTCCACGCCGCTTTGCACCGAGCTCGGTAGATGGCGCAGTGGAAGCAAAGCAGCAACCCCCCGCCCCCAATTCTTCGCCCCTGTTTACATGGGACTCTTCCTCCAGCAGCAAGAGAATCTCTCCCAGGGCTGCCGCCGGGCTCCGGCAGAAGCCAATCCGGTTCCTCGTCGTCCCCGGACCCCTCCATTAGATGCGAGGGGCGTCTGCGCGGCCGCGGCAAACGGGTGCCACCTCTGTCCGCGCCCGCGCGCTGCGCATGGCCGGCCAGCTGGGAAGGCGGAGTTACGCGAAGAGACTCCTTCCTTCCTTCCTCGTTCCGGCGTCTGGTCTCTCCGCGCAGAGAGAGCTCTGAGGTCGGCATCGCTTAATCCGGATCTGGTTAAAGTTCAAGATCCTCCCTTTGCCCTGCATCCCTTCATTCCTGTATGTATGGGGGGGCGGAGGAGGGCCAAAACGTTGCGCGCCAAGAGAGAAAGTCCCGATGGATGGAGTGGCGCTGCTTTACTTCCGAGTAAGGCGTGCGTGCAACAATGGATTGCCCATGGATTGCTTCCCAGGGGAAAAAATATAATACCCCGAAGCGATTTCATAGTCAAAACTGCCAGCAAACAAAGCAAGTCCACACGTGAAAACACAATAATATATTTCAAGACAACTTCATATGCACAGCAATTTCAAATCCAATACAGATCAAGTAGGCGCTGCGTGGGAATTCTAATTTATGGTGATCATTAGGGCAAGTGTCAATTCGAAAGTGCCTTGAGTCAGGATCAAGCTTCCTTGCTTTATAGGCCAAAAAAAAAAAAAAGACAATCACGGGAATATCCAAATAACAAGAGAAAATCAACAACATTAAAGATCCCTGTAAGGAGATGAGCGTATATTTATATAGTAATACTTAAATAAACAATGTATACGAGAGCAGAATAGCTCGAAAACACTTTAAAAAGTTATAAACTAATCCAAAGGAAAATAATAACAAACTTAACAAATGACTCCGAATACCAAAAATAACTACCAAAACAACCTTGACGAGTTGCCGGCTAAAAATCTCATTTCACTGTTATGATCCATCAGTTTCCTCAGAAGGGGGGGGGGAAGAAATTATATTTTGTGTAACTCAAGACAGCTTCGTTGCTGTTAAATATAGGGGGAGGATAAGAAACTTCAAACAAAAAGAACACTCCCAGATAGTGAGTGGTGATATTCCAACTCGTGACTCTAATTAAGCTTCATTCCAAAGGTAGAGACCTAAATCTAAGTTCAAAAACAAGCTCCATAGCTTGTAAAAATACATCGACAAAGGGCTATGCAAGCTCCCACGATCTTATTGTTACGAACCTGTTGCAAAGACTGATGCACAATTAAAGCAGGTGACTTCAAAAGAATCCTGGGAACTGTAGTTTGCCCCTCAAGAGAAGGAGAGTTACCGGCACCCTTAACAGGATTCTTGGGAGGGAACATGGTCTCATAGAATCATAAAATCAAAGAGTTGGAAGGGATCGCAAGGGTCATCCATTCTAGACCAACCCCTGCAATGCAATGCAAGTGTATTTAGGATAGCAAGACCTGAGAGCAATTAAGCTTGTGTAACAGGTTGTGAACTTGTTTATGGGGCCTCAAGGTGGATCAGGCACCTCAGCCTTTGCACATTTATATAATCACTTAATTTTTTTTTTAATTTTTTTACAGTAAGGCTGGATCAGACTGGATTGTCTCCAGCTGGAGTCAAGCAAATGCTCCTGGAAACTGTCACATCACATAAAGCAGAGCAAGGTTTAGGCCAGGGTGAAGGTGGTGCCACCCACTTCTGTTTTATTCCCAATACCAGAGACACCTTCCCTTCCTCTCCACCCAAGAGCTCGAAGCCTCCAATTCCCTTAGTAGGCCAAGTTGTGTGGGTTTTGCTTAGAAACAGGATGGCAAATCTTAGAGGAGTCTAGAGGTCATCACAAACAGCTTCTAAGAATGTGCATTTTGTTTCCCCAAATTATAAACCAGGGCCAAGCACAAAATTTTAAAGGTGTGTTTGGAAGGGAATTCCAGAGTTCACTGGCAGGGGAGATAATTCATTTTTAAATTGCCTTGCACTTCTCTCTGACTCCCTGTATATGGAACCACACTGGCTGACCCAGCTGGGTGGGGCTTTCTCAAACCACTCTGTGTGCCTTTTGCTTCAAGCCTTGCAAAAGATTTTCCTCCTGTGTGCCGTGTACCCATTGGGTAAGGGCTGTAGCTCAGTGGCAGAACACATCTGCCTTGGTAGCTCAGTCGGTAGGGCATGACATTCTTAATCTCAGGGTCATGAGTTCAAGCCCCATGTTGGGCAAATGATTCCTGCATTGCAGGGGGTCAGACTAGATGACCCTTGGTATCCCTTCCACCTCCACAATTCTATGCTATGCATGCAAAGGGTGCCAGGTTCAGTCCCTAGCATATCACCCTAGGGCTGGCATTGACCCCTGCCTGATACCCTGGAAAACCACTGCAAGACAGTGAGCTACGTCGTCTGGTGGCACCTGCTTGCTCAATCCTGCTAAGCCTTACGCTCAAATAATAAACAACCTGAGGTCTTGCATGTTTATTCCCAAATACTGTAGCTTTCAATGCACAGGGCTGCAGCCTTAAAGCATTTGCAACGAGGGCGAGCCTTGCAGCCGAAGTACCTTTGCTCGTTTCTGTTTTGCATTCACTGTATGGCAAATAAACCCCGTTGATGCTGTTTTAAGCCTCAGAAGGGCGAAGATGCCCAGCTCTCTCTTGCAGGCATCTACACGTGGCTGAAACAGAAGAAAGCCTCTCTCCTCTCCCCGCCTTGGCTTTTCCACGTAGGCAACGCCCAAGATTTGTACCAGCTCCGCGTCCCCGTCTCCTCCGCGCCCAATTGCAGGCTCAGACCCGGCGGGCTCCGCCCAGGCAGACAATTCTCCGTTTCTAAAATTAAAGATGTCCGGAATCCGGACGGTTCGTTTTCCCGAAAGTTCCCGCTCTCGGAGATGCACGACCTCGCCCACAATTTCCGGTGTGAGATGGATCTGCTCAGGAGCCTGGGGGACGGCGCACTGCACATGCTCAGAAGTATTGTCTGATAGTTAGAACTCTTTCTGTCCTTGAACCTCGCTAGTAAACCCAGAGATTTGGAAACTGGAGCGCCTCAGTAGCTGTGTGTGTTGATGTGTATTTGTGTGTGAAAATCCACTTTACAAAAGTATGCAGACGTCCCATATGGGGATCGAACCGGCAACTTTGGCTTTATCAGCACCACGTTCTAACCAACAGGGGGTTGGGCTAGAATGATCCTTCCAATCCTATGATTCTATACACGTGCTCAGAAGCGCTGCCTAAAAGTTTAAACTTTTACCGAGGAACCTCTCGACCAGATGTTTGGGATTTGTGCCTCTCCATTTGCCACGGGGAAAGCGACCTACGTGCTCCTCTCAAAAATGTTAAACTGTCATTATCCGAGAAAACCCCCACTTTTTAAGTCCAGATGTATGGGATTTGGAGCTCCTCACTTTGCACATGCTCAGGGGGGCTTCCTATAAACTGAAACTTTTTCGAAGTAAGCCCTTACCCCCATACTGAGGGATCTAGCCCTTCGCGGTAGCCACTGGGAAGGCCATTCTGCACATGCTCAAGGGCGCTCTCTAAAATAGTAAAACTCAGTAAAAACCCTCGGCCCGAGATTCGAAATGTGCGAGAACTGGAGCGCCGGCTACAATCCTAAACCAACTCCTTTGGAAATTAGACACACTTGCCTAGGAGGAAAGCTCCATTGGAAACAGCGACGAATATCAGTATTCTTTTATTGCGTACAGTTACATTTTGTATCGTGCGCGCTTTTAGAACTGCAAGTGGCTTTGAGACATTTTTGCAGCACGACACGAATAAATGCAACTAATAATAACGATAATACAAAACCATCGCAGTTCGATCCCGCGTTTCCCTCCGCCTCACATGGTCCCCCCCCCTGCTCACTTCATCCTCACGACAAGCCTGCGAGGTAGGTCTGGCTGACGGGCAGTGACTGTCCCCGGGTCAGCCCCGTGAGCGGGGAATCGAACCCCTTTCTCCCAGGTCAGTGTCATATAGAACCCTATAGAGTCGAAAAGGGGACCACGAGGGTCATCTAGCCCAACCCCGTGCCGTGCAGTACTACTCTAACCACTGCACCGCACCGCACCGCCCTCTAACACACACTAGACCCGCCCCCTAACAACCAGGGGAACTCTGTGCCCCACCAGACGTCGACGTTAACCATTGGTCGCGCTGGCCGGCGCTGATGGGAGTTGGAGGACCCTACCAAGATTTGGGGGGGGGGGTGTTAGAGACGCAGCCCCGCAGCCTCTAGGGATTTGTGCCTCTCCATTTGCCACGGGGAAACCTCGGAGGGCGGCGCTGCGCAGACCATTCGCCTCCTCTCTGCCGTCCGCGGCAGCAAGGGGCGCGCGTAGAGTTGGAGCGCGGTCTTCCGGGCCAAGCCGGGTGCGTGTGCCCGGCTGGCTCGTCTGGGGGGCGGGCGCTTGGCTGGCTGGCTGGCTTGCGTGCCGCCTCCCTCCCCTCCCCGCCTCCTTTGGCTGCGCCGCGCGGGCTCTATGACCCCGAGGTTCCGAGCGCCGATGACACGGATTCCGAGGCTCAGTTACGGAAGCAGCAGCAAGAGGAGGCGGAGAAGCAGGCGCTCCCGCGGCCGCCGCTGTCGCCAGCGCCGCCGCCACCGGGCAAGAGGAGAGCGCTGCGCGCGCAGCAGCCCCAACTCTGCCTCCCAGCTCTGGCCGACGGAGTTCAGCGGCGCAGGGGGAGCAGGAGGAACAGGCGCGGAGCGTCGCCGCCGCTGTTGCCGCTGGACAGGCGCCTCGACGGGCGGCCGCTGAGCGGGTCTCTCCGGCGCCCCTCGCCTGCCCAGCCGCCGGCCGGCCTCCTCCGCCGGCCAAGGGGCCGCCGAACGAGCCGGCCAGGCAGCCGGACAGCAGGCCTCGCGAGCTCCGGAGCAACTCTCTTCTTGGGCTCCGTCGGAGGGGCGCCGCCGCCGAGCCCCGCGCATGGAGAAGCGGGGGAAGCGGGTGGACTGCCCGGCGCTGCCTCCCGGGTGGAAGAAGGAGGAGGTCATCCGAAAATCGGGGCTCAGCGCCGGCAAGAGCGATGTCTACTATTTCAGGTAAAGCCTCTCCCTTCTCCATCGGAAGCGCGAGCCCAGGGCAGCTCGAGTCAGGGCGTGACCCCACAGGCGGCTTCGTCATGCCCGGGTTCAAAACTAGCAGCAGGAGAAGAAGCGCCGCCGCCCTCTGGGCATGTGCAGAGTGAGGGCCTCCCGCGCCGGGCTCCCGGGGAGTTCGAGGGTTCGACACGCCGCGCTTAGGAGTGGCGCTGAAGAGGGCAGGAGGAGTCGTGTGGCCGCTTTCTGGCAGCGCCTCCTGAGCCATGTGTGGAGGGGCTTCCTTCCCCAGGTGTTGTAGATTCCACACACAGGATATTAGGACAGAAAAGGGTGGAACTTCCACGCGGTTCCTCTGAACATAGTGGACTAAGTTCCTCTCCTGCCTCCCAAGTTTCTAAGGGAGCTCCAGGCTCCCTCTTAAGTTTTAGGAGTGATTCCCACCCTTTGTGGTGGCAAATTGTAACTTTATCAGGAATTGGCAACCTCGCGCATTTTAGTTTTTGAAACAAAGTCTGGTCTGCGTAACTTTTGAGTGGCTTTGGGAGATGAGCCAATTCGTGCGTTGGTGTAGAGTAGGATGGCATTCTCTGTCCTCTTTCCTCCCATTTGCTTCCCTGAACCACTCCAGTAAGCCTTCTTTCCCTCTCTTACTTTCTATCAGTGTCACCTGTACTTTTAGCGGGGGGGGGGGGGGAGCCATCTCTTCTTGTTTCCGAACCCACAAAAGGGACTGTTGACTGGTGGAGCCAGGCTAGGGTGTAAACTGGCCTTATGTGGCCTCTGGTGGCCCTGCTTTGTATACTTTGCTATTCTGGTCCAGGGGTCAGCAAACTTTTTCAGCAGGGGGCCAGTCCACTGTCCCTCAGACCTTGTGGGGGGCCGGACTGTATTTTGAAATAAAATATGAACAAATTCCTATACCCCCACAAATAACCCAGAGATGCATTTTAAATAAAAGGACACATTCTACTCATGTAAAAACACGCTGATTCCCGGACCGTCCATGGGCCGGATTTAGAAGGCGATTGGGCCGCATCCGGTCCCTGGGCTTTAGTTTGGGGACCCCTGCTCTGGTCTCTTGGCTTCCCTTTCTGGGGTTCAGAGCAGCAGTTCAGCCTCGGTGCAACCCTGTGAATAAAGCTTCTGCCTGCAGTTTCGCTTGCAAGGGAAAGAGAACTTTTTCTCAAAGTTTCTAGGTAGGAAAAACATGCCTCGCTTCAACAGTAATATCTTTTTTCCCCCCTTTCTCCCCCTTCCGGCTTTGTGCAACACATGGATATCCAGTTACAGGTGGGTAGCCGTGTTGGTCTGCCATAGTCAAAACAAAATCGAAAATTCTTTCTAGTAGCACCTTAGAGACCAACTGAGTTTGTTCCTGGTATGAGCTTTCGTGTGCATGCACACTTCTGAAGAAGTGTGCATGCACACGAAGAAGTGTGCATGCACACGAAAGCTCATACCAGGAACAAACTCAGTTGGTCTCTAAGGTGCTACTAGAAAGAATTTTCGATTTTGTTTTGACATGGATATCCATAATTGCCAGGCGGAAAGCCCGGATCCTGCAGCCTGGCCAGTTGGAAGGGTTCGGTTTGTTTGGCAAGATCCATTTACGTCCTCCAGATTGCTGCCTGGAAAAGTGACCCCCCCCCCGAAAGCAAGGAAGTCTGCTCTCTCTGCCCTGCCCTGGGTGTGTCTGGATAGCAGGGGCGTAGCCAACTTACTGCTTTTCAGATGTTACGGACTACAACACCCACCACTCTTGACCACTGGCCGCATTGGCTGGGCAACATGGGAGCTATAGTCCCAAACATCTGGAGGGCACCACATTGCCTACATCTGCTGTATGGAGTGGCATTGTCAGGGCTGGAGTCAGGCATAGGTCAGCAACAAAAACAACAAATCGCCCGAGGCCAGTGCCTAGTGCTCTCAGAAACTCTTTCTAGGAGGCCTTGTCCTGATGAAGCAGTTGCGAGGACAGCGGAAAGGCTCCACGCAGCGCCCCCCGCCCCCATGCGCGGCTTGTCCCACCCCCAAGTGGCTAGTTACAACACTGCTCTTGACCACTCATTGTCCTCCCACCACCAATCCCCTGAGTCTTCTTCCCCTGGGGGTTCCCTGGCTTGTGCCCCCCACCCATCTGCATCCATCCAGTCCACGACAGACATTTATTTTCCTTCCTGTTGCATGCATGTATCACCCACCCAGGCGACACTTGCTCTTGCTTTGAGAAGTCAGGCGAACACACAGCAAGAGTAAGCGAGTGGGGTTCTGGGGCTCAGCAGGGACCGCTGACCATCCATTGGACTTTAATTTCTCTTGATACGTTCTGTTTGCATGATGTGTTTGGTCTATGGAATTAAACTTTGTGAGATATTATATGTTGAATTGTGTTTGAAATACAGTAGAAGTTACATAGTCAAAAACAGCCTGTTACGTTGTGTGTGTTGTTACTGGGGTCAAGGGCTTTGGCATGTGCCTCACAATACTGACCCCTGGCACCGGCAATGACCTTATATATCTGTGGAATGTTACCTGAGCCATCATCTGGTGGCATCCTGCCTTGCAGAGGAGGCTACACGGACCGGTGTCCGAAATTCACCAGGCGTCAGGCGCATTTTGCAACCAAGTGAAGATGTCTTGTCTCCAGGTTTGGTGACTGGCATCTACACCATCCGGCTGGCGTGCAGAGAAATCTGTGGAGATTTCCTGTCACTGGTTAAAAATATACCCCATTAAAAATAAAGTGGTATAGAAAAGAAAGGAAGAATAAGTACGATAAATATCACTGCAAGGGGGAAAAAAGGTGACTAGACAGTCTGTTGTGGTGACACTAAAAAATAGAGGGAAAAAGGTGAAGGTAAAGGATCCCTGGACAGTTAAGTCCAGTCAAAGGCTTTCAGGCCGAGGGAGCTGGCGTTTGTCCAAAGACAGCTTTCCGGGTCATGTGGCCAGCATGACTAAACCGCTTCTGGCACAACTGAACACTGTGACGGAAACCAGAGCACACGGAAACGCCGTTTATCTTCCTGCTGCAGCGGTACCTATTTATCTACTTGCACAGGCATGCTTTCGAACTGCTAGGTTAGCTGGGACAGAGCTACGGGAGCTCGCCCAGTCGTGGGGATTCGAACTGCCAGCCTTCCGATTGGCAAGCCCAAGAGGCTCAGTGGTTTAGACCACAGCGCCACCTGCGTCCCAGTATGTGGTGACTGTAACCTAGGTTTAAGGTGCTATTTGGCAATTAGCTTATATATCTGAGCTTCTTACCCTGCCACAGAAGCACACCTGCCTGCCCAGTGCAAAAGGACAACTTAGGATGTGGCATTCCAAGAGTAGTTTTACCCACTTATTCCCTGGTTGTAAAGGGCAGAGGGCTTCTTCCTCACGTCCAGTTCTGCACCTCAAAACAGCGAGTACCTTGCACCCTAGTACCTTGCAGCTTTACCCAACCAGTCTGCTGTCCCAGGCAGGGACACAAGCGGCATTGGTGGCCACCAGCTTGCATGGTTTTAAAAGCAGGTTGGACCAAAGCTGTCAGTGGCTGCTAGCCACAGTGTCCATGTTCTCCTGACAGCCGCTGGGAGTGACAGATGGGGACAGGGCTCTTGCGCTCAGGTCCTGCTTGCAGGCTTCCCATGGGCACCTGACTGGCCCCGGTGAGAACAGGATGCTGGGCCAGATGTTCCTTTGGCCTGATCCAGCAGGGCTTTTCTTAAAGTCCTTAGGTTAAGCTGGCGCACTCCAGTTTGGGGCAGCAGTGTTGCGTTTGGAGTTGTCCTCCTCAGGCCTGGCAAAACCAGGCAGCCTGTCTTCTCTCGTTTCCTTCAGGGTCAGAGGGAATGACGCCTGGGTTTCTGTGATTCCCTCGTTGGCTTCTGTGGGCCAGACAGAGACTGGGTAGGCTGTTCCCCCATTTATACTGCCAGCCGGGAAAATGCCCCCAGAGCATCTCCCTTGGAGCAGCAGGATTCCGACTTTCCTTGCATCTTCTTTCCCCTTCCTGTAAGTCACCAGGTGACTTTCATAACCATTCCTGCCACACCCTTTTCTTACTTCTGCTGCAGCAGCAACTTTTCCTTTCTTTCCTGCTATTGTTACTCCTGTTGTTTCTACCACTACTACTACTACTACTACTTGTTACAGCTGCTGCATCATCGGCCTACAGTATGTTTTTAAAACTTAATAATAATAATAATAATAATAATAATAATAATAATAATAATAATAATATTGAGGCTGTGAGTTTATAAGCACCATGCTACAAGTTGCACAGAGCTTCATGTAACTCTTTTCTGGAGTATTATTATTTTTGTAATAAAAGGAAGGTCTTGGAGATTTGGTGGGGAGGAGATGCTTTAACCCTTGTCAGTTGTTCTTTCATCTCTCAGCCCCCCAGTTGCTTTTTCTCCAAAGAGGGAAAAATAAAGCTGGAGCGCCCCCCCCCACATTGTAGGAAAAGCTGCTGATGGGGGCATGGGGGCACCTGATGTTTAGAGCAGGGGTTGGCAATTGTTCATCCATAAGCCAGGGGCAGCCCGTGGTTGTTTGGGTTCCAACCCCTGACCTCTCCTTCAGCCCCTATATAAAAAAACTCACATGCAAATTGGGCCTTTCCCACACTAACTGCTGCACAGTGGGGATTTTCTGCAGGAAGGGAAAAGGGGAGACACAGCATTGGGGAGGGGGAAAGGGAGAGAAAATGGGTGACCCACCACCAGCTCCATCCTGACCCACTTCTGGCTTTTGCCCTGCCTCCTGGAAGGTCTTGTCTCTCTACATTTTATACACACACTTTGCCCTGAAGTATTATTTTTAAAAAATGACTAACTCCGTTTAACATCCAGTTTGGCCAGGGAATCTGTCAGAGTAAGCAGATGGCCAGCTGTGGTCTACTCCAGAGGTGGAGAACATTTTTCTCTTCACGGGCTGCTCCCTCTGGTAGAAACATCAATTATATTATTCCCATTTTACACCTAGAGAAAATGACTTACCAGAGGTCACACGAGGAATCGGTGGTGGAGGCGAAACCTGAACTCAGGTCACCAAATTCAAGTCCATTTCTTGCTGTCTCTCTTGTTCCTCGTTGTCCAGCAGGGGTAGGGAACCTCAGGCCTGGGTGGGTAGGCCAGAAAGCATCCCTCCAGATGTCCCTATTTGCCCTTTGGGAGTTTCCACAGGCCACGCCCCTCACCTTCCTTGCTCCACACCTTCCTTGAGTGTTTTGGGCAGACTGAGATGCATCTCTGAACTCTGATACTGACTTTTGCTTGCTTGCTTGGACGGAGACTAGAGAAGTGCCGTGTGTGTGTGTGTGTGTGTGTGAGAGAGAGAGAGAGAGAGAGAGAGAGAGAGAGAGAAAGCATGCCTAGAAACTAGCCAAAAACATGCAAAGGTAGCATTTACACCCAGTGCTCTGCCAAAAACTGGCCTTTGCTCCCCAGGAGGGACTGTGGTCTACCATTGCTGCACAGTTAGGAAAAGGGGAATGCTTTAATAGGATTCCCCCCCAGCCGAAGTTGCTCTGAAATTCTTTCCTTTCCTTGGTTTAAGCACTAAGCTTATTAGCTGTTTTTGTGTGTTAAACCTCCCCCCCCCCGCTTTGGGCTTTTGCAAATTTTTGGAGTTTATGGCATGCACCTTGGAAATCATCTTAGCACACCAAAAACTGATGGTGGGCGAGGGTTTTCTGCTATTGCTTTTTATTTATTTATTTACTAATTAAAACGGTTCGTTGCTTTATCCTTGGCAAAGGCAGCGGCTTACAAAATCGGCCATACTCTCTTGCCTTACAACCAACCCAACTCCAACCCCTTCCTTGCATTGCAGGAGGTTAGATATAGATGACCCTTGGGGTCCTTTCCAACTCTACGACAATTTGCGACTCTATGCTTCTGCCCTTTCTTTGGGGTCTTGTACTCACTGGTCCCATTCTCTTCTCTGTGTGCACGGGGGGTGGGGGTGGGGTGTAAATGTATCAGGCCACTTTTTATTTTATTCTTAAGAGATGCTTTCAGGCCTGTCGCTTGTCACTAAGAGGAAGCCGTGAAGGCAGGTGATAGCCGCAAGCCCATGCGCCCCCCCCCCGGCTGCTTTGCATGTACAGCAGGCCTATATAGCTGATGTAACGGCAGCTGTCTTTCCTGTGCATGGCAGGATATGACCACTCCAGGTTCAGTACTGGAGTAGTTAGAGTTTCAGCGTAAATAGGTTGCAGTAAATCAGAAAGGACTGTGTGGCAGGAGCTGCTCTGTCCTCCTCGCCTAGACATGGCAGCCAGCTCTGCTAGTGGATCCGATCTTGGTGAAAAGCACCTCAGGGGAGGGCATGCTCTTTATCAAGGACAAGGCCTTTGGAACCACCACTGACATCACCTGTAACTTTTCAAAGTGCAACTTTCCAAACTTGTGCTTGAACTTTGTATTTCCCTCCTCCCTCCCATTACTTTTTCCTTGTGTGCTGCGTCTTCTTAGATTGTAAGTCTGAGGGCAGGAACCATCTAAATACCAGTTTTTTTGGTAAGCCGTTCCAAGAGTCTTGCGATTTGATACTGGGCCGGCGGTGTCAAGGTGTTGCTATTAGTATATAAAGCCCCTAACAACTTGCGACCATTTACCAACGAGATCGCCTTTCCCTACAAAGGCCCACTCGACTGCCTCGATCGGTGTAATTGGCACTACTGCAGGTGCCACATAATACCCGTTCAGCTTTAGTGTGACAGCGCCTGAACTTTGGAACTCCCTGCCTGTTGAGATCAAGCAGGCGCCATCACTGTACCCTTTTCGGTGCCTGCTAAAAACCTTTCTTGTTCAGACAAACCTACCCACGTGCTTAGAAAGTTGAGGTCATTTTAATCCGTTTCAGCATTTTTATTTGGTACGTCTCAAAGTAGGATCGTGAGTTCTTGATTTTATTGTTTTGTCTTTTTGTAAACTGCTTTGAAGTGGTTTTTTTTTAAAATACGGTCACGCGGTGTGTAAATTGTATGATATAAATAAATCCTATAAGTAAACAAACTCTAATTTCAGCCTCTGGACTTAAATGGTCTGATGTGTCTGCTCCCCATCCTTAAGGCAGCAATGTGCCATTAAATTGTTTCAAAGTGTGGCAAGCCAGTCCTGGTGGTCTCTGGCTCAGTCTGGTGAGTGAGATCCTAGACTTCTGCCCTAAAGTACCGCCCAGATGGCACCACTGTCTGGGAATGCAAACTTGTTAGGGCAAAATGCTCTGCACCCCTCTTCTGAGTCAACCACACCTCGATCCTGTTGGTGAGCTGTCCTTACTCATTCATTTTGTTGGTGTTTGAGAATCAGGCTGCACTTATTTACCACATTTTTCGCTCCATAGGATGCACTGGACCATAGGGCGCACCTCATTTTTAGAGGAGGAAACCAGGAAAAAAAAATATTTTCTGGTTTTCCTCCTCTAAAAGCCCTGTTTTTTTTTGAGGATCAGCTAAAAGTTTTGCAGCTTTTTTTTGCAAAGGGAAAAGCCCTGGTTTTTTTGAGGATCAGCTAAAAGTTTTGCAGCTTTTTTGCAAAGGGGGAAAAGCAAAGCTCCTTTTGCAAAGGGGGGAAAGCAAAGAGGAAAAGCCCCATTTTTATGGGGTTCAACTCACATTTCTGAAAAATCTTAAGGAAAGGGAGCAGTTTCTACTGTTTCCAGACAGATAATCTAATTAGCCAGTCACATGTCGCTGGGGAAACCAACAACCTCCCTCTGCAGCACATTCAACAAAGGAGGGCGGGGCTGAAAGGGAGCCGGGACTGTTATCTTTCTCCCGATCTCTTGCTGATCAGCTGCTGAGTGGGGTCCTTTCAACACCCCCCTTTCTCTTTGTAAAATAAAAAGCACAATCTGCTTTTGGGCCCTGGGCAATTCAGCTCCAGGGACCACCATTTGCTCCATAAGACGCACAGGCATTTCCCCTTACATTTTAGGAGGAAAAAAGTGCGTCTTATGGAGCGAAAAATACGGTATTTGTTCGTTTGCTGGAGGTAATAGTTCATGCTCTTTTGAGGATAGGTGTAAAGGATGCACATGACATAGGCAGTGTTAGAACCTCAGATATACAAGCTAGGTGTAAAATAGCTCCTTAAACCAAGGTTACAGTTGACAAAATGTAATGTGTAGTTGCTGTTTTGGGGCAAAACAGCTCTAAAGTCTTCCCCACCCCAACAAAGATGGACTGTCTGTGTTTGATTCACAGTTAAACATCTGGCTAGGTCAAATGACAACCTTGAACTAGGCTAGGAACTTCGAGAACTTAAAGAAGAAAGGTCCCTTGATCCAGGGACATTTCCCATATATATGGGCCTATTCCTACCTCTTTTAAAGGGTGACACTGATCATTCATAATGTAGGAATATTCTTCGCAACTGTGAGCAGGGCAGTGGGGTGGCTCAGTGAAGAAAAGCAACAACAGTTAACTATAACGTCGTTCACTGCTCACACTCAGGCTGCAGAAAAAATAGCATTTTGGTTGCTGAAATTCATTCCGATTGTGCAGATAAAATATAATGGAAGGATTCCGCAGGATGTGGTATTAGTGTGTGAAAACAGTCAAGATCCAAGGATCCCCAGATGGTCAGGTGCCATCTTGGCACCCTGGCATCTTCCACTTGGTTGCAAGAGGCCAGTAGCCAGGTGCAAAATGCGCCTGGCGCCTGGCCAATTTCTAACACTGCACTCAGATTGAACATAGATGTTAGGCAGACCTCTCTCTGTGCCCTTGCCCTTATGTGACCCACAGACTGACAAACAGCACTTGCAGGGGAGTGGTGGAAAAGAGCATCTGGCAAGAGCCGCTCCTGGTTTGCTTTCTGCTGCATGTGTGCAAACGCAGTTTGGGTTCTCATCAAGTTCAAAGCAGGCTATGTTAAAAATCAGATTAGCAGCACTAGAAGCAGTCTCCATATCAGGTGCTTCTGTACCCCAAATTGGTTAATCCTGAACAATTATTTCTGGTTGCTACCCACTAGGATAGGGATGCAGGTGGCGCTGTGGTCTAAACCACTGAGCCTAGGGCTTGGCGATCGGAAGGTCGGTGGTTCGAATCCCTGCGACGGGGTGAGCTCCTGTTGCTCTGTCCCAGCTCCTGCCAACCTAGCAGTTTGAAATCACATCAAAGTGCAAGTAGATAAATAGGTACCGCTCTGGCGGGAAGATAAACGGCGTTTCCGTGCGCTGCTCTGGTTCGCCAGAAGCGGCTTAGTTATGCTGGCCACATGACCCGGAAGCTGTCTGCGGACAAATGGCAGCTCCCTCGGCCTATAGAGTGAGATGAGCGCCACAACCCCAGAGTCAGACACAACTGGACCTGATGGTCAGGGGTCCCTTTACCTTTACCTTTACCGGTGGGAAGGTAAACGGCATTTCTGTGTGCTGCTCTGGTTCGCCAGAAGCGGCTTAGTCATGGTGGCCACATGACCCGGAAGCTATATGCCGGCACCCTCGGCCAATAAAGCAAGATGAGCGCCGCAACCCCAGAGTCATTTGTGACTGGACTTAATTGTCAGGGGTCCTTTACCTTTACCTTTACCCACTAGGATATATGCAGATGCCTTCAGAGGAGGATCCAGTGGCAGGGAAAGCAAGTCCTATGAGGAAATATGTAAAGAACTTGGGATATTTACCTTGGAGGGGGGGGGAAATGCTGAGAGGGGGTGATCATGATAACACACTTGAAATACCTGAAGGGCTGCCTCATCCCACAGAGGAAAGAGCAAAGACTTGTCTCCTCAACTGCTCTAGAGGGCAGGATTAGCCCTCGGGCTGAAGTCGCAGGAGGGTAGGTTTTGACTGAACCTTCTGCAAAACGTGTTAATAGTAAGAGCAGTTTGGCAATGGAATTGGTTGCCTATAAGTGTAGTGGGCTTTTCCCTCCCTGGAGGTCTTCAAGGAGAGCAGGGGGCAGCCACCTGTTTCTGATTTTCTATCTCAGGGGTAGGTGACCTCAGTTTCAGGGGCCAAATGTGGGCCTCTATTCCTCTCTGCCTGGCCCTTGGGACACTAGACCACACCCATTTTCCAGCTAATCCCTTCACCAGTCTGCTTTTGTATGTCCTCAAACTGTGATAAAGCCTCTTGCTTGTCTGATGAGGGATGGTGTGTGTGGATTTATACCGTGGCGTACAAAGGTAGAAGTTGCATCTATTGCTCCAGTGGCGTAGTGCAGGAGTGGGGGCCTCAATGCAGCTGTGCACTTCCATCACTGAGCTTCTCCATGTTAACCAGGAAGTGACCTCTCCAGACAACAGACTCTCCAGAGTTTTCTTTTTAAAAAATATTTGTGGCTGCGATCTCCTGGGTGACTTGGCTGCCATAAAGCAGTTGAATGTGCATGTGTACTGCATCCGTTTCGCTCCCTCCCTCCCACTTCTGTGCAGCCCTGGGCACTGGCAACCCACGCTATGCCACTGCATTGCTCCACCCATAGCCTCTGCTCCCCCCATCATTACATGCCCCCTCACCCAAATTTCCTTGTGAGAGAATGCAGCCCTCTGTACTGAAAAAGATTCCCCATTCCTGCTTCTGCTTTTCTGGAAGTGCAGCCCCAGTCTCCTCCGTTGCACAATTGTAACCACATGATTATAATCAAATGAGGGAGAAATTTGTCCTGGGAAGATGGTAGCTTGTTCCTGGACCCCGAGCGCTTCCCCTCTTAGAAATCAGTGGTTTCCAATATCCCAGGGCCTTTGTACTTCTTGGTTAGAAGAACTTTGACGGCAGGGTGAGGTTCACTTTTCTTGCACCCAACGTTTGTTGCAATCAGTCAGTAAGTTTTCCCTTCTCCATAAGTAAAAAGACTAGACAAATTTTCAGGCTTGGGCTTGAAATTTCCCTGTGGGTGCCAGACACCTCCCCTTCAAATTCACTTCGCCACTGGATCACATTGTCTGTTGTGGCTGTCATGAGGCCTCATGAAGCTCCACTTTTCTTCTTCTTCTGTACATTGAAAAATACACAGTTTCCAAAAGTGTGCATTGCCCATTAAGTCCTTAGGTACCACCTGTTCGAAATGACAGGCAACCGACAGAGTCAGACACATGCTCTTTTTACCCTGCAGAAGCCAAACTTGGGTGGGGAGGGGAGGAGATAACACTGTTTGTATTGCAGAAATGGGTCATGACGCCAGAGGTTCTTACAAATTCTGTGTTGTGGGGGGGGGAAGGAGAGAATGGAAAGCGGTTTTACAACCTTAATGGAAGCTCAGCATTAAATAACTGCGCTGTGAACCCCCCCCTCCCATCTCCCCGTTTCCAGCAGTGATGGAAACACGCCCAAGGGTGCTGCTGTCCAGATCTCTTCTATATGGGTTATTATGTAGCCAAATTTCAGGACTCTGGCCCCAATTCACCCTCCATCTTCTGTAAAAGGGGGGAGGTGGGGGAAAGGAGGAGATAGCATCCTCTAAAATTACAAAGCGGTTTCTATCAGTTCAGTTTCCCTTTATTGCCCAAATTCCTGGGGATCATAATGAGCTGTAGCCAAAAGGCCATCCTCTCACTTTTGTTTACTGTGCGCTGTTTCGAGTGCATTTAACAAGCAAAGGCATTTAGCTCCCTCTCTCTCCCTGTCCCCCCCCCTCTTGGGAGAAGGAATGTTTCATCCTGCTTGCTCTTTCACAACTGTCAGATTGTTTGAAAAGGCGCCTGTGCTGTGGCTGCCGAACAAGAGGGAGCTGACAAATGTCTGTCCAAATGAAGGGGAGGAAAAAAAAAGAGAGAGAAGAAAAGGAACAGGTCTTTTGTCTCTGAACTATGTCTCACCATCAAAGCTCCCTCTTCTCTCTCCGCACCCCCCCCCCCCCCCGTTTCCGGGTTACTGCCTTTGTTCGACCCCGGGTGCCACCGGCCGTATGCAAATGTGCTGGCCGGTCATTGGCCAGCGTTGGGCACCCGCTGTCATCTTTGCCCGTGGTGTGTGGCAGGCTGGCGAGAAAGGCTGCTTCGAAATGGGAGTCCGGAATGATGTCCTAAGCGTGCAGGGATGCTAACGTGCAGCGGTTGGCATGCTTTTATATTCCTAGCGGTCTGTTTAATGGGGAAGTTGGGGGGCTGCAGCCCTCTGTGAGTGCAGTCAAGTACTTATTCCCAAACTGCAGCAAAGGATATTGCGCTCCTAAGCCTCGCTTCATTTCCCACCACCTTGATTTTCCCTCTTCTTTTTCTGTGTTGAAAAGCCTCAAGCCGTATAAGAGTTCCAGAAAGCTCATTTTTTTGGTCTTCAGCAAATGTCTCACTTTAGGGTGGGCATTTCCAGTGCACGTATGATGTGCAAGTATTATTATCATTAATTAAATGGTAAGTGCTTTTTTTTTGGGAGGGACGCAGGGGTACACGTACCCCTAAACATTCTGTGAATCTTTGCACTTTTGTCCATTTACTGTATTTTTTCCCAATGTGAACTATAAAATGGTGATTTTATTGAGTCAAAATGAGAGTACCCCAAAACATTTTATTAGGGGGGAAAAAGTACTGATTAAATTTATATACACCTGCAGGTCTCAACATGAAGTCACAACATAAAATCACAAAATACATAATAAGACCAAAAACAAGAACAACCCATCACATTTTAAAAAGGGCATCAGTGAGGTTACTCTGTGGAATGTGCTAGCGCGCATTTTGTTACACCTGAAGAAGATGCACTGGGTGCTGATAAGCTAAAGGACTAAGTTAACCTGGAAAAGCCCTTAACAACTTGGGACCAGGATACTGGCACAAGGGCCTCTCTCCTTCCTGGCCTGCCTGGGCATTGCACTTGACTGCAGGCAGGGCCGTCTTAAAGGGATCGGCCGCCGTGGCACAACGATCCCTCGGTGCCCCCGGCGTGCCGCCTCTCCGCCCGCCTCTCCGCCCGCCTCCCTCCCGCGCTGGACACCTTCCCAGCGCTCCAGCGGGGGCTCCAGAGGGCGGCCGGCTTGCAGCTCGCCCACCAGTGCGCAAGCGCCCGCCCGCAGGCTCGCGGGGGCGCCCAGCGCCCTGGCGCGCCGCGCCACCCAGCATCTATGACGAGACGGCCCTGACTGCAGGGACCACATGGACATCCATGGGGTGGGCCTC
The DNA here is from genome assembly GCF_009819535.1 of Lacerta agilis. Lineage (NCBI taxonomy): Eukaryota > Metazoa > Chordata > Lepidosauria > Squamata > Lacertidae > Lacerta > Lacerta agilis. Next base: position 12,378,239 of record NC_046322.1, on the reverse strand, counting down.
AGGCCCACTGCCACCACCGAAGCGACCCAAGTAAGGGAGCAGCACAGCGTTCCACGGCCCTCACAGCAGAGGAAAACCAGTGGCAAATCTCTCTGGAACGCCTGCGAGTTGGCAAAACTGCGTCACCAGGCGGAAAGCACTGCCGCCCCACCTGGTGAAGTGTTGATGGTTTTCCTTGAGAGGAGGCCCTTTCAGAGCCTCAGGCCCCCAGCTCCCTCATGAAGGAAACAGCAGGGAGTTTTGCCTCAGGTCGCAAAATGTCTTGCACCGCCCCTGGTTGCCCTGAGCGAGTCAAGGTCTACTAGCTTCATTTATGGGGTTGTTGGGTGAAAATTTTGGAAGAAAGGAACAAGTGTGTGTGTGTGTGTGTGTGATTTTTTATTTATTTTCCATTTAATAATATACATTCACATCATTGTTATCCACTTTACCTCCCTGGCTCTTTAGAGCCTATCGACTTCCTTCCCTCCCCCCTCATGGCTTTCAAAATTAACTTTGTATTTTGTGCATTTTCCAATTCTAAGTACACTCATTACAAAATAGCTCAAAATTTAAATAAATATAGAAAGGTAGAAAATTTCTCATTACAAGTCTTCAGACAACCCTGCTGGTGGTGTTACTTGTTTGCAACAATCTTCCAGATATTGTTTAAATTCACTCCAGTCCTTTTTGAATACTTGATCATGCTGGTTTCGGATTTTTCCTGACAGCTTTGTCGGTTCTGCGAAGTCCATCATCTTCATCTGCCACTCTTCTTTCGATGGTTCTTCTTCTTGTTTCCATTTTTTGGGCTAAAAGAATTCTTGCCGCAGTTCTTGCATACATAAACAGCCTTTCCCCTTCCCTTGGTACCCCTTCACCCACTGTACTCAATAAAAAGGCTTCTGCTTTCTTAACAAAAGTATTTTTAAACATTTACTTTAACTCATTATACCATTTCCCAGAAAGCCTTTGCCTCTTTACAAGTCCACCACATGTGATAGATGATACCTCCCCAGAAAGGAACAAGATTTAATTGGGCAAATACGGTATATATCCTGCTCTTCCCCTCTGCCTTTGAGGAGCACAGTTGCATTGTAGTTCCACCCCCTCCCCCATGGTCTCCCATCCCCAAGCTGCTCAGGCCCAGTCTGTTTAGCTTTCTATTCAACAAAATGTGTGCGCGCCATTTGATTGTAATAAAACCTCCAAGCAGTTTACAAAAAAGCTAAAAATAAAAAAGGAGCGTAAAAGAGCCCGTGTCCTATCTGGACCCTCATCCTGTTCACACAGTGGCGAACCTGCTACCTTGGTGGAAACCTGCAAGTACAAAAACTTTTTTTCTTCTATTTCCTTGCTTATTTGCAAATTATTTGGAACAGAGCTCCCAGCTTTCTGACCTTTATTTTTGTTCTCAGCGTCAGCCTTGCACGATAGACCACAGTTATGCCCATTTCAGAGATGGGGAGCTAAGGCTGAGAGGCTGTGACTTGCCCGTGACTGCAGGAAAGATTGCAAGGCGGACGTAAGTCTGTAGCGTTCAGGGCCACACAAACTCAAAAGAAAACAATGCAAGTTTAGTCCTGGTACTAATGCAGCTCTCCCCAGTCTCCTGACTACGCTTAGGATATTGGGAGCATTCATGTCTTCCCTGAGTCGCGGAGATGGGGAGAAGGCAAGTGAAATGGAGGAAGAGGTTTTCAAAACTCTTCAGTTATGAAGGAAATCTTACGCAAGTCCAATAGATACAAGGCAAGTTCACAGTATTATTAGTGTGTTGCAATCTGGACTCATCTGCATTTTGTAATTATTTCTTTTATGCTTGCAGTACTGTACCTACGTTCCCCATTAATATCGCATATGAGTTCGCCGTGTGGATGTGTGTATTAGACTGTGTACCTAATACATCTCTAAGGCGTGTAGCTCAGGAGAAATGGATTTTTCCAGCCTTCAGATATGAAACACTGATTAAGTTTACAATCCCCAAAAGTTGGCTTATCGAAGCCAATGATCTAGACGTGTGGGAATACGTTTTCAGGTGCTCCTGCACCTTGCCACAGTTTGGTAACCTTCCGCGCTATGTATGGAAGGCAAAGGAACAGGCAGAGGTTTGCTGCCTGGATCCCTCCGCGCTAGCAGCACAGTGCGCCAAAATAACGGTCAGAAAGAAGTTTCCCGCCCGGAAACTCACCCAGATACAGTGTTGTGATTGGTTAATGATATGCTATGACTTTCAGTTTACCAATAAATGGCCCCTGCCCTCTGTAGCGGTGTGTAGTGTGCGCGAGACAAGCCAAGAGAGAAAGAAAGCGAAAGAGAAACCAAGCCGCACAGAGTGGTAGTCGGGAGAGCGCAACTCCACCATTGACTGCAGTCTCTTATTTTATTTCATTTCTAAGTTTTATTTGGTCACTTAGTTTTGGCCAGCTCTTTTATCTTTCCTTTTTGGAACCTCAAGTCTTCGTAACTCCAGAGGAGCCTTCGTGACTCCAAAGAAACCTTCAGAAAACTTCGGAACTCCAAACAACAGTCTCACGACCTTCAGCTTCATAACCAACGTAAATTACCCGTTCACAGCCAGTGGGAGCAGGCTCTCCGGAATTACTGGCTGTCCCAGACGTTGGTTATCCCCACAACGACGGTTATTAAAATGTGCAGTACTGCTATACGAAAACTATCTAGGTAGACCTTAGTGCTATAAATATGTGGTGTTCATAGTGCTGAGAGCTTTAATCATTTGACTAATCAGTGAAAACACTGGTTGGTAGGTTGGTTGGTTGGTTGATTAATGGTGCCAATTTTTAGTGTGTCTATATCTATTTTTGTTTGAAGTGTGTTGCAAGAATATGAAGTGTGTTGCAAGACGTATATATATGGTATATGGCCTGTCACTGCCTTCCATTTTTTCATCATTAATTAATTCCACGAAAAGGAGGAGGATTGAGCCAGTAGAGAGCAACGTATAAATGGCAACTTGCTGGTAGTTAGAAAGACAAAGGCAGAGTTGGGAGTTGGGTGTGAACCTCGAAGTGGGAAGCTGCAGGCTGGGAGAGACAGAGCCATGCCTGATTCCTACTTGAAACCAAGGCTGCAGCTATGGGAGAAGCACGGCCCTCTTGGGGTGTTAATGCTTTGAGCCCCTCCATTGTAGGTTTGGGCTGCATATATGTGTAAGTTAAACTCATATCCTAAAGACACTGCAGGCTCTGCTTTGAGCCCCTCATTCCGAGGAAAACGAACCCTCCGTAAGAGCCTGGAAGAGTTTGGGGTGCCATGCAACAATACTCTCTTGCGATTTTATCTTGTGAGGCGCGGTATATAAATGTATGTAATAAATAACAATAACATAATAACAACTCAAGGGACCCAGGTGGTGCTGTGGGTTAAACCACAGAGTCTAGGGCTTGCTGATCAGAAGGTTGGCGGTTCGAATCCCCGCGGCGGGGTGAGCTCCCGTTGCTCGGTCCCAGCTCCTGCCCACCTAGCAGTTCGAAAGCATGTCAAAGTGCAAGTAGATAAATAGGTACCACTCCGGTGGGAAGGTAAAAAGCATTTCCATGCGCTGCTATGGTTCGCGAGAAGCGGCTTTGTCATGCTGGCCACATGACCCGGAAGCTGTCTGCGGACAAACACCGGCTCCCTCAGCCTATAGAGCAAGATGAGCGCCGCAACCCCAGAGTTGGACACGACTGGACCTGATGGTCAGGGGTCCCTTTACCTTTAATAACAACTCAGGTCCAACCTACACAAGCTGCAATATGTGGTTAATATCATCAGCCTACCTGAGAGGGCTACTGTGAGAATAAGATATAAGAAAATCACTTTGAGCACTCAAGAATTGCACTACAACTATCAGGAAGGGGGAAATCTCAGGACCAGAGGGCCAGATGTGGCCCTTGGGTCTCTTCCTAGGCCACTCCTTCTCTGTAAACCACACCCCTCTTCCCAGACCACACCCCTTTCCACTCCCACTTTGTGTCCTCCTTGAGTGCTTCTGCCTGGCTGAAGAATGGAGGGTTGTGTGTATTCAGACACACCCGAACTACGTGACTTCAAGGCTCAGCCCATTCATGTGACTGCAGTCTGTTTTCACTATTTTTAATACTGAATTTTAAATTATTATAACCTGCCCTGGGACTTGCTATAATAAAAATTATAGACTGAACTTGAAACAACAACAATACTCTCTTGCTTGGGAGTAAGAAGGTTGACGGTTCGAATCCCCGCGATGGGGTGAGCTCCCGTTGCTTGGTCCCTGGTCCTGCCAACCTAGCAGTTTGAAAGCACATCAAAGTGCAAATAGATAAATAGGTACCACTCTGGTGGGAAGCTAAACGACGTTTCCGTGTGCTGCTCTGGTTCACCAGAGCGGCTTAGTCATGCTGGCCACATGACTTGGAAGCTGTACGCTGGCTCCCTCGGCCAGTAAAGCGAGATGAGTGCCCTGCAATCCCAGAGTTGTCCACGACTAGACTTAACAGTCAGAGGTCTCTTTACCTTTGAGTAAACGACAGGATTGCACTGTAATACTGCCACCCTGTATGCACTTACTGAGGAGTAAATCTGGTGAAGCTGCGTGGATCGTACTTCAAACTGAATCTGCAGAGGTTTGCGCTTTGAGATCACCACTTCAAACCAGCTTTCTGGGGATTAAGGGCTGTTTTACTTCGGAGTAAATGTGTTTAGGAGTCCCACAGCAAGCTGCCTTGAGAAACTGCTGCTGAGCAGATTCTTAGTGTTCCTCAATAAGGTTGAACATTTCCCATACGAGGAAGCTAATTTGTAGAGCCTCCTAATTTGTAGAGAGAACTTTTGATGTTGGAATTCCACAGGCTATGAGTGGGTTCAATCCCAGGCCCTGAGCAGCGATGGTAGTCTTCTGCCAAAAACAAAACAAAACACCCCCCAAAAAACAAAAAACCCTGAAATGAAATGCAAACTAGACAGCTTGGGGCTTGTCGTTTGATGTGTTCTTCTGTAGACTCCAGCATCTCAAAGCTAAGGTCTTGATCTTGCAAATCATCTCTGTATATATTTAAATGCCAGTTGTGGGATGGTGCCTAGAGAAATATTGTGTGTATGTATAACACAACTGTTTAACTAGATACAAACTGGCATAGACTGTATAGGAATTCACATTATTACCCTTCTCCTTTCATACCTGGAAACCATAGTTAGAAGCCACCTTTAAATATTTTTCTTCTATGAATTATATATAGATTTTCTTTTTTTAAAAAAAAACCCAAAGCCTTAAGCAGACTTTGGCAAAATACATAAAGGAGAGGAAAGGTTAAAAAAAACAAAGATGCCATTTTTTTTTAAAGAGTGTTAAGAGAAGTAGGTATAGAATGAATATGGTAGATTGCATTTCAGGCTCATCTCAAAAGCCTAAAATTGGTGGTGTGCTGAAATCTCTCCTCTAGTTTCTCAAACTGCCTTCTCCCCACAACTAGCCCTGTGAAAGAGGCTTCTATTTTCCAACCTCATTCTCAAGGCTTGTGAGATTTTCTTTAGAACTTTGTTGGATATGGAGTCCTTATTGTTGAGAGGTGGACAAAGGCATGTTTTTATTTCCATTAAGCATTTCTTCAGCAGCCTGCTTGGCTTTCCTGCACTTCCTGAACTGAAAACTCCTCATGGCACAAGACCTCAGGGTGGCTGTGCACACACACTCCTGTTTACTCAGCGTCCAGTGTGCTCCCACTGCTGGTTTGGGAAGCAGTGTGCACGCAGCATCGGCCACGATCTACATACAGTGGTGCCCTGCTAGACGAAAATAATTCGTCCTGCAAAAATTTTCGTCTAGCAGGTTTTTCGTCTAGCGAAGTGGCAATGCAAGCCACGCTTTTGCTAGACGAAAAAAAGATGAAAAATTTTCGTCTTGCGAGGCACCCCATAGACTTTTTCGTCTTGCGTGGCTGCCTTCCGCTAGACGAATGCCTTCGTCTAGCGAGTTTTTCGTCTAGCGAGACACCACTGTATCTTGTTATTTCTTATGAAATACTATGTTTCAATGCATTGTATCCCAAACAGGGGCATGGGTGGCACTGTGGTATGTGATCAGGAGGTTGGCGGTTTGAATTCGCACAATGGTGGTGAGCTCCCGTTGCCCTGTCCCAGCTCCTGCCAACCCAGCAGTTCGAAAGCACACCAGTGCTAGTAGATAAATAGATACCGCTGCGGCAGGAAGGTAAACGGTGTTTCCTGTCAAAACAAAATAAAAAATAAATAATTCCTTCCAGTAGCACATTAGACACCAACTAAGTTTGTTCTTGGTGTTTCCTGTGTGCTCTGGCTTCCGTCACGGTGTTCCATTGCGCCAGAAGCGGTTTAGTCCTGCTGGCCACATGACCTGGAAAGCTGTCTGTGGACAAATGCCAGCTACCTTGGCCTGAAAGCGAGATGAGCGCCGCAACCCCATAGTTGCCTTTGACTGGACTTAACTGTCCAGGGTTCCTTTACCTTTTATCCCAAACCAGCTTTGCTCCGAATTGAGCAAAAGAACAATCTCACACCGTATTAAGCTGGTAATGTATACGCAGCCAATGTCTTTGACTGAGCTTTAATTGAAATTGACGAAACATGCTTAACATGTGCCTGAAATCTGTGTCTTGCTCCAAGTGGGACAATAAACAGCAGTTCCAAATTTCACAGAAGTGGATTTTGCTGAAACATTGCAAGGGGGTGTGGATTGAATGACCTTTGGGGTCCCTTTCTATGTTTCTATGTATGCTTGCTTATTTTGTTCTTAGGGGAAGCTCTTCCCTTTAATCTTTCTGCTACCTTAAACCCACACCTTTACTATAACTGTGAATTTTGCTAGCGTGTGTTACAGTTCTAAGGTGCCATTAGTCTGTAGCAATTAACACTCCCAGTTGCTTGTTACTGAATGCGATTGCTCTGGGCTTTTAATTATATGTGATTTAAAAAATAATAAACTTTGCATAGTGCTATTAAGAGTTCAAAGCACTTCTCATGCATTATCTAGTTGTAACCTTTACAGAAGTGCTCTATTAAGGTCATCTAGGAAGTTCATGGCAGAAGGCGAAATTTAGGAATTGTAATTGTGTGGTATATTCTCCTAAACCACATACCAATTATATGGGATTTGACAGCTGGTCAGCATAGATTGATTATTTGCACCCTCACTCCTTCCAAAATACTGATATTGATTCACTGGAACGATAATACTATGTCCCCCTTTGATTAATGGATAGAAGTTATGACAACTCTTGCAACATATAAACAGATTGCTTTTAGTCAAAGATTGTATATGGAAAAATATAATGATACTTGGAATGTGTTTACAAAAATTATAATGCCTTGTTAATAATTGTACAGTGGTACCTTGGGATTGTTGATCAGAAGGTCGGTGGTTCGAATCCCCGTGATGAAGTGAGCTCCTGTTGCTCGGTCCCTGCTCCTGCCCACCTAGCAGTTCAAAAGCATGTCAGAGTGCAAGTAGATAAATAGGTACCGCTCCGGCGGGAAGGTAAACGGCGTTTCCGTGCGCTGCTCTGGTTCTCCAGAAGCAGCTTAGTCAATCTGGCCACATGACCCGGAAGCTGTCTACGGACAAATGCCGGCTCCCTTGGCTTATAGAGCGAGATGTGTGCCGCAACCCCAGAGTTGTCCGCGACTGGACCTAATGGTCAGGGGTCCCTTTACTTTTACCTTTTACCTTGGTTCTCAAACTTAATCTGTTCCGGAAGTCCATTCCAAAACCAAAGCGTTCCAAAACTAAAGTGCGCTTTCCCATAGAGAGCAATGCAAAACGGATTAATGCGTTCCAGACTTTTAAAAACAACCCCTAAAACAGCAATTTAACATGAATTTTACTATCTAACGAGACCATTGATCCATAAAATGAAAGCAATCAACAATGTACTGCAGTCACACACACACACAATCAATCAATCAATCAATCAGTAGCTGAACTGGGTTCCACAAAGTCACAAAAACAAAACAAAAAGAGCCACAAAAACACAAAATAAATAGCAGAAACAGACAGACCTCAGTGTAACACTCAAAACAGAAGTGTGGCATTCAAATCGGAAGCGTAACAGTCAAAACAGCATATTCGGCTTTCAAAAAAAGTTCGCAAACCACAACACTTCCGGGTTTGCAGTTTTTGGCTTCCAAGTTGTTTGAGAATCAAGGTGTTTGAGAACCAATGTACGGCTGTATACTCATTGGAATAATAACATTACTTATATATATCGTACTTCGTTATAGTACCGTGTTACAGTTTCAAGTACCTTTTTGGTTCCCCCCTTCATTTTTTCCCTTTGTGTCCACTGAAAAGTTTCAATATAATATAATAATAACAAAAAAAGGAATTGTAACTCTGTGAGGGGCAGACATCAGTGCCCAGAATTCCCCCATTTTTTTTGGAGGGGGTGCACTTTGAATGCAGTTTTAGAAACTCAGATACTGTATATAATCTCCTTAAAGTAAGGGTGCAGTCACCAAAACAGAATGTCTAGTTGCCATTTTGGGGCAAGACAGCTCTAAAGTCTTATTTTTCAAATGATGGACTGAGTCTGATTGATTCTCAGTTCAACATCTGGCTAGTTCAGATGACAACCTTGAGCTAGGTCAAGACCTTTGAGAAGAAGAAAAGTCCCTTGATCCAGGGACATATTTCCTGGCCTATTCCAACCTCTTTTTCTTAAAGGTGAAAAGGACCGTTCTTCGCAACTGTGAGCAGGGCAGTGTGGGATAAGTGGAGACAAGCTTCAACAATTAGCTATACCGTTGTTCACTGCTCCTGCTCAAGCTGCACAGAAAAGGCATTTTGATTCCTGATATTCATTCTGATTGTCCGGATAAAATATAACTGATAGAATTCTACAGGATGGGGTATTAGAGTATGAAAACATAAAAGATCCGGCGATCCCCAGGCATGCACCTCCAGATGGTGGAGACGTCGTGCGCCCAGGCATCTTCATGTGGCCGATAGCCCAGTGCAGAATGCTCCTGGCACCTGGCTAGTTTTGAACACTGTTTGAAGGCACTGTAAAGGTAAAGTAATGTACGGAAGTGAGAGCTGGACCATAAAGAAGACTGATCGCCAAAGAATTGATGCTTTTGAATTATGGTGCTGGAGGAGACTCTTGAGAGTCCCATGGACTACAAGAAGATCAAACCTATCCATTCTTAAAGAAATCGGCCCTGAGTGCTCACTAGAAGGACAGATCCTGAAGTTGAGGCTCCAGTACTTTGGCCACCTCATGAGAAGAGAAGACTCCCTGGAAAAGACCCTGATGCTGGGAAAAATGGAGGGCACAAGGAGAAGGGGACAACAGAGGATGAGATGGTTGGACAGTGTTCTCAAAGCTACTAACATGCGTTTGGCCAAACTGCGGGAGGCAGTGAAAGATAGGCGTACCTGGCGTGCTCTGGTCCATGGGGTCACGAAGAGTCGGACACGACTGAACGACTGAACAACAAAGGTAAAGTGTGCACTCAGACCCGGTCTTTTAGCTGCTACACTGCGCCAAACGACACCGCAGCAGCAGCCCACTTTTTTCCTCTCTCTCGGGTGCCCAGATGCAAGAAAATTCAGTGGTTGAACAAAAAACGGGAATTTTTGACAGAGGTCAAAGCAGCTGCTTGCTTGAGCCTCCTTCTTTCCGCAGGGCTGTTAAAAGCAGGAATGTGGAACCATTTTCAGACCGAGGGCCGCATTTCCTTCTGGGCCAGCTTCTGAGGGCCAGAAGCGGGCAGAGCAGTGAATGCACCAGCAAAAGACCAGGGACTTCTAACAGTCGCACCATTGCTAGCCTCAAAACAGTCGGCCGGCACGAGCGCCGTTGTTGCTAGTTGAATGTGATGAGTGCTTTTCATGATCTTTGCAGTGAAAGGTAATCTGAGCTTGCTGCACGGCAGCGGGTGTGTGTTTTGACTCTTAGGTAATGGGGTTTGGCAGTGGGGAAGCAAGCCGTCAAGTGCTGTTGTACTCGAAGTAGTTTCCCTTTCAAGCTTGGTTCCCTCTGACTGAGCAAATCCTTCACTTTTAAGTATTGGGTTGTGCAAAGGCGGCGTCTGGAAACCCTGCTGTCAGTGGCATTGCGGCCAGGGAAATGGATCTGGGAGCTGGTGCCCTACCTGTCCCTTGTCAACAGGCTTGTTTGCCTTCTGACGCAGTTGCGCTGTGCAAACCTGCTTAAAGAGATGAGATTGCAGAGGCGTTGTTTAAGGCGACAGGGTGTGCAGTGGTGGCTTCCTGGTTGTTTGAAAAGCAGCAACTCTTCCATAAATGCCCAGAGGTTCTTTAGAGAGCCTTTTTGCCAACCTGGCACCTTCCAGATGTTTTGGACTACGACTCTCATGAGCCCCAGTGAAAAATGATTGGTGCTGCTGTTGCCGATACAAGGATAGGCAGTGCTGGCACCTCTTGGATAGGTACCATTTTGGACTGGTGCTCCTCCTGCCCACTTCCTGCCTTTACGAACTTCTAAGAAGCCCAAAATGAATATTTCAAGTCGAAACAGAAGCTGGCTGGCATGTGCATGTCTACACTTTTCAAAGATCTGTGACTCCACCTGGCTCCCAGCCGCGATTGGTCAAGCTACAGTGTGGGGCCAATTCATATTTCTTTTTCTTCAATCCTTTTGTGTAGCAGCTGTGGCCTTGGAAGTTTTCCAGCCAGGCCTCTACCATTGCACAAGGGCCATTCTGAGCTGCCCTAGCCACCCACTTGAATCTAAGAGAACGAGGGATGTGGGGTGTGTGTGTGTGATTTTAGCTTAGCTGAATGACGCCCTGTTTGTGGCAGACGGAAGGTTATCTATCTGTGTGTGGTGGAGGAGAGATAATATGACTGGTCTTTCACATTAGGAAATGATGTGTCACCCACATGAATGAGTGGCCCTATTAATTGAGGTTGGTTCCTTGACTAATTACAGTAGTAAGAGCCACCGTGTAATTTTTTTTAAAAGTCCATCTGAACAGAGTATCTCTTTTCAAGTGGTTTTATTGGGTGGACTTCCTCTTCAAGCCTTCTTCTGAAACATTGGTTTTTATAAAGGCAAATAATAGGAACCTGGTTCTTAAAACAGGAATGTAAATTATTATTATTTTTTGGCAGTATTTCTGTCCATGTTTCATCCAGATGTTCTGAATTTTGCTTGATAGTTCTACTTCCTCCACACACACCCCATTCACATCTGCTGTACTTCTGAACCTGTTGCAAATTGTTACCAGATTCCAGCGAGCTGTGCCGTCTGATCTCTGTGCCTGTAGCAGGGGCCTTTGCCCTTCCAAAATGCGTGGAGACGGAAGGAACTTGTAAAAGCATCCAGAGAGCCAGCATGCTGCAAATGGTTAGAAGCAGGTGCGGGGAAAACCTTTGGCCCTCCAGATGTTGCTGAACTACAGTTTGCATCAGCTCTGGCCATTGGCACTGCATGCTCCCCCCCCCCTTTTTATTAATTGCTCCAGGAGGCCTGTGAAACAACAGTGGCTTTAGTCAGCAAAGGAAAACAGGAGGAGAAAACTGCTTTATGGTTTAGTTATGTACTTAAGGAAACGTGTACCAGGAACCTGTAAGCTCAGTTTTAATTTCGAAAAGTCTATTTTAAAAAGGCGCCACTTTCATTCTGACTCTTTTGTGTGAGCTTAGGAATCCTAATGCTCTGCAAAAAAAAAGTCACACCACTTCAGCTGGGCTCCTAGAGCCACGTGGCTTTGTGGAAGCTTCAAAGCCGCATTGCAAAGAGAATACCTGATCTCTGGCCATTAGCCCCGGAGAACAAGCTTCTGAACCGCGTTTGAAAAGGCAGAATCCTTTTGTATGCTGTCAGACACCTGCAATCTTTTTTGAGGACCGTTTTAGCCAAGCTGCAGAGGTGCAAGAGATCTTTGATGAGAATGAGCATGTCCAGTAGCATCTGTAGGCGGGTTCGCACAAGTATTGATCCCTTGTCACTCAGCTGCTTGGCACTTGGGGCTTGATGTACATGCTCATTGTTTGGCAATGGCACCATGTGTGAATGAGCTGTCGTGGATCTTATGCATCAGCTCAATGGCAGTATTCCTCCCCCCCCCCCCAATCAGTGCTTGTATTCAGTTGGCAATTGGCAGGTGGCTGAAAACTGGGTGATGGGCAAGAATGTGTGAATGAGGGCTTGATGAATGTGGAACATGGCAGCTATCTCCATTAGGAAGTATCTCAAATAAACTGTGGGATACCCCCCGAAGGGTCAAACGGCTCCCCCCCCCCAATGAATTGGATTTTTTTTTTTTTGCTATATTTAACTACTGTATCTGGAAAGCGAGCTTAGATGGTGGCTTGCCAGAATCCACCCACCGAGCTGCTTGGTTCAGTAGAAACCAGAACCTGAATTTCTCACGTCCTACTCACGTCCTGTTCACTGCAGAGCAGGGTCGATTGCACATTTCATGGCAGCCAGCTGGCTGCGTTTTTGCCCTGGTGTTTCCTGTGGAGAGCACGCAGAGTGCAAAGGAGTGGTGCATGTTCCCCTAAATGCGCATTAGGCATGTTCCAAGGACACACTGGTAAGTGTGTGTCTCCCTTGCCCTTACTGCAAAGTATTTGGAGATACACAGCTCCTCTTTGTAAACCGTGCGCATGGTCCCCAAACAGAAGCGTAAAAGCAAGTGTGCCTGGTGCTGCAATTGGATTGGCTGCAAAGATGTTGTTTAAACACCTGGTGCAAGCCCAGATGCCCCTTGCATGTTTCTTTTGAAGCAGGCTTGGCCAACACGAATCTCTGCCGAAAAACCAGCAATTTTAGTGGCCTTGTTTCCTTGACAGCTTTAAATTCCAGCTGGTCATTGTAAGACTTCTGTTAATGAAAAAAACGGTCCCCAAGCTTGCTTTCTTCCTCTTCCCTCCCACTCCGCTTTCCTTTGTTGTTGTGACTTCTGGCCCTGCTCCTTGGGTTTACAATCAGTCTTATAGGTGGCGTTTGTAACCTACTCTGCCCCCGTCCTTTTTTGTGCTGAAACGAAGGATGAAAAAGTTGTTGTGTATTTATTCGATTGGTGGTATATGACCTTAGAAACAAGTTGCAAAACACCACTGAGAAAAAAAATAAAAAGCACACTGACAGGCAGCCTAACAGTAAAATAATCACAATCTATTAGTGATATAAATCAATTAGTATGTATCAATTATATATTGTAAATCAATTACTGATCTAGGGACTGGTGTAGGCTCAGTGGTTAGGAATGAATCTGTCGCAAGCTCAGGGAACCTCTTGCCTGCAAGCTGAATGTGGCTATTCAGTTCTATTGCTCCAGCGTTCAGGATTCTTCCCTTCCTTGGCTCAACTTGGTGCCTTCGGTGACTACTTTTGTCTAGCTGCAATGTGTCCTTGAACAAAGGATGGAGATATGTTTAAACCTCTGACCTTTGCATAGCTGGATTGTAACTGCTATGCATAGGAAGGTCATAACTGTTCCTTTGCTGTCCTTTAGACTCTGGCCTGGCTTGTCGTGTCTCCCCACCCCACCCCCAGCGAGAAAAAGGTTGCTTTATAAGCAAATGAGGCCTTTGGGCAGAAAAAGACGTGTGTTAGAAGCTCCACAATGCCAGTTACTGGAAACCGCAGGAGGGGAGAGTGCCCCTGTGTTGGTTCTGGTTTGCAGTTTTTCCTGCAGGCAACTGGTTGGCCACAGGATGCTAGATTTAGGTGGGCTTTTAGCCTGATCCAGCCAGGGGTATTAAGTTCTGAATGAAGCATTTCTCATTCTCCTGTTCTTTATATTTGCAGTCCGAGTGGGAAGAAATTCCGAAGCAAGCCCCAGTTGTCGAGATACTTGGGGAACACTGTTGACCTCAGCAGTTTTGACTTCAGGACAGGGAAGATGATGCCTAGTAAATTACAGAAGAACAAGCAGAGGTTAAGGAACGATTCGCTCAGTCAAAACAAGGTTTGTTCGCAAGCACAATTTATAGATGTGTCAGTTCCATAAACTCTGACATCTCTCTTATTCACACACACACACACACACACAAAATTTAAAGCAACAAGAGTTTTTTTGTTCACAACTCCTATCAGCTTCCCCCTGACATCTTTGCATTTATCTTGATCAGTGGTGGAGGCATTTGCTTGGGTTTTCGTTTTTCATTTCATTTCATTTTTTTGCAATGCTCCGGCAGTGACAAAATAAATAGAAGTAAGCCTGGAACATAACCCTTGAAAATAATTCAACAAAACTTCTGCGTGTATAATCAAAGGTACCAAATGTCGGTGCTTTCCATCTGTATGATGAACAGCGATAAGGCTGACAAAACACTTCCACGGAACATTTTGATGCGACAGGTGATGCCAAGAGATTACCTGGTGCATTTTCACAACGTTGTCAACGCCGTTTGTCACCGGGAGAGCAAAAGTAGGTTTTTTGGGCAGGAAGGCTGTCGCTTGCCGGTGTGTGCATTAAAGGGCATTGCAGGGGCCGATCTTCAGACCAGGATTCCAGTAGTTAAGGGATCAATGATCTGCATCGTTCTCGTCCTCCCTGCAAATGGCAGAAAGGCAATGGGAGGAATTCAAAGCGGTTTGGCATTCAATTGACCCAGTGGCACCGCCATTCTCTCTCTCCTCTCCTCCCCAGATTTTCTTCAGAGGCTCCCATCTCTCCTGGGCCTGATTTAGAGGGTGCACAGGAAAGGGTCTGCAGGGGAAAGGAGTGGGGTAGTTCTCCTCTTGTGCTAGCAGAACAGAAGTAGTAGATTGTTACATTTGCATGGTGGACCAATGTTACTTGGCACAGGAATCTTTTTTTGGTTGCTGATACAGGTCTGTGTCAGAGCAGGGCTTTCAGTGTGGCTGCCCCTGTTCTGCGGAACAGCATTCCTGTCGAGAAATCACTGGAGTGCCCTAGCTGCACTTACAAGGAAGCAGACAGAGAACAATCTTGTTCTGACAAGCTTTTCCAGCTGCGCAAAGAGGCTTCTGCCAACAGGTGTCCGCTTTGTATTGTTTCAGGACACATCTGCCTTGCTAGCTCAGTTGGTAAGAGCCTAAGACTCATAATCTCAGGGCCGTGTGTTCAAGCCCCTGGCTGGGGAAAACATTCCTGCATTGCAGGTGTCCCTTCCGACTCTAAGATTCTGTGACCTCTGTTTTGTTGCTGCTTTGTGACTGTTTTTATTCTGTTTTGTATATTACCTTCAGATATATGTCGAAGGCTGATTGATTGATAATAAATTAAGAATGGAGCCATTACTTCTCTCTTAAAAACATAAGAAGGGCTTGCTGGATCAGGCCAATGGCCCATCAAGTCCAGCATCCTGTTCTCACAATGGCCAACCAGAGGCCTGTGGGAAACCCGCAAACAGGATTCAAACACAAGACCACTCTCCCCTCCTGGGTTTTCCAGCAACTGGTATTCAGATGCATTTCTTTCTCTAACCTTAGGGACCCTAGGCCAGCGCAGGTGGCTCTGTGGGTTAAACCACAGAGCCTAGGGCTTGCCGATCAGAAGGTCGGCGGTTCAAATCCCCGCAACGGGGTGAGCTCACATTGTTCGGTCCCAGCTCCTGCCCACCTAGCAGTTCGAAAGCACGTCAAAGTGCAAGTAGATAAATAGGTACCACTCCAGCGGGAAGGTAAACGCCGTTTCTGTGTGCTGCTCTGGTTCGCCAGAAATGGCCTAGTCATGCTGGCTACATGACCTGGAAGCTGTATGCCAGCTCCCTTGGCCAATAAAGCGAGATGAGCGCCGCAACCCCAGAGTCGTCTGCGACTGGACCTAACGGTCAGGGGTCCCTTTACCTTTAGCTTGGTGTCTGTTTAAGTGCTGTTCTGTCCTCTTTCCCTAACCTTAGTGACCCTAGGCCAGTGGTGTCCAAACTTTTTCCGGAGAGGGCCAGATTTGGTAAAGTGAAGGGGCGTGAGGGCCAACCAAAGAGCCAACCAGTGTTGTTGAGCTTTTTTTTAGGGATGAAGTTGTTGAGGGTTGTGTTTTTTTTAGGATTTTACCGCAGGAAATAAACTGCCACAGGGGCCGGATTACTCAGCATCAAATGCAGTCAGTTCTGTATATCCTGTCAGGTTCAGTGATGTGAAGACGTCACTGAGGTCGAAACAAATCGAAGTGAGGCAATGCTTTCCCGGACTAGTCAGTCACATGGGTGTTCCCTGCCAATTGGATCACTGATTGACCTCACAGGAAATCTGCTTTCCAGGCAGTTACATCCCCCTTCCAATGTGATACTGGAAAACCACTCCAGGAAGGGGATGCTTTTGGCTACTATGGAAAATGTTCTATGTACAGTGGTACCTCGACTTACGAATTACTCGACATATGAATTTTTCGACTTACGAATGAAAAAAGTGCCCGCACGCCTACAAATCTTTCGATATCCGAAGGACATCCATTGGCGGTTTTAGATGGGGTTTACTCGACATACAAATTTTTCATTTCCAATGCATTCCTATGGGGAAATCGCTTTTTTCGACTTACGAATTTTTCGACCTACGAATGTGCATTCAGAACGGATTAAATTCTTAAGTCAAGGTACCACTGTATGTTATTTCAGCTCGGCTTCAGGCGAAAAGCATTCCAGCATCAAAACGTTCCCTCATAAAAACCTTCCTCTTCAGTAACCTTGCATGCAGGCAAGCAAAAGGAATTATCAGAATTCCAACCAGGCAGAAATCTCATGGAGGATGTGAAGCAGGACCACAGAGGGGGTGTGGCTGTGGCTGTGATGTAGTGAGAGTCCTGAGGGCCAGGTAAAAAGTCTTGCAGGGCCACATTTGCCCCACCCTTGCTGTACATGCATAGGTATGCTGGTCCATGAAATTTCCCCAAAGCGTATTTTATCATGGTGACTCCTTTTTTAAAAAACATTTGGTGTTCAGGAGAAAAATACGAGCAAGTTCTTGCATGTCCCGTCGTGATTACCAGCCATATAATAACTTCTCTTGTTTCCCCGTTCTGCTTATCAGCTGTGCGATAACATGTGGTTTTCTCCTGTCTTCGAATAGGGCAAACCAGATTTAAACACAACACTGCCAATCAGACAAACGGCGTCTATTTTTAAACAGCCAGTCACCAAAGTTACCAACCATCCTAACAACAAAGTGAAGTCCGACCCACAGCGAGTGATTGAACAGCCCAGACAGGTAACTAGGGGCAATGGGTGGTTTGGGGCCGATACGGCCCAGAAGGACAGCAACTGGAAACTCTTTTGTCACAGAGGAAATGACGTGAAATATTGGGTCACCTGCCGATTGGCAGTTGCGGTCAAATATCCACCATTCTATTCCATTTTTAATACAGAAATACAAAATCGACACTGTCTGAATATCAGCATGATATTTAATGTGCAAGATGCTTCACATTAATACTTTTAAAATGTAATTTAGACAGAGAAAAATGTAATTTGTGCGAAGGAAAAACAATGCAAAATTATTTAAATGACAGGCTCATCTTAAATGTATAACAAACAAGGCTAGCAAAGTGTTCCAACAACTCAACGAAAGAAATAAGAAAGTTATGAAAGCTATTTTATTTTTATTTATTGCATTTATGACTCACCTTTCCTCCAGGGAAGAGCTCAAGGCTACATGATCCCACCCTCACAATAGCCCTGTGAGGCTCAGAGATGGTGACTAACCCAAGGAGAGACCTGGTCTGAACAAAGACATTGGATTCTTATCTCATTATACATGACAAAGCTATCTTTAGCCACCCCACCCCTTGCTTTTTCCTTTAGGACTAATTGCAGTCGTTAACACCCATTCCCACCACCCTTCTGAGTAATACCCCTCCTCACTCTCTCACTATATATAAGGGTCTGGTGACTTCTGTTTCAGTGTATCTGAAGAAGTGTGCATGCACACGAAAGCTCATACCAAGAACAAACTTAGTTGGTCTCTAAGGTGCTACTGGAAGGAATTTTTTTATTTTTTATTTTGTTTTGACTATGGCAGACCAACACGGCTACCTACCTGTAACCAAGGTCACCCAGTGAGTTTCATAACTGAGTAAGGATTCGAAGCCGCCTCTCCCTTGTTCTAGTCTGATGCTCTAACCACTACACCTCTGCATATTGTATTCTGGGGAACCGTAAAGAGCTTCCCCTCAGAACTGTTTTTATTCAGAAGTTCCACTGGTATTGCTGGGGCTCGAATTTCCCATTAGGATTGCAGCCTTAGGACCCGGTCACAGCTTATTTGTACGTGTGTGAGGATATTGACATTTCACATATCCTGCGAGCCCATACTCTTGGTTCACTGGGAGCTTTTTTTTTTGGTCAGTCAAAGGCTTTTCCTGGATGTCTGTTTCTTCTCTGCCTCCCAGATGCATCAGTTGGAAGTCCTTTTGATCTTCATGGATGATTAAAGGTAAAGGTACCCCTGACCGTTAGGTCCAGTTGCGGACGACTCTGGGGTTGTGGCGCTCATCTCGCTCTATAGGCCGAGGGAGCCGGCGTTTGTCCACAGACAGCTTCCGGGTCATGTGGCCAGCATGACTTAAGCCGCTTCTGGCGAACCAGAGCAGTTCAGTGCACGGAAATGCCGTTTACCTTCCCGCCGGAGTGGTACCTATTTATCTACTTGCACTTTGACGTGCTTTCGAACAGCTAGGTGGGCAGGAGCTGGGACCGAACAACGGGAGCTCACCCTGTCGCGGGGATTCGAACCGCCGACCTTCTGATCGGCAAGCCCTAGGCTCAGTGGTTTAGACCACAGTGCCACCCGCATTGATTAGGATGATTAGGCCCTCCTAAAATAGGTTAACCCTTTGAGATGACTTTGGAGACTTGTGGGAGAAACTCTCTCAGTTCTCTAGCAGAAGGCATGATCTGATCTGTTAGAAAGGATATGTGTGTAATATTGGTTCTGTTATGGGCCTGGCTGTTACCTTTTATATTTCCACAGTGAGAGCTGTTGTTCAATAGCAGAACGAACTCCCTCGGGAGGTGGTGGACTCCCCTTCCTTGGAGGTTTTTAAGCAGAGCTTGGATGTCCACCCGTCAGGGATGCTTTAGTTGAGATGCCTGCTTTGCTGGGGGTTGGACTATAGGTGACCCTCAAGTTCACTTTCAACTCTTCCAGTTCTGTGATTTCTTTCCAAGAAAACATTAGGGTTGTACATAGTGAGTATACAACTTGTGTACACAAATGGATGAGCTGTATGGCAAAATCTCAAGACAGTGTTCTTTCCTGTCACCCTGATAACTGACCCTTTTTACTGGAGATGCTATGAACTGAATCTGGGTCTTTTGGTATGCAAAGCAAATGATGATGATGATGATGATGATAAAAACCGCCCATCTGACTAGGTTTCCCCAAGCCATTCTGGGTGGCTTCCAAAATTTACTGTAGTTTTCCGTGTATAAGACAATTTTTTATTATTATAAAATAAAGTTTAAAATTGGGGGTCGTCTTATAGACGGATATTGCAGGGGACGGGACAGGCGATTGGTTGCAGCCGCGAGCAGGAGATTGTCAGCTGCGATTGGGCGGGTGATTGGCGGCTGTGGCAGGGGCTGCTGTCGATTGGCTGCTTCTGCGTCAAATCGGACGGGTGATTGGTAGCTGCTGCTGCAGCAATTGCGCTGGCGATTGGCGGCTGCTGGGGGCAGGGGGCAGACGATTGGTGGTTTCGGTGACACGTGTGATTGGCAGCGTTGGCCAGGCAGGTGAGTGATTTTCTGCAACCCCTCCAAAAAAGCTCAACAACTCTGGGCATTGTCCCCCCACTTTCTTAATTTGGAGTCCCCCAAAATAGGGGTTGTCTTATACCTGGGGGCGTGTTATACACAGAAAAATATGGTAAACACAGCAAGACATCAGGGCTGCCTTTAGATAGATGCTCTGTCATTGAGCTATAGCCATCTCCCCTTTTCTTGCAAGCCTCCTCTATTTATTTATGTATTTTTGTGCCTTATTGGGTCACTGTCCTTATATTTATTTTAAGTAATAGTAATGATAAAAATAATAATAAATACGGTGATGTAAATATTATTGTATGGTATTTTATCTGACAATTATGGTATCATTTTTTTTGCAAGCTGCATTGTAGATGGAAGGGTGAGGTGCAAATATTTTTTCATAAATACCTACGTTAATGAAGATTTCTGATAAGTTTCCCACGGTGGTAACGCACATCCTGGGCAGCTGCCACATCTCAGATTAAGACCCTGCCACCTTCATTTGTGTGGGGAACTACTTTTTCTTTTTTGAATAAATTTAATTAGAGTTTATAAAGAGAGATACAAAACTGAATACCAAGTATCTTTTTTCATCCAACCTTAATCTAAATAAAATGAAAACGTGGAGGAAAAGAATAAGGAAAGGAGAAAAGACAAGAAGGGGGGGGAAGAAATGAGAGAAAACGACAAGAAGGAGACAGAAAAGAACTTAAAAGAGAGAATAGAAAAGATACAAGTGCAGAAATTAAAGAACTTCGGATTCTTCGCCTGTCCGCTGTATATAAACAACAGCAGTCACTTCATTGGTGTGGAACCTCTGACCCATAGGCTGTTTTGGGTGGGCCACACCCTGCATGGTGACAGAAAAAGGCGTCATATTCAGAAAGCACCTAATTCAAGATGCTGCAGCTGCAGAGGAAGGGATGCATCCATAAGCACACTGTTGATTGTTCCTTTGCAACTGTAGCTTGAATTAGGGAAAGCACTGACATCAAGCCAGGACTGCAAAGGAGAAAATGAGAGCACACTTAAGAGCATGCTCCGGATTCTTCTTTCACAGCCACAGCTTGAAGTCTCAGTCACCTGGCATCCTATGACATCAGGCGAGGGACAGGTGGTTCACCCACCCCACCTGTCGAAAGTGGCCCACACAGGGTTAACTGCTCCTGGATCTGGCCCTAGTAGCGGAGATGGGGGAAGACCTCTCTGCCTGATGAGACCTTGAAGAGTTGGTTCCAGCCAAAGTCGGGATGATTCATTTATGGCAACTTCTCCCTCTCTCTCTCTCTATATATATATTCATAACGTTGGAGACCATTCCATGCACAAAAGAATGAAGAACATTTGTTGTGACTTCTCTCGAGTCCAGCAGCATCCTCCAGACCCTACTTGCCATTTCCCGGTAGCTACAGACCAGTGCTCCCAGCGCAAAATCTCCAACATGGATTTCTTAAGTGTTCTAGAACTGTAAAGGCATTGTTACTGTGCCGGCTCTGCAGAAAAGCTTGCGAAGAAGGCACTGAACTTTGAATCCTAAGCAGCAGTCTAAAAATGCTGAAATGGGAGCAGCTTTAGGCTTCAGGTTAATCAAGTGTCTTTTTCTTTGTTGTACGAATGTGTTGAATAGGGAAGGGGCCCAGTTCAGACATTCAGACCTGTGTTAAAAGCTGTCCACATTAGCAGAGAGCCAGCCTTGAGTGTTTGCATGCTCGGAACCACTCAGACAATATCCTTGTGAGTACAGATGGTTTGTCTGATATAACTGAGGCTTCCTATTTGTCTACGTAGCGCCTCGTTTCATTTTGTGCGGTGCTGAGCTTATCACCAGGAGACCGTGGCTCAACCGTAGGCCGCATGCTTTGCATCCCGAGGTCCTGGTTTCTCAATCCCCAGAACCTTCAGTGAAAACAGAACCGAAAAGATCACATATTGTAGAAGCTGACTAAATACCAGCTCCTTCAACTGTTCCTCATAAGGCCTGGTTTCCAAACCCTTGACCATCAACCCTTCCTCAAGCTTGTTAGTATCCTTCTTAAATTGTGATGCCCAGAACTGGACACAGTATTCCAGGTGTGGTCTGACCAAGGCAAAATAGGGTGGTACTATTACATCCCTTGATCTGGACACTATACTTCTGTTGATGCAGCCTAGAATAGCATTAGCTTTGTTTGCTGATGCATCACACCATTGACTCAGGGAAAGAACTCTGGGGAGCCACTGCTGTGAGCTGAAGGGGCAAATAGTCTGACTTGGTGTAAGGCACCTGGCAGAACCCAAGCCAACAGTAATTCACACTGAGCAAGCTGGAGTTACCTCTTTTTACGCAAAACAGGATCAGCACAGGAATTTCAGGCCTAATGAGCATAGCAACTCAGTTCTTGCTCCCATGAAGTAGTTGCCGAATCTAAAGGTCGCTGCCTCCCCACAGCCAGCTATGTCTCCTCCTCTCCAGGATGTTTCCCAAGCATTCTGAGATTGTGCCTCCGTGCCTGCCTTTGCTCCTCCCGCTTCATGCCTCTCCTGCCTCTTCACAAGCCTGACCCATCTCTGCCTCTTGGCCTCCTCTCCTGCTTCAGCTTCTGCCTCCAATTCTGGACCTCTCTCTTACTAAGCCCTGTTATGTCTTCAGCTTCCAACATGCCATCCTTCCAGTCTTCTCCCTCTGATCACTCATTGCCGTCCCACCACCAGACCCAGGGCTCTGAGCCTTCTTCCTCTTGGGGTTCCCCAACTGGTTCCTCCCACCATTCCTCTGTCCAACCAGTCTATGGCATCATCTTTGTCTGTTTCCATCGCATGATAGATGTTGCTGCAGGCCTAGATGCCTGATACAGACAACTGATTTCTCCTCTCCCTCAACACCTCTGGCATTGATTTTAAAAAGGAGACATCTTGTTCACTGCTGCACCCAAACTGTGGCATATCTTGCCCCGTGAGGCTTGGATGATCCCCTCTCTTTAACCATCTTCCACCTGCTAGGAAAGTCATTTTTGTTCTGGGAGACATTTTGCCCTGTCGAGCAGAGAGTATTTTCCTCCCAGATTTGCTGTGCCTGTTCTGCCTCATACTACTTTCCATGCATGTTCAATCTGTGTACACCATTGCTTGAACTGGTACACCCGGTTATTCAAGTGTGATATACAACGAGTGTACCATCTGTGTACCTGTGTTCACAACAGTTGAGCTGTAGAAATCAACGAGTGTTTGCTCTTTGGATCAGGTACCTTTACGTGTGTAGAGACAGCTTGTGCCTGGGTTCAGTGTAATGTGCAAACATGCTTTTTTTTTTGGTGTTGATGTCTCTATGATGGTGTGGTTTTAACTGATTTAAGCTGATCTGAATACCCATATGCAGTAGTAGGGTAGAGATAGTTATATACATGCATCCATATAAATAAACACACAAGGTAAAGTAGCAAAGGCTGTTGATGATAGTTTGGTGAAGGAAAACAGGAATGAAATAATCGAGTTGTCTTGCAAAATGTGTAAATATGGACTGAAGTTGGTCACTGCTACGATTGTCTTAAAAGTGATCTTAATTGGACAACCAGATATTAATGGCTTGTGTAGAGAGCACTGGAACAAAGCAATTATGTTACGTACAAAACTCATCCATCACATTATCGCTCTGACCAGGGTCTACAGGGATCACCGAACTTATCTGACATAATTGTAACCTAAATTGATTTTTTAAATCAGCTAAATGGGAACATTTTATATTGTTCTTACAGTAATCATGCCAATTGTATCATTTTAGTTCCTATTTAAGTTAAATTAAGTAGACGTTGAAAAAATTGTACTGTCATTTTCATAATGGAAAATTACTTGGGGGGTAACAAAAAAAATGCTCCAATTATTAATTAAGGAGTTGCAATTGAATGCCTTGGTTTTCAGGAAAGGAACACATTTCAAAATAATCTAATTAGGTGCCATATGTAAGATCTCCATTTGCATGATAGATCCACTTGCTTAGGGTGGTATTCAGCTAAGTTTTACTCACAGTAGGCCCATGGAAATTAATGGCAATGTCTTAGACATGTTCATGAATTTCAGTGGGTCTCATGGTAAGCAGCAAGGTGGTAATTCAACTAAGTTTTACTCAAACTTAGTTCAACTACTATTCTTGCCGGTTACTCTTATTTTTTTTTTCATTTTGTCTTTCCTTCAACGTGTACTTCTCTCTCTCTCTCTCTCTCTCTCTCTCTCTCTCTCCTCATCAGTTCTGTGAAGCATATTAGACCGAGATATTGTTAACTGGTCTAAGCTTACCCATGGCTGAGCATGGATTCGAACCTGGGTCTCCTTGGTCTATAGTCTTTGCAGATTTACCTGCATGTGCAAGTTCACAAGCACCTTACCGATGCATGTATTTTCAGGTTATGAACTTAGTCGCCCTGTGCCACAGGGTAAATTACAGTTACACTAGGGCAGAATTAGCAATCAAGACGCCAAATCAAAGTTTAGCTGGTCCCAGTGAGTGATTTCCAACACAGATAGCACCTTTGGAGGAGGACTCTTCTTTATGACAGCTGCAGGAGAGGAGAGGGTTAAATTCTCCTGCCACACCTGCTGTGTTCCTTGTAATTATCCATTGCTCTCCCTGCAGCTGATGCTGTCTGCATTTTTTAAAAAACAGCAACAGCCCCCAACAAAGGTGCCTTCTGCATCCCACTAAGTTTGTTCCTCGTGTGAACATCCTTGAAAGCTTAGCCCCTTTTAAGTTGACCATGCAGCACTAGCATATTGAAAGCAATCAAGGGCTCAAGACGATTGTCCTTAAAACTAAAGGATATTAATGTCAGAACTCTTAACTGGAAAAAGTGTATGTATGCTTGATTGTTGCTTAATTGTTTTTGCATCAGTTTAAAGTAAGCAAGTATAGCCGGCACTCATCTGCATTGGAGCAATCAGGTGTTGGTTTGTCCTGTACATAAGTCCCATTCAGGTGTGTGTGTGGGGGGGAAGCAACTGTGTTAATTGTTCATTTCGCAAGTCTTTGTGCAAGAGAACTTCCCGGAGGATAGTTTCTCTTGAGTAGCAAAGCTCCGCAGGGAACTGGCACCCAGAATCTGCCCTGGAAGTAACCTTAAAAAAGAATAAAATCAAGGGATGTTTGCTTTAGTATCACCGCAAGCTGCTTTTGATTGCATCTAAATAAATGGGGCATAAATATTTGAACTAAACCCGCAAATAAACAAAACGATTCCTTCTGCTTTTTAGTCAAGTTGGCAGCATGCAGAGGCTGTCTGTAAATCTTCCAGCACTGTTGCAGAAGGGATTAAGTTTATGCCTATAAAATGAATATTCCGTCATGGTTGCCCCCCCCCCGTGTTTTTGTTACTTTTCCATTTTAAATTAACCCAGCGATCTTTCAATCTTTTCAGCTTTTCTGGGAGAAGAGGCTGCAAGGCTTGAGCGCATCAGATGTGAGCGAGCAGATCATAAAATCCATGGAGCTGCCGAAAGGCCTTCAAGGTAGTCTTTGCCTCAGCAGTGTTCTCTGCGCTCCTAAGAAATGGGTGGCTCTCAAGCTGCGGTGCAGAGGGACATTTTGTGCATGTGTGGATGCATCTGAAGGGGTGGGGAGGGCCCATATGCTTGACTTTGCCCCCAGTGTCCACATTGTAGCTTCACATCTTGGTACGCTGGCGGAAGTCTAAAGGGTGATAAGAACATACAGTAACAGCAGTGGCCCTGCTGGTTCAGACCGAAGCTTCATTTAGTCCAGATTCTCAGGTGCGCAGCAACTTCCAGGAGGAGGAGAGGAAGTCCTAATCTGTGAGCAAAAGCCTGTTTGGTGTGAGGAGAAATTCCCTTCAAGGTTTCATTACAGAGGCTGTCACCAAATTCCCAGTTTGTCTATTTCGTACTGCATTACAGGACAGAGTCCAGAGAGTCTGCGAGAACTTCCCATTAGAAAACATGGTATATATAGTAAAAGATAGCCACCTTAGGTATTTCCTCCTCTCCCCTATCATCATCTGCCACCCCATTGCCTGTCAGGATGCTTTCAGCGGCTCCCGGCTGGTTGCCCAGGAAAGTATAAAGACAAGGAAAAGTTTCTTACTGTCCATTTTTATTTGAATCTTTACAGAGAGAGGCTATAGTACCCAGGCTCTTGGAAAATGGCGTTGTCCTGAGTGAATCTCCACCCCCCGTATCTCCCACATCCTCATTTGTCATTATCATCATCTCTTCTATGGGTGCCGCCATGTGCCCTCTGTCTTTGAGCTCTTTGCTCTCCTACTTTTAAGGCTCGCCACGTTCTGGGAGATGGAGGGTCTGGAATGCTTTCTAATGACAAGGTGTCAGCTGGGTGTTGTTCCGTCTGTTCCATGATTTCCCAGCTTTTCCTCTCATCTGCCTCTGAGCTGCAACCTCCCTCAAACCACTGTTGTAAATCTATACTGCCTCTTCCTCTTCCCTGGAAGGGTCAGGATGGGGAGGCGGTCTCCACCATTCCTCCTCTGCCCAGTCCCTGAAATTGCCCCACCATCTTTTAATCAAACACAGTCCTTGGAAATGGCATGTGTTAGAACCCCCCTTGTACCATATCTGGAGTTGCTTTGGCGATTAGGTTCCTCCGAAGCTGGTTCTTGCCAGTTTTGTGGTTAGGCTGCCCTCTTGCCTCACAGATAATTGGTTGTCCAGAATTCCTACAGTGTTGAGCAGAGCCCGCTTCAAGCTTTCTCACACTAAGCAGGAAGGTGAACTGAATGGGGCCAGCACGGTGTGGGGTGAGATCCGTGTGTGTGTGTGTGTGTGCGCGCCTCTGCATGCTTCATCTCCCTCCCATGTGCTCTTTTGACTACCTGACTAGGCTGTGGGATGGGAGGTTTGGGATCCTTGCCACCGGATCCTGCCCGTTGAACTCTGCTCTGGTGAACCTTAATGATCAAGTGCTGCGTTTGTGTTCCAGGGGTTGGCCCAGGGAACAACGACGACACCCTCCTGTCCGCTGTCGCCAGCGCACTGCACACGAGTTCTGCCCCCATCACAGGGCAGCTCTCTGCCGCCGTTGAGAAGAACCCAGCCGTGTGGCTGAACACCTCCCAACCTCTCTGCAAAGCCTTCATCGTCACGGACGAAGACATTAGGTAAGTCCTTGCTGCTGTCCTTGCCCCTACTGCCGTTGAAGGGCTTTCCCTCTCACCTCAACCAGCCGCATTCTCTGTGGGGAGGATGGAATTCTCTCCTTTTATCACTACGTGTGTTCACATTGCACACACTTCCTCTCCTTCTCCCGAGTTGATTTCTGGATCTTACCAACTTTTCACACTTCTGACCTTACAGTTTTTCCACACTCTGCTGTTTCGAAGGTCTTCTATGAGCTCGATCTTATCTGTAAGGACGTTCAGTGGTTGCTCATGAGTAAAGCGCCAAACGCAGAACTTCTAAAACTAAGTTCGTTATTGTGCACAGCTATATACAGTGGAGCAAAAGATCAAACGTCCATCTCATCCCTCCGCAGAGTCCGGGAATGAGCTCTTCCTGTTCTTTGTCCAGCAAAAGAGGCGCGGGATTCTGAACCCCCGCCTCCCCCTTCCACGTCCTTCCTGTCTGAGCCCTCGGAGCGTGGGAACCTGACCCCGTTCCCCGCTTTCCCCTCGGTGCTGAGGCTCCGCGATCCTCTCAGAGCCCCTGCACCGCCTTCCTGCCTCTGACTCCCCCTCCCCATTGGAGGAATGGTCGCTTCCGGTGCTTGAGGGGAAGGACGAACTGGTAAACAGTTTCTGGGGTTCTCTATACTGCAGACGCTCCCGCGATCCTACCAGCCGCGGGGAGGGGGGTTTCCTGACATCATCCATTGCACCTCCTCGCAGTTTGTTGAAGAACTGTTGAACTTTTAGGAGTTGGGCTGCACTGGGAAGACTTGTAGCTGGAAGCGCAAGTTGGGCAAGCAGTGGTGCTGTCCTTGCTGGGTTGATCGACTTGTAAAAGATCTTTAAGTGGATGGGATCAAACCTGCAACCTTGGCATTTTCGGCACCACACACTAACCAACTGAGCTATCCAGGCAGACAAGCCTCAGAAAGGACAGGAAGAGAAAAGGATATTGAGCAACTGCAAATAGAATAAAATCAAATCATGCATGCTCCCTTAACGTAATGGAGTTGATGATATATAGAGACCATTTCTGTAGCATGAGAGACTTTTGGTAACTAGAGGTGTAATGACTAGAAAACGATGTCTAAAAAAAGTTAGTAAGAATGATGGTTTGAGCTGATCTGTTTTCTTTGAAGGGCCAGGTTTGCCTTCCCTTTTAGAGCAGTTGGAAGAAGTCTTAAATCGGGTGTTTAGTGTCACCAGCCTCCATGCTGCAGACCACCCTTCCAGCAGAGATTTGTCAGGCACCCCCAAGTGTCTCTTGAGGACCTCTTTGCGCTGACAAGCCTATGTAGTGGTTTAAAATTTTCTCGGGTAGCCATTCGTTTTAATCATCACTCTGTATTGCTTTTATTTTATTTTTTATGTTGTTGTCCAGTGGCCTGATGCTTTTTGAGAGGACTCCTATAAAGTAAATAACAAACCTCCCTCCCCAATGGGAGATTTCTGTCCCCCCCCCCCCGCAAAGCAAGCTCAGGATCATGACACCTGCTGTGTTGGGGCTGAAAACAGCATCCTTGCCTGCCCTCACTTCCCCCAGATTCCTGCATCCTTTCTGCCCATTGAGACTCATTCCTGTTGATGCTTAGAATGTTGCACCTGAAAGCAGGTTGCAGAGATAACTTGGTTTCACGAGGCTGCTCTTTGTGCTTTGTGACTTAAGGAAAGCTGTGCCCTTTCTCTTTCCCGTCCTGTTAGACCCCAGGTTTTGAAGGGCGTGTTCAAAGCTTCTGCCACCTCAGCAGCAATGCAGCGTTCGCAGAGCTTTGTGTGTTTCTGCTGACACAACAGCCCACGGCCGTGCCAGTTCATAAACAAGGAAGTAAATCAAATGGGGCCATGTTTGGCCTGTGCTGGATGAAAAATGAGAGTGGGCACCTTCCCAATAAAAGTTTGCACCGTGGAGTCAAGACTCGATTACGGCTGCCACATGCCTTTCTTTTTAATGCTCTGTTTACATGTGGCTTTTGAGCCTCACAGTGGCCCATTTCCAAATCTTTGTGTGAGGATGTGTCACCGGGGTAGGTTGTCCAAATTGCACGGCTCCTTTCCACCCCCTTGAAAATATACTGAGATACAAGCTTTCAATAACTATTAAATGCTGCCACCTGCCCCATCTAGCTGCAACCAGGTAAATTGGCCAGGTAAATGCACTGTGGGGCACACAGTGTCTGGGCTAAGGATGCTTAAGGAACCTCTGTATTTCCAAATTCCCATTTAACTTGACTTGCTCCTCACCTCCCGGATGTGGATTGAAATGCAGCTATTATGTGGAAGATAGTTCAGGGATGTCAAATGGTCCAAAATGCGGCCATCAGAGGCAGTCATTGTTGATGATATCATTGCTGTAGCAGCTTCACAGTGATTTTCTGGGTCCAATTTAAAGTTCTGTTTTTTAACCTTTAAAGCCTTAAATGGTCTGGACTGAAATTGTTCCTTGGACTTGCTGCACCTGTATAATCCTGCCAGCAAAGGTTTTGCTCAGGTCTTGCTTGTAGGCATCTGGTTGGCCACTGAGAGAGCATTGCCTTCTCCTGCTCCAGAAGGTAGGATTTGAACCATTGGCTTCAAGAAAGGAGATTCCAGCTAAGCATCAGGAAGAACTTTCTGACAGTAAGAGCTGTTTGGCAGTTAGATGGCCATCTTTCATGGAAGCTTTAGCTGAGATTCCTGCATTGCAGGGGGTTGGACTAGATGACCCTTGGGGTGCCTCCCAACTCTACAATTCTATGATTCTACAATGCTGGACTAGTTGGGCCTTTGGCATGATCCAGCAGGAGCTAAGCACCAGAGACCTTTCCTGCAGGTCTGATTCATAGGTTGCTAAGATGGGTGGCCATAAGAGAGTGGTCATTCTCCATGGCAGACCGCCACCTTTGGAAATTCTCCCTTCAGCTCTTGGAAAACGGGGAGGACTTACACCAGACTTTCTCCTGAAGTGCTTCCCTTTTTTGTGCAGGAATTATTTTTAAAAATACAGGGTATTTTTGAGAAATCCAGTCCACTCCTCCCCTGCAGTATGAAGTGACACAGCCTGGGCCCACGTTTACTACAGTGGTACTTTGGTTCTCAAACTTAATCTGGAAGTCCGTTCCAAAACCAAAGCGTTCCAAAACCAAGGCGCACTTTCCCGTAGAAAGTAATGCAAAATAGATTAATCCGTTCCAGACTTTTAAAATCAACCCCTAAAACAGCAATTTAACATGAATTTTACTATCTAACGAGACCACTGATCCATAAAATGAAAGCAATAATCAATGTACTGTACTATAAAATAAGACAGTATTGTAATGATAAAAATTAAAAAATAATAATTCTTACCCGCACTGATGATAGTCATTGTTTGGATGGGGGGCTTTTATCCATTTCTGCAGTCACACAGTCAATCTATCAGTAGCTAACTGGGTCCACAGAGTCACAAAAACAAATTAACCGAAAAAGCTTCAAAAACAAAAATGCAAAACGAATAGCAAAAGCGCCAAGCTTAATCCATTCCGGAGGTCCATTTAACTTCCAAAATGTTCGGAAACCAAGGAAACAACTTCTGATTGGTGCAGGTGCCCCGGAAACAATAGCCAACAGCCGCATCAGACGGTCAGCTTCTGAAAAATGTTCGAAAACTGGAACACATACTTCTGGGTTTTCAGCTTTTGGAAACCAAGGCATTTGTGTACCAAGGCGTTTGAGAAGCAAGGTACCACTGTATGACCTGTGCTTGTGTTCGAATCATACAGTAGTAGAATTGTAAGGCAGCACAGGGGTCAACTATGCTAATCCCTATAATGCAGCAATGTTTTTGCCCAAAGTGGGGCTCGAACCCACAACCCTGGGCTTAAGTGTCTCATGCTCTACGGACAAAGCTATCCCGGCCAGACCTAACGTACAACAATTTTGCAAAATTGTTCTTGCAGCCTTTTGCTTTAGTAGACTTTTCTCACAAAGAATTTAACCAAATAGGCTGGAAGAGTTTGGTGAATATTGAGCAGTCCTGGAAGCTCAGAGATGAACGCAGATCTTTGCTGTCGCAAATCCCTCCCCCACTCCTTTATTTCTCCCTTTGAAAATTAGTTTTGTTCAATAGTCTCTACCATCTTCTTAAAGTTTGGGACTAAGCGTTTTTTCAGCTTCACTGTGTCCCGAACGATGTAATGGAGGCATAAAAAGTTAACACAGCATGGGTTCCCCCCCTCTATTATTTCTGCCGCCAGCAGGAGACAGCTAACACATAAAAAGAAATGTTCCAAAGGGTTTTGGGGTGGGGTTTTTTTGTTTTGTTTTAGCAGTTGAAATCCCAGACTGCTTCCAGCAGAGGGCAATGTTGAACCACAGTTCTCTTAATAGCAATGGAATCCTGATCTGTCAGAAAAATAGTGTTTCCAAGGTTGGTTTTCTTTGAAAAGCCATATCTTTTGTTCCTTCTTTGCCTTTCCTCCACGTCACACTTGCATTAAAAAAATAATAATATTATGTTTGCACGGGCTACCTTTGATTCAGTTGCATATTCAGGGACTTTTGTTTCCAGAGTGCCTTCTCTGCAAATTAGCAACGGAAATCAAGCTGAACGTTTTAATGGGAAAGTAATTTGCTTCAGGCCTGCAGTTCTTACTTAACTTGTAATGATGCGTTTTCACTTAAAGGTAGCTTCCTTCAAGTGACTGCTGAGTCCCTCTCTGGTGATATATGCAGGACAGGGTTAAGCTGTGTTAAGCGCAAGATGTAAGAAAAGGGAAATATTTTGTGATATTTCCCCCAAAGGATCCGTGTTCCCATTCTCCTTTGACAGACGCATGTGCTTTGTCAGGATTATGATGCTGATAGCCAAGCACTCCTCATCCAAACATGGGAAAGGCTTTAGTTCAGTGTTAGAGCATCTGCTTTGCATGCAGAAAGTCCCAGGTAGGGCGGGAGAGAATTTCGATTCAGTTTGCATTCAAAAGACAAAACTACCTAATTCAAACTTTCTGAAGCAGTACAAGAACCGAAACACAGGCGTCCACCAGAATTCACAAAATTCACTGAGTTTTGCAGTGCGGTTCACCAGACAAGAAAGGCATGCAAAATAGCATACACCAGGGTAAAATGTTCATAAGCTACATATATTAGTGGGGAAAAAATGTACAAAAAATGCACTGCATTGGGGGGGGGGGTTGCTTTGGGTATATTAAGGCAAAACTGCCAAATAAAAATGTATAGATTGAGAGAAATTTGTACTAAAATGTTGACAAATTTTCACGTTTTTGTTCCTTTTAAATTGCAAACCAATGTGAAAATGTGGAGAACTGAACTTAAGATTGGAAAAATAAGAAACTGCAAGAAACCTAAAGCAGGGAAAGCGGAGGAGGCTACAGGAAAGGGTGTAAAAGGGGAAATAAAAGTGTGCGATGGAATGAGCGGAGAGCAGCCTGGCTGAGAGATGCACTTGGCTGGTGTTGACATATTGATATGGAAAACCTGCCAAGTCTTTGGCTGCAGCGGTCCTCTCGTATGTGCAAAAGGCAAGGGACCCCAGCTCAATGGTAGAGCTTGAGCTTTGCATGCAAAGGGTCTCAAGTTTGATCCCTGGAGCACCCAGTTTTTGATAAGGGCACAGGTAGCAGAAAAGCCATTTTTGCCATAAATCTGGGGAACGTCCTGTCAAGCAGAGTTTCCCCCCCTGTGTATAAGACAGGACTCCAAATTAAGAAAATGGGGGAAGATTGCCCATAGTTGTTGAGCTTTTTGGGGGAGCCTTGCCCAGAGTTGTTGAGATTTTTTTTAGAAGGGATTGCCGAAAATCGCTCACACACCAGAACTACACTATTAACGCCCGCCCAATTGATGCAGCGACAGCCAATCAACACAAAACCCTTGCTGCAGCAACAAATAACACACCCAATAGCCACTGAGAATCCCTGGCTTGCAGCAGCAACCAATCACACATCCCCCCCAATGCACTATCCGTGTATAAGATGCCCCCCAGTTTTAAACATAAATTTTAAACTAACCTAGTCTTATACTGTCGTACCTCCGCTTACGTAAACTTTGGGATACATAAGTGGCAAACCCGGAAGTATATTTCCGGGTTTTTGCCACTCGTGCATGCGCAGAAGCATTCTACTGCCACATGCGCAGAAGCCGTCCCTCCGGTTGTGGAAACTTCGGGATCCGACCGGAGCTCCAGAACGGATCCCATCCGCAACTGGAGGTACCACTGTACACGGAAAAGTATGGTAATTCCAGGCTCCCATATACATTGCATAAGCTTTTAATATACAGTGGTACCCCATGTTACATACGCGATCCGTTCCAGATCGCGTAACGTAACCCGGGCGTACGTAACGCGAATGAACAAAAGAGAAAAAAACCCAGAAGTTTGCGGGCTTTTGCGCATGCGCGAAGTGCGCAGAACGCTTCTGTGCACCCGCACGTGCTCTGAGGAGGACTTCTGGGTCGCGGAGGTGCGTAACTCCAACGTACGCAACACTGAGCATACGCAACACAAGGTATGACTGTACGTTGCTTTTCACTGCCAACTTCCCACTCTCCCCAAAGTGATCCTCAGTTGTGATTTGTATGCAGGCCACAAGATACCTTGTGCAAATACGCATACGTTAGTGCCTTCCATCCATTTACTTTACTCTCGCTCTCTAAATGCCGCTGGATGATTTGGTGACACGTTCTCTTGTCTTCCACCTTTTAAAACAACCTCAGCTCTAGAATCTGGGACTCCCACCTCCACCAGCTCTTCTGCATGCGCAGGGCGCCTCTTTTGAGCTCCCTGACCTGTGCTTTTGCAGAGTTATCCTTACATCGCCTGTGTGTTGCTCAAAAATAAATCTCATTCATCAGCCTTGACATTACTGCCCCCCAACACTACTAAAGCCTGACCCAGCGCGATGTACTGAATGGAAAGATAAAGTAAAAGATCTGTAAACAGCAGCATAAAGCATCTTTATTATTTAGTGAGATGCTTTTTATGAGGCACATTTGCAGTCTCGGCGTCAGCTTGATCCAAGAGTTTTGAAATAAACAAAGAAAGTGCGACCGCTTCCTATCTGTGACATAAGGGCAGGGGCTTTAAAGGTATTAGAAACGGAGAATTTTAGAGCTCAGAAGGACAGGGCAGGAACTAAAATTTAAGACTCAGTCACATCATCCCAGGGCTTTATTTGCACTAAAGCCAAATCACTGTCTTTTTGAAAAATGCTTTTGGCCAGCAGGGAGGGGTGTGAGAATTTATAGCACTGGTGGGATTATTTTCAGGTGGCGCTGAAAATTTTCGGGTGGCGCTGTGGTCTAAACCACTGAGCCTAGCGCTTGCTGATCAGAAGGTCGGAGGTTCGAATCCCTGCGATGGGGTGAGCTCCCGTTGTTCCGTCCCATCCTAGCAGTTCGAAAGCATGTCAAAGTAGATAAATAGGTACCGCTCTGGCAGGAAGGTAAATGGCGTTTCCATGTGCTGCTCTGCTTTTGGTGTTCCATTGCACCAGAAGCGGCTTGGTCACGCTGGCCACATGACCCGGGAAAACTGTCTGCGGACAAACGCCGGCTCCTTCGGCCTGTAAAGCGAGATGAGCACCGCAACCACAGAGTCGTCTGTGACTGGACTTAACTGTCAGGGGTCCTTTACCTTTTTACTATATATCAGTTATTTGTATGTTACTGTTAGTGTATGTCACATAACTATCAGGCTTTTAGATGATCATCTCCTGATGTTTTTCTCTCATATGTTTGTCCAAAATTCCACCAGTCAATTGGCTCAGTGTCTTTTTCTTGCTGGTCAAATGCCAAGCCCTGCAGAAAAACAACAATGTTAAATGGATTCATTATTTCTCTTATTGCCTTGAGTAGTGCAAGTACTGATTTTTTTAAAAACAGAAATGTCCCCCCCCAAAGAACACACATAGAACAACACATGAACCACTTTGCTTTAGAATATCAAATCAAATTCTTACAATTCACTCCAGAAAACCTTTCCACATATAACCATGAGGTGTCAGGGGGTCATAAACACAATTTCCTTGATGCATATAATCCAAAAACGGTTGCCACACATTACAGGAAAAAACAGGGATTAGAATTCCTTTTACTTTTCAGCCAGGGCAATTGCCCATGCTCTGGAGTATCATGCTTCAATGTTCAAGTCCAAGGAAGTGTCACATGACTATTTTCATACATGTTGCCATGTATGGAAATTGGCTAATGTCTGGAAAAACCCAGGCGTATGGCAGTCCATATCAGAAGTGTTGATTTTGGGGGGATTTTCCTAAAAACTAGCTAAAGAACTTTGTGTGTGTGTGTGTGTGTGTGTGTGTGTGTGTGTGTGTGTGTGTGTGTGTTTTAGGGAAAAACAAAAAGAGAGCTCAACAGCTTTGGCCAAACAAACAAATAACTCGCTCAACAACTTTTGTGTCCAGATTTTCACTTTTAGAAATATGGCAACCCTCATAATATGGCCAAATTCTACCTCAGTTAATACTTTGTATATAGAAAATATTTCATACCCTTTGATGTAGAAGGAATGTTGACCATAAGTTGCTCAAAACCAGCAAACTCTTGGGCTGCCTGAAAAAAAACAATGGATTAAAATCAAACCTCGACCATGTTACACTGGGAGTTTTAGCCAAAATCTGTTCTTTACGTAAGGAGGAACCATTTACATAAAAATCCCTAAGGTTATATAGACCTGCTTGCTCCCAGCCTTCCCTGTCCACTATATCTCCTGCTACACAAAACATGGAATGGCATCTAAGAGGTACCAGGAGGGAGATCAGGGAAGTGCCTTTTTTAAATAAAAAATACTATTTATTAAACATTTTTTTAACACAAAAAATACACACGCATCTACAATTACATAAAAATAAACAAAACAAACATAATAACATACATATCTATCTTATATCTAATATTCCTTCCTCACATTGTATTGGACTTCCTCCTATCTCCTCTTCCTGCGTTCCTTGTCAATCATCTTTAGTAACTTCTAAACATCTTACCAAATTTATTTTATACCAAAACTTCTGTAAATATCTAGTCTTATCTATTTTTCTTAACTTATAATCATCTATCTTAACCACTTATCCTTACTTACATCTACAGCCTAACTTTCTCCTAGTTATATCTAATTGTCAATCATACAATAATTATTTAAAATACAGTTTAAATTTCTTCCAATCTTCTTCCACTGCGTCCTCCCTCTGGTCACGGAGTTTCCCGGTCATCTCTGCAAGCTCCATATAGTCCATCATTTTCATCTGCCATTCTTCTATCGATGGTAATTCTTCTGTTTTCCAGTTTTTAGCTATCAAAATTCTAGCTGCTGTTGTGGCATACATAAATACAGTTCTATCACCTTTCGGAATTTCTTGGCCTAGGATGCCCAGTAAAAAGGCTTCTGGCTTCTTTTTAAAAGTGTTTTTCAACACTTTTTTCATTTCACAGGGAAGTGCCTTTCTTATGTATTGTTCTCCAAACACTTAATGTACTGAGTAAAAATGGGTTTCCCACCTTGCGAAATAATTTTGGAGTAATAGTAAGAAGTACTGATATCGCTTCTAATAATATATTTTTTGTGAAGCAGGAATGGCGATGATGATTTATTCAACTTATTTCCCATTCGTACCCCAAAGAAGTCCAGAGCTTGCCAGAGGGGCTCTGCCCCATAGTTTTTAGTGGGTTGGGTTTGAAAACCTGGCATGCTTGTTTTAATTACTTGAGTTAGGAGTGAGGAATCTGGGGCCCTCTCAATGATGTTGGACTCCATTTACTGCCAGCTCCAACCAGCATGACTAGATGGGATTAATCTAGCAACAGGTTCCTTATCCTTGTCTGAAGGCAGCTAGAATAATCAATTTTGAGTTTGCTTTGAGCATCCTGCTTTTCAAACGTGGCTTCTGGGATTGTGAAATGTTACAGAAGAGTGCTTGAAGATGGGAGCTCTCTGCTCCTTTCGGTTATCCAGTGTTCATTGTGCTCATTCCTTTAAAATAAGAAAAAAAGCTCTGGTGCATAGTAAGAAAAAGTAACATTTGGAAAAGTTTTGGGGATTTGCGTTCAGCTTCTCCATCTAGGTTTATTAAAGCCATACAGGTCTTCGTAGCTGCAAGCTTTTCATCGCTCCCCAACAATGGAAGTGTGGCAGAGAATCCCAAGAGATTTTTCTACCCTGACATCACATTCAGTGCTGGCTTTCAGCGTTCCCCCAGTGACTTATTCTTCCTGAATTCAATAGTTCCATGTTTATGTTAATTCTTCTTCCAGAAAAAAAGATGGTGGATAGGTTTTCTTTTCAGCCTTAAAGTCAATGACCTCCAAACTGGTATATATATTTGGCTCAGTTTAGCTGATAAGCTTCCTTCTCAACTGCTGCGTCAGAGTTCAGAAGTGAAATCAGTGAATGTTGATGAGATTAGTGGTGGCTCCGTATTAAGCTACCTATGAAGAGTTTCATTAAAAGAATCACATAATTTGCCTCAGTGGGGAGCATGGATTTTAATTTGTAGCAAAAAATACTGTATGTAGATAGTTTTCACATTGGCCACAGCAGGTGTTTTTCTTGATGTGGAAACTCTCCTCATTGACTTGGATATTTGTACAGTACTTTAGATGGATGTGAATTTGGGCTTCTCTTATGAAATCTACCTGATCCCCAGTAAAAGGTATCCATCTACCTGATCTACAGGTAGATCCTGAGATCTATGGGTATAGGGCAGTATATAACAACAACAACAACAACAACAACAACAACAACAACAACAACAACAACCTACACAAGCAGTGTGTCAGGAAACCCCCCTCCCCACGGCTGGTGGAGTCGCGGGAGCGTTTGCAGTATAGAGAACCTCCTTGGCTATTTACCAGCTCGTCCTCCCCCTCCTCAGCCGGAAGCGACCATTCCTCTAGTGGGGAGGGAGAGCCAGAGGCAGGAAGGCGGTGCAGGGGCTCTGACAGGATTGCAGAGCCTCAGCACCGAGTGGATAGCGGGGAACGGGGTCAGGTTCTCACGCTCCGAGGGCGCAGGCAGGAAGGACGTGGAAGGGGAAGGCGGGGGTTCAGAATCCCGCGCCTCTTTTGCTGGACAAAGAACAGGAAGAGCTCATTCCTGGACTCTGCGGAGGGATGAGATGGACGTTTGATCTTTTGCTCTACTGTATATAGCTGTGCACAATAAAGAACTTAGTTTTAGAAGTTCTGCGTTTGGCGCTTTACTCATGAGCAACCACTGAAAGTCCTTACACAGTGTTTAGAGCATCTCATTTGTCAATTATTATTTTTTTCAGTTTGTCAGTTATGGCTCTCCAAGTAGCTCAGTTGATACTAGCTTGAGACCCTTAATCTCAGAGTCATGGGTTCAAGCTGCAAGTCAGCCAAGTTTCCTGCATTGCAGGGGGTTGGACTAGATGACTCTCATGGTCCCTTCCAAGTCAACAATTCTGTGGTTCTGTGGGAATGCCTTCTTTTAGATCAGGCCTGGGGATCCTGTGGCCCTCCAGATGTTGTTGGACTCCAACTCCCATCATCCTTGGCCCAGGGATCATCCCAGGGATGATGACATTTGCAGCTTCAGAGGGCCACAGGTTCCATCAGGGACTCACTTTCATGTATAAAGATAGACAGAAGACCTTTAGGACAGTAGAAGAAGCAGGAAGTTTCTGGAGGAAGTACTGCAAAGATCTAGGTAGAGAGAGACTTCAAGAGCTAGAAGAGACAAGACAGGAATAAAGTGGAAAAGTTGCTTTTATAGTTATTTCTTGAATCTGGTAAGGTAACGTGAATACAATAAATCTGTATGTCATTAAAGTGTATCTCATGTAATAGTAAACTCAAAAGAAACAAAATAGAACATGTGTTAAGGAGGAAAAAAACAGGATATTATATGTCTACAAGAGACTCTTGTCTCCAGTAATCACACAAGAGTTTTACAAAATGGGAAATTAGGGATGGAATTTATTGCATCAGGGATGGAAAAGAAAAGGGGGGTGTAATCTACACAAAACCTAGTTTGGACCTGAAGTTGTTGTTCAGAGATGAGGAAGGAGGAACTATAGGGATAGAGATTAAATTTGATAATAGAGGGTCACAGGCTGCCCACCTGCCCACCTTCAATCCCTGATTTATAGAGATAGCATTGGCCTTCTGATTGACTTCTCTTTCCACTTGCGGAGATAATATTTCAGTGATGTTTTTTCTCCTCCGGGTTATTCCACAGGAAACAAGAAGAGCGAGTACAGCAGGTACGAAAAAAGCTGGAGGAGGCACTAATGGCAGACATCTTGTCGCGAGCTGCAGATACAGCTGACTTGGACGAGGTTGAGATGGACGATGGCGAAGAAGCATAAGAGGCAAAAGCTTCAGGTACAGCCACGGGTTCCTTGTGGAGCGACAACGCTGCGTGTTTGAGTGTCTCCCTTAGTTACTGTGATTGCTGCTTTGCTGTTAAACATGAAAAGCCTGCAATTTGTTAAGTGCTTCACAGTGCACAGAGGTGGCCTGGCTCTCCTCTCCAGGCCTGCCAAACTGATTGGCTAAAGGTGAAGAGACAGAATAGATCTTTGATGAAAGGTGCCAGGAAAGGGCCATTTCTCAGCAGCAGAGCCCCTGCTTTTGCATGCAAAAGGTTCAGTTCCTGGCACCTCCAGCTAGGGCAGCAAATGCTGAGTTGGTGAAAGGCAGCTTCCTATGCCCCTGTGTCCTTCCTAAGGCCTTCAAGGTAGTCCCTTCTTCTTAAATGTTTGATTTAAACTACATTCTGAATAGATACAGTGGTCGCCGTCTTGCCCTCCCCTGTTCTTTTATAAAATGAGTAAGATCTCCCCATAACTGAATACCTCAACATAGTGGTGTGTATATAGCATGAGCGGGAAACCTATAGGAAAATCTTGACCCACCAGGGAGCCCAGTGGCCCGAAAGGGTATTTCCCACAAACCATGCCATCAGCTGGTATCACTGGACATTATATTTTAGAGCTGGTTCAAGCAAGAGCTGCTGAAAAAGCCTCCATGTGGTCAGAAGCCTCCAGGTGACAGTAGCTGTCATAACTTCTAACAGTTCCGGTAGCCCACTGTGGAGGCCCTCTTCCAACACGTCCTTAGTGCATCCCATCTGCTCAACCTCAGGCAGTGCCTCATTTCTTGCAGCAGAGTTGAACAAGGAAGCTGCAACGTTTCCTGGTTCTTTTTGTTTGCTGTAAGTAGTTGTTGGAGGGTGAGTGTCCGACAGCTCAATTCTATATATTATCCAGAAGTTAGCTCCATTGACTGTACCAGGGCTGGTAGTTGGATACTGAGTGTGCCAGTGTAGTTGGTTATTGAGTGTACTTGTGAGTAAGCAGCCCTGAGTGAAGACTAGAATATGTCTCTTCCCGGGAACCTGTAGCATCTGTCAGGACCAATAAAACTGCTACAGGCAATTTGAGGCTTCTGATTATGTGGAAGCTTTGTTTTAGAGCTCCTGTATGAACCTGTGGTATAGATCTTCACCCTTAGAATAAAACAATGTCTAACCATTGTCATTCTTCTCTCTCCATCTCTTCTCCCCCCCCCTCTCGAAAACCTGTTTCATACCTGTTCTCTACATTCTGCATACAGGTACTTAAAACAGAATTATCCTCAGAAGCAATTCCTGGAAGCCGAAGGCGCTTTTGTTTTTGTTTTGTTTTCCGTTGGTCTTTTATGAAAAGAAGAAAAGGACCTGTGCACATTTATATAGCTTTCTAATAGCATTAAAAACCAATGCCTTTTTTTGGCTCTTTTTTATGTATATATCTTATTTGGAGGGAGGGGGGGGGAGAGAAGGAAACAGAGAGGCTAAGAAAGAAAAAGGAAAACCCACTTTTAAGATGTTTGTGTCTTAACAACTTCAAAAGTCTTGTTTTTTATTTTTTTAATTTTTTTTGCTATGTCAGACAATTCCCTAAACCCAAAGCTGAGCTTTCAATGCTAGGCTGCAATCTGGAACTGTATGACTAGCACTAATTATTTAGGGTTTCACCCCCTTCTTCTCTCTCTCTCTCTCTCTCTTCCTTTTGTGTGGATGTATGTGTGCTGGTAACAATGGATCAGGCAAACGGAATGTTCGCTCCCGATTTAAAAAGAAAGAAAGAAGTTTATTGTGATATGTATTGTACATACAATGTATAAAAGATTTTTTATATATATATACCAGAGTTGAGTGGAAACATCTGTAAATTGACCCATCGCCATCCCTTCTCTAAAAGAGAAATAAATAATTATATTTGGAGCAATTAAATTTGTAGACTGTGATGCGCTATAATTAAGTTGAAATTATAGGCACCGGTGCCCAGATCGCCACATGGATCGGTGGGCAGAGAGATAAGGGCGTTAAGTGAGTGGACTGTATCCAAGACACCCGGGTTCAAGTCGCTGACTTTGATTTGCACTTCTTATGGGCCCAAATGGGGATTTGGCATCCCCAGCCGAGGCAACTATCCTAAGTTCAGCGGGAACCTGGATGAGCACTGTGATGCGAGTATGAATGCACACACCTGCCGAGTGTGTGCGGATCAGCCTCAGTTCTCCATTTGTGAAATGGGAATGAGTGACCTACCTCACAGGGTTGTTGTGAGGATGAACCTAATAAAGATTGTAAAGCACTTTTCAAATGAAATGGTTTGCGCAAATGTTGTAGCAGCCGGTCAGCGCGAGGAGAGAAAAAGCAACTAGTGGTATGGGGGGGGGAGGGAGGCCACGGCTTGGTGGGAGTGGGGTGCCTGCTGCTGCTTTTGTGGAACAGATGTGGGGAACCTGTGGTCCTCCAGATGTTGGTGGACTACAGATCCCATCACCCCTGGCCATTGGCCATGCCGGCTGAGGCTGATGGGAGTGGCAGTACAACAGCGTCTAGAGGTCTCTATTTTCTCCATCCCTGGTGTCGTGGTTGGAGCAGTGTGCTTGACAAATTTGACCCTCATGAACTCTGAACTGAAATGCCCTAATCTGCACCTTCAGGGCTGATGCATGGCTCAAAACCGAGCTATCTTTCCGATGTTGCATTTTTCAGAAAGCTGCGACACATTTCTCTGCTGAAAATAGGCATTTTCCAGTGTTGAAAGAAAATATAGTTAGAGTGCTATTTTTGAGAGATGACACATTTGGGAACATGTACTTAAATGTATATTCTTTTTGCAGGTTTTTGTGTTTTTTTTTAATTGTAGATCAGTGTGGAAATTGATCAGAGCAGACTTCGGAGTGAACACGTGTGAAAGCAGCACCCCCCCCCCAAATAGGTTGATGAGCCCCAACCCTTAGTTCAGAGCAGGGTGTTCATTG
Source organism: Lacerta agilis (assembly GCF_009819535.1). Lineage (NCBI taxonomy): Eukaryota > Metazoa > Chordata > Lepidosauria > Squamata > Lacertidae > Lacerta > Lacerta agilis. Next base: position 12,336,245 of record NC_046322.1, on the reverse strand, counting down.
CCCTATCCTGATTCCTGCCCTCCATTCACGACATTGTATTGTGTTCCCCTACAAAATGCTGCCCTGGGGTCCCCACCAATTACAATCAAGCTTGTCGGTAGCTAAAATGAGAGGAATACTGATTGCTGAAAGCCAGTCCACAGGAAGACATCCATCTAGCAGAGTCCGAATCTGATGAGCCTTTCAAGGCTTCTTGGTAGCAGGGAAGATAATGCTTGTTGCGTAGCGATTTTTCATAAAAGTCGCCCCATAGACACCGCAGTGAATAGAATCTAGTGGCTTTATAATAATGTGCATTGAACTTCTGCAGCCGGAGCCATTTATCTTGGACTTTGCCGTTTCCAGTAGTCTCTCCTGGCCTAAGTTGTTTCCAAATAAACCATTGATCATGGGACTCCTCAAAGCCCTGCAAAGCAACCTGCTCTGCGGGTTTTCCTCCCTTGATACTGATGGGTAATTTATTCTTGTTAAAAGATGGAACTGGAAGCCTGTTAAACATGCATTGAACAGTGACATTAAACTTGGGATCTTTTGCAGAGGAATGGACTGCTGTGATGCATAGAAATGGTCTGCTGTGACAGGCTGCAGTTTTCAATTAATGAAAAAAAAGCCTGTTAAATCTGAATTAACTAATTGGACAGCATGCTTATTAAAAAATAAAAATACATTGAAATCTAGGTGGCAAGCGCCATTTGAAAAGAGGCACCCCTCTTTCATTTGCTATGGGGGAGTGCCTCTTACCTTAGGGGAGAATGCCTCTTCTTTGCATGTGTGATGGTACCAAGTTGTCTAAAAACAAAGGAAACATTTCTTCAGAACTATCATCAATTCACCCATAGATTAAAGGGTCTTCAATGAAGTTGCAGCCCTAATGTATTATTATTAATTATATTTCTATTCCATCTTTTCCTCGAGGGAGCTCAAGGTGGCGTTGATGGTTCTTCCCCCTCCCCATTTAATTCCCACAACAACCCTGGAAAAGAGGAGACCGAGAAGAGCTACGAAGGAACCCAAGGGTCATCCAGTCCAACCCCTTGCAATACAGGAATCTTAGCAAAAGCATCCAAGACAGTTGGCTAACCAACCTCTGCTTAAAAAACCTCAGAGGAAGGAGAGTCCCGAGAGAGTTTGTTCCACTGTCGAAAGTTCATCCTGACGTTTAGTCGGAATCTCCTTCCTTGTTACTTGAAGCCATGGGTTCAAGTCCTACTCTCAGGAAGGTAACTTTAGGAAGTACTATAGGAGTTACCTTCCTGACAGTACTTACCTGAAAGTAAGTACTACCCTTGCCCACAAAGGAGCCCAGGGCGCCAAACAGAAAGTAGCAAAGCAGTTCAATAAAAATAAAAATATTTAAAACTGCCACATATGCTCACGGTGGAGAATAATTTCAAGGTTGCTAGGAACAGCATCTTTCAGCCGCCAGATGCCCACGGAGCGTTTTGTACCAGCCAGCTTTGGGATAAAATACAAGGAAAGCCCCACATGGACTGCACTGCAGGAATCCAACCTTGAAATTACCTGAACTACTGTAATGAACTCCTGCAAGTCAGGGCAGAGCCCGACAGCATGATCCCCATCCGCTCCCCTCCCCTGCCATGTACAGGTGAAACTCGAAAAATTAGAATATCGTGGGAAAGTCCATTTATGTAAGCAGTTGTTTTCATTAGCTACTGGAGTTTAATATACGAGCTAGACTCATGACATGCAAAGCGAGATATGTCAAGCCTTTGCTTGTTATAATTGTGATGATTATGGCGTACAGCTGATGAAAACCCCAAAGTTGAAATTGTTAATTTGGGGTTCTCGTCAGCTGTAAGCCATAATCATCACAATTATAACAAACAAAGGCTTGACATATCTCGCTTTGCATGTCATGAGTCTATCTCATATATTAGTTTCACCATTTAAGTTGAATTACTGAAAGAAATGAACCTTACCATGATATTCCAATTTTTCGAGTTTCACCTGTATGTTGAAAGGAACCTTAATGATTGCATCAAACTGCAGAGCTTTGACAGCCCTGCATTTGAGCCCTTTGCCACAGTTGCTACTTTAGCAGATAAGGCTGCTTCCTGTCCTGTATATATCTATTTAGTAACTGGATTTCCAGCCCTACAGCATTTTTTTTAATCCTATACGAAGCTGACAGTTGGTTCTGGATGGGCAAAATGTTGTATCCGCACATCGTGCACTGGATTTATGGAACTTGCTGCCGCGAACTGTGGCAAATGGACATAGGCTTAGGTGGCTTTGAAAGGGGATTAGACAAATCCATAGAGACCTGTCAATGGCTGTTAACCATGCTGGGTATATGGAGCCTTCGGGGTCAGAGGTGGAATATATGCCACTGGATATCGGCTGCTAGGGAACAATGGGAAAAGGTGGTGGCTGCCTTTGCAACATGCTGGCTAGTTTGCCGGAGACCTCTTCTTGACTGCTATGGGAAGCAAGGTGCTGCCCCAGATAAGACATTTGATTGCACCCCCAAGCTGTTCTTCTCTTAAGGGAGAGCTTGAGTCTCACCCTTTGGTGACCTGCCCAATAGCAAAGGTATAAGGCTCTCCAAAGGTGGGGAGATGTTGCACCCTGCACAATTGTGGATGGCTGTCTGCAGTCATAAACAGAGTTTGCATGTTTCACCAGTGCTTCCGTCGTTTTATATTGGTGCTCTAAACAATGAATTTTGAGTATCGGTTTCTCTCTCTCTCCCCCCCCCCCCCGAGAGAGAGAGAAAGAAATCATAATGCTGTGCTGAAACTCTTGACTTACCTCTCATGATCCCTGGGCCCTCAGTGAGATCAGTGAAGATTGACCAGGAAGGATTACCATCCACCTGGAGAAAATAACATTTGAGTTATTTTTGCTACCAGGTTTAATATTGTAATGCATGCATGGATACTGAAGTGGTAAGTGCATAATGTTTGTATGCCTGCATTTGTGATGTGGTCTTAGCGTGTGTGCTGTTTATCTGGCCTCAAGATGAAAAGCAAAGTCAAGAGGGTCAAATCACTCCAAAATGCTTGGGAGTTGTTTTGAAACACAATCTTAGAAGCTCAACTGAAGTGTGTACAGCAGATCGGGAGAAGTCCCACGGGGGTCAAGAGAATGTCAGCATCATCCTCTAACAGCAGAATCAAAGAAACTATTAGAGGCAAGAAGGCTTCCTTCACAAATGAAATGAAATAAAATAAGCCTGGTCCAAATAAGGACAAAAAGGAACCCGAGCTTTGGCAAAATGAATGCAAACAGACAGTAAGAGATTCTTAAAATAGGATTTGTGGAGCACGTCAAAGTAACAATAAAGATAACCAACAACAATGTTCAAATTCATTCGTAGCAGAAGAACAGTTAGGGCGGCTGTTGGGCCCTTGGATGACAAGGGAGATGACAAGGGATGACAAGGAAGTGCTAACCAAGCATATAGAACAAGCCTTGCTGAAGCAAAACCAGCATGGTTAGGTCCTGTCTCAGTTGGTTTGGGATAGCTCAGTTTTGGTAGAGCATGAGATCTCAGGGTCGTGGGTTCGAGCTCCACATTGGGCAAAAGATTCCTGCATTCCAGGGTGTTGGATTAGAATGATGATCCTTAGAGTCCCTTCCAACTGCAATTCTGTGATTCTTGCTTTTTTATTTTTGTTCTATTTTTTCTTTCTAATTTATGGTAGGGATTTTAAATTATCTTTGTTGTTGTTATGCTGTTTTTTTTAATTGAGAAACAGGATGTGGCACTGATAAGTACCTGTTGGATCTCCTGCCTGTGACAGCAACAGATTATTGTGAAATAATGCTTGATAGGGAAAAACACCCCCCTATTGTAAGTTGTGGTACATGATTTTGATGTTGCTTTTTGTGACTCGGGAAATATGACTTGTTCATCCTCTCCAAATGATGAGATAAGATAATTAAGTGATAATGGTCCCTTTTCCCCCCTTAGGGAAAGATAAATGGCTCAACAATAAATAACAGGGGCACAGACTGAGTGTTTATTCACAAACAGTTTACCTGCTAGCTCAAAAACCTAATGATCTGTTATACTTCAGCAGCAATACTAATTATTATTACAGCTGTTTATGTAATTGCTGACATCCCCGGCTGTAGGAACTAAAAAGATCTAATAGGTCATCTCATCGCTTCCTAATGCCAATGCTGGATAATTTCCTGCTGTGTTATAATTTTCAATGAAAGTCGGGTCTTTAATATGCAGATTCTACATAATCACACTTAAATGGCTTCCTCTGAAGCTGGTGGGATGCCTTTGGCCAGTCCCAGCCTCTGTGATGTCACATTTTGTTATTCTGTGCCCCCAAGCTCTTGTTTTCTGACACCTTAGTTGGTTATATGGCTGGGAGGTGAGTGCTGTATTTGCCTTGAAGAACCTAGCGAAGGAAGCTAACTGGGCTTTGTGGGAAACAAAAAGCAGGGGTGGGAAACATTAGGACCAGGGACTTAATGTGGCCCTCCAAGACTTTCTATCAGGCCCTCAGGCTAAGCTAAACCACTTCCTTTTTTTTATAAAAGATTTTTATTATTTTATACTATACTACACAAAAAATCAAACATACATTCATATATATTTTCCAATTTTGGCTAACATAGCCGTGACGTCCCTCAGACCTTCCACATGGCTTTCAGAATTATATCTTAATATTATACTTCTTTACTCTACCATTGCTTACATTATCATAAATCTCATACATACTCTAACTATCATACTTACAATAATATTTCTACACATTAACTACAAAACTTCTTGAAGTCCTATTAGTGTATTCAACTGCAAATTGTCTTTCAAATAATTCGTAAACTTAAACCAGTCTTTGATGAATTTCTGGTCCCGCTGTTCCCGGATTCTTCCCGTCATTTTATCCAGTTCTGCATATTCCATCAATTTCACTGTCCATTCTTCTTTCGTCGGTATTTCTTCTTGTTTCCATCTTTGTGCTAGCAAAATCCTAGCTGTGGTCACTGCGTATTGGAAAAGTTTAATGTCAAGCTAAACCACGTCCAGAGACCACAGCTTTCAGTGGACTTGTTCTGTGTCCTCCTCAAGGGCTTTTGCTTGACTGGAATGTGTTCTTGTTCTTGAACTGTGGTGATGGCTCTTTCTTGCCTGGGTGGAAGGATGGAAAGGCTTGTGCGTGGCTGGAATGTAGCCAAGTGCAAAGGTAGGCATCACAACTGGCCCTGCCCACCATTGGCATGGAAGGTTCCCCATGAGGGAATGTTGCTTTCTGGCTGAAAAAGATTCCTTCAGAAGATCTGCTTCCTTGCGCATGCTCAAAGTTCTATACTGGAACAAGGGTTTAAACAGGACAGCCTTGATCAATCAACTGTGGGCTATTCCCACACACGAAACCTCAACGGAAACATTAACAAAAAAATAAATAAATGTTTGTCTTCTGAGGATTGTTGCACATTCACAGCATTGACCTGTGTCACAAAACATGAACAAGAGACTCTGAGATATTTCCTTGGAATGCTTTGCAGAATATCACAGAATTTTGGTGTACCAGAGTTCACCAGAAGTTTGGAGATCATCTAGCTCAGGTGTGGGAAACCTCAGTCCCATGGGCCCACCAAGGAGTTCAATTTGGCCCACGGGCCATTCCACCCAAACCACACCCACTTGCCAATCAAGTGTCACTGGGTGCTATCAGCTGATGGGCGGGGTTCTATTCTGTATTGGTTGTGTTTGCTAGTTCCCCACAGGGAACTGGGTGGCACAACATTCCTCATCTCTGGGTTAGATGGATGAATAATCTACCCTGGTGGAATACATCTTCCTATGTTCACATCTTCCATATTCATTTATTATACTGATGGCCCACCTTTTCCCCATAATGAAATCCACACGTAGAGTTTTGAACCAGTCATCCTATCCAGGCCCTTAGCAGACCTGTGTAGCTTCAAACAGGTTGCTACATTGTGGGGTTTCAGACTATGCCCTTAAGAGATCTTTGGGACATAGCTAAAACCTGAAGTATTTCAGTGTGCCTTTTTATATCCCAACAAACATTATAGGATGTTGTTTTGCAAAAGCAAAATGGAAGAAATTGTGGGCAGAAAATTACTGACGACAGTTACCAGAAAACCCATGCTGCTCCAAGCTCCATCATCTCTAGACATCTGGAGATGCCAGGGAGATCACCTCATCCTGTCTCCAATTTAACTCAGAATTAACTTGGCTCAGGGTGTGTGTGTGTGGATTGTGTGTCTAAGAAAAAGTTCTAAGAAAGCTACATAGAGGACAGCTATTTGTGACCATCTCTTGCTGAGCAGTCGGCTAGAAAAATGCCAGCATTATGTCCTGTTCGACAATTTCTTTTTAACAAGAGGAACTTTGAAAAGGTCCTCTGTTAGTTGAGTGATTCCTCATCGGGGATGCGAGGAGGACAGCAGAAAATACTGGCCTGATGGATTATGATGGAACTTCCAATTTCACCTTTAAGAAGAACAGGAGATGAGTAAACGGTCTGCTGCTTTTACAAAAATATCTTTCCTAGCACCAATAAAGTTCATCGCAAAGTATAAACGTGGGAAGCAGCCTTATGCTGAGTCCAACTAGGATCGGGATGTGTGGCCTCCAGATACTGCTAGACTACAACTTCCATTATCCCTGGCCATATTTACACCATACATTTGAAGTGCTATGATTGAAGCAGCCATGGCTATCCCCAAAGAATTCTGGGAGCTGTAGTTTGTTAAGGGTGCTTAGAGTTGTTAGGAGGCTCCTTTTCCCCTCAGGGTGGTTTAACAATCAACCCCTCATCAACTCTGGGAATTGTAGCTCTGTGAGAAGAATAGGGGTCTCCTAACCACTCTCGGCACCCTGAGCAAACTATAGCTGCCAGAATTCTTTGGAGGAAGCCATGGCTGTTGAAAGTGGTATCATGCTTTAAAGTGCTCTAAATGCATTGTGTGAATGTGGCCCCTATGCTGCCGGGAACACAATGTTGGCTCCTCCAGGTTAAGAAAAGGCCACAGTACTTCTGAAAAATGGAGTTCTGTGTACCAGTTCTTGGTGTTGCGCTTTAAGGAGAAAGACAAACTGAAATGCGTTCAGAGGAAGGCCATGAAGATGGCCAATGGTTTGCAGAACCAAGTCCTATGAAGAAAGGTTTAAGGTGTTGCTTCTGGGCCAGCTCTGTGATGAGGCAGAGGGAGGCAGATGCTGAGAGGCAGGGAGGGGAAAGAGCCATGAGTGTCATGGGCTCTGCAGTTGCACACTTTGGGCTTCAAAAATCTGGTGTGTGAGGATTGTGGTCAGATTGGCGCTGGCAAGCCACGTCAATTCTGCAAAGGTTGGAAAAGGTTGGAAAAGCAGCGCTGGCAAGCCACGCTGATGGGGGCGCCAGGTTGGGAAACATGTGTTTAGACAGGGACAGGAGAACAAAGAGGATGGTTGTAATAGTGCTGGAGTGGCTGGAAAAGTACTGGAAAGTCACAAGGTGAGCAGCGGGAGGGGCGTATGTGAGAGAGGCATGGAGGAAGAGCACGTACGCAATGGAGATCATAGAATCATAGTATCATAGAATCATAGAGTTGGAAGAGACCACAAGGGCCATTCAGTCCAACCCCCTGCCAAGCAGGAAACACCATCAAAGCATTCCTGACAGATGGCTGTCAAGCCTCTGCTTAAAGATCTCCAAAGAAGGAGACTCCACCACACTCCTTGGTAGCAAATTCCACTGCTGAACAGCTCTCACTGTCAGGAAGTTATTCCTAATGTTTAGGTGGAATCTTCTTTCTTGTAGTTTGAATCCATTGCTCTGTATCCGCTTCTCTGGAGCAGCAGAAAACAACCTTTCACCCTCCTCTATATGACATCCTTTTATATATTTGAACATGGCTATCATATCACCCCTTAACCTTCTCTTCTCCCATGTCATGGGAGGAGTCTGGGGGTGTGACCTAAGGAGCCCAGGGCAGGAGCATTGCCTTGTATGGTATGAGTGTCCCACTTTGGGTGGGGTTTTTCCTTTTTTGGTTCGTGAAACTGTGCCTGAAGGTTAATCTTTAACTACTATGGAAAATCATCAATAAAAGGGAGCCCGCGGGTGCTGCTCGTGGTTGCCTTCCCATTGAAAACATCCTGTCCATCACGTCATTCTTTTGCCAGCGCAACACAGGTGCCCTCACCTATTGCCTTCCATTGTACATCATTGTTGCAACGCCCCCTGTGGCACCCTTTTGGCTCGGTGCCCAGTGTGGACAAACTGGTTGTGCTCTCCTAAAAGCATCTCTGCTGCCATTAACCCGCTATGCTAGCTGGCTGCCCTCAAATAGTGGAATATACTTTCCTTTCACCAGTATTGGAGGAAGATTCCACTGCCTGCCTGACTAGCTTCTGCATGTGCCTTGGAGAAGGGTACCATCTTGTCCTCACCTCAGGCAGCAAAATGTATTGAGCTGGCCCTGGCCTACCTACTTACTTACAACCAGTCCAGGGTGTGTCACCAGCTATTATTCTCCTTAGTCTCAGGGTTGCCTTTGTAGAATCTGGCAGGGAGGAGGATGGGGACAAAACCAGAATTAGTTTTCTTTTTATTACTGGTTCTGCCTTCACCTGCCATTGGCTCAGGGGTACCACCTACTGTCTTCCTCCTGGTCTTCTGCCTTACTAATCCCAGTAATACCAGTCTTCAAGGAGGTTAGAAACAGGAGAATCTTATATTGTTGTATTAAGATGCCTGGCATGCTCTGGTCCATGGGGTCACAAAGAGTCGGACACGACTGAACGACTGAACAACAACAACAAAATTAAGATGTTTATGTGCTAGAATGTGTTTCTTATATCGAGTTAAGGTATACCCATTACTTTGTTGTTGTTGTTGTTTAGTTGCTTAGTCGTGTCCGACTCTTCGTGACCCCATGGACCAGAACACGCCAGGCACTCCTGTCTTCCACTGCCTCCCACACTTTGGTCAGACTCATGTTGGTAGCTTTGAGAACACTGTCCTCTGTCGTCCCCTTCTCCTTGTGCCCTCCATCTTTCCCAACATCAGGGTCTTTTCCAGGGAATCTTCTCTTCACATGAGGTGGCCAAAGTATTGGAGCCTCAGCTTCAGGATCTGTCCTTCCAGTGAGCACTCAGGGCTGATTTCCTTCAGAATGGATAGGGTTGATCTTCTTGCAGTCCATGGGACTCTCAAGAGTCTCCTCCAGCACCAGAATTCAAAAGCATCAATTCTTCGGCGATCAGCCTTCTTTATGGTCCAGCTCTCACTTCCATACATTTTGATGTTGTTGTTGTTGTTCAGTCGTTCAGTCGTGTCCGACTCTTTGTGACCCCATGGACCAGAGCATGCCAGGCATGCCTATCCTTCACTGCCTCTCACAGTTTGGCCAAACTCATGTTAGTAGTTTTGAGAACACTGTCCAACCATCTCATCCTCTGTCGTCCCCTTCTCCTTGTGCCCTCCATCTTTCCCAACATCAGGGTCTTTTCTAGGTAGTCTTCTCTTCTCATGAGGTGGCCAAAGTACTGGAGCCTCAGCTTCAGGATCTGTCCTTCTAGTCAGCACTCAGGGCTGATTTCTTTAAGAATGGATAGGTTTGATCTTCTTGCAGTCCATGGGAATCTCAAGAGTCTCCTCCAGCACCAGAATTCAAAAGCATCAATTCTTCGGCGATCAGCCTTCTTTATAGTCCAGCTCTCACTTCCATACATTACTACCGGGAAAACCATAGCTTTAACTAAATGGACCTTTGTCGGCAAGGTGACGTCTCTGCTTTTTAAGATGCTGTCTAGGTTTGTCATTGCTTTTCTCCCAAGAAGCAGGCATCTTCTAATTTCGTGACTGCTGTCACCATCTGCAGTGATCATGCAGCGCAAGAAAGTAAAATCTCTTACTGCCTCCATTTCTTCCCCTTCTATTTGCCAGAAAGTGGTGGGACCAGTGGCCATGATCTTAGTTTTTTTAATGTTGAGCTTCAGACCATATTTTGCACTCTCCTCTTTCACCCTCATTAAAAGGTTCTTTAATTCCTCCTCACTTTCTGCCATCAATGTTGTGTCATCAGCATATCTGAGGTTGTTGATATTTCTTCTGGCAATCTTAATTCCGGCTTGGGATTCATTCAGTCCAGCCTTCTGCATGATGAATTCTGCAAAATGTTAAATAAGCAGGGAGACAATATACAGCCTTGTCGTACTCCTTTCCCAATTTTGAACCAATCAGTTATTCCATATCCAGTTCTAACTGTAGCTTCTTGTCCCACATGCAGATTTCTCAGGAGATGGATGAGATGATCAGGCACTCCCATTTCTTTAAGAACTTGTCATAGTTTGCTGTGGTCGACACAGTCAAAAGCTTTTGCATAGTCAATGAAGCAGAAGTAAATGTTTTTTCTGGAACTCTCAATTACTTTAAATACATTTTATTGATTTTCAAATATAAGAAAACAACAACACAGCATTACTTTATAATAAACAATCCTTAACAACAACATCATCGTTTAGGTCAGAATTCTTGGGTCAAAAACCGCAGCACTTAAAGAAAAGACTATTTGAATTAGCCTCTAGAGGTCACTGCAACTTAAACAATAGGTAGCACTTGAGTCTCAACAGCTATTCAGGATTTCAATCATGCATTTATTCTTCTCCTTTTGTCCTAATGAGAATGTAGACACTTTCCCTCACAACTCCTTGCGATAAGGCCTCTCCCTTCCTCACTTTATGGCAGCATTTTGCATAAATTTGAAACGTTTGGAATCAAAGGATGATCTAATTTCAGATTAAGTGATTCTTATAGGCGTATATCAAAAATGCTCCTTGTCAGTTTCCCCCCTGCTTGGATGTATAGATCATGCTTTCCTGCATGTGATCTTGTGTCCTCTTAGGTTCTCCACATAGCAATTGACATTCTGAAATTCGCTGTTACTTCTTTTTTGTCCTATTTTCAATTAGTGCTGGGGGTGCTCTGGTTCCTAGGAGCTTGTTTTCTCTGCAAACGTGGGGAGAACAGTCCTTGGAAAAAAGCTTTTAATATTACCCTTGGTATGGATGTTCACAACTATTGATAGCTATCAATCATCCCCTTTGCTGCTCCTTAGTTGTCTTTCCCCTCCATTCAATACCCACCCAACATGATCCCAGCCAATAAGGGATGCAGCATTACATCTCAATATCATGTAGTCAATTAGCTTTAGTTATGTGCTCATGGTATGATTATGGGCAAATGAAGCTTTTCAGAGTGAAGCCACAGTTCCAGTAATGGATACATATTATTATTAAATATGGCTGCAGGCAAACCCTATCTCTGAGCACTGGGAGATTCCAGGGGTTCATGTTTCCTTTGGAAATGAGGCAAAGCGGAGACTGTGGTGTCTTTATGTTATATGGTTTATTTACACATGGAGGGACTCACAGCACTGACACTCCAAGAGGTTCTTGCTTCTCCCACTCAAACAGAATGTTTCTGCCTCCCAACTCTCTACAATTCTCTGATTCCATAAGTCTACTGAGTACTGTGGCCAAGTCATCTCAAGTCATCATCACACAAGTGATCCTAGCCAATCAGGGACCTCTTCATGAACTAAACAGGTTACCAACCTTTCTTAATGAATGCTGAATTGCCAAAACAGAAGGTATCTTTGCATCCTGATGAAGCTTTTTGTGAAACTGCCTCCTCTGTCCCTCACAGTTTGGTTCAGCGCTACCACATGTTAGCCATCACCATGGGACTGCCATCCTTGTGCTGACTTTCCTATCCTTCAGCTAAAACATTTACAACCACCAGTCATGTGGAGAGGTGGTGTCGGCTCACCATCAATAGCAGCTATTAAGGAGCAATGATACCCATCTGGAAGCATGTTACATGCTTGCACTTACAAATGTTGTGGTTAGGGTTGTGCAAAGCCTGTACTTCCCCTCCATTTATTTTCACAGAATGTACCCCTCACTGCCATGCCCCCGTCTCAGATTATGCAAGAAAAATGAACTTTTGGTCTCCTACTTTGTTTGCAGTTCTGCTGAGCAACGGATGCAATATGAGGGTTTGTCTTATTGAGGTTCAGCAAGAAGAAGACTATGACAGAGCAAAAGGTGGTGTGTTTTCCCACAGAGAGTAAATTACAGCTCACAGAGAGAAAAGCACAACACTCAGCGAAAGGGTTTTTGTTTGTTTGTTTTGCAGAGAAAAATAAAGCAGCTTTCAGAATTACAGGTAGGCAGCTGTGTTGGTCTGTCATAGTAGAAACAAAATAAAAGAATAATAAAAATTCCTTCCAGTAGCACCTTAGAGACCAACTAAGTTTGTTCTTGGTATGAGCTTTCGTGTGCATACACACTTCTTCAGATACCTTTCAGATACCTTCTTCAGATAGCTTTCAGAAGTTTCAATAATTCAGCCCACAAGTGATTTTTTTTTAAAAAAAGTTAAAGATATTAATACAAAGAAATGAAATGAAAAGCCCCCAGTTTCAAAATACTAGGGGGCTTACTTCAAACTGGGACATTCATATTGATGTTGCTCGTTGCTGGAGAAAGATAATAGCCAACAGCATAGGGCTGGATCCTTTCATGATAACCACACCATGTCCCCTCACTGCCATGCCCCCCGTCTCAGATTAAGCATTGTATGTCCAACAAGTGTAAGATTAGATAATTCAAATGTGTAGGGACTGATACATTCTGGGTGCAGGTAATTCCTATACAGCACTTTGAAGCACTGTTTGAAGCACTTCTCTGGAAAATGGACAGAAAAAAAGAGTTTTCAGGAAGCCTAGAACGTCCTTAGCAATGCCCTTAACAATGAACATTCTGGCATGAAATCAAAAAGCTGCCCGAGGGGAAAGAAACTTTGAGTGCTGTTGGTTAATTCTTAAGTGACCTAGAAGGCAATTAGCACCAGAACCTTGCAGTGACAAGGCGTAAGTCAATCCAATTCACCAGTTTTTTTAAAGTGGGGTTGGTTGGTTGACAGGATGCTGAGATAGGGACCCTACAGGAGCCCTGCTCCCACAAACTTAACCGGTCCATACCCCCACATCACCCCGGATGACTACACTCCTAGTAGAGCTTCTGTTTGGCATGCAGAAGATCCCAGGTTCAATCTGAAACATCTCTAGGGCTGGGAGAAAGCCCAATTTGAAATCCTGGTTAGCTGCTCTAAGTCAATGAGTAGATATTACTGAGCACAATGAACCAATGGTCTGATGGCCCTCCTGTGTTCTTCCTATGGATTTGCATCCAGTCGCATGTTCAGATGCACATTCAAATGTTGCTTCTGCCCTTTCCTCTCAATGGCAAGCACGTATAGATGCCCAACGAAATGGAGCTGGTGCCCCATGCCTTTAATGGGATGTGCATCCAAACAAAAGTTCCCATTCTTAAACCTCTGGATCTCCAGCAAGATATACTTTTTTTGTTTTCCTAATGGAAAGTAAATTAGGTACAATTGCCGGCAGCAGCAAAATTACAATATCCATGTTGAAAATCAAGCCTGCTGGATTACTGTGCCAGTTCCTGGGGTGACTATAATGTATGTGTTAACATTTTTTTTTTAAAAAGGGTTTGAGCTCTTGTTTGCTTGTAGAGATGCTTGTTGATCACACAACAGAGATCAGGTTCAACCCCTGCCATCTCCAGTTAAAAGAATCAGGCAGTTGGTGGTGAGAATTGTCTGAGACCTTAGAGTGCCTCTGTCCATCAGTGCGGACCAGTCTTCAGAAGCTTTGCTCCATCCAAATGTTTTGGACTACAACTCTCATCATCCCTGACCACTGGTTGAGCTGATGAGACCTATGGTCCGAAACATCTCAAAGACACCAGGTAGGGGAAGTAAAAGGCTAGATGGACAAATGATCTGACCACACAGAAGGCAGCTTTCTATATTACAAAGAGAAGAATTGTCTTGCTGAATTGGACAAAGGGTTATTCTAGCCTGGTACACTCTGTGTCAGCAATGACCAGGCATTCGCTCTTGGGAAGCTCACAAGCTTGGCGTGAAATTCATTTGGGATTGTCAACATTAACCAAATCACGGACATTTACTGGATTGTATTATCTAATACCTTCCAGAAGTGAGGACTGTTCTTTTTGAAATTGGTAGGTTCTAGAGGAAAAAGTGGGCACACTGGGAAATAGGAAGAGCCCTGCTGGGCCAGGCCAAAAGCTCATCTAGTCCAGCATCAAAGTCTTACAGTTGCCAACCAGGTGTCCATGGGAAGCTTGAAAGCAGGACTTGAGCACATTAACAATCTCCCTACCTGTGATCACCGGCAACTGCCTTTCAGAGGCCTCTGAAGGTCGAGCATAGCCAGCATGGCTAGTAGCTACTGATTGCACAGGGGAGCTTGCATAGGGACTAGAAACATGACTGGTTTTAGCAATCCATCTTTTCTCACAAAGCCATATGAAGCAAACAGGTTCCCTGGCCTACTTAACACATCAAGTGAAGGTGCATTATGTAGGTTCGTTCCCCGCACATGAATCCCCATCACCAGCATTTAAAAAATAATATAATTCCCCCTCGAATCAGTGCTAGTGATATTTCATCTCCTGCTGAGGACACAAACCGCCAGAGGCGAATGACAGCAGCGATAAACACATCTTAGTAATTATCTTAATTTTTCTCATTATTATGGTCAAACTCGAATAATAAAAGTGCAGTAATTACTATTCCTGTGCATGGACTGATAGTATAAAATTGTGATGACTGGTACTTTGAATTACTAATGAAAATGATACACGATTGGTGGAGTTCGTGCTGGGTCCATTGGCACAATCTGCTTTGCTCTCCAGTACATGTTGATCCCACTTCAAAAATGTTCATCCTGGCTTAGCTGAGACATGCTTGGCAAGTGTCTTTAGGACCTAATTTAAGAGTGCATTAGCTTCTGTTACAAACTATATCCTAGACATAGTTGGTGATATTCAAAATGAACCCCAAATATGTGTGTGTGTGTGTGACTGGGCTTCCTGTATGGCATTACACCTTCCCAAATTCTGTCATTTTACTACCACAATTTTCTGGGGTTGCAAAGGCTGCCCACTTCCCAATATTGTGCATGACTGGTGGTAATTTCTGTGTTATTTGATTCCCAGACCATGCACAACATTACATTAGTTTTCTGCAAGTGGCTTTTATGTTATGCGGAAGCTCAAATAAAATGCAGAAATTAATAGCCAGGGAAACATTAGGGAAATGGAATAAACTGCTGTGTGAATGTAGCCAATGTCTGTTCAATGAGTTTACGGCTGAGATTTCTTTGAGATGGGGACTTCTGATAAACACTACATTAATATTGGCCCAGCATGGTACAGTGGTTAGAGCAGCCTTCCTGAACCTGGTGCCCCCCCCAGATGTTGTAAACCACAATTCCCACCATCTCAGACTATTGACCATGCTATCTAGGGCTTATGGGAAATGTAGTACCCCAGCAGTCCTCATCTTTTTCAGACCCAGGAGCCCCTTGTAACCCAAATGTATATTTGGGTGCCCACTTCCCAATCTTTTACCCTGTATTTTCATGGTGGTGGTGCTCCTTGGATCAGGCCATGACCCCTTTCGGATCCCAACCCACCGGTTGGAGACCAGTGCTGTAGCCCACAACATTTGGAGGGCACCAGGTTGAGGAAGGCTGGGCTAAGGAACTGACCTCGGACATTGGAGATCAGCATTAAAGCTCACTGAACAATCTAAGGCATGCCTCCACCTCTCTGCTTGGCCTACCCTACAAAGTTGTTGTGAGGCCAAAATGAGTGAGGGCTGGTTGTTGCCCTCTGTTCCTTGGAGGAAGGACAGGATAAAAAATGAAGTAAAATAAAGAACAATTGGAATAGAATAAATATAATAGATACCAGAATGGGATACTCAGTTTCCTGTTCATGAATCCCAGCTGATTTTGCCCTAAATATTAGTGCTTTGCAGTCAAGGGAAGGGAAAACAACAACAACATTTCACATTGAGTTATGTCTTATTTTCCCCCTTCCGAACACATCACGGGACTCATTTCTTCGTTCTCGTGCTTTACCAAGAGAAAATGAGAAATGGCCTCTCCTTAATATCAGGATAATGAAGCAACTGTCTCCCACAGATCTTTGTGCGAGGTGTCGGAAAAATATTTATGAAATATTTTGCCACTCAGGCAGCTGACAAATGATAAACTGTTAATATCCAATCTTTTCCCCCCAGCTCCTTCCAACATTGCAGCTGCCCCTCCGGAATGAGGCTTAAAAGAGAAGTATTGATTCCTGCTTCAGACGGGACAGATTTGTTCTTGAACTGTATTGTATTGACAGATATGAATCTCAGGAGAACTTTTGGCTGTTAAGAGTAACCACTTAACTTCTCCTTTCAAGTGTGACCCTCTCCTAAATCAGATATCTTCTGTGCTCAGGATTTCCTAAGGAAAAGAGTTCATGTCCACTACTGAAAGGTGAAGATGTATGTAAGATCATCTCATGCCTAGCTGATCATGAGGCTCTGCAGGAGAAGATCTTGTTGATATTGTCCCATTAGGAGGCCTGTTCCACTAGATGTCTTAACACTAGAACTTCAGGAAAGGCAATTAAGGAGAAGGAGAAGAAGAAGAAGAAGAAGAAGAAGAAGAAGAAGAAGAAGAGTTTGGATTTGATATACCGCTTTTCACTACCCGAAGGAGTCTCAAAGCGGCTAACATTCTCCTTTCCCTTCCTCCCCCACAACAAACACTCTGTGAGGTGAGTGGGGCTGAGAGACTTCAGAGAAGTGTGACGAGCCCAAGGTCACCCAGTAGCTGTATGTGGAGGAGTGTAGACACGAACCCGGTTCCCCAGATTACGAGTCTACTGCTCTTAACCACTACACCACACTGGCTCTCGTCAGAATACTGTCATACCTTTTCTTGCGAACACTTCAAATTGCGTTTTTTCGGGTTAAGAACGCGGGTTAAGATCTGTTAAGATTGGGTTAAGAACACGGGTTAAGATCGCCGTGTGCGCATGCATAGAAGCATTCAGGGCGGTTCGCGCATGCACAGAAGCGCTCTATCGTGCTTCGCACATGCGCAGAAGCGCTGCTCTGGTTATGGACTTTTCGGGGTGCGAACGGCACCCCAGAACGGATTGTGTCCGCAACCAGAGGTACCACTGTATTCAGGACACATAAAAGAAAGCATTTTGCTCAGCACATCGTTAATATGGAACTTGTTCCCAAAGGAGGCAGAGAAGGCCATCACCTTGGATGGCTTTAAAAGCGAACTGGACAAATTTGTGGAGAGAAGAAGAAGGAAGTACTCACAGGGTGACAGAGAATGGTGAGAGGGTGGGGATCAGGGCACAGGAACCAGAGCAGCAGGATCATAGCTGTCAACTCCCCCCCCCTTTTTTAAGGGAAATTCCCTTATTCCGAATAGGATTCCTCGCAAGAAAAGGGAAAAGTTGACAGCTATGAGCAGGACACGTCACCAGAGCCAAAGGGTTCCCTGTCTCCATGAACATGGTGGGCTCTAAGGCAGTGTTCCTCAACCTTGGGTCCCCAGATGTTTTTGGCCTACAACTCCCATCGTCCATGACCACTGGTCCTGCTAGCTATGGATGATGGGAGTTGTAGGCCAAAAACATCTGGGGACCCAAGGTTGAGGAACACTGCTCTAAGGCATAGAGAACAACAGGCAATGGTGGTCTTGGAGTAAGGTTAAAGCTTACTGGGAAATGATACAGGTATACAATGAACTGGAAAGGGTGTTCAAAATAACTTTTGTAAAAAAAAAACCCCAGAAGCTTTTTTTTGGGGGGGGAATTTTAGGGACAGAACTTCCTAAATTGTATAGAAATTTATTTATGTATGCTACTACAGCAGCAAGAATGCTACTTGCCCCAAAGTGGAAAGAAGAAGTCCCAGCAAAGGGAGAATGGATACAAAAACTAATGGAATATGCAGAAATGGTGAAACCTACCGGAAGGATAAGAAATCAAGATGACAAA
Organism: Lacerta agilis; assembly: GCF_009819535.1. Lineage (NCBI taxonomy): Eukaryota > Metazoa > Chordata > Lepidosauria > Squamata > Lacertidae > Lacerta > Lacerta agilis. Next base: position 12,318,331 of record NC_046322.1, on the reverse strand, counting down.
CTTTTTATAAAGGAATGGAAGTGGTTTATTGAATAAATTGCAAACAGATAAAAATGTTAGCAGGATTATTGTAATAACCTGCAGTTTCATAAGAGTATATATTTAAAGTAGATAATTAAATGAGCAAAATAAATGAATTTGGATAGGCAGAAGATACTGGTATTTAAAAATAAATTCAAGGAAATGCAGAAAGAAGGGAGAAGGAAGACAAACTTTGAAATGTTAAATTGATTGTAAAACTAACTAAATAATGAAACTTGAAAATAATAAATAAAAACTTTTTAAAAAGGGAGTAGCAGGAGGGGCACTTTAGGAGACTGAGGCCGGTGAGGGCTCACAGCCCACCTCCATAGCTGGCCAGGTGGGGCTTGCTAGCTCTGGGAGAAGGCATGTGATTCCTCAGCTGTAGTAGGCTGGGAACAGATGAGAGTCACAAGCCTCATCAAGCCCAAATGCTGTAACCAGCATGCAAAGGATAAAAGTGAAGCAGAGCTGAGGTGCTGTGTCTGCTCAACTGCCCATTTTGAGGGTCCTTGACTTGGATGCTCTTGGACCTCTATGGGACTGTACTCTGGGTTTGACTCTGGACTGTATTCTGACTGCTGGACTTTGGACTTCGCTTGCATGGATTGATCCCTTGGTCTTTAAGCTTTGGACTTGGCCTACTGATTTGTTCAGGAGGACACCTGGAATTACAGAAGCTGCCCTGGTTCCTGATGAGATCCTGGGATGTCCCATTTTGGTTCCTGCAATGGTGCAGCCCCCAAAGATGCCCATTTTGGAGGGCCATGCTCTCACGCAATCACTGGCTCCTGCAGAGTGTGGCCCCCAAAGACCCACAACCTGATTTTCCTTTGCAGGATGTTAGAAGGTTTGCCTTTAGTGTGGCAGCACCTACACTTTCAAACAGTCAGCAGCCCAATTACATTTTCAGTGCCTGTTGAAAACATTCCTTTTGCAAGAAGTCTGTCAAGCAGAGATTCCAGTCCCAGCTGCTATCACACTGAGATGTTCATAAATATATACAATTTTGCCAAGCACCAAAAGAGCCATGTCTCCTTTTGTACCTTTTTTTTGGGGGGGGGTCAGTGGGCACATTTAGAATTTTGAGACGGTTCTGTGGGCATCAACCACAACATTTTGCATGATGGTTCCTGAGATCAAGGAACAAGTTTTTGTCTCTGTTTGGATGCATTTGGACACCATTTTGAATCAATATGGTGGACTGAGGTGTTCAAAACTGCCTTGATTTCAAGCATGGATTTCAAAATTGCAACTGATTTTTTTTTTTTTTTTGCTTCTTAGAATTCTTGAGCAATTCCAGGTATGAGACCAACTAACAAGTAGGTTCCAGTGCAAATCAGCTTTAGTTGTGTAACTCTTAGTATTTTTAGAATGTCAAGCAAAAGTATGAGATTGCTTACTATGTGAAAAAATGCTTTTGGAACCAGGCTGGTGTGTTAACCCTGATAGATTGCAAGTTGGCAAGTCACCCAAAGGGCACATGACCTAGCCTCAGAATAACTGCATTCAATTCATTTTATTAATCAGACCTTGGAGAGTTTCCTGTTCTCTTTTGTTTTATACTTGCAGTTCATGACCAGAAAACTTATTGGCCAATAACTTTAGAATTATTCAAATGAAGTCAGTTTCTGCAAAGGAAGTATTTTATTGTGTGGCTGAGGGATGAGGCAACCTTATAACTTTATAAGATTATGAGTTTTAAGGATTCTAGAAGTTTTCAGAAAGGTATAATAATGTGTCAAAAGATGGAAAGTCGATGGGGGAAAGTCTTTCTCTCTTTGGGTAATTTCTTTGCTAGTCAAGGCCATGATCATGAGCACATTTATTTGAGTAAGCAGACCACATTTATAATAATAATAATAATAATAATAATAATAATAATAATAATAATAATAATTTATACCCTGCCTATCTGGCTGGGTTTCCCCAGCCACTCTGGGTGGCTTCCAACAGAATGTTAAAATACAATAATCTATTAAACATTAAAAGCTTCCCTAAACATGGCTGCTTTCAGATGTCTTCTAGAAGTCTGGTAGTTGTTTTCCTCTTTGACATCTGGTGGGAGGGTGTTCCACAGGGCGGGTGCCACTACTGAGAAGGCCCTCTGCCTGGTCCCTGTAATGGGTTCACGCAGCGAGGGAACCACCAGAAGGCCCTCGGCACTGGACCTCAGTGTCCAGGCAGAATGATGGGGGTGGAGATGCTCCTTCAGGTATACTGGACCGAGGCTGTTTAGGGCTTTAAAGGTCAACACCAACACTATGAATTGTGCTTGGAAACGTACTGGGAGCCAATGTAGGTCTTTCAAGACCAGTGTTATGTGGTCTCGGCAGCCGCTCCCAGTCACCAGTCTAGCTGCTGCATTCTGGATTAGTTGTAGTTTCCAGGTCACCTTCAAAGGTAGCTCAACATAGAGCGCATTGCAGAAATCCAAGCGAGAGATAACTATAGCATGCACCACTCTGGTGAGACAGTCCGCGGGCAGGTAGGGTCTCAGCCTGTGTACCAGATGGAGCTGGTAGACAGTTGCCTTGGACACAGAATTAACCTGCGCCTCCATGGACAGCTGTGAGTCCAAAATGACTCCCAGGCTGCTCACCTGGTCCTTCAGGGGCACTGTTACCCCATTCAGGACCAGGGAGTCCTCTACACCCCTCCTCCTGTCCCCCAAGAACAGTACTTCTGTCTTGTCAGGATTCAACCTCAATTTGTTAGCCGCCATCCATCCTCCAACCGCCTCCAGATACTCACACAGGACCTTCACCACCTTTAAGTAAGTTATTTATTTCTTATTGCCTTTAAGTGGTCCAAAATTTCATAAAATAGCTTGCTGAACTTAGCTCCTTTGGGATAATAATAATAATAATAATAATAATAATAATAATAATAATAATAATTTATTTATACCCCACCCATTTGGCTGGGTTTCCCCATCCACTCTGGGAGGCCAGGGACAACAAAATGAGAGGCCAGGGACAACACAACAGCCCTCTGCCTGTGCTCCCTACCAGAGAGAGACTGAACCTGTGCCTCTGCATCTCCTCTTTGCAAATAATTGGCAGCAGATTGAGGCAAGCAAAACCACTTCCATGTGCAACATGAAATTATGGAATTTGCTGTTGCTGGATGTGGTTTAGCTGGATGTGGCCACTGGCCTACAGAGCAATTCTAACCACGTCCACCCAGAAGTAGGGATGGAAGGATCTGTCAATTTCGGTTCTCTCAGTTTCTCATTATTAGACCTGTTAGATGTTTTGTGATGACCAATGGGAAGGTTTCAAGGTGGGGAGAAGCCCAAAGATGCTGTTCTTTCAGAAGAGCTGACAGAGGCCCTGTAGTCTCTGCTCTCTTCTTCTTCTTTCCTGTTTTAAGTTGCCTCAAGGAAGGAAGGAAGGAAGACTTAGGTATACTAGGGAGATCTCTAGTCAAAATTCCTGCCTTGCTTTGACACTCTTTGAGTGACTGCCCTTAGGCCATCCACAATCTTAACCTACCCATCTTAGCCTTTTGCACAAGCTTGTGGGGAGGATGTTTGCTGCTCTGAAGTCCTTAGAGGGGAGGTGAACTAAAAATATAATAGTGTTGCACACACACAAATCTGAGCAGTGAGGGACTCGAGGAGTTTGTGTGCTTACCCAAGTTATGGTTTCCTTGGGATGAAGGTCAATGGAGACTGTGATGTCATTAGTATACATGGGTTTTTAAAACACATATGTACAATGTGGGCATAGGGTGGAAGGGCCCACAGCATTAACACCCCCAACAGATTTTGCCTCCCCTTTAGGTTTTCAGGGAGATCCCCAAACCACAGCTTTGGGTTCAACACAGAGCAAGCCAAACCTCTGAGTTTCTAGCTTCTAGTATTAGTGAAAACTCTCTCACATACAGCCCATCTTGGCTTGCTGTTCTCCACCCTAAGAAGACAGGGCATACAGCCCTGAGGTGGGCGAAGGCCAAGCAGTTTGTCTCCATAGCGACAGGGCAACCTCTTTGGACATGTAAATGGCAGTACTCAAGAGGCCAGCCAAGGCCATTACCTTGTAAAGAGAGTAGTCTGACTGGTTCAGTGGCATCTTCTACTAGATTCTACTGGATGGAGTAAAACAAGGCAAAAATGGGGAAAAGTCTCTGAAGGTGTATTCGAGGTGTGAATTCCTTAGTCTGGGCTTGTTTGAAGGGCTTTAGATGTTTTGTCAGCCTGCTGCACACATGGGTTACTTTGTATTCCTTCCCTGTTTCCACAGGAAAGCATTCCTTGGTCCGAGCGGAAAAAACAATACCCAGATCACCAGCAAGAGAAACAAAAACAAATTATGCATCCAGGATTTGCTAATAAAGTCACATTATGCACATTAGCATGGGACTATGCTAATTTTATGCCTATTTGTCCGACACTGTCTGCTTTGAACAATCTTTAGCTCTTCATAAACTGGGAATGTGGAGTGAATATGTATATCATGGGGTTTGAGTGGTGAAGTAAAACACTGCATTTAGATGGGAAGGATGGTTGTTGCAGGGAATACGATGTGTGCAGCAGAGATTTCATTCAGAATAAATTAGGCAAATCAGAACAGGCAAATCTGCGTGTTCTTGTTTTGCATCCTTTCTCTTCACAAAACGGCTCTGGTTATTTGCAAGCTCCTCTTTCTCCAAGGGGTATGAGAAGTTTCCAACTGGCGAAGTGGAGGCTTGTCCATTAGCGGGGGAAATGGAGCATAGCTCCAGCAAACTCAGCCTGTCACCAGCCAACCCTGCTAGCTTGTCTTCCATCTTACAAACAGTCCAGAAGATGGTGTTGCCTCCTTCTCCTCCATCTTCGTGCAGAATTCAGTGGTGAAGAGGTTGGGGACAGGGTGGGAATCAGTTTGCTCTGCCTGTCATTCGCTTTGGCTCCACCGGCTGTTTTGGGCTGTCTGCCTGTCACAATGGGCACCAGTCACCAATGACCTGGTGTTCTCTCAAGTCCAGGAATTGGCCTAGCCTATATTTAGCTTTTAGAGATCAAACAACACAAGGTGCTTTCAGATTATCGTTGTCCTGCTCCCCTCCACCAATGTACATATTCAGTGTTTGAGAGTTTGCAGATACAAATAAAAAAGATAGGGAAGTTATAGGATGAGATCATATGAAGCTGGCTAATAATAATAATAATAATAATAATAATAATAATAATAATATATTTATACGCTGTCCAACTGTGTTGCCCCAGCCATTCTGGGCATCTTCCAGTAAAATATAAAACCACAATAAAACACCAAACATTCAAAACTTTCCTATACAAGGCTGCCTTCAAATGTCTTCTAAAGGGCCTATAGTGGTTTATCTGTTTGACATATGATGGGAGGGCATTCCACAGGGTGCGTGCCATGCTGAGAAGGCCCCCTGCCTGGTTCTTGTGGTAAGGGAACTGCCAGAAGACCCTCAGAGCTGGACTTCAGTGTCTTGGCTGAATGATGGGGCTGGAGATGCCCTTTAGGGCTTTAAAGGTCAGCACCAACACTTTGAATGCCGGTCTGTCTAGTACTGTCTACTCTGACCTGCAGCAGTTGCCCAAGGCACAGGTGGGGAGCCTGTGGCCCTCCAGAAGGTGGGCAAAAACTCTCATTATCCCTGAATGCTGACTGAGGCTGATTGGAGTTGGAGTCCAACAATGTGTGGAGGGTCACTGTCTCCTCATCCGTGCCCAGAACATACCCCAGAACATAGATTTCAAACAATATTCTGGGGTACTCCTGGGCTTCCTCAGATGCTTATCATGAGATTTATTTAAAGTATTTCTAGCTTGATTGGGAGCTGTGGGGACTGTCTAGGCTACTAGCCACAATGGTTATGATTTCCATCCACTGCCAAAAGCTGTATGCTTCTGAATACCAGTTGCTGGGAATCACAGGTGGGCAAAGTCCTGTTGCACGCAGGTCCTTATTTCAGCCTTCTCTCATAGGCATCTGGTTGGCTACTGTGACCCATAGGATGCCAGACCAGATGGGCCTTTGGGCCATAGGATGCCAGATCCAGCAGGCCTCCTCTCAATCAGGACCGGTGCTAGGGCTTCTGGCGCCCTAGGCGAGTCCAACCTTCTGGCGCCCCCCTGCCCCCTGCCAAAGCCTGGTTTAGCGGGAGCGGGGTGTGTGTGTGGAGAGGCAAGCAGCGGTTTCTCTGCTGTAGCAGAGAAGCCGCTGCTCACCCATCCCGCTGCCCATCCCCCGCCAAAGCCTGCTTTAGCGGGAGCTGGGGGGTGGTGTAGGGGGGCAAGCAGCACCTCTCCGCTACAGCGGAGAAGCTGCTGCTAGCCCGTCCCACAACCCTGCCCAAGCCTGGCCAGCCCCCCCTCCATTTTGGCGCCCTAGGCGATTGCCTAGTTCACCTAAATGGATGCGCCGGCCCTGCTCTCAATGGGCACCCTAGAACCCTTCCCAGAATCCTCTGCAACCCACTGAGGCTCCCCCACAGAGGGACAAGGGTTCCTGGCTGGGCCAACTGACATGGAAAGAGTGCCTTGATGATGAGTCATTGTCAAACCTCAGCTCTCAAGTATCGTATTTGGGAAGAAAATGCTGCAATTCTCAGTTCTGGTTCATGAGTCTATTATAACACAGCTGCCTAGCACAGTACGTCCTCACCGAGGGATTTAAAGCTCTCAAGCAGCCTGCCCCGTGTGTAGCACTGCATGCTAATTTTCCTGTTATTTATGTAATGTTTTCAATATTTTATAATTAGGATGCTACCTATCCAAGCAGATCTATTTATCTAAGCCTGGGTATTTATAGTGCACCTAGTAGCACAAGTAGCATGATCCCAAACAGTAAATCACAAGCTTTTTCTTTTTTAAAAAAGAAATGCGCCTGACTTGGTAAGCTACGGCACTTTTCTGATTTCGTGGATGTGATGCTATTGTGGATGCTCTCATGCCTCCTCTTTACCTGCAGCTGCAATCTTGCAGAAGCTGCTTTCCCCTCTCAATTCGTCACTTGTCCCACCCAGGTTTTGGGCAACTGAAAGTGCTTTAGCAAAGGAGTCCACGATCTCAGCCATTTTATTTGAGCATCACCTTCTTGCCGCCCTCCGCTTTGCTTATTAAGAGGCTTCCTTCATGCATCTGGAGCTGAAGTGTTGTTGCAGCAAATAGATTTTACATGCAGCAGCTGAGAAAGGAACAATTGACTTAAATATAGGTCAAGCCTCTCCGCTAATTGGTTGTTGTGCTTTTTCAAGTAGAGGCTTAAGGATGTTTAGCTGGCTGGCACAGGCTGAGAGCGTGTGTGGATTGGGTGGCAGGCTTGGCATGTCTTTAGCTGCTTTTATTCTTTCATTTTTGCATTCTTCTCTGTGATTCGTATGGGAGCGATGGTGGAGTCTAGGCTCTGCTCCTACTGTAGTTTGATACCAGTTGGAATCTGTAAATGACTCCAGGCAAACAGAAGGCCAATACATATTCTCTCAGATCCGATATTATTGGGTTGCTTCCATCTAAATCATTGCATGCATGGAATGACTTCCATAAGTGCAATGCACATAGCTTCCCCTCAATCTTTGCACCTGTCCACCCCCAAATCTACTCTAGCAGTTTCCTCAAACCTCTGGAGCGGATTTGGGGAGGGTGTGTGGAGGGAATAGATGGAGACAAACTTTCATTGCATTTCTGGAAATGGTTCTGTGCATGCAATGGCCACTGGATTCAACCCTTAATTTGCATTTGTATCCAACTCCTCCTCCTCTGAGCAAAGGATGGTGTCCACAGAGGTGGGTTGATGGGAACTGTAGTATGGTGGCAACTGGAGGGCCAAAGTTTCCTGACACTCGCTCTATAGAGTGATGGCAATTAGTTAGTTTTTAGCTTCGTAGTGCTGGGGTTGATTTGCCCTGTCAGTTGAATGGGTTGTGGGCAGCTGCCTAGTGGCTGTTCTATGCCAAGATTTCATCTGCTAGATTTTATCACTGTATTGCTGCTGGGCTGGTTTTATTGTTGCACAGTCAGTTTTTCATTTTTGTTCTGTATTGCATGGCACCAGCATAATTTCTCTTATTAGGCAGCTCATAAATGCAAATAATAAAGGTGAGGCAACAATCCAAGGGTTCTGGTAGACAACAAATTTAAACCCCTGCCCCAAGGATGGAACATGGAAAATCCAGGGCCTCACCAACAGATCTTAAGGTCCAGACACACTTGCATGAGAGAAGGTACTCCTTGAGATGCTTGCACCAAGACCATATCAGGTTTTGAAGGTCCAGCCATTGAACTGAGTCCATTAATGAACTGGCCACCAATGCAGAGGTTTTAGAAAGGGTGGAATATGTTCCTGCCAACAGGTAGACAAATAGATGGGCACAGGAACACAGGAAGCTGCCTTCTACCAAGTCAAGGCAAACCAGTTGATCTACCACTGAGCTATGGCCATTCTTTACCACCTTCTGAACCAATGCTCTAATTGGGAAACCACCAGGGGATGAAATATGTTAGCCAGGTCTGTCTTCTGCAACTGCCACTCATATTGCTGGGTAAGCAGGTGCTTGGTTCTTAGTGCCTTATTTTGGTTTCTGAGATTCCACCACAGATTGCTCATAGTTATTGTGACACAACACCCCAGTCTCCAGATTCCAGGGGTTCCAGGTGCTTACCCGGGGGTCACTTTCCTCGGAATGAGGGACAGCAGAGACTGTGGTATTTGCGTGTGTTTCTTTACACATATAGACAACCTGAGCCTACAATGGAGGGGTTCACAGCATTAACACCCCAAGGGGGTCTTGCTTCTCATATAGCTGCAGGCTTGGATTCTAGCAGAAATTCTGTCTCCCAGCTACCCAGCCTTGCTTCTACTTCTCTCACACACCTCAACTTCCAACTCTGGACTTGGGTTTTCTAACTACTGGCAATTTGAGGGAAGTCTTGCCTGGCACAGAGTCACTTACTTTGTCATCTTAGTGGCCCACATTTAAAAGGCCATTACAACAATAGGAAGCTAGCCTGGCTATTCCAGGCATTGAATCTGTGCTGGATCCAGAAATTAGACGGGTGCTCAGTCTACCCCACCTCCAACTCATAACACTATTAAAACTTATCTGCACACAGGCTAGAAACCTACTGGGAAAGAAAGAAAGAAAGAAAGAAAGAAAGAAAGAAAGAAAGAAAGAAAGAAAGAAGGTTGAGATTCTCTGGATGCCCAATGCCCTAAGTCTAATCAGAGGTTTTGTCCTTGCAGAATGCAATTGTGAAGTCATGGGACTAAAATAGCACCCTTGTTAAATCTAAGCCTGAAAAGGCCACCCAAAATAAAGCAATAAATAAAGCAAAAGTGCCAAGGCTTGGTTAAGTCTACAATAGAATAGAGTCCCCCATGGTACAGCGGCCAATACATGGCAATTTCTCTATCCTGCTCATTTCTTGAACTATAGATTTGCTCCTTCCCATTGGGTCCTCTCTATTGTTTTGGATAGATGGAGAAGTGGTTGCTCTAAGCATCCATGGAAAAGGAAGAGCTGCCTTTTACATAGCTTGCAAGACAGAAATCCCAGCTCTGCCAATGACTGCTATAGGTAGCAGGGAGGCTGTATTGCTAACCTTCTTCTCGTTGGTGCACAGCAGCACAACACACAAGTTTCCAACTGCGTATTTGCCGCATGTTTTACACTGCATTTTTTCAGTATATACACAGAAGATCTCCCACTCTTGATACAGAAATTGGAGTCAGTCTCCTTCATAGGGTTGGCAGGCTGAAAGCCAGAGAACTTGCGAATACCTTTTTCTCTGAACTGTTGGGCTGGGACTGGGGGAAAGCTCTTCTGTGTTAGTGGGGGCTGTTATGCTGTCTTCTGCTAATGCACTGGGTTAGTTGAATCTGGGCTAGTACATTTAATTCTTTTTGAGAAACTACATGAATCAGGGAACTGGTCACTTGTATGTTCCATTCCTACACTTGTGCCCTTATGGGGGAAGGCCTGCCTCTTTTTCTAAATGTCCTGATTATTTCTGGGCAGGCAATGGCTTCTAGGGGAGTTGGATTTTGTGTGTGTGTGTGTGTGTGTGATCTAGGTTAGTAGCATATTAATTTGGGAAAATAAATTAATTTAATATGACTAATATTAGATATATCTAGGCAGAGTTGGCTTGGAGGTAATGAATGGGAACTATGGAAGGGAAATCACATTTATTTTGAGGGAGATAAGCTGGGAAATTAATTGACGGTAAATAAAATTAAGAGGAATGGATTTGGGTTATTTGAGATGGGGTAGCAGATTAACCGCAGAATTTATCCAGCGTGATTTGGATGGCAAATGTGTTGGCTGGCCTTCCACGATGTTTTAAATTCTAAGCGGGACTCTACCTATCTATGCAAATCTTATGAAAATGTTCATCTATGGGTCCATGCCCTCAATCTTTTAAGTAGCTAGCAATGCCCCTGTTTGTGCTTGTTTCAAGTTACAGAAATCATAAAGCTAATCGGCCTGAGAAGAGAAAGGCCTGCCATGGGAATGGTTGCTCAGTGACTGAATTAATTCCGGAGCATTGATTCAGAAATGTCAAAAGCAAGTAATGAAAAAGAGGGCATATATCCCAAAGAGAGCTAGACGGAAAGACAGTTAGATCATTTGTTTCTTTGTGATGCGGTTATTCTTAATTGTGATAAGCAGCACAGCTTGATGGAAGAATGAGGAGAGTCACACCAAGGTGAGGAATATAAAAGAGGACATCGTTTGTTTTAATCTTGCCATCCTGTGGGATACCCGAACATTACTTATAGGTAGCCATGAAGCAGTCAATTGAATGGAATTAATTTACTATATGAAAAGGATTGTTATATAGTGAAGTGCTGAAGGAAGTTTCAGCAAAGGCATAGGGGAGAGCTTACCTAACGTGGTGGTTTGGGAGGCAGAAGACACACAATATTCTGTTTAATTACATTGCTTAGTCTCATTAGGTCATGGCTGTGCATTAGCTAAATGTGAATGAAGGAGACCCTCAACTGGTTCTTCGGTCTTCTTAAGTTCTGGTGAATAACAGCTATGGGGATGACACTCCAGAATGGGTTCTTGAGGTTGCTGGGGAAGGTTTTCCCCAACACTTTCTTGTCATGCTGTTTTCCCAGTTATAATCACTCCTCCCATCACCAAGCTACTCTTTGCCCTGTCACAGGTAACATACATGTATAAAGTCTGTACATAAAGACATTGAAACATAAGAAGAGCCCTGTTGGCTCAGGCCAAATGCACACCAAACATGGCACCCTGTTCTCACAGTGGCCAATCAGATGCCCCTGGGAAGCCCTACCCACCTGGAATACCCAGCAACTGCCATCCAGATGGATACTTCTTCCAACAGTGGAGCTACAACAAAGCCATTGTGGCAAGCATCTTTATCCGCCATAAGTTTGTCTAATCCAGGCTTCCTCAACCTCGGCCCTCCAGGTGTTTTGAGACTACGATTCCCATCATCCTTGACCACTGGTCCTGCTAGCTAGGGATCATGGGAGTTGTAGGCCAAAAACATCTGGAGGGCCGAGTTGGAGGAAGCCTGGTCTAATCCCTACCTTGCCTGCACTTGCGCACCACTGGATAGCTCAGTTGGTTAGAACATGGTGTTTATCATACCAAGGTCACAGGCTTGATCCCCATATGGGACAACTGCACATTCCAGCATTGCAGGGGGTTGGGCTAGATGATCCTCAGGATTCCTTTCCAACTCTAAAATTCGACAAAGTTATGGATCATCACTGCTGCTGCATGTTAACACACTATTCCTAGCTTCTTGTGTGGACAAATACTTCTGGGGCTAGAAATTCCTAGGAGGTGATGAGGCCAATGGACTTTTGAACTAGCTCAGCAGGGCACTTCACCCATATGAGGGGCCTGCTGGATCAGGCCAGTGGCCTATCTAGTCCAGCATCCTGTTCTCAGAGGGGCCAACTAGATGCCTATGGGAAGCCCAAAAGCAGCACCTGAGTGCAACAGGGGACATCCAATGGAACTCAATGCTGGAGGAATCAGGACAGACAAAAGAAAGCACTTTTTGTCACACAGCACCATAGTCAAACTGGGGAACTCGCTCCCACAAGAGGCTGTGATGTCCACCAAGCTGGATGGCTTCAAAAGAGAATTAGACGGAACCATGGAGGAGAAGGCTATTGATAGCTCTGTGCCCCACCCAGCATCATAAGAATACAAGAAAAGCCTGCTGGATCAGGCTAATGGTTCGTCTTGTCCAGCATCCTTTTCTCATAGTCACCAACCAGATGCTTGTCGGAAGCAGGACCTGAGTCTGCCCACCTGTGATTCCCAGCAAATGTTGTTCAGAGGCACACTGCCTTTGACAGTAGAGGTAAAACATAGCCGTTGTGGCTAGTGGCCGTTGACGGCACGAGCAGGAACCATGGTGTGTGGACTTCTCCACCTTCTGGAGATGCAGCGCCAACGTCAGATGGGGCCCTCCCTCGGCGTGAAGCGCTAAGCCCGTGTGAAGCCACCGAGTTCCTCACTCCATAATGAGTTTCTCTAATTTCTGGCTGTTTTGCATGACAAGCTCCTAATCAGCTGGATCATTATTGAACAGGAAATTAGTATAAATGAATAATGTAATCATCCCACTTAGAGCCGTGGCTTGGGAAATGCATTTACAACACCTTCTAATGAGGAGGTGAGAGAAGCCGTGGAGTCGATCCCTCCTTTGCCACATTGCTCGCTCTCCCCCTGCCAGCCAGTCCTCCCGAGGGTCCACAGTTCCATCTCATTAGCAGTGAATTCAGCTCGGAGGCTTTAATGCTGACTGGGTTTGATTCCACGCTACGTTTTAATCTCTCACCTGCCTGGATTTATGTTGCGGTCCCTTACTTGTAAATTCTTACCTGTCTCAACACGACTGATTTATGTCCTTTCCTTTTCAAAGGGGCTTCCCCTTTCGCTCCGGGCACTCTTCTGCAATATTCTGGCATGGGAGCAGAAATAATAAAGACCCGTAACTTCAAATTGAGCTCCCTTGTAGGGAGTCAATGTTGCAGGCAGATCATGAGCCTGACCCATGCATGCGAGGCTTAGGCAGTTCCACGTCACAGGGACTTCCTGGCCGCGTCATTTCATATTGGCCAGCCCGATTGGCCAAAGGGGGCATGGCTTAGCCCATTTAAACAAGCTGCGGCCAGGCTCGCGTCCTCTTTTACCTCGCTCCCACTTGCGCAGTTCTCCCTCCCTCCCTAAGGTGAGGTCCTTATCCTTTGACCTTGCTATGGACTTCGGTTGGTCTCCTTGGTTGTCCAGGGGGCCTGGTAGGAATTTTTTCCACTTGGCAAATTGGCACCAGCCACTTGGTTTTCCACCTACCTCGTAGCAAATCATCAAAACTTTGTAAGGTTTGGTGGTTAGGCATTGGAGTATTTGGTTGGAGGTAAGGGGAGGTGGTGGCCATCACCTACCCCTCCTATTTCAAGGGTATTCCGTTAAAGGAGTCTGGGGGGGGGCGTGCCCTCTGTCTGAAGCCCAGACGGGGGCCAGAGCCATAGCATGACCTCTATTGGTGATCCTGGGGGGAATTCCTAGTTGACGTGCATCAACAGGGCTCCCCCTATCTGTGGTTAACCCTTACTAGACTCCCAGCAGGCAGGCAGGAGTCAGATATAGTCATTGGTTCCAAAGCCTAAGCCAATAGCACTCACATTCTGTAATCAATAAAGTTGTGGCCTTTTTCAGCCCATTAACCTAAGTTTTGGTGTCAAGTGTATTTATTGTACAATGGGGGAGGGTTCACGGCTTTGCCATGCAAAGGACTGTTGTGTGATAATCTCTCTCTCTCTCTCTCTCTCTCTCTCTCTCTCTCTCTCTCTCTCTCTCTTCTCCTCTCCTCTCCTCTCCTCTCCTCTCCTCTCCTCTCCTCTCCTCTCCTCTCCTCGGTAAGTTTTCCATAGCTGGAAACACTGAAGTAACGCTATTTTAAATTCCAAAAAGGGAAGAGATAATTCTTGGGCATTAAATGATGTTCTTTTGTGCTGTAGGTGAGTGATGGGGATTGGGTCAAAGAGAACATTCATTTCCATTCAGAATAGACTCCCTGCGTACGTGTTAATTTTTTAATGCGACGGCGGTCGAGGGGAAGGCTAGGTTTTTGTTAGGAAGACTAATAATCCTCAGCCACTCTTCAGCTGGCTTACCTGGATATTCAAGGGAAGGTGTAGAATAATACCAGCATAATCAGGGCCATGCACCGCCTTCAAATCTTAATCTTTGAGGCAGCAGTTCTAGCCTGAAACAAAAGCTGCTTTCAGGCATCCCTTCCCTCCTCGTAGCAAACCATTTTTTTTAAATAAAAAAAATGTAATTTGGTTTTTTAAAAGGCACAAAACAAAGATTTCACAGGCACATCTGCCTAATTAAAATGCATATGATGGATCATTAACACAATGAAAAGAGAACTGGTGGGAGCATTACAGTTGTATTATTATTATTATTATTATTATTATTATTATTAAGCTCCTCCGTGGCTTCTTTGTCAACAGGAGATCACAACATATGGCAAAGTTCTAATTAAATCTGCAGGAACAGCCTCTATTGCTAGACACAGGCCGCAGTACTAAACTTATCTGAAGAAGTGTGCATGCACACGAAAGCTCATACCAATAACAAACTTAGTTGGTTTCTAAGGTGCTACTGGAAGGATTTTTTTTTTAAAAAAATTTGTTTCACTGGAAATAAGTGAAAACAATGGAGCGTACTTCTGCATAGATGTGTATAGGATTGCCCTGCTATCAACAGTTTTGCTATCGATCCTGTAGCTATAACTGCCTACAGTATCATAAGAACACAAGAATAGCCCTGCTGCATCAGGCCAGTGGCTCATTTTGTTCAGCATCCTGCAAGCAGGACCTGAGCACAAGAGCCCTCTCCCCTCTTGCAGTTTCTACCAACTGGTATTCAGAAGCATTAACGCCTCGGATGGTAGAAACGGACAATAGCCATTGTGGCTAGTAGTTAGTCATGGATTGACTAATCCTTCATGTTGGTACAAAATAATCAACTGTAGCAACAAGCAACAGTGTAAACTAGTGTTTGGAATGAAGTAATTCAGTTTAACGAAAGTTCACCAAATTGCTTCAAAAATATCTGAACTGCATCTGAAAGTAACTCCAATAGCTGCTGAGTGAACTGAATGTAAATTAAGTTTATGTTGAGACAGAACTGTGAATGGTTTCAAAATATACTCAAGTTTGTTTGTGTACACTTTTTAAGCCATTCCACTGTGTGTATGTTTCCAAATCTTAGTCTTCTGGCATATATTTTATACTTCAACCCAGCGGTCCTTAGCGTTTTGGATGCTGAATTTTTTTTGCCAAGGATAATTTAAGTGAACTCGAACTGAACTGTGAGCTGAACTGAACTTGTTTGCTGCATAAAGGGACAAAGATGAACGTGAATTAGTTCCTTTTTTGACACCTTGAACTGGAATTGGTTCCTTTTAGAAGTCAAGTTTCCAAGCGCTACTGTAAATACTTATTAGAGAAGGAATGTAACTTCATATACTTACTCCTGTGTTGTTTGGAAGATTATATTTGGGATTCTGAATGTGTGTATTTAAATAATTTTTGTGTGTGCAGAGTTTTAGACATACTGAGAGACAGACATTTGCTTTAATACTAGGGGAAAACAAGACCACTCCTTCCTCCCCATCCCACACATGTAAGAAAATTGATGCAATAAACTACCACAGCTTCTCAAAAGCCATTATAGTGCCATTGGAGAAGCAAAAAATACATTAAAAATGTATTCAGACACATTTTAAACATGCATATTGTTTAGCTGATGAGGGTAATGGCTGTTCTGGAGCTATCATGGCTTGTTATGCAAAACCTGTTTTTATTTATACAATTTTAAAGGGGCATTATTTACCCAAAATGACAGTAACAGCCCCTCTTTGGAAATTGACATATAAATTCTAATTTGGGTGCTTGGATTATCAATCCAAGGCATTGCAGGGGCTCCAAATGAGCCGTGACGCAGGCAATCGGCATGAATTTTAATAATGCAAAGTACGCAGCAGTTATTTTAATGTTGTGATTATTTATCAATGATTGTGTGGCACCCCAAATTGTCCCAGGAACTTCCCACAAAATGCCATAGATAAATTACTTTGGGGCCATGAATTAAATTTACAGAACTTTACAGAAATATGCCAACTAGCTGAGTGAAAAATGATTGTTGACCTTCAGAGACAACAATGAACTCTTGAAAACTCAAGTGAAAGATAAAAGTGACATCGATGTTCAATTAAAAAATAGGCATGACTGGATGAGTTGTTAGGTTAAGTCAGTGTTTTTCAACCACTGTTCCGCGGCACACTAGTGTGCCGTGAGATGTTGCCTGGTGTGCCGTGGGAAAAATCGAAAAATTACTTTATATATAGTCAATATAGGCACAGAGTTAATTTTTTTAACATTTTCTAATGGTGGTGTGCCTCGTGATTTTTTTCATGAAACAAGTGTGCCTTTGCCCAAAAAAGGTTGAAAAACACTGGGTTAAGTAAACTGCAGTTTAGGGCACTGTTAATTGAGGGCTTCAGTTATTTGTTTGTGGAGAGGTTAGAAGACATTGCATCAAACCAAGTGTTATCTCACACTAGGGATGGAAGGATCAGATAATTTCAGTTCTCTACATTTCTCATTCTTGCAAACTTCAATTCCATTCTCCCTGTTTCTGCAGCAATTTCTTCAGCATTTTAGTGCAAATCTCTCTTAGTAAGTGCATTTTTGTATGTGGTTTTGACCAATGTATGCATTTTCACAAGCCATTTCTCCAAACATTATGTACTGGTCTGTTATTTTCACTAATATATTCATTTTACGCACAATTTCCTCTAATGTATGCATCTTTTAAAGTAGTGGTTGCCTGGAGAACTACATTGCAAAATTTGGATAAATGCGAATTTATTGGAGTCAATTTTACAAAAGTCAATAAAATCAAATGGTTGGCATGTACTCGGAAGTTTTTTTTGTACTTAATGGCTGTGTTAAAAAAACATTGCAGAAATGGTGTATATGAGCAGGATTCTTTATGAGGTCAAAGAAGCTGGCAGTGACATACAGAATTAATGTAGGGAAGACTTGAAAAAGTCTTTTGGTGAAAAGGACTGAAAACACATACAATCTGCTGTACCAGAATACACTGCAGCCTTGCCCCAAGTTGACTCCAGGTCAGAACTGACTGGAAATGAGGGAAATGAGAGCTTTCCCCTCACAGAAGCCTCCCCCATAAAACAGCTGAGGGCCTAACACAAAAGGGAAGCCACCATTTCACAAATCATGAGTTTGACGTTCTTCCATTTTCTCTTTTTCTTGACAGCCTCCCCATGTGGAAGAGTCCAGCTTTAATAATTTGTCACTCTGAGGCACTCGATTAAATAATAAAGCACCACACCAGGCCTTCGAGTATTGCCTTCTGAGGTAATTTTTTTTTTTGCATCCTGCTCCTTCTCCTTTTGAAGGCAATTTGCCCTCATGGGGTCAGACACAATGGGCTGTGATCAGAAGCTGTTGTTTGTGGAAGCTATTTATTTGCCATTTCAGTCAATCAGCTTTTCCTTAGGAGGGGAAATAAGGAGCGTGTTTATCACGTTCCTGTCACTCTCACAGATAACATTATTGGGGGACTCCCTCGCCGCTATTCTTTGTTATTATGCTCCAGATGTGCATTATGGAAGAAGTGTATCTTGGAGCTGATGCTGGATCAGGCAAATGGCCCATCTTGTCCAGCATCTTGTTCTCACAGTGGCCGAACAGCTACCTGTGAGAAAATTGCAAGCAGGACCTGAGCACAAGAGCCCTCTCCCCTCTTGCAGTTTCTAGAAACTGGTATTCAGAAGCATTAGCACCTAGGATGGTAGGGACAGACAATAGCCATGGCTACATTTCCTTTCTTCACAAGAGCAATCTCAACTGTCCACAGGCATGCATTCTTGTAATCATTTGTAACCTATGGATCAAGGTGTTTATAGCTATAGCCAGCAGCAATTTCCATGAGAGCAGTTGCTCAAAGGAGTGCCATCACGGCCACAAGAACTGCTGCACAATTTAAAGATTGCAGAAATGGCTGGTTGGAAATGTCCTGGATTCAAACACTGTAAAAAACGATGAAACAGAGGTTGCTTAGCCTATAATGGTATCTTCTCAAGTAAGGTCTCCAGTGGTTGAGACCAGTGGTATGATCATATATGTGAGTGGCAAACTCAAGTACTGTTTTATGACTTGTTGGCATCCATCTGTCTTGAGAGACAATGGCGTGTATCTCTGGGGGTGAAGTCAAACTGCTGCATTAGCAGCACCAAGTAACCTCCGTGGGGCACAAGCCTGGGCAACGTGGATGGAGGTCCTAGGCTGCCCAAATGACAAGTTCCCTTCTCTTGGCCTCACTGGTGTGGTCAAAAGGAAAGCAGAGCAATATACTTGGCAGTGGCTTGGTTGCCGGAGTTGGCAGAAGGAGGTGTACAAGGCATCATCCAACTGTCTAAGGTACTCCACTCCAGATTTCTGTAGGGTTTACTCCTCAGCCTTTTTTCTCCCAAAGATATCCCACAAGGCAGTGGAGGTTTAAAGGTAAAGGGACCCCTGACCATTAGGTCCAGTCATGGATGACTCTGGGGTTGTGGTGCTCATCTCGCTTTACTGGCCGAGGGAGCTGGCGTACAGCTTCCGGGTCATGTGGCCAGCATGACTAAGCTGCTTCTGGTGAACCAGAGCAGCGCATGGAAATGCCGTTTACCTTCCCACCGGAGCAGTACCTATTTATCTACTTGCACTTTGACGTGCTTTCAAACTGCTAGGTTGGCAGGAGCAGGGACAGAACAATGGGAGCTCACCCCGCCGTGGGGATTCGAACCGCCGACCTTCTGACCGGCAAGCCCTAGGCTCTGTGGTTTAACCCACAGCGCCACCCGCGTCCCAGTGGAGGTTTAGGACCAGAGTTTTCCTTCTCCTAGATGGGCTACCTACCCAGGTTGATGAGCCCCACCTGCC
The DNA here is from genome assembly GCF_009819535.1 of Lacerta agilis. Taxonomy (NCBI): domain Eukaryota; kingdom Metazoa; phylum Chordata; class Lepidosauria; order Squamata; family Lacertidae; genus Lacerta; species Lacerta agilis. Next base: position 12,299,327 of record NC_046322.1, on the reverse strand, counting down.
CCTCACTTCCCTCTACAGCACATACAGAAACTGCCGGCTTGACTATTGGACTCACTCTTGGTCTCGTCTGCTCAATCTGCCGGAGTCTATCTTTGCATGTAGGGGAAGTCCCTAACTTACCAAAGGTTTGAGACCTATTGGCTACCTTCACCAGGGTTTAGCTGGCCAGTCATGAATCATGACTATGGATGTAAGATGGCATAATTTTCCATCCTGCCCTGTATTCATCTCATGCAGCACTGTTCCCACCCTGCTGCAGTTGTCCACCCCAAACTATGCTACTTGTCTCGCTGTCTAAAGTTCACTACTAGATTTAAGGGGAGAGAAAGTTTTAAGCACTATTTATTAACTCACTTATTATATATCCAACAAAAGGAATCTGTTGCATATGGAGTCTGACCATTGTTCCATCAGTATGACCTATATGGGCTAGCCAGTTGTTGCTTTTGGACTGCAGCTCCACCAGCCCCTGTCTGACCAATAGTCAGGGATGATGGGAGTTGTAGTCTAGCCGTGCCTCTCCAGGGTTTTAGAAAGGAGCCTTCACCAGTGCTACTTGGAGATGTCTGGGATTGAAATTGGGTCCTTTTGTATGCAAAACACTTGCTCTATAAATAAACTACAGTGCTTTCCCTGTGCAAATGCTATGCCCCGTATATGTAAATATTCTAGCCTAAAAGCAGGTGGATGGGGCACAAACTAATTCTGCCCTTGTACTTCATTGAGAGAAACTGAGGTTCTTGCACTATTGTGTTTGATAACAGGCCTTTGACAAATTTAATCAAACTCCAAACATTCTGGACGCATTATTGTTTTCATGGATTCCAGACAAAGACTAAATGAAGGGCATAAGTGATGCCAAAATGCAGTAATGAGATGCTTTAAGTCGTAAGCTTGTCCTTGGGCAAGTAAATCAACAGCATTTATAAACCAAGTAAGTAAAGTGGCTGAAATAGCTTGGAGAGAGAAAAAAAGAATTAAAAGAGCAATTCTGTGCCATTTTTAATGGATCTGAACAAAAACCAGTTAGATCCGTATCAGGTTTTTTGTGTGCATTGTAAACAGTTTCTGTATTTCTACCCTTGATGCCAACATATTAATGTTGCTTCAATGATCTCTTTGGTACCTTTGGCTGCAATCCTATCCATGCATACTAAGACACGTACTAAGAAGTAGACACAGGATTCAATGGGACTTGCAAAACAGGATTGGATTGCAGCATTCCACTTCCTCGTTTGCCCTCAATACCATTTAATTCCACCGGATGGGACAACGTAGGTCGCTTTTCTCAATGATGTCATGACATTCTATGTCTGATGGGATGGCATCATGGATGCCCAGAATCAAAATCTGATTGGTTCCCACAGGCAATTGTTGTAAGTAGAAATGTAGGCAAATTAAGCTAAGACCAGTTAGAGCAATGAAGGGAAAAATGGTGCAAAGAAAATCGCTCTAAATGAAGGAACAAAAGGGGACCAAACAGCAGTGAAACAGAGCCATAGCTCAGTGGTAGAGCATTTGATTTCTATGCAGAAGATCACAAGTTCAACTACAGCATCTCCTGGTAGGGCTGAGAATGTAGACAGTATTGAGCTAAATGGACCAATATTCTGGCATGGTACAAGGGACTTTTCTATTATCAACAAAATGAATATTAAATCATATGTATGCTACCTTTGGCTTCTGTGATGGAAGAAAGGTGACATATAGAACATAGTGTTTATTTGTCTGTGTTCTCCTGCATTGGTTATTTATTCTAAAATATTTATTTGCTGCTCTATATTTTAAAAAATATCCAAACTGACATACAACATAGAATTAAAGCAAACATAACAAAGAAAGTAAACCAGTTTAAACCTGTAAAACAGGAATATGCACATACAATCTAAGCTGATAGTTGTGAGGCCATAACTGATAATGCAATTTGACCTCAAGTATCGCCATACTGACTATAAATAGGAGAAAATTAGCTGCAGGTTGCTTAAAAGGCCAAGCTGGAAGAAATTAGCTTCTTTTCCTTCCCACCCCATTAGAGGGTTGCCAGTTGTAGAAATACAACATTTTTTCCCTCCTCCTCCTCCTCCTGGGGTTTAAAAGCTTAGCAACGCCAAGGCCCTGTTACTGCCACCTACTGACAACAGTACAATCATAAAGCCTCATTTCCTTTACCATAAAGTCTCCAACACTGAACCACAGAGATTCTTTTCTCAAAGGACAACCCCTTCCCCCCCCCCCACTGACAAATCTTTATTTCCCAAATTACAAAACCTATGAAGGGGAGGTCCTCTGTCTTCCAACCATCTCATAAAACAATACCAATTATTTCCTCCACAAAACCTGACAACGTTCAGAGTTCATCTGCCCAGCCCTGTACAAACAACCCTGAAATGCACAAAGCCCTTAAACGTTATGAAATCTGGGTGATGGCTGAAAAGAGAGACCTTCTGGGACATAGGGTGGAGCTAAAGGACAAATAAGTGGCTTTAATTACATGCATGGGTGGAGCCTTGTAGTTTTTGGACAGTCCTGGGGATGTGTGAGGTTGGAGCTAGTGCTAATGCTGTCCAGGAGTGCCAGCATGGCCCCACATCTGCATGGCACTGAAATTTGAGTGTGCCCGACCCCTTCATGGGGAATTTTGTGGGTGCTTGGGTTCCCAGGCCCCCAGGGAGTTGGCACCTATGATGTTGTCTGTCCCTACAAGGCAGCCTTCCCTGACCTGAGGTCCTTCAGAGGTTGGGATTACAGCTCCCATCATTTCTAACCAGTGGCCATGCAGGGCTAGGAAGCAGTGCTGTCAAGTATCCCATTTTCCCCAGGAATCTCCCTTATTTCAAGCAGTTTCCCGCTGCTATCCCTTATTTTTTATATCCCTTTAATTTCCTGTTTTTTTTTTCAAAGGAAGCAGCTCCTCTCCCTCCCCCTGCTGGCCAGGGACTGGGAAGACCTCGCCTCCTTGCAGCCTCAAAGCAAGCGGGAGCCATTTCCCGCGTTTACAGGCATCGTAGCCCACGGGCAGCGTTTCCAAAATACAGTAAGCCTACTGAGTGCATTCACACCAGTGCCGCCCACTTTTACTTCTGGCTCTGCCCACCACTGCCATGTGACTATCCCCGGGATAGGTGAGGCTGCTGATCCCTTATTTTCAAATCCGAAACTTGACAGCTATGCTAGGAAGGTGGGAGGTGGAGATCAACTCCATAGCCACATTTGGAGTGAAGCAGAGATCTAGCAAGGCTCTGTCTCCCTCTGCTTGATGCTTTGCTTCTGGGCTACATCACTGCAACTCAACTCTAAATTCGGGCTTTGTCCTTCTAATTAACCACAAGCTAGGGGAGGGGCCTCACCTGTATGCCATCTCACACAGAGCTCCTTTCCTTTGTTTCCCTTAATGGCCCATCACCCTGGCATATTACCTGGAATATTACACAGGAATATTACCTGGTTTATATTTTAACACTTGCACAGGGCTAAATGAGACCAATTAATTTCAGCGAGTCTTTTCTGAGAAGAATTACCGGTAGTTGGATTATAGCCAGCTGTTGACACTAAGCATTTCTTGAATTAAGTTTTATTACAAATGCTTTATTCATTTTTTTTAAAATAAGTGTAATGGCAAGGGTAACCTCTCAGCTTAAAGCAGGAGTTTGTAATATTTAGTATGCAGGGAAGCCAGCTTCTAGAATTTTAAAATGTTCCAGTTTAACAATAGATTTCTGACAAAAGGGGAAAATAAGCTCTAAGGGGTTATTTTTGTATGCACAGATGTTGGCTCATCTGCCCTTTTGTTCCTTGACAAAATGAGGAAGTAAAAACATGTGCTATAAATCCATGAAGTTCACAGCAGTTTCAAGAACATTTCCCCGCTTTTTTGAAATGGTTAAATTTGCATTTATTTTTGTGTACAGAAACCAATGTAAAAAACAACCAAAATACATTGCTGTGCCAATCCAGCCTCAGTGATATAATCAGCTACATCAAAAAGGTCCACAGTTTCCATATGGTCTTGAACTGAACCCTTGTAGAGAATAATGTTTTCAAATTACCTGGCTCCACTGAGGTTGCAACAAAAGGGAGGATGTCATGGAAGGCAGACAGAACGCGTACTAGAACCTCCTGGCACCACCCAGATACAACTAAGTCCAGTGCCATCTAGTGACTAAACCTTATACAGGGGTCAGCAAACTTTTTCAGCAGGGGGCCGGTCCACTGTCCCTCAGACCTTGTGGGGGGCCGGACTATATTTTTTTGGGGGGGGCGGGAAATGAACGAATTCCTATGCCCCACAAATAACCCAGAGATGCATTTTAAATAAAAGGACACATTCTACTCATGTAAAAACACGCTGATTCCCGGGCTGAATTTAGAAGAGTTTGGATTTGATATCCCGCTTTTCACTACCCAAAGGAGTCTCAAAGCGGCTAACATTCTCCTTTCCCTTCCTCCCCCACAACAAACACTCTGTGAGGTGAGTGGGGCTGAGAGACTTCAGAGAAGTGTGACTAGCCCAGGGTCACCCAGCAGCTACATGTGAAGGAGCAGGGAATTGAATCCGGTTCACCAGATTATGAGTCCACTGCTCTTAACCACTATACCACACTGAGAGGGAACAGTGACTACTGTGGGAGTCTGCTATAGATTTCCAAGCTAGGCTGAAAACCTGATTGATGCCTTCCTGGAGATGATTTCCAAATATTCAAAAAGGAGAGATAGTAGTCATGGGAGACTTCATAGAAGTGTGACTAGCCCAAGGTCACCCAGCAGCTGCATGTGGAGGAGCGGAGACGCGAACCCGGTTCACCAGATTACGAGTCTACCGCTCTTAACCACTACACCAAACTGGCTCAGTTAGAAGGTGATTGGTCCGGATCTGGCCCCTGGGCCTTAGTTTGCCTACCCATGCCTTATAATAACACTATCCATATATAGAGAAAGAAAGAACATGCAGATCAAAGGTATTACTTGGAATCCCCAAAGAGGATTGTGGACATCTACTACTACTACTACCAAAGCAGCTACGTTGAAGAGGTCCAGGGAATAAGGCTATAAGTGACTACTAGCCAGAATGGCTATGCTTTGCCTCTATGGCCAGAGTCAGTAATGCTTCTGAATACCAGTTGCTGGAAACCACAGGAGAGGAGAGTTGCTCTTGTGCTCAGATCCTGCTTGTAGGTTTCCCACAGGCTTCTGTGTAGCCACTGTGAGTACAGGATGCTGGACTAGATGGGCCATTGGCCTGATCCAGTCGGCTATCCTTATGTGTTCTGCTTTTTGCCGCTTGGAGGAAAGACAGCTATAGACGTAAAACATATTTTATATGTATGATTTCCAACTCACAGTTCAAGCTCCATTTCTCTCTCTTTCCTTCTTGGTTTTGGAGCTGCTCTTGCCATGGCCTGTTTGGCTACCGGTACTTTGTTCCTTCTGTGCAATTTTTAATTAAATTTCTGAACATTAAAAAAGACAACCAAAAACCAAAAGCGAAGCCTGCACACAATTAGTATGCAGAGAGATGTCAGCCTGGTTCTCCTCCTTTTTTTCTTAACATTGCAAAATATGGGTTTGGTTTCTTTTTGCTGCAGCATCTGTCAATGCCTTGCAGGGCACTGGGAGGCTGGACAGGTGAGTCACTGGAAATGATGGTGATAGGGGAGCAGGTTAGCTGCAGATCACAACAATCCATTTTCTTGATAGCTGCCCACTACCGGGCTCTGTGCTGATCTCTGTACTGCCATTCAAGTGTTTCCTTCCTGGGATCTTGTTGGCATCCTTCTGTCTTGACAGACAATGGAGTGTGCCTCTGGGGGTGAAGGTAAACCGCTGTGTTAGCAGCACCGACATGACCTCCCCGGAGTGCAAGCCTGGGTAGTGTGTATGGAGATTCTGGACTGCCCAGATGATACCCCTCCCCTCGGCCTCCTTGATCTGGTTCAAAGGAAAGCCAAGTAATCCATTTGGCACCAGCTTGGCTGCAGGAGTTGCTGGAAGGAGGTGTACACCATCCAACTGTGTTAGGGACTCCACTCTGGATTTGTGCAGGGCTTAACCCTTCAGCTTTATCTTCTGAAGATGTCCCACAAGGCAGCAGAGGTTTAGGATTAAGAGTTTTCTTCTTCCCAGATGGGCTCCCTTCCCAGGTTGATGGGCCCCATCTGCCCCTCACTTCTTTCTACAGAATGTGCAGAAGCTGCCTTCTTGGCTGTTGGTTCCCACTGTTGGTCTCATCTGCTCAATCTGCCAGAGCCTGTCTTGGCATGCAGGGCAAGTCCCTGGTTTAGCTAGCCAGTCAAAGCTGTTTCCTGCATTGTGGCTGCTGTCACATGCTGACAGCTTCTAGGAGTCACAGGTGAGAACTGAGTTCAGGATGAGGACCAAATGTGGGCAAACTACACTGGAAGGAGTTCCCCAACAGAGGTACTGCCCTCCCCCCAGAACCCCAAACGCCTCTTCCTGGAATCACACCGCAATGTAGGCAGCTCCCTTTAAGAGAGAATGTGTCAGTTGTCAGGACCAACTAGCATGGAAATGAGTGCTAAATTTCCACTATATTGTATTCTGCTACAGTTCCAGAAGTGGCTTTTTATTATGTGTGAAAGCTCAACTATGACATGGAAACAAACAGTTAGGGAAGCACTGGAGGAAATGCAACAAACTGCTTTGTGAATGCAGCCTGCACCTGAATGGACTGCCCTTCCTTCAAATAGAGGACTGTCCTCTGAAAAGTAGGACACATGACCACCCTAATGGAGTGCCTTGCATCTCAGGATTGACTTCAGTTTGCTCCTCAGACCAACAATTTCAGCTTGCCCGTGACTCAGGCACAAGACTGGGAAAGTCTGGGCTCTCAGAAAAGGCATATTGTCTCCTTCTGAGAACAATCTGCAAGGAGAGTTGCTTCCCCTTCTAGTGCAGGCATATTTGTGTCTGTGTGTTTGTGTATAGATCACATCTGATAGATATTCTACCAGGAAATGGGGTTTTGAGAAGTGTGAATCATTTAAGCCCACTCCAAATATCTAAAGCTCTTTCAACATATTTTGTTGAGTGAGACAAAACCTGGAAAACTTTCTCGTCTGAAATATGAGTACATCACTGAACATCTCCAAACTCTTTTTTTTCAGCTCCATCCTACTTTACAGTGTCTGGAATCCTATTAGCCTGACAAAGGAACTCAGCCATTTTTGAATAATACCTAATTTTTGCTTTGAAACAAGGCAACTTCCCAAGTTCATTTATCTTGCAAAATTTATCAAGAGCATACATCTATCTGACCGAACTAATTATTGCAGGGAAAAGGCTCGTCAGAGGATGAATGTACCTACTCTGATTTTTTTTTTTTAAGCTAAAGAGTTATTATGTTGAAGTCATTGATTTCTTTTCTTTTCCGTTAATTACTTTTAGATATGTGGATTAACCTAATTGGGAGGTAAGGTGAATATTAAAAATCCCTTTTCTTCTTTAGAACAATCCTCACCTCCTGACGTTTGTGCCCGAACTTTGCTTCTACAGAAAGTTTAAATGGGCACTTGGAAGCTTCTCACAAAAAGGCATTAAAAGCCATTTCTTTCCAAGGCTTCAGTTGTCACTGAGTCATAATATCAACCTCAGTCGTTTATTTTACAGTTTCATTGTCCTTCCTATTTTTGCTGGAGGTGGGGAGAAGAAAAGGGAGAAACCTCTCCTTTGGCTAGGGATAGATGAATCTGTCAATTTCAGCTTTAAGATGACTGATTTCAGTGGAGCTCAAGAGGGGAAAAAAATCTGCAAAGGAAATATTTTCAGAGATTATTTTTTTATCATGTTTTGCATTGATAGGACTTTATTTCCAAGCAAAGGTATTTTCCAAGACAAAATAAAATAAAAAATTCCTTCCTTAGAGACCAAATAAGTTTGTTCTTGGTATGGTATCTGAAGAAGTGTGCATGCACACGAAAGCTCATACCAAGAACAAACTTAGTTGGTCTCTCTCTTTTTTTAAAAAAATAATAATTTATTATTATTATTTTCCAAATATACCAAATACAACCGATTCAAAATCAAATACAAATTATATTCAATCATTGCTCCGCCGAGCTGCGACTTCCCTCCCCCACGTCAACAGGCTTTCTAGTCCAAACTTATCGCGCAGTTTTTATTCATCCATATTAACCTATGTCAAAGGTTTATTCCAATCCTACTAGTGTCTTTAAACTTCCTCTGTTCAATCTTAAGTACTCCACAAATTTACTCCATTCTTTTTGAAACCTCGAGTCATCCTGGTTTCTGACCCTGCTAGTCAGTTTTGCAAGTTCCGCATATTCCGCCACCTTCGTCTGCCACTCATCAATCGTTGGCAATTCCTGCAATTTCCACTTTTGGGCCAACAATATTCTCGCTGCAGTTGTTGCATACATGAACAATCTTTTATCATTCTTAGCAATTTCGTCTCCCATCAATCCCAATAGGAAGGCCTCAGGTCTTTTTGGAAAAGTATATTTAAGCATCTTCTTAAGTTCGTTATAGATAGATTCCCAATAAGCCTTGACCTTACCACAAGTCCACCACATGTGATAAAAACTCCCTTCCTCTTGTCTACATTTCCAACACATCTTATCATGCATTCTATACATTTTTGATAATTTTACTGGAGTCAAATACCATCTATACATCATCTTATAGATATTTTCCTTCAAAGCTACACATGCAGTAAATTTCAAAGTCTCTTTCCATAATTTTGTCCATGCATCATATTCAATGTTGTGCCCAAAGTCCAAACTTAGTTGGTCTCTAAGGTGCTACTGGAAGGAATTTTTTATTTTGTTTTGTTTTGACTATGGCAGACCAACATGGCTACCTACCTGTAACTGTATTTTCCAAGAGTTTGCCAAACCATATGTGGGTTTTTTGTTTTTGTTTTTAATATTAAAAAGACTTAAAGCAGTTGCAGCCACAGAAAGAGGAATTAGATTAAGGCAGCAGCAATGAGAAAGTTTCTCATTGTCCCATTACTATCTAATATATGGCAGGTGAGTATACAGGACAGGACCCTCTTGGACGTGGTTCTCAGATTATTAAGCCCTCTCCCTTGGGAGGCCTGTTAAAGCCAAGCCTTCCCTGTTAGCTGCTTTGAGACTCCTTCGGGTAGTGATAAAGCGGGATATCACATCAGAGCCAGTGTGGTGTAGTGGTTAAGAGTGGTAGACTCGTAATCTGGGGAACCAGGTTCGCGTCTCCACTCCTCCACATACAGCTGCTGGGTGACCTTGGGCTAGTCACACTTCTCTGAAGTCTCTCAGCCCCACTCACCTCACAGAGTGTTTGTTGTGGGGGAGGAAGGGAAAGGAGAATGTTAGCTGCTTTGAGACTCCTTCAGGTAGTGATAAGGCGGGATATCAAATCCAAACTCTTCTCTTCTTCTTCTTCAAACTCTTCTTTTAATTTTCAGGAAGATGGGTGAGATTAGCTTGCCTCAACAGGTTTGTAGGACTAAATGTTCTTTGGTGAGTTTCACTGTTTGTCGCTGTTGCCAGCTGTGATCTTTTAGTGCACGATGCTGATAATTTCTGCTGACTTTTCTCTGCCAGTTGCTGAGAAATAAACTGCACTTAGAATTATCGAAGGTGAACGAGAGTTTTTGTGAAATTCTCATGGGTTTTCATGTTGCACTTAGCCTTACTGATAAGGTGGCCGAAGAGTGTCCTTGAGTGTTCTTTCCTTTATTTTATTCTGCAAATTATCTGCCCAATGGTCTGTACTCTGCAGTTTTCTTATGTACTTCCAGGGAAAAACTCATGGTGTTCTCACCTAGGCTTTCATTAAAGGTCAGGAAGGTTGTGGGGCTTTCTGCTGTGCACCTAACAGGTGTTCATTGTTATATATACTTATTTTAAAAAGCACACTTTTAACGAAATCCATGGAAGGTGGTTTTTTTGTTTTTTGTTTTAAAGGCAAGAGGAACTATTTCACTTAAAAACAAAATGAGCAAGCAGAGACATCTCAGATGCTTGGCAATGTATAGCTACCCTGGCTTCTCACACTTCCATTTAAATTCCAGGGGAAAGACATCATAGAACTGTCAAGCTGGAAGAGAACTGAGAGCCATTTAGTGCAGTCCACTGCAATGTAAGGAGCTAACTCCTCCCAGAAGACTTTTCCAGATCAGGATGTGTGGGAAGCTGGTGAGGCTGCAAAGAAATGGATTGCAGAAATGTTTAATGGAAAGACCAACTAAATCTAGGGGAGGTTTCAGACCACATTGTTCTGAGGCCTGTTGAACTGTGGATACTACTCACTCATCCTTGCCTGAAAAAATATTCAACATGAGGGACCCAGGTGGTGCTTTGGGTTAAACCACAGAGCCTAGGGCTTGCTGATCAGAAGGTTGGTGGTTCAAATTTCCGCGATGGGGTGAGCTCCCATTGCTCGGTCCCTGCTCCTGCCAACCTAGCAGTTCAAAAGCACGTCAAAGTGCAAGTAGATAAATAGGTACCGCTCCTGCGGAAAGGTAAACGCCGTTTTCGTGCACTGCTCTGGTTCTCCAGAAGCGGCTTAGTCATGCTGGCCACATGGCCCAGAAGCTGTACGCCGGCTCCCTCGGCCAGTAACGCGAGATGAGCACCGCAACCCCAGAGTCGGACACGACTGGACCTAATGGCCAGGGGTCCCTTTACCTTTAGCTTTATATTCAACATAACACTAAGGAGAACTCAAGTTTTCCACCAACATCTCCTTGGCTACTGTGAGACCAGGCTGCTGGACTGGATAGGCCATTGGCTTGAATCAGCAAACTCTTCTTATGTTCTTGTGTAAATTTCCATTAGTTCAAGGACTTTCCCCTGTGCAAGGGGATGTTCTCCTCCTCCTGTGTGCCTCCTAAAACTGTTCTTGAGGTTCCCTCAACCCTTTAGATCAGACGTAGGCAAACTCGGCCCTCCAGAGGTTTTGGGACTACAAACTCCCATCATCCCTGACCACTGGCCATGTTAGCTAGTGATGATTGGAATTGTAGTCCCAAAAAATCTGGAGGTCCGAGTTTGCCTATGCCTGCTTAAGACCAAATCTGGAGACAGCGCAGGGCACATGCAAGGAGAGGACAGGGGTTGTTGCACTACTGCTAATCCTTGGGCTAGTGCAAATATTTAGTTGAATAAGGGTAAAAAAAGGTAAATGACCCCTGGACAGTTAAGTCCAGTCAAAGGTGACTATGGGGTTGTGATGCTCATCTCGCTTTTAAGCTGAGGGAGCCAGTGTTTGTCCGCAGACAGCTTTCCGGGTCATTTGGCCACCATGACTAAACCACTTCTGGTGCAACAGAACACCATGACAGAAACCAGATTGCACGGAAACACTGTTTACCTTCCTGCCACAACAGTACCTATTTATCTACTTGCACTGGCGTGCTTTTGAACTGCTAGGTTGTCAGGAGCTGAGACAGAGCAATGGGAGCTCACTCCATTGCGGGGATTTGAACCACCGACCTTCCGATCGGCAAGCCCAAGAGGCTCAGTGGTTTAGGCCACAGCGCCACCCAAACCCCCATTTCACCTTTACCTTTAAGTTGAATACCATCACGTGGAAACAATAGGAAAGTTCTGCAAGGTAGATAGAGCCTTGTTTCCCCACTGTCAACAATGGCAATTTCTGGGCTGTTGTCAGAATTGGGTCTTGTGGTTCTTGCAGTGCTATCAGTTGTGTGGCATTGGACTGCAGGCATTGGTGCCCCTTCTATGCACTCCCTTTGCGCACAGGATCAGGCCAGAAGTATTATCAGAAGAACAATAAACAGTCATTTGGGGAACATTTTCCCAGTACCTTCTCCTGATTATGAGCTTCACTGTAGCCGGAAGGAGAAGTATGTTTGTGTACAGATGGGAAATTTGTTTGGTTATAGGTATATAAAGCACCTAATTATCTCTCTGGTAGCCGTGCTGTGATTTTGGTGTGTGTTTTCAATCCTGGAGAGGTAAACACATTGCGAGAGAAAACGGGCAATGCTTTTAGTTTGATGCTACACCCTAACAATATGAAGTGCTGGCTGGCTAGGAGCGCTCTCCAGTGCTGAAATTGAATCCTCAATTTGCACTTACCGTGACCTGGGCAGCTCTGAAAGAATGGATTTTAGAAACATCAAAGAGTAACCGACTTCGTGTGGAAATAGATTTGTTGACCACATGGCTGTGGGGCAAGGCAAGCTGGTACATATCCGTCCTTGCAACGTAAAAATTACCCTGTACCAGGTCACAAGTCTAGCTCAGAATTATCTGGCAGCAGCTCTCTCGGGTTAGTTGTGACAAAAGGAGAGGAGAGTGGTACCACGTATGTCATCAAACAGTGATGATAATTATTGACCTCTCCTATTCTTTGAGGCTGCACTCATATGCACACTTACCCAGGAGTAAGTTTCACTGAACACAATACGCTTAGTCCTGAGTAGGCAAGCGTGTCCTATAGTTGCACAAAACGTCTTGAGCTACCATTTGATATATCTAGAGATAAGGAAATGTGACCAAAATTTTTTCATGTACTGGGGCGAGGCTCTTGCTGGCACAGGTCTGGAAACAAAAAACAATACCAACGGTGCAGCAATGGCAACAAAAAAATTACGGAATATATGGAAATTGCAAAAATGACAATGAGAGTCAGACAACAGGGAGATGAAACATTTAGTAACAAATGGGGAAGGTGTGTAAATGGTAAAAGAATGACGTAGATCTCATAGGGTGAAAGAACAGTTATGTTATAATGAATAAAATTAAAATGACAGATAATATTTTTGTTAAAATGTTAGAGAAAAATGAATTTAGAAGGTGATGAAATGAACCAATTGTGTGGAATATAAGAATGATGTAAGGAAGACATAATAAGGAAGAAGGGAAGTCGATTAGTTTGGAAATTTTTGTGTTATGTTATATCTATGTATGTCTTTTATTTAAAATCAATAAAAAATTATTTGCCGATATATCTAGCTGAGAGAGTTTTGGCCTGCCTTTGCCAGTTGAGAAGGGCATTCTTGATAGCAACACTACAGCTAGATGCCTTTCACCAGCATTTCAGTGCAATTTTCTCCAAATACATACATTTTTCCAATACAGCTTTTCCCTAAAGTAACCCAGTTCTGTAAGCTATTCTCTCTAACACATACATTTTAATGTACACTTTACCCTAATTTTTCCAATACAGCTTTTCCCTAAAGTAACCCAGTTCTGTAAGCTATTCTCTCTAACACATACATTTTAATGTACACTTTACCCTAGCATATGCATTTCTGTTCACATTACTTAGTTGGAGAACTGCTTTGCAAAATTTGCAGAAGTGCAAATGTCAAAGGAGAGGTGTGTTTTGGTCTACATACAGTGGTGCTGCGCTAGACGAATGCCTCGCTAGACGAAAAACTCGCTAGACGAACAGCATTCGTGTAGCGGAAGCTGCCCCGCAAGATGAAAAAGTAAATGGGGCTGCTTCGCAAGACGAAAAAATTTCGTCTTTTTTTTCGTTTAGTGGAGCGCGGCTGTCATTGCCGCTTCGCTAGACGAAAAAACCGCTAGACGAAAAAATTCGTAGAACGAATTATTTTCGTCTAGCTGGGCACCACTGTATTGTCTTTGGAACTGCAAACTGGATAGGTTCACCTTTAAATGCGAACTGAATGAGAATTCTCCCCCATCCCTACTTGTGGGTTTGGGGTTGTCTTTCCAAAAGGGGGGGGGCTATTCTGGGAAGCAGATGCAAAGTTGTGAGGGCATTAAAATTCTGGCCCCACTTCCCCATCAACAAACAACTGCCCTGCACACAAATAAATGCTTTGAACTAGAAGATTGGTCATAGAGTGTGTGTGAGAGAGTATGATTGCAAAGACAATGATTTGGTTTTTTTTTTGCACTATTTTCTAAAATTCCACACTCGAGTGGATTCAAATCTCTTCCCCCCACATTTTTTCCCCATTTGAAATTGAGGATTCTATTTGCATAATGCATCAGTTAGCATGATAAGTTCTACAAAATGCTGTTTCTGCTTCCTGGAATGGTAAACAATATGTTCCAATACAGATGGCATTATTAAGAGTCGAGTTATTATCACTATTCCCCCCCCCCCCGTGCAGCCGTTTTGGATGCCACACAACTTGGCGCTTAGGCAGCGGTTTTGCTTGCAAAAGCTGGCCATGAGTACCAACAAACAGAGACTGCTGTGGCCAGAGAGGTCTAATAAATTTCCAAAGTGTGACTTGGGTGCCTCTTTAGTATGCAGGAGACATCGATGGATACTTTGAGAGCAAGCTGTCTTACTCCACTTTAATATGGGCAAAGAATGTATTATGGTTCATCATGAAAAGTAATAAGCCTTTGCTGTGACCATAAACGCAAGTAGCATCAGCTGAGATTTATTAGTGGCCGGTCAGAAATAAGAAGCTTGGCTGAGAGCTTTGGTCAAAATGATAGCAAAAGACTGCTGGTTCCACAGGGCAACAGCAGTGGGCCTGAGCATCTGGCTAGGCTGCACATTATCCCTGTAATACAGAAAAACAAAAAAATAGCCTGTAGTGCAATGGTTAGAGTGGCAGACCAGGAAGTGGGTGATCAAGGCTTGAATCCCCATTCAGCCAGGAGGGTGACCTTGAGCCGAGTCACTCCCTCTCAGCCTAACCTACCTGACAGGGTTGTTGTGAGGGGGAGAGTCTTGTACAATACCTTAAGCTCCTTAAAGAAAAAGGAGGGATATACATGCAATAAACAAACAAAGCCAGCTATTGAAAAAAAGAAATAGCATTTAAAAGTTATCAAAGAGGAGAGAAAATGTCGGTGAAATATTTCTTCATTTAACAGGAGTTGCATACCGCTTAATTGTACAAACCTGCGAGTAGTTTATGTAAAATATACCGGTACATTAAAATTATATATACAAAACTCACAAGTTAAAAACAAGTAGATCTCAAACATTTCAAAGCATTACATAAAGCCATTAATTTTACATGTGCACACACAGACACACGCACACAATTTAAACTTTACTTGTTAAAATGCATGTCATCTTTACATATCTAGGAAGTTGACTCATATAGAATTAGATCATTAGCCCATCTAGCTTAACAGCATCCACACTGGCAGGCAGCACCTCCCCATGGTTTCAGGCAGGGAACTATCCCAGCCTCACATGGAGATGGCTGAGGATTGGACCTGGGACATTCTGTATGTCAAGCAGAAACCCTACTGCTGAGCTACATCCCTTCCCCTAAATATATGGGTAGGGTGCAAGTTTTCTGTTGTGCTTCTGATGTGGTTGGTGGATTTTTGTGAGTGTCCTTTCTTTCATTCTACAAATCATCTTGCCAGTGGTCTGCACTGTGCAGCCTTTCCAGATGGCTATGCTTCATTTAAAGCCCAGGTGAATATTGCACGAAGTAACCCCTCCTGTGAGGATTTTCACATAAGAAAGAATGAGCACCCAGGGAGGCTGCAGAGTGCTGGAGAAACATTTACTGGAAAGGAAACACACACACACACACACACACCACCACCAACAATGATGGTATATTTGAAACCCACACACCAAAATTCTAAAGAAATTCTCAAGGGCCCTGAGGATGAAACAGAAATATGGAAGCCTCTTTCACAGAGGAAGAATTGGATTGGATTTGTTGTTTTCATAGATGGCCAGACTGGGCTGAGATTGTATACATTTGATGAAATGTGAACCGCAATGGAGCAAATTTGAGAAATAATAATGTGATCCAAAGGCAAACAGGTACAGAACAGTGAGATACATCCCTACACATGCCCCCCCACCCACCCAAGACATTCCCAGAAGCTGTAGTTTGTAAAAGGTGCTGGGAATCATAGCTCTGTGAGGGGTAAACTACAGCTCCCAGGGAGACACCTCTGCTTTAAAGGTGCTTCAAATGTATGGTGATTATGCCCATAGGCTGATTCTAAGCTGATTGCACAGTGTGTTAGAAAACGCTTCTAAAAAAAAAATTCTGCAGAACATTTTGCTTTTCCATGATTGAGAAATTACTGTGTCAGTAAGCTACACATGAACATAAGAATTCGACCACACTAAACAGGTGGTTAATATATGCCATATGCCGAGATTTTGCAGCTTTGTTTGAGCAATTCTTAATTAAATTTAAATATAACCCAACTACGAATCACGTTCTTCTGATGCTAGTAGCAAATTAGATGTAAACGTGCCTTCTCCTCTCCCTGCTACCATGTGCTTCTCTTACAGGAATAAGAGGGATAAGTGTTTTTGGCAAACAGAGGAAAGCAATGCACTTCTAATTACCTGCCTCTATTATTAGCAAGGTGTTCTAATCCAGCAATGAGCAGGGTATTGATTTTTATCGCCTCAACATAATCCTCTTTCCTGTCAAATAAATGAGTAGAGGATGTGGCGAAATGCAGGAGCAGCAGCAGCGGGGACACCCCTGGCCTTGGCAGAAACTAATGCGAGTCCCAAATGATGGAGCCAAAGCAAATGAATGTACTGTAGATGGTGCAAACTGAATTATCCCTTTAGGATATATCAGTTGTTTCTTACTGTGTGGCAGGTATCACTTGTTGATGGTCATTAGTATTTAGAGTTGGAGGACTGTAGCTCAGTAGCACAGAATATGCTTTCCCGGTGGAAGGCCCCAGGTTCATGTATGGGGCTTTTGAGGTTAGATAGAAGGTTATTCCTGTAAGAACAGCACATGGTGCTGGAGGAGACTCTTGAGAGTCCCATGGACTGCAAAAAGATCAAACTTATCCATCCTTAAAGAAATCAGCCCTGAGTGCTCACTGGAAGGGCAGATCCTGAAGTTCTTAACCCAAGGTACTATTTCTGGGTTAGCAGAGTCTGTAACCTGAAGTGTATGTAACCCGAGGTACCACTGTAGTTCTCATGCGATTGGCTAACGTTGGTTCACATGGGAGGCACCTAGTGAAGGAGAGACACCATTTTGCGTCAAGCAAGATTACTGTGTTTCAGAATCCACTGTGAACACTGCTATGTTGAATAGAGCATTGGAGTGCTTCTTCTCTGCTTGATAGAAAGAAAGCAGAGCTGCAAGCAGGGGTGCCATCTGGAGGGCAGGGGGAAGCCCCCCTGTATTTTCAAGGAAGGGCCCGCCCCCCCCAACTCCATGAAGATCCTCAAAAGGATACAGCAAGAATTGGACATATACAGGCATCTCCCCACTGACGCAGGGGTTATGTTCCTGGGTACCGCGCATAGACCTGAAATCACATATAGTGGGGGACAACATCTAAAAAGCCTGTAAACATCCTCTAAACCTCTGGAAACCCTTGAAAAGCCCTTTAAAAAACTAGCAGCACTTACCAGACAGGCATGAATGGTGGCTCTCAGTCTTCCTCATTGTTGGAGGAAAATGCAAATGGCTGTGATTCAAAGGTTCAATTTATTTATTTCCCGGCATGTATGAGTTGAACACACATAAGTGGGGAGATGCCTGTATGGCATAATAATAATAATAATAATAATAATAATAATAATAATAATAATAATAATTAATAATAATAATAATAAATTTATACTCTGCCAATCTGGCTGGGTTTCCCCTGCCACTCTGTGTGGCTTCCAACAAATATTAAAAATACATTAAAACATCAGTCATTAAAAACTTCCCTAAACTTCAGATGCCTTCTAAAAGTCAGATATGTAGTTGTTTATTTCTTTGACCTCTGAAGGGCGGGCACCACTACCAAGAAGACCCTCTGCCTGGTTTCCTGTAACTTCGCTTCTCGCAGTGAGGGAACCGCCAGAAGGCCCTCGGAGCTGGACCTCAGTGTCCGGGCAGAACGATGAGGGTGGAGATGCTCCTTTAGGTATCCTAGGCCGGGGAACAGTGTTTCTATTTTTGCAGACACCCTAGACTGAGCTACATTCGTAAAGGCAAAGTGTTATATATGTTATAACACTGTGACACCAGATGGCACTGTGGAGTCCCGCCTTTTGCCAATGGGATTTCTCTGAGGTTTGCAACACGTTTGACTGAATCACTTCTTTGATGTGTCTAGATCCTGCAACTGCCTGCAGCGTGTGCCCCCCCCCCCGGCAGTCAAAGCAGTTGATTTCATTTTGAAATTTGTCTGAATCTGGTGCACACCACAAATTGCCAGTGAAGGATGCAGGGAGTTAGCCTTTGGTCTGATCCAGAAAAACAATTCTTATAAAGAACAATTTGCCATCTGTATTCCATATAAGGAGCAAAGCTTTTCTGTACAAATGAAAGCTGAAAATGTGTGCTTGTGCAGTGATTTCTCCTTCACATATTAATGTTCCAGAACATATGCTCAGGCAATTGGGGCTTGAAAGCTATACTGATATGAATATTGCTTGACATTTTCATGAAAATGGCAATAACAGCAGGATCTGTTTTTTACTTCCTTACACAAACTAGCTTTTTTGTTTTTGTTTTAAATAGCAGCTGTTGTTGGGGGGGGGTCACTTGGCTTTCTTTGGTTTTTCTCTTGGCGGAATATTTTTGGTTTGTTTAAATCAATGCCGTTAACCATTTGATAGCAAATTAGGAAGAGCATTCAATCACAGTCAGACACTGGACTACTAATTTTCTCATTTTTCCAAGCTTAAGTTCAGTTCTCCACTTTTCCACGTAAGTTCATTATATATATATATATATATATATATATATATATATATATATATGACGTCCTCGTGGTAAAAATTCATCAGCAAATTAATGCAAATTTATCCTAATATTGCACATTTCTATGCAATTCTGCCCAATATACACCACTCGCCCAATAACACAGTTTGTTGTATGTGTTGTTTTTACAAACATTTGCATTTTATGTACACTTTACCCTGGTGCATGCATTGTTTGATTGTTTGATTGGAGAACTACACTGAACAATTAGGAGAACTGCAAATTTCAAGGAATGGTGTTTCAATTCTTCTGTTTACTTGGGAAGTGAAAATGTGGACTGAATGAATCTTCCCCTTATGTTCAGGGAAGACTGGGAAAGGGTGTCACCTGAAGCTTTGAGGAGCTACTAAACCAGGTAGACAAATTGTCTAATAATAATAATAATAATAATAATAATAATATCAATTATTGATATTGATATAATATCAATAATTGATATTATTATTGATATTGATATAATTGATATTATAATAATAATATCTATTATTATTATTATTATTATTATTTATATCCTGCCCATCTGGCTGGGTATCCCCAGCCATTCTAGGCTGCTTACATCAGTGCCAGATTTACATATAAGCTAAACAAGCTATAGCTTAGGGCCCCACTCTCTTGTTGTTGTTCAGTCGTTCAGTCGTGTCCGACTCTTCGTGACCCCATGGACCAGAGTACGCCAGGCACGCCTATCCTTCACTGCCTCTCGCAGTTTGGCCAAACTCATGTTAGTAGCTTCAAGAACACTGTCCAACCATCTCATCCTCTGTCGTCCCCTTCTCCTTGTGCCCTCCATCTTTCCCAACATCAGGGTCTTTTCTAGGGATTCTTCTCTTCTCATGAGGTGGCCAAAGTACTGGAGCCTCAACTTCAGAATCTGTCCTTCTAGTGAGTACTCAGGGCTGATTTCTTTGAGAATGGATAGGTTTGATCTTCTTGCAGTCCACGGGACTCTCAAGAGTCTCCTCCAGCACCATAATTCAAAAGCATCAATTCTACGGCGATCAGCCTTCTTTATGGTCCAGCTCTTGGGGTCCCCCCAAAAAAATTAAAGGAAAAAAAACCACCTGGATGTACATTTCCAAAATATAAGATAAATTCAATAATTACTTTGATAAAATACATATTTTGTTATGCGCAAATGGCTTTAGATACCTATTAGGTCAACACAAAAAACAGCGACAATTTGTTGTTGAAAAAGAATAGCTGGACATATAAAGGGCCCCATTATCTCCAGTAGCTAAAGGCCTCATCAAACCTAAATCCAGCCTTGTACATCATATATAAAACACAAAACATCAAATATTAAAAAAACAATATCCTATACAAGCAACAAACTAACCAATAAATCAATAGAAACCAATAATAACAATAATAAACAGTTTACAGTTATGCCCAAATTAAAATAACCTCCAACCACAACTAAACGTTTAACCAACACCAACCCGACAAAAACAAAACAGAGGAACCAAATTTAAAACTTTTAAAAACATTTTAGCCAGTTGTCCCAACCCAAGAGTTGTTCCAGCCATGTCCCTTCGGCCTCCCAGGAGCTGTCCAGGGTGAGTTGGGGCTCTGTCCCCTAGGCCAGGTGGAAATGAGCCTTGCAGCAGGGAGAGGTCTTCCTTCCAGTGCTCACAGCAGCAGCAATGTATAAAGCAGCTTCTTGGGACATATGATAAAAACCAGCAAGAAGAGTATGTGAAAACTTTCACCATGATGTTCTCGTTTACCTTTGCTGCTAGGGAGCATTCAGGTTTTGTGATTTCCCCCCAAACCAGCAGCATAGTCCATTCTACTACCCACTGGTGTACGAAGGAGGGTGGCAGGGGAGTGCACTGTACCGGGTAACATTTGGGGAAAGGTGGCCATTGTGGCCGCCCTCCTGGGATGCATGATGCACACCACGCAACTCCGCATGCATGCCACGCCCCTGCGGGCAATGTGCCATGCCCCCATGTCACGTGCCATCCCCCAGCGGGCGACACGCCCCGCCCCTGGGACGTGTGCCACGCCACCACGGGCAATGCACCACTCCCCCACGGTGCGCGCCAGCCACACCCCCACCTGTTCTCCGCTCTGGGTGCTGCAGCATGTTACTCCGCCACTGCTACTACCTGTGTCTACTGCAGGGTCAGACTGGGATGTTCCCTACATCAGGACCCATTGCCTGCATGTTTTAAGTGTAGACCTTATTACTGCACTGGGCTCGATTCCAAACCTCCAGCTCCTCTTGGCTGTTAACATATCATCAGCAGTGCCTCCGGTGTCAGAAACTGCTGGGGAGATGGAAAGAGCTTTTATTTGAAGCAATAGGGCCATTCATCTGTGAAAAAGTCTATAGCAACAAAACAATAAATTTGAAGGCCTGAGTCGGAGGGAAGCCGACGGCAAGGAACCGAGAACTTCCCCCCGCTTTCATTCCTGCTAAAGCATTCCTGAGTGTTGCTTTCTGACGAGTTAGACTCATTATAGTTGATTCATGGGATGCAGGGCTTGGAGTTGAACACTGCACTTTCTTTTTATAAGAGGGTGGGGTGGGGAGATACTTCAAAAACAGCTCAGTAGTTCTGGCAATGCTATAGACCCTCCAAGTGTCCCTTTTTTCCAGGGACAGGCCCAGATTTACAGAAACCGTCCCAGTTTCTGATTTGATCCTGGAATGTCATGCTTTTCCATGGGACATCCCTATTTTCCTTGGAAAAATGTTGGAGGGTATGGCGTTACCCGACCCCTGAGCCATCTGAATGCAGCACTGTATAGGGAAGTTTTTTATGTTTAATGTTCTATTATTGTTTTACAGTGGTACCTCGGTTCCCGAACGTCTCCTTTGACAAACACTTCAGTTTACAAACGCCTTAAACCCGCAAGTAAATGCTTCGTTTTTTGAACATGCCTTGAAAGTTGAATGTGCCACGCAGCTTCCATTGGGTGTAAGATCCTGAGGCCTGGTTGTGTGTTTAGACCTTTTAACCACCCCCTAGAAATAAATTCACACATGACTCAGAAATTTGGTTTGGTTTTGGGCAGAATTTAGGCCACAACTTTATTGATTACAGTCAAGTGAGTGGTTGCATAGGCTCTGATTCGACTAGCTCCCTGCACCCTTGCAGGCAGCGCTGACCAAGAGCTCTATCATAGGTCAGCCAAGGGTGAACACCAGGGACAGCGGAAAGCGGGAACCCCACTAGTCAGCCACCCTGATGTCACCCGGACTCGGGCATGGACACAACCCCTCTCAGGGTTGACCAAACCATTGAGACCCTGGATTCCTTTACCGGAATACCCTTCACATAAGGTTGGCGAGACCCTTCTGCAGAGGTGTCTTAGCCATAGAGGCTACTGGCGCAAGGCGCCAGGGTGCCATGGCCTGGAGGACGCCTCCACCATGCCACGCCACGCCAAGAGCCTCCTTCCTGCCGCCAGAGGAGTCGCCCTCCAGACCCGCCGGCAGCGCCGCTCTCGCCCACTTCTTATTGGACTGCAGACGCCATAGCGGGGAGTCCATCAGTGAGCCTTCCGTCGGTGTGGCAGCCAGGGCTCCCTGGACGGCAGCACCGCTTCGGCCGAGCAGGTGGAGGCGGAGCACAGCTGGCAGCATCCCCACCTGCCGCACCGTGCCGCGCCCTCTGGTGGCCTGCCACGCCTGGCCCTCTTGTGTGGGAAATGGGGGGGGGAGCGCGCTGCCACCGGAGGGATCTTCGCGCCACAGCGCCTGATATGCTTAAGATGGCCCTGCCCTTCTGCCAACCCTATCACTTGAACCAGAGCCTATCTGCAACCTTCCAAGGCGAAACCCAAGTGGTAAAAGACAATCAGCCAAGTGGGGAAAATTCCTGCTGTGCCCCTGTCCCAACGACAGGCGACACATGACGGCATAGCAAGGTCAAAACGCAAGCCCTAAATATAGGGAGAGGTGGGCGGGTGTTCCAATGCACTAGCCCCAAGAGGAAGCTCAGGCTCACATGCATGGGCTTAAATAGGTCCCTTGACGCCCTTTACAGTACTTGCGTCCCATTGGCCCAATTGCTCCCAGCATCGAGGGACCTACCAATAGGATGTTGTGGCTATCCAAACGATCCCACCCACAACACAGGATCTGGTTGCCAGGTCTCACCACAACACGTGCTCTCTTTGAGGGAGGACCCGATCTGTTGGCTATTGAGTTTCCGGTTATCTGTCGGCTATTGAGTTTTCTGTCGGCTATGGAGTTTTTGGTTATCTGTCAGCTATGGAGTTTTCTGTTGGCTATGGAGTTTTCGAACGTTTCAGAACTCGAACAGTCTTCTGGAATGGATTACATTCGAAAACCAATGTACCACTGTATATAATAATAATAATAATAATAATAATAATAATAATAATAATAAGTCCCTATTTTCATCAGAGAAATGTCGGAGGGTAGGCAGGCAGAAGGATTTAATCCCAATTCATCAACTGTTGAGCAGAGATTAAACCAGTCCACACATTCAGTTGTAAGTCACCAATGGGTAAGACATGTGAAACATATCAAAATGCCCAACTGTTAAGATCCTCCTTTGAGGCCCTGCTCCAGGCTCCCTTACTTGCAGATGTGAGGCAGACAGCTCCTTGGGAGGGGGCCTTTTGTGTGGCAGACCCCCTCTGCACAAGAGTTTCCTCATGTACATTTGCCAGGCATCAGTTATTTAGATGCCTCCTAAAGATTTGTGTTTTTTAGTCAAGTTTTCAGCAGCAGTTAATGTATTTTAAAGGCTTTTAAGCAACCACCTGCTGTTTTTTTAAGCTGCGATTTGGACTTATGTGTAATGCGATGGTTTTTTAAAAATATTATTATTTCACACTGTTTTAAACTCCTGAAACAAACAAAAAAAAAAACTTCCAGTAGCACCTTAGAGACCAACTAAGTTTGTTATTGGTATGAGCTTTCGTGTGCATGCACACTTCTTCAGATAGGTATTTGGTATCTGAAGAAGTGTGCACTCTAAAATTTTGTTTCAACTATGGCAGACTAACACGGCTACCTAACTGTAACATAAACTGCTGCAAACAGTCTTGATGACAAATGGTTGAAATGTGAGACCAAAATGAAATAAAGGTTGTTAAGTGTTGAATATATAAAATTGCAAACAAGGAAGGTTTATTTTGGAGCCTTCTAATCCTTCTCCCCATTCAGTAGAAGGCTGTTGTAAAAAAATAAATAAATCCCATGGCCATATTAACAGAAAGAGACAGAAAAATGGAACACCTAGATGGACAGATGTTAGAAACAGATAAGAAAAGATTTCTCAATCCATGCTATGATTCATTCCCTCAAGTGCTGCTGCACAAGCCATCAGCCGTAAGAAGCAGTTTAGCTCAAGAGGTTTGAAAATGTCAACAAAATCTTAATTATTATGATTTCGGGGACTGTTGGTTGCACATTCTCAAATTTTAAATGCTTCATCTGAAGAGAGAAACAAGGGCTGAAAGAGGGAGGACAAATGCTGAATCAAGTACCCAAATGCATTTCACCAATGTAAAGAATAAAATAAAATACAAATAGATGGGCAAAAGTCAGGCTTTGTTCTTGATAAATATATGCAGAGGAACAGCTGGCTCTTAAATCTAAGCCACATATTTCCTTGAGTTCAAAAAGTCCCAGCACAAATGCTGCCACAATTAGAAAAGCTGGACCCCACTCCTAAAAGATGATTTTGGTTGCGTTTGGTTTGAAATGTTGCCATTCCCTTTTCAGTATTTTTATTTGTATTTGAACATGCACACACAAATCAGAACAGGATAGCATCCTCCCATTTATTATTCCATAGGTAGTGTTTATACCTGCTTCCGCATTAGGGCTGGAGAACTGTATTTCAAAATTCAGAGAATACTGAAGGATAGCTGCTTCGTATTATTTCAGGAAGGGCAACATAAGTAACAGAGCTGGCCCACCCATTAGCCTTAGTGAGCCTCAGGTGGCAGGCTGGGGACAGCTGAGAGGGGCTGCTGCTGCCATCCCAGTTTCCCCCTGATGGGGAAGGTCCCATTTGGCCACCACTGCTTCAGAACTGGAGATGCTCCCTGTGCAGGCCCACTGCTGAGGAGTCTCAACAGCTGTCTGCCCACCAAGACTTGCCCTTTCCTCTATGACTCCGAAGGCCCACCTATTCTTGTTGCCTATGGCCATTGCCTATTCATCTCCAGCCTGTTCCCCCCACCAGGCTTCTTCAACTTGCCTCATTGGAGGGCCAGCTCTGGTGACTACAGTCAAACCTCGGCTCCTGGAAGCCTCCGTTTTGGAATGTTTTGGCTCCTGAATGACGAAAACTCGGAAAGTAAATGCTCCGGATCTTGAATGTTTTTCGGAAGCCGAATGTCCGATGCGGCTTCTGCTTGAGGCTCCTGCAGCCAATCGGAAGCCGCTCCTCAGTTGTTGAACATTTCGGAAGCCAAATGGGCTTCCGGAACAGATTACGTTCGACAACCGAGGTTTGACTGTACTCAGTGGCATAGCAACGGGGGCGGGGGGGCGGGGCGCTCCCAGTGCCACATCTCCGGGGGTGACAAGGCATGTGGTTTGCTGGCTGTGCCACTCCAGCACCTTATGGATGGTGCTGGGATCCTCTGCTCGTGGCTGCAGCCACGAGCAGAGGATCCCGGCACCATCCGTACTGTGCTGGAGCTCCGTCGCCACCAACCTGCTACGTACAGCACATGTGCGGCATTACTATGTATGATGCATGCGTCGTATGTAGTGACACTGCGCATGCATGCTACGTAGCGGCGCCCCACCCCCAGGTGCATGTCATGTTTGCTGCTCCAGGTGCCCGAGCGGCTTCCTATGCCACTGACTGTACTCAAAACTTGTGATACTCCCAATCTACTTGCCTAAAAAAAAAAAGACTTGGGTATATGGCTGCCCCTTGGTATGCCAAGTTTTAAGTACTAAGGCTGGATTGAATATTCAATATTACTAGTCATGGGCAGAGAAGTGCACTTAGCTTTCGGAGATTTAATTTGGTGCACTCTAGTACTTGAGAGAAGACAATGAAATAATATAAGATTCTACGTATGTAGTATTAGAGAAGGTGAAGATTACACTGCGTGTGGTTTATTGCCCTTTCACGGTGAAGGTTCATCTTGCGTTCCCAGCTGAACAAAGTTATTGGTCTTTTATTTTTAAAAACCCAGATTATTTACTCGCTAATAATAAGAGCATTATGCAAATAATGGTTTAAATGTGACACATTATTATTAAAATGAGTGTGCTTGACTGTCATTTTGATTAACCTTGAATACACCCGGCAGCGTTTGTTGTATTGGGGGTGTCCTCTGAGATGGGAATTAGCTGTTGCTGTTTTAATTTTACATTACCTTCGTTATGACCTATGGCAAAGTGGGTGCATGTTTTTCAGCCAAGTGGGCCGCATTCCCTTACAGGAAGTCTGCAGGGATGGGGAGGAAATTGGATTCAGTGAGCATATAAAGGCAAACGGACCTAATCCACGCTTTCAGAAACAATATGTAAACGAAAAGTCAGCCATCCTTTGAAGTTCACACTTCTCTGAATTTTGCAGTGCCATTCTCCAGGCAAGTACTGCATGCAAAAGTACAGGTGAAACTCGAAAAATTAGAATATCATGGAAAAGTCTATTTATGTAAGCAATTGTTTTCATTAACTACTGGAGTTTAATATATGAGATAGACTTATGACATGCAAAGCGAGATATGTCAAGCCTTTACTTGTCATAATTGTGGTGATTATGGCGTACAGCTGATGAAAACCCCAAAGTTGAAATTGTTAATTTGGGGTTCTCATCAGCTGTACACCATAATCATCACAATTATAACAAATAAAGGCCTGACATATCTCGCTTTGCATGTCATGAGTCCATCACATATATTAGTTTCACCTTTTAAGTTGAATTACTGAAAGAAACGAACCTTTCCACAATATTCAAATTTTTTGAGTTTCACCTGTACATTTTCTAGGGTAAAGTGTGCATAAAGGTACACCTATTAATGGAAATAAATGCATCATGTTATGTGGGAA
This sequence comes from Lacerta agilis, assembly GCF_009819535.1. Classification (NCBI taxonomy): domain Eukaryota; kingdom Metazoa; phylum Chordata; class Lepidosauria; order Squamata; family Lacertidae; genus Lacerta; species Lacerta agilis. The sequence continues at coordinate 12,272,676 of NC_046322.1, read as the reverse complement.
TACACTTCATGGGTGCGCTTGCACCTACGGTCGTTTATATTTGTTTATTATTAATTATGTGTTATTTGATGTATACCTCCGCGTTAAAGTGAAAGTGAAAGGAGGATCCAGTAGGCGACTTGCCGCTGAGATCGCTCTGCCAGGACTTTTTGGCTCCAAGTTTAAATTGTTTAGTGGTCAGTTAATCTGCTTCCCGCCCTTTTCAAGGGCAGCAACAGTGTTCTGATTGGTAAAAGTATTGATCATGACGTTGTTTGTTCTTGTCAATAAAAGGCTGCGGCTCCCCGTGCTGGACAGATAGTGTGCGCAGAGTTGGGATAGAACGCGGAATAGTGTGGTGTAGAACGCGAGATAAGAGAGCTGGCTAGCTAGCATGGAAGATGGTGGAATGGACAAGCCCAGAGAGAAGGTTGCGTGGCAAGGTACAGAGAGAGAAACAGCCCACGCAGGTCAGCCAAAGCCATCTTAAAAGAGACCATGGTCATTGTCTTTATTTCATTTTAGTTTAAATTTTATCGTTTACCAGTTTATTATTTGGCCGTCGTTTTGACCACCTTTATTTTGGTGCTTTGCTTTTGGGAACAACTTAGGAGGTCGCAGACGCCTGCAAACCCATCTACGAGGCATTCATTCATCCGATCAACTCACTCATCCTTCAGATTCAGACTGGCGGACAACCTGGTCTGTCTTATACATGTATAAGTTTTGACTACATAAGCACCAGCACTGCCATCCATGTCTATGGTTTTAAGTGGATGAGCAGACATATTCATGGAAGATAGCTCTATCAAGGGCTGTTGTTGCTGTCAAATTTATACCAGACCCATATGGCTGGGCCGCTCCAGCCACTCTGGGTGGCTTCCAACACATATAAAAACATAATAAAACATCAAACACAAAAACGCTTCCCGATACAGGGCTGTCTTCAGGTGTCTTCTAAAAGTAAAATAGTTGCTTGTCTGTTTGACATCTGATGGGAGGCCATTCCACGGGGCGGGCACAACTTCACTTCTCGCAGTGAGGGAACCGCCAGAAGGCCCTCGGAGTTGTGATTGCTATAAGGGTGCTCCATGCTCAGAGGCAATAGGTCAATCAAGACCAGCTGCTGCAAGGAAGGGCAACCTGCTAATTTGTTGTTGTTCAGTCATTCAGTCGTGTCTGACTCTTCATGACCCCATGGACCAGAGCACGCCAGGCAAGCCTATCTTTCACTGCCTCCCGCAGTTTGGCCAAACTCATGCTAGTCGCTTCGAGAACACTGTCCAACCATCTCATCCTTTGTCATCCCCTTCTCCTTGTGCCCTCCATCTTTCCCAACATCAGGGTGTTTTTCAGGGAGTCTTCTCTTCTCATGAGGTGGCCAAAGTACTGGAGCCTCAACTTCAGGATCTGTCCTTCCAGGGAGCACTCAGGGCTGATTTCTTTAAGGATGGATAGCTTTGATCTTTTTGCATCTACTAATTACCAGACTACAATTCCTATCATCCCTGATCACTGTTCATGCTGGCTGGGACTGAGAGGAGCTAGGTCTAAGAACATAAGGAGGGCCACAGGTTTCCCATATCTGCTGGAGAGGGACAATAGGAGAGGGCTATGGGTCTTCATGCCCTGCTTCCCAGAGGCATCTGGTAAGGTCAGCCAGTTTTGGAAACAGGACTAGATGGACCACTGGTCTACTCTGGTGGGGGGTCACATAATAAGCTACTGATTTTGAGCCTTGTGACTGCAAGGGATGCAACTCTCAAGGGATAATTTTGGGCCTATTTCAGCAGCATTGACACATACAGCCTTCCCAGCTGGCACACTCTGATGCAGAGCTCATAATTAGCAGGCAGCATATCCCCCCCCTCGCAGCACATTAAACCTCTCCAACGATCACATTAATCAGCAGAGGCAGCGCTGCTCATTCATTTGCTATTGCTGTAAACAGGTCTGGCCCATGTCTGGACACCAGCCTGCTGTACTGTATAATTGCCTGTCTGTATGGTTCTTAAGGACCACAGTAAAATATTAATTTTTTGTTGACTGAAACTGTCAGACGGGTTGGCAGTTCCTTGTTAACTTGCGCCTTCCGTATCCTCCAGAATTGGAATCTATATGCAACAGGCAATGCCTCCACCACACACCAGTGGAAATCCTTAATGCACTGGTTCCTGTAGCAAAATCTTATTGACTAAGATCTTGCTACCGTGGCAGATTTCATGCAGAAAATTCTCAAGACCCCTGAGGTTAGTGCCACTTATTTTCTAAAAAGGAAGAGGCCTGAGAGCAGAAGCCTGGCTATTTCCTCTAAATGCCCTGGCCCAAGTCCAGGATCAGTGAGGTATGGGTTCTGAAGGGGATACGGAGAGGCACTTTGCACATGCTTAAAGACTCTGATCCCAGCGAGGGTGAGGGACAATCAGCACATGGATATGCCCAACCACACTTGTGAGAATGTGGCTTTGACCCATGTGCAGGGATCCTAGTTGTTCTGGTGGTAGGAGCACTGGTCAAGATATCTATAAGAGCACACACTTGTTACAAGCTAGGGAGGCATTACCCATCTCTTGTCCCCTGTGGGGAATGGGGTGGTGGTGGTAAGCATTGTTGTCGTTCAGTCGTTCAGTCGTGTCCAACTCTTCGTGACCCCATGGACCAGAGCACACCAGGCACGCCTATCCTTCACTGCTTCCCTCAGTTTGGCCAAACTCATGTTAGTAGCTTCGAGAACACTGTCCAACCATCTCATCCTCTGTCGTCCCCTTCTCCTTGTGCCCTCCATCTTTCCCAACATCAGGGTCTTTTCTAGGGAGTCTTCTCTTCTCATGAGGTGGCCAAAGTATTGGAGCCTCAACTTCAGGATCTGCCCTTCCAGTGAGCACTCAGGGCTGATTTCTTTAAGGATGGATAAGTTTGATCTTCTTGCAGTCCATGGGACTCTCAAGAGTCTCCTCCAGCACCATAATTCAAAAGCATCAATTCTTTGGCGATCAGCCTTCTTTGTGGTCCAGCTCTCACTTCCATACATCACTACTGGGAACACCATAGCTTTAACTATACGGACCTTTGTCGGCAAGGTGATGTCTCTGCTTTTTAAAATGCTGTCTAGGTTTGTCATTGCTTTCCTCCCAAGAAGCAGGCGCCTTTTAATTTCGTGAGTGCTGTCACCATCTGCAGTGATTATGGAGCCCAAGAAAGTAAAAGCATAAGCATAAGAAAGTGGTAAGCATAAGTGGTAAGCATAACAAGCTAAGAAGAACCTGCTAGATCAGGTCAATGACCCATCTCTTTGCAGCATCTAGTCCAGCATCCAGGTGGGGCTGACTGTGGACAGACTCAGGTTGGTGGTCCCATTTGCCCTGATGGATCTGCCTCTACTGAATCTATTTTAAGAGCAGGAATTCAAGAACTTTGCTGTGGCCCTCCTGTGTTTTCCCCTCCCAATACAGAAACTTGAAATCAGCACCCCTGGTTGAACCTAACTAGATGTGTCTGGCCAATAAAAAAGACAAGCCTGTATAAAAGGAGTTTTTAATCTTCTGCCACACCTTAGTGTGACTGAGAATCCTCCAAGAGGGGCTATGCCATTTGGGGCTGGCATACGTCTTGGGAGTTCCCACTGAGCTGTAAAAGACAATTGATGCCTTGTTTCTCTGCCCACTGGCAAGGAATGGGGCATATCAAGTCCACATTTTAGACTTAGCTTCAGTGTAATGACATAGAGCTCCTTGATTGGAAAGACCAACTTCTTTTTCATCAACAAATACCATATTCTGGCTAGATTGTGATCATGGTTGGGGATGTGGGGTGGGAAGTAGTTAATCCTTTGCACTAGCATTATTTCCACACTGAAAATTGCCCTTCTGCATGCTACTTGCTCTCAGTGGTAACACCCAGTGTTATTTTTCTGGAAAAAGAGGTGCCGGAACTCACCATGAACTCCTCCCTTGTTCTCTTATAATGGCAATGGTGCCCGCCTAAGAGGTGCCGGAACCTAGTAACATCTATAGGTACACCAGGTCATCATTGGCCACACTTGCCACTGCATTTTGCCCAGGGGTGGCCCATCCTATTTTGCCACTTGAGGTGAGATGGGAATTGCTGCCTCCTGCCCCCCTGCTGCAACCCCCAACTCCCGCTGCTGCCGTGCCCTGACTCTCGCAGAACTTGGTGGAAGCCAGGGCACACCTCCAAGAGTTACTGCTGGGCTTTCCCCCTAGGGGGCAGGGAAGATGAGTGGCAATGCCACACACCAAAAGTCTTTGTCATGATGGTGATGGAAGTGGTACTTTTTCTTGCACTTTTGCTACCTGAGGCTGGCACTTCTCTCTGCCTCATGGGCGGGCCAGCTCTGGTTTTGCCCCATGCACTGGCATGTGGCCCTCAACTGACTGCCCACCACTACATGTGGCCCTTGGGGCAGAAAGGTTACCCACCCCCACTGAATGCCATCTAGATCAAACCCCACCCTATATAGGCTGCCATGGAAAAAAAGTAAAATGTTATTGCTGCAGTGGGGCACAAAAGCACAACGAAAACCACAAACCCTCCAATGCGCTGGGGGGGTTGGGAAGTTGTTTCCACTGTGAAAGACCACATGGGGGTGAGAGCCCTTCAATAAATGAGCCCCCCTTTTTGCCTTGCCTTTCTGAATGTTGGCATTTTAATAGTAATAAATTAGAAAAACCTACTTCTGCAAGAAGCCTTTTAAGGTAACATGGCTGGTCAAAATAGTTCCCTCCTGTACGGCTGCCAGATGATACATTATAATTAAATGGCTTTGGATTTTCACAAATCGCCTACAGCTTTCGGCTGAATCCCGTAGAAAACATTTTTGAATTTCAACACTCACAACACACTGGAGCTGCAGAGGCATAAAACATGGACGCCGTTTGATGCATTCTGCTAGGGGGATTTTAAAATTGGAACAATATAAGGTTACAAACAACCAGATGGTCTTCTGTGGTCACTCATAATAGTTAATTCAATTAACTGGGAGCAATCCGTCTGTAATTGAGGTAGTAGCTGAGGGGTCCATTATCTCCTCTTGTACCTGTAATTTCCATTGTAAAGTGGCTAATTGCATGGTTATGGACTAATCAAGCTGAAATTTACATTAATTATGGAAAGAATATGCTTGTTGGCCTCAGCATATAAGTAAAAACTTGTTAGTGTGTTATTGCTCTATAGGGAAAACAGAGACAGTTGACAAAACTCCCAGAATTCATTACCGTGTTCCACGAAAGGGACTCAAAATACATGTTGGGTTTCCAGATTAAGCTTCTTTGAGTGTCCAGCCTAGATATCTGAAGGCTAAAAATGGAGAGGGGCAGGATACAAGCGCCATCCCAAAGCATGCCAAGTGTGCTTGCTCCAGCCCTGACTTTCCCTCATTGAGTGGTAAGGTCCGAGTGGGCTCCTAAGTGCTTTTGGCTGAATCTGCATAGAAGTCTCCTTTGCATTAAGAACACAAGATGAGGCCTACTGGATCAGGCCAAAGGCCCATGAATGCAGCCCTGCATCCTGCCTTTTCACCGGACTCCCCCCACCTGTGATTCCCAACATTCAGAGGAATACTGTTGGGGTCCGCTAATCAGGCCAAGCTGCCTTGGTTACTGAAAAGTCAATAAATGCCATAGATAGAGGAGATTCCCATAATCACTTGTTTAATCAGCTGAGTAAAACAGAGCGGGCGAGCCATACTCACCAGTGTGATGGTAAATAGCCTTTGTTCATACTTTTTATACACTATGGTTTAGTGGTTAAGAGTGGTAGACTCATAATCTGGTGAACGGGGTTCGCGTCTCCGCTCCTCCACATGCAGCTGCTGGGTGACCTTGGGCTAGTCACACTTCTCTGAAGTCTCTCAGCCCCACTCACCTCACAGAGTGTTTGTTGTGGGGGACGAAGGGAAAGGAGAATGTTAGCCGCTTTGAGACTCCTTCGGGTAGCGATAAAGCGGGGTATCAAATCCAAACTCCTCCTCCTCCTCCTCCCCTTCTTCTTCTTCTTCTTCTTCTTCTTCTTCTTCTTCTTCTTCTTCTTCTTCCTTCTCTTCTTTTGAGGTTCCTTGCACTGATCGAAACAGGACACCCTGCCTAGAGACCATGAAGGGGAGAGCTGCGGGGCAGATGGAGGTTTTCCTGAAAATCGCCTAGCAACGTTATCTGTTGTGGCTCACCCTCCTAAATTCTAAAGCAGGCAGTTTTTTTTTTTTTTTAACAAAAGCAAAATGGCATCAGTTAGGCTAGCAAAAAAACAGGACAAGAACAGGCCTCTGTGGGTTTTCCTGAGACCCCACAATATGACTTCGAACAATAGAGACTGAATATAGCCATTGTGGCCAGTAACCACTGATAGTTTTATCATCCATGGATTTGCCTAAATCTCTTCAAAAGCCACCCAAGTTGGTAGCCAGCACTATGTCTTGTGGCAGTGAGTTGCATAGTTTAACTATGCACCACCAACGTCAGAACACCCTGCATGTCTCTTTTGGGCGCCTGCTAAAACCATTCTTGTCTAGACAAGTCTACCCAGATGCATATATATTTGAGGTAATTTTCATCTGTTTTATAGCATTTTAACTTTTGTGTGTTTTAAAGTATGGCTGTATCCCCCTGTCGCGGGCCCTTCGCCCTGTACAGCCCACCCCCGGACGTTTTACGGTCTATGAGTGCTGCACCAACGACAAACAGTCCCCAGCTGCCGCCCTTCAGACTACTAGCTGGATCCTGCTTACTCCATTCACCACAGACGAGGATATTGTGAACTAAAAAGATGTTTATTGCGTACAAAGCTTGTGGTTGCTGATAAATAAAAGGTTGTTCAATAAGCTTATAACAGTTGTCCTATACCGGCCTAATACCTCTAAATATTACCGGCCTAATACCTCTAATAGTAAACTAAATATCAATAACAATGCGTTTCACAATCTCTTTATCCTCTCTGCTAACATCCACCTAAGACTCTAAACTCCCAGCTCTATCTCTTGACTCACACTTCAACTCCCCGCACTTAACTTCCTCCTGCCCACACTTCAACTGCCTTACTGTCCACTGGGAGGGGTGTTTTATACTCAGGCTAAGCCCGCCCCTGAGGGTTCTAACTGTAAGAAAAAATTAACCCCTACCTGGCATTGGGCTAGTTCTCCACACCCCCCCCCTTGATTTTCTTGTTTTATCTTTTGTAAACGACTTTGAGTTGTTGTCGTGGTTGTTTACAGTCAAGCGGTGTACGAATTTTATGAAATAAGTGAAATAAACAATATCTTTGGCTGCGTTCTCCAGTTGGAGACCCTCTTACTAGTGAAACTTAAACCCTGTTACAGTGGTACCTCTAGTTACGAACTTAATCCGTTCCGGAGGTCCGTTCTTAACCTGAAACTGTTCTTAACTAGAGGCGTGCTTTCTCTGATGGGGCCTCTTGCTGCCGCTGTGCTGCAGGCACATGATTTCCGTTCTCATCCTGAGGCAAAGTTCTCAACTCGAGGTATCATATTTTTCGCTCCATAAGACACACTTTTTTCCTCCTAAAAAGTAAGGGGAAATGTCTGTGCGTCTTATGGAGCGAATGCAAGGTCCCTGGAGCTGAATTGCCCAGGGACCAAAAGAAGATCGAGCTTTTTCTTTTACAAAGAGACAAGGGGGTGTTGAAAGGCGCTTTACAGCGGATCAGCAAGAGTTTGGGGAGAGAGATAAGGTCGCTGGCTCCCTTTCTGCAGAGGAGGCTGTTTGTTTCCCCAGCACATGTGACTGGCTGATTAGATTATCTGTCTGGAAACTGTAGAAAGGGCTTTGAGCTGCTCCTTTTGCAAATGGGTCTTTTCTTCTTCCAAAAGAAGATGCACAACTTTGAACTGATCCTCAAAAGGGGGGGGCTTTCCCCCTTTCCTCCTCAAAAAACTAGGTGCGTCTTATGGAGCGAAAAATACGGTAATTCTTCCAGGTTAGCAGAGTTTGTAACCTGAAGCGTTTGTAACCTGAGGCGTTTGTAACTCGAGGTACCACTGTATTAGGAAAACTCTCTCATTGGTAGATCCTACTAGTAGTAAAAGTTTCTAATAGTAAAAAGTTTGTAAACCAGGGCATCTTTGCTTCTCATTATATAAGAATGGGTCGAGCTGATTTTAAGCAGAACTGCTGCTTGTACCTCTGACTATTCTCTATTGCTGAATGCCCACTCCCAGTTTCATGTGCTTTATGAAACTGAAATGGAATATTTTAATTACACCTCTTGTGTACATTTCAAAAACTGAGAACATTCCGTCCCATCACCACGAGGGTAGAGTTTGCATTCTTTTATTAATGTTCTCCATTTACAATCTATTTTCTGATGTCTCTGCCTCTCAGACATTTTCAATAACAGATACTCAGAGTTATGCAGGAAATGTGAATTGCTTCATTCCTTTTTCCGTTGGGAAATACTGTACCATAATCCAGCACAGTTTTGGAGTATGACCCAAGTCCTATTCATTCTACCAGCTATGTATTGTGTCTAGCCATACACAAAAGCCTCTCCCCCACCCCCTAGTCCCAGGAAAATAGCAAAATCAGAAAGGTTCATTAAGCTTCCGGTGGGTTTTGTGTTCAACTTAGCAGATCACCACCTATAAAGTCTAACTATTGTATCCATTCCAGCCCAGTATTATCTGCTCTTATTGGGAGTGGTAATTCTGGGTCTTGGTTCGTTCGGGGTCTCTTCCCCACCACCTGACAACCACTCCTGTTCACTGGAGAGGCCAGAAACTGAGCCTTTGAGCTCTGTATGCAAGGCATGTGCCTTGCCATTGATATATGGTTCATTCCCTAACATGATAAATGCCTGCAATTACAGCTGCAGATGGTGTTATTTCCGGATATTTGAAGAAGGGCCATAGCCTGGGGCAGAACATCTGCTATGTATGCAGGAGGTCCCAGGTTCAGTCCCCAACATCTCCAAGTAAGTTTGGGAGAGAACCCTATCTGAAATCCTGGAGAGAGCTGCTGCCAGTCAGTGTACCGCATACTGAGCTAGATGGACCATCGGCAGCTTCCTAGATTCCTTTACCTCCAAAAGGCAATTTCCTGTGATAGACTTCTCCATGAATTCGGGCTGAATGTGCTTAGAGGCGTCTCTGCAATTGGAGACTTCAAGATTCCTGATCAGGATTCCTAAGTGCAGGAAGGATTCAACCCAATATGCTTAGAAGCTGCTTTCAGATCTTCTCACTCAAGGTTGGTGGCTGATCCAAGGAGCATAGCTATTGGGGTAAGGGGTCCAGTGTGCAGTTATTAGGGTAGCAGGAAGTCAGTGTGTAAATCCTTCATAACCGCTAACGTTCCTCAGATGAAAATAGGGACATATATCAGTGTCTCATCCCCTCTGGGACGTCTCCTCCTCTGAGGCTGGGTCAGGGACACAGATGCAGCAGCCGAATGAAGCGAGAGACTGTAACAGTGCCTGCAAAAACCCCAGCCCCCTTTCAGTGATGGCAGTAGCCTCACAGACAGGCCCTCCTTATTTGCTCCCCCACCCACCACTTTCTTCATGGCAGACCAACCAACTGAGGAGCAGGAAAACGGTGAAAACTTTCTTAGGGCATTCAAGTGACCCGGATCTTGTTTTCATAAGAACAGGAAGTGACGCCATATTGAGTGGGTGGGAGGGAGGAAAGGGAAGGGAGGCATATTTGTAAGAAATGTGTTAGACACACAGATCTGAACTTCCAGTAACATGTTGAAATGCTGTACTGAAGGGAAGGCCCCTTGGAAATTCAGGATTCTGCATGAAGAACGGAGAAGCCGTGATGGCTTAAGGGTTTTCATGTTGATCCTGGTGTTTTCGGGGCAGTTGGAGGGTATGCCTACATAGATTATGCCTTCATATATATTCAGCTGAATGCTTGAGCAGGGCTACCATAGAGAGAGAGAGAAAATAGTTCTCTATCAAGTGTCTCCACACCATGCAAATTTCATAAACTTCCACCGCGCTTTCACTTGCTTTCCTTTTCTCTGTGCAGTCTCTCTTGTGGAAAAGGAGATATAAGACCTCAATCATCATACCATGAAGGCAGGCAAATCATATATTCTAAAGTTCGGAAGAAGCTGCATGAAAAGGTGACAGATTGGAAATCCCCACCCAAGTTCTGCTTTAGTAAAGTACCATATTTTCCCGTGTAGACTAGGGTGTTTTCTTAAAAAAAAAAAAAGCTTTAGAATTCACCCTTGTCTTATACATGGGTAGTGCAGAGGGTGGTTGGGAGATTGGTTGCAGCCGCGAGCAGGAAAGCAGGCTGCGTCTGTGGCAATAGCGTGGTCGATTGGGGTCTTTGGCGATGTGCACAACCGTCAGCGGTGGTTGAAGAATAAGAAGAAGAAGAAGAAGAAGAAGAAGAAGAAGAAGAAGAAGAGGAGGAGGAGTTTGGATTTGATATCCCACTTTATCACTTACCCGAAGGAGTCTCAAAGCGGCTCACATTCTCCTTTCCCTTCCTCCCCCACAACAAACACTCTGTGAGGTGAGTGGGGCTGAGAAACTTCAGAGGAGTGTGACTAGCCCAAGGTCACCCAGCAGCTGCATGTGGAGGAGCGGAGACGCAAACCCGGTTCCCCAGATTACGAGTCTACCGCTCTTAACCACTACACCACACTGGCTCCCCCCCCCAAGCTCAACAACTCTGAGCAACCCTCCGCACAAAAACCTCGACAACTCTGTGTCATCTCCCCCCATTTTCTTAAATCAGAGTCTCCCCCAATAGGGGGCACGTTATACATGGGGGAGTCCTATAGGTAATACAGTGGAACCTCAGTTTTCAAACGTCTTTGTTGACAAACGTTTTGGAACTCAAACACCATAAACCTGGAAGTAAACACTTCCGTTTTTTAACGTGCCTCAGAAGTTGAGCTTCCAAGGCAGCTTCCATATTGAGTTTTCTGTATTAAGTTTTCCGTTTTGAGGCTTCCGTGTTGAGTTTTTGGTTTCTGAACGTTTCGGAAGTCGAACGGTCTTTCCGGAACGGATTATGTTTGAAAACCGAGGTTCCACTGTATAGATTATTTCCACACCCCAGTTTTGGAAATAACTCTTATTGTTTCTGAAACAATTCCACAGTTCAGACCCCGTCATGGTCATGATGACATCATCATGGGTGTGAAGGGATTTTGACAGAGGTTGGGACTTCTTGCTTGATTCGGCAGCCAAGCCGACACACAGCTGAGGGGTGGGAGCCAGAGGTGGAGGCAGATAAGAATGGTGGGAGTGTCTGAGAGAATCCTCTCTAGTCCCAGCAGGGAAGAGAAGGAGGTGGGAGACTGGGGTGACAGCGGAGAAGAGATTTAAGAGGGAAGCAGGAGGTGGAGGGAACTGAGCCGCGCTACGAAAGGAATGAGGGTGTCCACAGCCAGGACAACAAGGAAGGGGGAAGAGGAAGAGGACAGAAGGATCTAAGGTTGCCACGCCTAGTGGTGAGGCAGAAAGAAGGAAAGGAGTGAAAGCCAGGCAGGAGATGACACTGTACTCAGGAGAAGAAATGATATTAAACAGAGTGGAGTCCTTTGATGAAAGGAGCTAATGGGACTCACACCAGGGGCAGCTCTGAAAACAAGAGGCCATCTGGAGGTCTGAGGACTTCTGGTGCCAGAGACAGGGATCAAGTTGAAAACAGGGTTCATGAGTCAGTCTGAGCTTCTTCCCAGTGCCCTTATTTGTCATCGATTCCCCACAATGTTTATCTGACGATGGTTGTGGTGATGGGAAGGGCTTAGGTTAGGTATTTCTGTGGAGTTTGGAATGTTACAATGGCAGCATCCCAGCTGCTAGGGACTCTGGGATATGTAGCTTTCTAGGGTGCCTGAATTATGGTGCTGGAGGAGACTCTTGAGAGTCCCATGGACTGCAAGAAGATCAAACCTATCCATTCTCAAAGAAATCAGCCCTGAGTGCTCACTAGAAGGACAGATCCTGAAGTTGAGGCTCCAGTACTTTGGCCACCTCATGAGAAGAGAAGACTCCCTTGAAAAGACCCTGATGTTGGGAAAGATGGAGGGCACAAGGAGAAGGGGACGACAGAGGATGAGATGGTTGGACAGTGTTCTCGAAGCTACTAGCATGAGTTTGGCCAAACTGCGAGAGGCAGTGAAGGATAGGGGTGCCTGGCGTGCTCTGGTCCATGGGGTCACGAAGAGTCGGACACGACTGAACGACTGAACAACAACAACAGGGTGCCTGAGAAACCTGTAAACTACATCTCCCAAGAGCCCTTGTACCTAGGATGCTGTCATGTGCAACAGAGTCCTAGGTGCAAGGAAGCCTGGAATGTGTAGCTTCCTGGTGTCTCTTCTCAGTTCATGAGCTCCATACTTTAATAAACCCTTCCCTTTTTATCCCCCAAGCCGTTACATGAATCTTAAGATTTAACAGAGCATTTCTGCCTGCTAGCAGTTCATCTGTATTATTCTGTTGCAAGCCCAGGAGTTCTCAACTAAATGATTCGTTAGTAAGCCTATTTAAAGCCAAGTACTCTTGAGTTAACGTAACTGTAAATCAAGATGCAGGTGAGGAAAAATCACAGACCTAATCCCTAAAGATTGTTATAATGTGGTCTATCCTTCAGTTTTCATTAACTATTTCTGACAGCATTTTCACACTAATGAGAGATCTTTTGGTGTTATAAGAGATTAATATGGAAATATACTAACATCAGTTAATTTAGTTATTGGGGCAATATGTAATTATTCGAGTTAATCCTATTAATCAAATTATTAATGCCAATTCTTCATTCAGTTACCTGAAATATGCAACCCCGTAATTCCAATTTGAATAAAATAAGGCGAGACAAGGTTATGAAAATACAGGTTCTTTGAGACAGTGCTTGATGGTTTTGACATACAGTAATACAGGGGTCAGCAACCTTTTTCAGCCGTGGGCTGGTCCACTATCCCTCAGACTATGTGATGGGCCAGACTATATTTTTTTGGGGGGAAATGAACAAATTCCTATGCCTCACAAATAACCCAGAGATGCATTTTAAATAAAAGCAAACATTCTACTCATGTAAAAACACACTGATTCCCGGACCGTCCGTGACTGGATTGAGAAGGTAATTGGGCCGTATCTGGCCCCCGGGCCTTAGGTTGCCTACCCCTGCAGTAATACAATGTGTGGGCAGGGTTGCCAACTTATGCACTGGCCTTGGCTTCTGCAGTAGTAATATCTGCCTGATGTGGAGATATTGCTTGCCTTCATGCTGTGAAAAGGTCTAATGCTTACTTCCATTCTGTGAAAAGTTTCTTTGAGATTACGCTACTGTCAAAGGCACAAGAATGGGCCGTGTCTTTTTTTCCTGTCCTGGTCAGTTGGCAACCCTAGCAGACTCACCTCTTCCATGGCAGCTGCAATCTGGAGATTATGAATCTATTATTACACTGACTTTCACCCTAGTTCATCCAGCCCAGGATCCATACCTTCCAACATTTCTCAGATGAAAATAGGGACATCCTAAGGAAAAGCGGGACATTCTGGCTTCTGTAAATCGAGGAATGTCCCTGGAAAATAGGAACACCTCAAGGGTCTGCAAACATCCATTTTGCCCAGTGTGAAAGCTATGGAGTTGAACAACCACAAGATATAGTGATGGCTGCCAGCTCAGATGGCTTTAAAGAGGATTAGAAGGATTAATGGAGGATAAGGGTGTCAGTAACTACAAGTCATGGTGGCTATATTTCACCTCCAGGTGACAGGCCTCTGAATACCAGTTGTTGGGGAACCACAGAAAGGAGAGGGCTACTGTGCTCATGCCCTGCTGGGGGGGATCCCCATAGGCCACTAGTTGCCTGCTGTGAGAACCATGACTTAGGTCTGATCCAGGACCCCTGACAGTTAAGTCCAGTCACAGATGACTCTGGGGTTGTGGCGCTCGTCTCACTTTACTGGCCGAGGGAGCCAGTGTTTATCCGCAGACAGCTTCCGGGTCGTGTGGCCAGCATGACTAAGCCACTTCTGGCGAACCAGAGCAGTGCACAGAAATGCCGTTTACCTTCCCGCTGGAGCGATACCTATTTATCTACTTGCACTGTTGTGCTTTCGAACTGCTAAGTTGGCAGGAGCTGGGACCGAGCAACGGGAGCTCACCCCGTCGCGGGGATTCGAACCGCCGACCTGATCGGCAAGCCCAAGAGGCTCAGTGGTTTAGACCACAGCACCACCCGCGTCCCATGTTCTTATCTACTCTTAAACAAAGGAGGAGGGGGAGGCTGCTTCCAACGCCAATTTGGCAAAGTGCAGGGTCCCCCAACTCCTTCAGAATAATGGAACAAGAAGGTGCACAGTGGCACGCCATGCTTGTTGCTGCCTGCCCACTCGCTTAAGGAACAGGAGAGGCTTCTTTAAGGGCAGCTTTTGTGAAAGGAGGAGACAAAGGTCCTGTTGGAAGCACGGCGCTGCAGCCGATGCAGGATAAAGGCAGGGTTTTTATCCTGCAGTCAATGCAGGATGAAATCTTGTCCCCTTGCCCATAAGCTGTTGCCACTGGGCATGCGAGCATGGCTTGGGGGAATGTACTCATGGGCCAAATCTATCCCCTGGCAAGCCTGAGGGCTGGAGGGTCCCCACCCTGTTCCTGAAGGATGCAGACCCTCCAAATGTACCTATTTTCCAGGGACAGCCCTGATTTAGAGAAGCCACCCCAGTCTCTGATTTGATCCCTGAATGTCCCACTTTTCCTTAAAGGTAAAGGTAAAGGGACCCCTGACCATTAGGTCCAGTCATGTCTGACTCTGGGGTTGTGGCGCTCATCTCGTGTTACTGGCCGAGGGAGCCAGTGTACAGCTTCCGGGGCATGTGGCCAGCATGACTAAGCCGCTTCTGGCGAACCAGAGCGGCGCACGGAAACGCCATTTACCTTCCCGCCGGAGCGGTACCTATCTACTTGCACGTTTGATGTGCTTTCAAACTCCAGCACCATAATTCAAAAGCATCAATTCTTTGGCGATCAGTCTTCTTTATGGTCCAGCTCTCACTTCCATACATTACTACTGGGAAAACCATAGCTTTAACTATACGGACCTTTGTCGGCAAGGTGATGTCTCTGCTTTTTAAGATGCTGTCTAGGTTTGTCATTGCTTTCCTCCCAAGAAGCAGGCATCTTTTAATTTCGTGGCTTTCTGGTATCTAACAGAGTTAGATACCAGAAATTCTTTACTGTCCAAGAAGACTTAATAATAATAATAATAATAATAATTTTATTTATACCCCGCCCTTCCCAGCCAGAAAACCGGGCTCAGGGCGGCTAACATCAATTAAAATCACAGCAAGAAAACATAAAAACGATCAATTTAAAATAACAGATTAAAATACAAATTTAAACAAACTTCAACCGTGGCAGCCCATAGACCTAGCAGCTTTCCCCAAGCATTGTGCAAACTCTTGCTAAACCTGCACATGAATTTACTCTAATATGAAACTATTTCTAAGTAAACAAACTTTCCAATTTTTAAAAAAAAAAAATGAAAGGAGAGCATGTACATTATTTCTTAACACCCAAGAGGTTCCTGCAGAAGAAATATGCTGTGCATTTGCATCTTTTATATATATCTATGCTCTTTCAGATGGTGGCTTCCTTTGATGAAGAGCTGTCACCTCTTCAGTAGAATTTGTGGTGCGGAATATTACTAGGCACCAGGCACCATCATTTCATGCCTGCAAGGCAGGATCAATGAATTCTTCAACCTCGTTTCCTAGTCAGACGAAGCTTTGGGTCGTCCACATAACTATCCGTGGTTTGGGGTGCATCATAAAATTGTATTCACTTGCCCAGTCTCTGGCAACTAATTGCTGCTATTAATTTCTTGTTGCTTCCCAGAAGATGGCACTGCAGAGAAAACCATGGCAGCAGTGCCATAATAACATGGCGTGATGTGTTTAAGATCTAGAGCCTTGGGTATAGAAGAATAGCGTCATGCTGATCTTGAAGAAGAGGAGGTACACAAATTGCCCGGGGTGAATATTACATTGAACCACCTTTTGCTGGTGAAAGAAGCAAAGCTTTTGAGGTATGCAACACAATTCCTACAGTACAGAGAAAGATTGGGGCTCTGCTTCAGAATCTCAGACAACTATAATGTTGGGGAGGGCTGTGGCTGTCTGTAGAAACTTGCCTACCATACAGAGGTAAAATTCACATTACGGGGAGTTCCCCTAATGAGCCCCAGATGACTACAACTCCCATCATTCCCTGGGATGGCTAGGGATGATGGGAGTTGTAGTCCCCCCCACCAAAAAAATCTGGAAGGCACCAGGCTGGCCAAGGCTGTTTTAACTATTTCCATAGTATTTTTTTCAGGAGCCCGTGCCAAGTGAAAATCTGACGACCACATTTTGAACCACTGGCAGTTTCCAGACTGCCTTCAAAGGCTGACCCATGCAAACCACATTACAGTAATCCAACCTGTATGTTACTATGGTATATATTTCTGTGGCAACGTCATCTCTTTTCAAGCGGGGATAAGGCTGACAATGATAAAAGGTGCCACAAAATATTGTTCCTATTAGCCATATTCTTATGAAAAAAGGAAACACCAGTATCTGGCTTGTCCCATTAGATTGAAGATTAAAATTATATAGTTTTAATTAAGGCTAACAAAAGTTGAAAAAGATGCCATAGTTTATCCTTCAGAAGCTGCTTGACTCCCAGTAAAACAAAGGAGTCACCTTTTAAGTAATTTAGAACAGCTCCAAACAATTTGTATTATCATAAACACACTCTGATGGCATCTCTCTCTCTCTCTCTCTGTCTCTCTCTCTGCTGTGAAATATTAAGATGCAAATTCTATGTGTGTAGTAAAGGAACTTGATAGTGTGTGAAATTAAAACTACAGGCAGTTAAATTATTGATATGAAATCAAATAATACATTTTGTAATCGTATAACACTTCACATTTAGATGACTTTTCTATAACAAATTTATCACGCTATGCCTGAGCACCTTTAGTGGAAACAATTGAGACAGCTCAAATTTCACGGCGAGGGCAAATGGGATATGCCACGTTTCGAAGGCCATTCTCAGACAAAAACAAAACAAAACATTAACTTAAATTGAACCTCTACTCTGTAAATGTGACTCTGTCTGTGTTTACAGTTCCATTTTTCTTTCTTTCTTTCCTTCTTTCTTTCCTTTCTTTTTTTTTAAACAACAACAACAACAAAAAACCCCACAAAATTGTTCCGGTCCCTTTCCTTAACTGCGGTGCTGATTGCTTGCAAAGTTACCAACTGACAATCAGCAACCTTTTTACTCTGAGATTAAGACTGCAATCCTATACCCATATAACTGTGAATAAGTTCCATTGAACTCAGTGGGATTTTCTTTCTGAAGAGACATGTACAGGGTTGGCTGAATGCAGACCAGAAGTGCCCCTCTGCCAGGGCTGGCTCTGTTACTAGGCAGAGTGAGATAGCTGCCTCAGGTGGCAGATGCTGAGCACTGGCGAGGGGACAGAGATGTGTTTGCCCTGCACCCACTAAGTTAGTTTGCTGCTCTAAGGTGTGATGGAGAACTCTTACCCGTTGCCAGATCTATCCCTCTATTTTAATACCAATTCTGTGGCAAATCTGAAGAAAATGGGTGGTGGTAAACTGCTACACTTCCCAGAGCAGTTTAACAACCAGTCCTCTGATAACTGTTGCTCTGTGAGAGGAATTGAGGTCTCCTAACAATTCTCACTACCCTTAACAAACTACAGTTCCCAGAGTTCTTTGGGGGAAAACACGACTGTTCAAGTAGCATGATATTGCTTTAAGTACATAAGTGCAGCTGGGCCCCAGACTCAACAACCAGTCAGTCCAACCAGCTTCTGCATATGGAAGTGGGAATGGGGTTGGATAGGCTGCGAATTTGTCCTTTGATTCAGGTCATGGTACAACAGAGTATGACAAGTCACGTTTAGTCAAGTCACGAAATTAAAAAGACTCCTGCTTCTTGGGAGAAAAGCAATGACAAACCTAGACAGCATCTTAAAAAGCAGAGACATCACCTTGCCGACAAAGGTCCGTATAGTTAAAGCTATGGTTTTCCCAGTAGTGATGTACGGAAGTGAGAGCTGGACCATAAAGAAGGCTGATCGCCGAAGAATTGATGCTTTTGAATTATGGTGCTGGAGGAGACTCTTGAGAGTCCCAAGGACTGCAAGAAGATCAAACCTATCCATTCTGAAGGAAATCAGCCCTGAGTGCTCACTGGAAGGACAGATCCTGAAACTAAGGCTCCAATACTTTGGCCACCTCATGAGAAGAGAAGACTCCCTGGAAAAGACCCTGATGCTGAAAAAGATTGAGGGCACAGGGAGAAGGGGACGACAGAGGATGAGATGGTTGGACAGTGTTATAGAAGCTACCAACATGAATTTGTCGAAAATCTGGGAGGCAGTGGAAGACAGGAGTGCCTAGCGTGCTCTGGCCCATGGGGTCACGAAGAGTCGGACACGACTAAACTACTAAGCAACAAACAACAACAACAACAACAACAACAACAACAGGGTGAGGCTTAAGACCCGAAGCAACTCTCCTTGGATATTTCTTGAAGGCACGTGAGCTGATTCCTAAAGGCAGAATTCCATCCATGTCATGTCTCCCCCAAAGCACCCTAACAATCATAAATATGCATTCTTTGACAGCTCCTCGGAGTGTCTCCTTCAACAAATCTTCCCCGCCTCGCTGATGTTTTCAAAAAGTTTCTGGAGCCTCCCATCCCTGCCACTTAAAGTCACATCTGAACACATTCTTATTCTATCTCTCATTTCTAATTACGACAATAGTTACAGTTTCCCTCTGACCCAGAGGAACACGGCGTGGATTTAAGAAGAATGTTGTGTGGTGTAATACATCAAGGGGACAGACATGCTCTGGTGATGTATAGCTCCAAGTGCCATCACTCCAGTGATATATGCTTAGCAGAGGAACATTGGAATGATGTTGAAAAATGAAGCGCATATATTACGGGATTGTTGACGGATCTTGATGAAATCCTGAGCGGAATCATTAGTCAGATTCATCAGGAGACGCAGGCGAGGTAAAGCACCGACCCGTTTGCAAAAGCCATTTGCAGAAGGCGGATTTGGATGGGGTAGCCCTGCGGCTTACATTCAAACATATGCTTCAACTCAGGACAATGTCAGGAATCACACTGCACAGCAACTGGCACAGCCAGACATCCAGCTTGATCCACCAGTATACATATTTGTCCCTTGTGCATTTACTTACCTGGCTGAACACCTTCCTGTCAACCATAGAATTAGAATTGTAGAATTGGAAGGGACCCCAAGGGTCATGTAGTCCAACCCTCTGCAATACAGGAATCTCAACTAAAGCAAGCAAGACAGATTCCCATCCAACCCCTATTCCCTTCCCAGAGCTACGATTCCCAGAGTTCACTGGGAAGAGAGATTGATTGTTAAATCACTCAGAGTTGTAGCTCTGGGAAGGGAATAGGGCAGGCATAGGCAAACTTGGCCCTCCAGATGTTTTGAAAGTACAACTTCCGTCATCCCTGACGACTGGTCCTGTTAGCTAGGGATGATGGGAGTTGTAGCCCCAAAACACCTGGAGGGCCGAGTTTGCCTATGCCTGGAATAGGGGGTCTCCTGAAAACCTTAACAAACTACAGCTCCCAGAATTCTTTGGGGGAAGCCACAACCGTTTAAAGTGGTGCCATCATATTCTAAATATATGGTTTGAATGTGCCCTCTGCCTATGTGTTTTTTCCCAATGCACGTGGGATGCCATCTGGTCCACTCTAATGTCCCAGATTTCTTGAGCATATAAGCAGGAAATTCTTAAAGGGCTTCAGCTCTGTCTCCTTCCTCTGTTTCCTGGCTTACTCACTTCCTTGCGGTGCATGCTCACTTCCTTGCAGCTTAAGATGTCACTCAATTCAAGTGTGCCAAGGCTTCTTGCTCTGTCTCCCCCATCTGACGAGAAGCCATCGATCAAGAGATAGATCATGAGATAGGGAACAGCCTGATCACGAGAGGTGAGCCTGTTTGATTGCTGTTGCAGCACTGGGGCAGTAGGATCTGCGCAACAGTAATCAGACTGGTAGGTCTGTTGTTATCAGCCTCCTCTTATGATTGATAGCCTCGGGTTGCTGCTTTACAGACTCAGTAAAATGTGTGGATTTTGTGACCTAATCCTGGATGTATTGGAAATTAGTAAAACAAAAACAAAGCAAACAAAAGGCTTTAGTTTCTGCAGTGTTTGCCTGGTTGCTCCATTAGACCAGTGTTTTTCAACCACTGTTCCGCGGCACATTAGTGTGCCGCGAGATATTGCCTGGTGTGCCGTGGGAAAAATTGAAAAATTACTTTATATATAGTCAATATAGGCACAGAGTTAAATTTTTTAACATTTTTTTAACATTTTCTAATGGTGGTGTGCCTCGTGATTTTTTTCATGAAACAAGTGTGCCTTTGCCCAAAAAAGGTTGAAAAACACTGCATTAGACAATGCCCTTTTCTTACATGGTTTTGATATTTTATAAAGGTAAAGGTGAAGGGGCTCCTGACCATCAGGTCCAGTCATGTCTGACTCTGGGGTTGCAGTGCTCATCTCACTCTATAGGCCGAGGGAGCCGGCGTTTGTCCGCAGACAGCTTCCGGGTCATGTGGCCAGCATGACAAAGCCGCTTCTGGCAAACCAGAGCAGCACACGGAAACAATTGATATTTTATAGGCTGCTTCTAATTGTTTCCAAGAAGTCCTTTAACTGAGAAGTAGAATGCAACTCTAATAGATAAACAACCCCATTATCACAAATATAAATAGGAATTTGCTTCTTGCACATACTAATTTTTAAACCCTTTGCAGGGCTCATAACTTTTTATGTATGCTCGAGAGTTCCCAGAGAGCTGATCTGGTGATAGCCCAAATAACTTAATTTTGAAGGTAATTAATGATGCCGCACATTAATGAAACAAGCCCTATGCATGTCTTGTGGTTCAGCTCATTTTGGGAGGCAAATCTACATGCACGGGGAAGATAATCACCCTAGACAGCTATGGAACTGAAAGGAAGCATACTTTGGATTAAGAAAACCTGGGGTTATGTTTTAAGCAGGTCCGAGTGTTTGGGTCCTCCTGGAACATGAGAACAGAGCTCAGGAATGCTTTACTCAAACCGAGGACATCTATTAGGATGAAGAAAACACAATACCGGTTAGCAATTCTGAGTGACCTCAGTGAGTCTCCCTGTACCCCACTAAGGCTTGGAATCTCCTTTTTAAAGAAGTAAATAGATCTACCAGCACATAACTGAAGTTCAGTCTTAAAATGGTGGGGTTAGAGAAAAAGGGCAAATCAGAAGAGAGGAACATCTGGAAGGTGGACGGATCAAAAAGAAACTGCACATCAGAGATAATTCTCCTGTTCTTTCTTCTTTTCTTGCTTATCTCCCAGTTTCTGCTTCTTCTTGTGGGTTTGGAGCCCAGATCCCATTTTTGCCTTCTGCCTCGAGATAAGAAGGAATTTATCACTTTGAACCTGTCCCTTTTTCAGGTTAGAGGCGGTTTGTAGCTGTATCTGTCTAAACCAATCCTTCAGGGTTGGGGTTTTAGCTCATGAATAATTATGAACAGACTTTTTTTAAAGAGTTATTTCCCCCTTATTTTATATTTTCACCTATTCCCCAATGAGGCTTAAGCTTCACCACTTTATTTTTCAACCTTTCCTTGTCCCTCTGGACTCTGCCAGATCCTTTCTATTGGATCCTGAATGCACCTCTCAACTCTTCCCCAAAGCCCAAAGAACCCTGTTGCTTTAAATTCCTGCTTTGATGAGTAGCTATAATATTCTCTCTTTTCTATTTTCTTAATGTTTAGGATAAGGAGCTATATATTTGTAACATAGTAATGCTTTTAACCAGTTTGGGCAGGTGGGAGTCCTAGGTAGTAAATCAAAGTAAAGCTGAATAATTGTGAAACTCATTGCTAGTTCTGCATGGTATAATTATTGCTTGTAACAGTCATTTTATTTGATGCTTCAATATTTGATTCAATTTATTAAAGTTAACTTTATTCATATTCTTTTTTTTTCATTTTCCATGTCGTAATAGTTTTTTTTATTCCCTCTTGCATAACCTAGTTCTTATGCTTTCCCTTCCCAAATATTCGTTTATGTATGATGTGCTATGGATTCCTTTTGATATTATCCTGTTTATCTTTCTCATTAGCTGAAATCCTGCATTGCAGGACATTGGACTAGATCAGGCATAGGGAACCTTCGGCTCTCCAGATGTTTTGGCCTACAACTCCCATGATCCCTAGCTAACAGGACCAGTGGTCAGGGATGATGGGAATTGTAGTCCAAAACATCTGGAGAGCCGAAGGTTCCCTATGCCTGGACTAGATGATCCTCAAGGTGCCTTCCACCTCTAAGAATCTATGATTCTATGAAATGCATTCACTGGTTTTCTGCTAATACATTTGCAATGAATATTGCAAACTGGTTCCAGCCATTAGTGATATCTGGGCTCAAGCACTTCCCCTGTTGGGGTAAATTAAGGACCTAACTTGTACTTGGGGAATAACTGGGTACAGCCTGGAGAAGGCAAGTTCACCCCTGGGGTGTGTGAACAGGGGTGACCACCTTTAGCCCCACACTTTGGGGGTTCCCACACCTGGCACTGGCAGTCCCATGGCCTGTCTGATGTCTCCACCTCCCGTCCATTTAGCGAAGCTTCTCTCCTCCTTTCCTTGCTGGCCACGGAGACATTGCCCCACCAACCTTGCACTCATCCAATCCTCACTGCCTTCTTACTTACAGCCAGTCAGGGAGTGGGTCTTCCTGTCATTCGCTCTGGCGCCACCTACTGTTGGCCTCCCTGCCTTCCACCGTATCAGTTTCATTGGGCATCACCCACCACTGCCACCGCCACTGCTATCTAGAAAAGGGAGGAGGTGGAGGGTCTCTCTACTGCCACCCTGCTAAAGGAACAGCAAATGAAAAAGTGGTACCAAAACAGCAACAAAAAGTCATACCCCTCAACTGTCCCGATAAAACCAGGACATCCTGTTTTTTCTCACAAGAGCGCAGTCACCATTTTTGGCACCACGATCTTGCATGATTTCGCATCACGTTCCCCGCCCCCCAAATAGTGCCTGCTTTCAAGGAAAAACAACCCAAACTGAGGTTGGACCACTGGGATTCTCAGCACTGATAATGGGTGTGTTTGTGACGATAGAATTGTGCGTGGTTGTGCCATTGTTCTAAGACTGCTAGGGGGAGAAAGAGAGAAGGCAACTGTTGGAAGTTATCTTACAAATTTGCATTTATTTGGCATATGCTGATAACTTTTTAAATACAATTATTTGAAGCTGCTGGTGTTGGGAGGGACCCGGGGAGAAGATTCATAGTTTTATTATGTATGGTTTTTCATCCATCACTATTTGGTCATTAACAGACTGTTTCCTACTGGTTTGCAAAGAAATCAGGTCTAAACAGAACCTGTGCTGCCTAAATGGAGTAAGCAAATCATTATTTTGGTGGCATCATTTATTTCCTCCTGAAACGACTGAAGAAGTTTAATGCCCTTTAATGGTACCTTGGTTAATATTTTATGCAGAATTGCTGGCAAAGTGACAAGTATGTGTGTGTGCGTTTGTGTAAAAAGATCTTCATTCCATGCTGTAATTTTAATAAATACATTTGCAAGTCCACTCTGTAAATATCCTAGGTGCAAGTGTTAAAATAACATAAGCATATATATATAATATTTAGGAACAGGGAAATACCTAAAAAGAGATTTTAAAGTTCTCCGCATGAGTTTTGCAGCTCAGCTACATAATGTTATGTATTTATTAGAGCTGTCAAGTGATTGAAGACTTTGGAGTTGATTAATCACCTGCCTCTTAAAGAGTTTCATCAGTTAATTGGTTGGATTTAAATACATTTGCATAGCACCCAATCCTCAGTATTGATGCCTTTTTGAAATATTGAAGGAAGGATAAGATAAACAAAAGCTCGCTGTCAGAAAGAAAGGAAATTGGTCTTCCCTTTCAGCCTTGTAGCAACATCCCCAAATGAAGGTAGCACACTGTTAATGTGTCCCTACTTTCAGTGCTTATCTACTGAGTTTGAATTCCTTACGAAGGAGAGATCATCGGACGTGCCTCTGAGAACTTCCTACTCTATTGCAGGAGTGGGGTACTTTTCTCAGCCTGGGGGCCACATTCCCTTCTAGGCAACATTCTGAGGTCCGTGTTCCAGTGGTGGGCCGAGCCAGAGGCAAAAGAGCAACAAGAGATTCTTAAAAAAACTTTCGTACTATTTCTACACAACCCCACAACCCCCTCTCTATCCTTTATCCAGGCAAACAAGGTTCAAGGTAGGGTTACCACACATCCAGAATTTCCCAGACATAGCTGGGATTCGGCAGTCGAAGACAGTGTCCGGCTGGAAATCGCTCAACAACTTTGCCCCCCTCCCTCAATTAAAAGCTTTTCACTTTTTGAAATATGGCCACCCTAATTCAAGGGCACATTCTATTTTAGGTGCAAAGCAGGGGTGTGTGGGGCCTGTGGACAGTTCTGAGGGCCAGATGGAGAGGAATGGAGGCCACAGTGGGCCCCGACCTGTGTGGTTCCCCACCACTGCTCTTGTTTGCCTTAAAATGATTTTTGGGGGGATGTTGGGGTATATGGGGTGTTAGGGGAGGGGTAGTATCTCTGGTGGGGGACACGTCATGCTCCTTCTGGAGTAGTTTGTCCCCACCCTGCACTCATCTCTTACCTGTGGCTCTGATGGGTTTCAAACCCTCACTTCCTCTGCATGCGAAGACAGGCTCTGGCAGTCAAGAAGCTGGTTTCTGCATGTGCTGTAGAGGAAAGTGAGAGGCAGATGTGGCTCATCAACCTGGAAAGGCAGCCCATCTCAGAGAAGGAAGACTCTGATCCTAAACCTCCACTGCCTTGCAGAGAAGAAAATGCTAAGGAGTAAATCCTACACAAATTTGGAGTGGAGTCCCTAAGATGTTTGGATGGTGCCTTGCACACCTCCTTCTGCCAACTCCTGCAGCCAAGCTGGTACCAAATGCGTTGCTCTGTTTTCTTTTGGACCACATCAGCGAGGCTGAGAGGGGGTCTTGTCATCTGGGCAGCCCAGGACCTCCACACACACTGCCCAAGCTCATGCCCTGGGGTGGTCACTTTGGTGCTGCTAACACAGCAAAAGCAATGCAGAAGCAGTTATGAGTTACTGGTCTCTGCAGGTGCTGTGATCCTCACCCCCAGAGTAGATGAAGACAGATGGATGCCTGCTGTGTTTTTATTTTTATTTTTAAAAAAGATTGACGCATCTACTGTGGACACCTATGTAGAGCCTCCACATTCAAGGGCAGTATATCTCTGAATACCAGATGCTGGAGATAAACAGGCTTTGCCTTAACCACCTCCTTTTGACCTTCCCAGAAGCAGCTGACAGGCTGTTGTTGTTTGTCAGATCACTGGTACATCCAGTTTAGCATTGTCTCTACTGTCCAACAGAGAATTTCCAGGGTTTCAGGTAGGGGAGATTTCACACCCTACCTGGAGATGCCAAGGATTGAACCTGGGGCCTTCTGCATGCAAGGCAGAAATTCTACTGCTGAGCTTCTACCTACCATCTAATGGAAAGGACCTTGGCCTTGTCCAGCAAGCAGATTCTTGTGTTCTGAAGTGTCCAGGCACTGTGTAGCTCATAAAACATGGTCGTCCATCCCCAAGTATATGTGACCACATTATTTTGCAGGAACAAACCTTTTCAAAGTGTTGGTGCTGACCTTTAAAGCCCTAAACAGCCTCGGCCCAGTATACCTGAAGGAGCGTCTCCACCCTCATCATTCAGCCTGGACACTGAGGTCCAGCTCCGAGGGCCTTCTGCCGGTTCCCTCACTACGAGAAGTGAGGTTACAGGGAACCAGGCAGAGGGCCTTCTCGGTAGTGGCACCCTCCCTGTGAAACGCCCTCCCATCAGATGTCAAGGAAATAAACAACTATCTGACTTTCAGAAGACATCTGAAGGCAGCCCTGTACAGGGAGGTTTTTAATGTTTGGTGTTTTATTGTGTTTTTATATTCTGTTGGAAGCTGCCCAGAGTGGCTGGGGAAACCCAGCCAGATGGGTGGGGTATAAATAATAAATTATTGTTATTATATTTTCTTATTAACCAATGCAGAGAAAGAGGCAATTCCATGGGGCGGAGAGAAATTGCAGACTTCGACTGATAATCTCACAACTCTACATATACAGTGGTAACTCAGGTTACATACGCTTCAGGTTACATACGCTTCAGGTTACATACTCCGCTAACCCAGAAACAATGCTTCAGGTTAAGAACTTTGCTTCAGGATAAGAACAGAAATCGTGCTCTGGCGGCGCAGCAGCAGCGGGAGGCCCCATTAGCTAAAGTACTGCTTCAGGTTAAGAACAGTTTCAGGTTAAGAGCGGACCTCCGGAACGAATTAAGTACTTAACCAGAGGTACCAATGTATGCCCTTTTTAAATGTGTTTTTTTTTGGGGGGGGTAGGGGGTTTGCTGTTTATATTTTTATTAGGTATTTTGTGGTTTTATATCGTGATTTTTTTTCTGTGAACCGCACTGAGACCCCCGGGTATAGGGCGGTATATAAATTCAATTCAATTAATTAATTAATTAATTGACGAGCATAAGTGCTGAGCTTGCTAGATCAGGCTAATGACCCATCTAGCCCTACATCCTGCTCTCACAATGGCCAACCCAGTGCCTATCGGAAGCGTGCTATCAGGACATGAGTGCAACATCACTCTCCCCTTCTGTGCTTTCCAGCAATTGGCGTTCAGGAGCCAAATGCTTCCAATCGAGGGTTCTGCATCTGGAGCCAGGAACCAGTAGATCCTTCCCCCACCCACCCTTGTCCCTTTCTTTTGGAACTTGTGCTCTACCACTGAGCAATGAAAGCTCCATTTTGCACTAACCAGGAGCTATGGTGTCCACGAATTCTCTTCTATTTCCCCTTTTCTCAACCGTTTCTCATGCAGTATCTTAGCTCTGCTGTGACAGCTTCTGTCGAGCAACCAAGCTATTGAAACCTGCGCATCTTCCAGTGCTGTGATGGTCATAATTATGGTTGCAATAGCAGTGATGAATGGTCAGGTGGGCGGCCCTTGCATCGCACTAAACCCCGTAAGATTGCCCAGCTCGGCTTATGCATCCTGCTGTAAATCATCCGGCATCTTTAAGTAACTTCCTAGACCTGCATCCTTCCAAACACATCTTTCCATAGCAAGATAACTCAAATAAATTTAAAGGTCACTAAAGGAAGTATTTGAAATACGCCCTGCCTTCCGAAAATCCCAGCAGGAAACCAAGTTGAGACTTATTGGAGTCGACATTATAAACAGCTGCTTAGGAATGTTAAGTGAGATTTACATAAATTCATATTGTGCGAACTTCCTGCTTTGCTTTAATTTACACAACCATGTTTTGTTTTGTGCCGAGGGACAGAAATCTGGCACGACTGGCACCAAAGTAAATGCAATCTGTTAGGTGGCTGTTTGTTTCCTTTTTCAAAGGCTGCTTGGGGCAATTCTAAAGGGTTCCCCCCCCCCCCTCCGCTCTCCACCAGAAATCTGTTTTGATTGAAATCCCCTTTTGACCCCCACTTTCCCCAGCTGCCTGAGCACTTTGTGAAATCTACAGTTCCACGCTAAGTTTCCAAGAAGATGCCCCATGATCTGCATGTGGGAAAATAAAGGGTTTTTGAAAACCTCATTGCCTTTCGCAGAACATTGCCCGTGTACTGTGGTACCTCTGGTTACGTACTTAATTCGTTCCGGAGGTCTGTTCTTAACCTGAAACCATTCTTAACCTGAAGTACCACTTTAGCTAATGGGGCCTCCCACTGCCGCCACACCGCCGCGGCATGATTTCTGTTCTCATCCTGAAGCAAAGTTCTTAACCTGAAGCGTTATTTCTGGGTTAGCAGAGTTTGTAACCTGAAGCGTCTGTAACCTGAAGGGTATGTAACCCAAGGTACCACTGTAGAATGTAAATCGGATCAACCAAATGCCTGGTTAAAAAGGAATGTTTTTGCCTGGCACCTAAAGGTGTATAATGAAGGCACCAGGCGAACTTCCCTGGGGAGAGCATTCCACAGACAGGGAGCCACCGCACAGAAGGCCCATTTTCATGTTGCCACCCTCTGAACCTCTCAAGGAGGAGGCACACGAAGGAGGGCCTCAGAAGATGATCTTAGGGTCTGGGTAGGTTCATATGGAAAAAAGGCAGTCCTTGAGGAGCCACTACCTAGCCAGAGTAGACAGGGTTGAACTGTAATGGTAGACCATTGTGACATAACCTCCAAGTGTCCTGGTTTTCCAGGGACAGCCCTGGAATTACAAATACTGTCCTGGCTTCTGATTTGATACCGGAATGCCCCTATTTTTTCCACTAGTGCTAGGGAGGAGGATGAGCCGGCACTCATCCTGAGCAGTGATAGTAGCAAGGGAGTATCCTGTTGCCTCTCCATGGCATCTCTGCTGCTGCTGGCCTCCCCCCTTGGGCAGTTCATAGGGGCTCTGGAGAGTGGGTGAGGAGGAGAGGCGGCGGCTGCTGCTGCTGAGGTCTAGATTTGTGTGACACCCAGCCCTGTGGGACAGGCAGAGGGCAGATTTGATACTGGTATGATACTTGCTTGGTATGATACTGCTTTCAATGCACAGCACAGACAGGGCCGGCGTGTCCATTAAGGCGAACTAGGCAGTTGCCTAGGGTGCCAAAATGGAGGGGGTGCTGGCCAGGCTTGGGCGGCGGGGGGGGGGGGGGCAGGCTAGCAGCAGCTTCTCCCCTGTAGTGGAGAGGTGCTGCTTGCCCCCTACACCCCCCGGCTCCCGCTAAAGCAGGCTTTGGCGGGGGCGGGGGGTGGGATGGGCGAGCAGCAGCTTCTCCGCTACAGCGGAGAAACTGCTGCTTGCTTCTCCACCACCACCCACCTCCTGCTAAAGCAGGCTTTGGCGGGGGGCGGGCGGCAGGACGGGCAAGCAGCAGCTTCTCCGCTACAGCGGAGAAACTGCTGCTTGCCTCTCCACCACCCCCACCTCCCGCTAAAGCAGGGTTGGGCGGGCGGTGGGCGGCAGGGGGCGCCAGAAGGTGGTCTCGCCTAGGGCGCCAGAAACCCTAGCACCGGTCCTGAGCACAGATAGTTAGGATTACATTGTTAGGCATTAAGTCAAAGACTACATAGAACAGTTGAGCATTGAAGGAGATGTTAATTCATAAAATCAATGACATATTTTTTTTTACAAGAATTTATTGGTTTTCCACATCAAAACAAATACAAATACAATAGAGAAAAAACAACAACAACAACAAATACAACAAAAAAGAAAAAAATACATACTTACACCGGAACACCAACACTCCATACATTTAATTAAATTCTTATTTCAAATCTAATTAGGGGGACTTCCCCCGTTCTCTCCTCTGCTTCCAGTTCTGATTTACTTTAGTAACTTTTTATCTATTCCAACAATTCATTCACCTAAATTCATAATCTTCATCTCTAAAATTTAAGTCATTTAACATCAAAATATCAAAATCAATGACATATTGGAGCCTGGGGAGGGGATCTATGAATGAGCAACTTCTCAACACTGTATAAAGCTTTGCAGAAAGCTATGAAACCATTACTTCAAATAACCAGGCATGGTAAATAAGCAATACAATAACCCCCCCCCCCTTTTTTTTGCTAAATCGGCAGCAGCCTCTGCTCAGTAACTGCTTTTCAGATTAACCAACATCTCATTCATAGCAGCTGGATTAGCTCAGTTGGTAGGGCATGAGACTGTTGATCTCAGGGTCGTGGGTTCGAGCGCCACGCTGGGCAAAAGATTCCTGCATTGCAGGGGTTGGACTAGGCGAGCCTCGTGGTCCCTTTCAACTCTACAGTTCTATGATTCAACAGGCGAACAAGTGAAAGCAGGAGGCAATGCAAATCCAGACCATGCTCTCAATTTGTGTGTGTGTTTTGAAATGGGTTTCTCTTTGTGGCATCACAACAGATGGCTATTTGTATCTGCCGGAGTCTGTTTATCCATGCACACACTGTTTAGCCTTTGATTCAAAGTCTAAGCTTGATGCCATGTTTTTGGCAAATGCTTTTTCTCTTCCCTCCACCCCCCTCCTCTCCATTCTCATTGTCCTCCTTCTCCCTCTACGATTGTCCTAAGCTTCATCCTCTGCATTCCAAACTGGGCCCTTGTCATTCATTGTGCTCTAAGACGGCCAAATGCATGCAAACATCTGTGGAGGCACACAGCTCGCTCTCGCCTGCCGCGCTCCTCCTATAAAGAGGTCCATAAAACAAAAGCAGATTGAATATGACTCTCAAACTTATCTTTTTTTATGTCTGCGGTGCCAGACAGTGATACATTCTCATGTTTAGCTCTCGAGCACTCGTAAATCTCGGCAAATCAGGCCAAGAAACATTCCTAGCAAAAGGCCATATGCTCCGTCTTTCCCATGCCACCTCTATAGAATTGAGATCCAGTTGGTATATTGTAAACCCAACCAAGAAAACTGCGTCCTTTTGAGTAAAAAAAAGCCAGTGAAATTGGTGCCCTCTCTCACCGTTTCTGAGGCCCTCTGGTGGCAGCGGTTAGATCTTGCTGGTAGGGAGAGAGAAATCTCTCAATTTTTGCTTCTCCTTTTTTCCAACCGGCTCTCTAGATTTCCATGCCAATTTGTGAATTAAACGAACAAAAAAGATTTCTCACAAAAGCTCACCAGCATTTTAGTGCTAATTTCTTACAAATATACACATTTTTTTATATGCAATCCCTCCAATGTATACATCTATTTTTTTTTACAAAGCAATTTTCCCCAATTCAATGCATTTTGGTGTTCTTTGTTCACTGATGTATACCTTTTTATGTACACTACTTGGCTGGAGAATGGGACGCGGGTGGCGCTGTGGTCTAAAACCACAGAGCCTAGGGCTTGCCAATCAGAAGGTCGGCGGTTCGAATCCCCACGACGGGGTGAGCTCCCATTGTTCAGTCCCAGCCCCTGCCCACCTAGCAGTTCGAAAGCACGTCAAAGTGCAAGTAGATTAATAGGTACTGCTCCGGTGGGAAAGTAAACGGCATTTCTGTGTGTTGCTCTGGTTCGCCAGAAGCGGCTTAGTCATGCTGGCCACGTGACCCGGAAGCTGTCTGCAGACAAATGCAGGCTCCCTCGGCCTATAGAGCGAGATGAGCACCGCAACCCCAGAGTCGTCCGCGACTGGACCTAACGGCCAGGGTTACCTTTACCTTTACCTTTACTTGGCTGGAGAAGCGCACTGGAAAATGTGAAGTGCAGATTTCGAAAGTTGTGTTTCGTTTTGCATATTGTTTTGGAAATTGCGAATTAGATAGATTTACCTTTAAATGGGAACCGAAACAAATTTCTCCCCCATTCCCTACCTGCCAGTGGCAGAAAAAATGAATGGAAGAATCTCGGACAGCCTTGCCAGGCTTCAAGGTCACAGCAGCTGCCCAAGGATGCAGATGCTGACTGTGACTGTGAAACTATATACCGTATTTTCCCGTGTATCATACAATATTTTTTTCCTTAGAAATGATAGGCAGAAATTGCCGGTCATCTTATACACAGATAGCGGGGGGGGGGGGAGAGGGATTGTTGGCAGCAGCTAGCAGGAGATTGGCAGCAGCGATTGGGTGTGTGATTGGTTGCTGCGACAAGGCCTGCAGACGATTGGCTGCTGCTGCGGCAATTGGGCGGGCTATTTACAGCAGCGGCGATGCGTGCGATTTGCATCATTGGTGGGCTCAACAACTCTGGGCAATCTCCCCCCCCCAAAAAAAAAACCCTCAACAACTTTGGGCAGTTTTCCCCTCAATTTTTTTTTGTTGCTGTCCAAAAAAATAGGTGCCGTCTTATACATGGGGGCGTGTTATACACAGAAAAATACGGTATATGCACACGAAAATTCATATTTAAAAAGACATTTAAAATCTAAATTCACAAAATATGCACTTCTAAAAGTATTTCGTCATACAAACATATCTTGCATGCAGTTTGCTACATTTCTTTTTGCATGGAAAACTGCATTACAAAATTTGCAGAAGAGTGAAATGCTAGGATTAATCCCGTTCTGATCTACGCAATCATCCAGGGCAGTTTGTACTGGATTCTTTAACTACTGAATTCACTGAGAATGCCCAATTAAAACACAATCAAACCAGAAATGAGATTGCAGGAATACCTGGTTCTGTTTTAAAGTCTTTTTTTTTAAGTTTTCTTTCCCTTCCCAGCCAATATCTTCTGGGTTAAAGTTTAATTGACTAATTTTGGGGTATTTAGAGATCCACAGCCTTGATTGTGGTCTCTGAACTCCTTACTGTTTACTGTGTCACTAAGAAGCGGGATCCATTATTGGTTTGTGGTAATTTAAAAACAAACACTCAAGCTCTGGTGCCCTGAAGGCCTGACAAATCAAATTCAAAGATTAATCTCATTTCAATTTTCAGTTTGCACCAGACACTGGGTTGGAAAGAGCAAACACTCATGTGTGTGTGTGTGTGTGTGTGTGTGTGTGTGTACACAGAGCAGGAGACAGAGGGAACACAGCTGTATTTTTGTTCTTCACCAGATTTAATGGAATGACACTATGGAACAGCAATGGGAGTGATTGATGGTGCCATATGGGGCTCATAGGGTGGAAGGCAGGGAGTTCAACAGTAGGTGGCGCCAGAGCCAATGGCAGGCAGAGCCAACGAATTCAGGTTTTGTTCCTATCCCCTTCCCTGCTAAGCCCCACAAGGGCAACACTACACTAAGGAGGAGGTGAGCCAGGGAGGGGCATCACCGGCCGAAGAGAAGCCCGCCGCCCCTCCCCTCCACCCGCAGCCCAGCTGGAAGGAACAAAGCAAAGCGCCGAGCCGCACCCGCTCGGCGCTTTGCTTCCTCCCTTGTGGGCGGAGGGCTTCTCTTCGGAGCCCAAGCAGCAAAGCCGATGCCGGCTAACCTGCTTGGCGCGCGCTTTACTGTGTCCGGCGGAGGCAGAGGCGAGGGGTGGAGCAAAGAGAGACAAGATGAAGGAGTCTCTGATTGCTGGGTGGAAGATCCAGGGAGGATTAGTCTTAGTGAGTGCTGGGAAGGCAGAGACCGTCAGTCCTTGCACCTGCCTCATTGGGGCAAGACCTACTGGGAAGAGTTGCTGTGATAACTAGGCCAGAACTGTTTTGTTTCTTTGAATTAAGAGTTAACGTCAGTGGCACCTTGTGAGTTATTGCTGGCCTGCTCCTGACCTCCACCTTGACACAAACTGAGGTTGGTGGGACAGGGGGCCCATCACCCTAATCGACCAGCTTCCACTAAGCAATGGGATCTAAAATGAAAATGGAGTAAAAAAAGGAAACAATCTTTTATTTTTTCAATTTATTTGTATTTACAACTATACCCCTTTGTGTTGCTGATATGGCACTGATTACATTCACGCAAAAGCTCCGTTAATATGACTTTGCATCAATCTTCTTCCTTCTTCTTCTTCTTCTTCTTCTTCTTCTTCTTCTTCCTCCTCCTCCTCCTCCTCCTCCTCCTCCTCCATGAATCCTTGGCATTGGTAACAACACTGCACAAAAACAATCTTGATGTATGATCATATATATATATTCAATGTGCACATTGATTAAAGAAGAGCAGAAGGATGTACTAATTCAGAAATGGGGAACCTGGAGACCTCCAGATCTTGTTGGACACCAACTCCCATCAGCCCCCAGCCAGAATGGTCAATATGACCAGTGTTGATGCGAACTGCAGTCCAACAATGTTTGGAGGGTCATAGATTCCATATGGCGAATTCCATATGGGGAATTCAGAAGTTAGGTATGGCTGAGAGTTCTTCATGCATCATTTGTTCCTTAGAAACAAGATCATTCAGAAATTAAGAAGGACGTTTGGATGAGGGAGATTTTTTGTTGTTGAAAAAGATCTCATCCATAGAATGTGTTCATCCTCTGTTCCCCTTTTCCTGCCTCCAACTCTCCATTGTCTTCCTCTCCCAGCCTGTGTTACTGTTGAAATTTATATGGGATTGGAAGTTCCTCAAGGAAGGGATCCATTTCCTGCTTATCTTACTCCTTAATGTGCAATATATACACTGATGACATAATATAAATATAATAATGAAAGCAGCAGATAAAAAAAAAAAAACTAACTTTAAAGGCTGAATGTAAAGAATGGAGAAAAGCACAATCAATAGCTCCCGGCAGCTTTCCCATATCCTTTAAACAAAGCCTATACATGCTGTTTCCCCTTGCAATTGTAATTACAGTTATTTATCTGGGGCTCACAAGCTTACTAGGCTTGGCATAAACAATACATTGTCCCCGTCCCTGCATACATTTAACAGCTACAAGTGGAGAAAAGCGAGCGCTTAGGTGCTTAGCTAATCAGGTATTTCTATCTTTTGCTTTTTGACATTTAGCTCAACCTGCAATTTAGCAGAACTAGCTTAATGAAAGAATTTCAAATGAACGCCGCAGTGATTAAGCATTTGACGAGGAATACTAATTCACTGCGAACTGGGTTCAAGCCATCATGAATATATATCAGCGCCACTTTTGAAATGGGCCACTTTGCCGCAAAGAGTTTTGAGAGAGACTCATTCACATCTGTGCGTGTAGTCTCTCTTC
Organism: Lacerta agilis; assembly: GCF_009819535.1. Taxonomy (NCBI): domain Eukaryota; kingdom Metazoa; phylum Chordata; class Lepidosauria; order Squamata; family Lacertidae; genus Lacerta; species Lacerta agilis. The sequence goes on along the minus strand of NC_046322.1, from coordinate 12,238,023 downwards.
CTCCGGTAAAGCAATAAGAATAATAATAAAAAAGAAAATCACCTATTTGTTTGGTGAGGCTGTTTACTGTGCACCTGTCTCATTGAGTTGCCAACTTTTGTCTCCAGCTGTTGTCCTGTGCCTTTAACAGCAGCTTGATGTGCAGCCATTAGGCAGAGATCATACTTAATTTTGGTGTGCCTGAAAGTCTTGTCTGCTAATTTCTGTATATTAAGCTGCAGGTCATGTTAAAGGGGAGAGTGTTTTCTTCCGCTTCTGGCAAGTTACCAGTATTCTCCTCCATCTCCAATGGAGGCCAGTTTCTGTTTGTCCTCCTCTATATCAAATAACAGACTCAAGGATGTATCTTAAAGGTGAGCAACGAAGTTCCTATCAAAAGTTTTCAGTGCTCACCATTTCATACCCATGTTGGCTAAATTGATGCTCGAACTCAATTTAACTCAAAAAAGGACAAACGTGCTAAGAGGAAGGCACGTTTGACAAACCGTGATCAACTCCTGCCCAGAAACCTATGTCCCCACTGTGGAAGGACATGTGGATCCAGAATTGGCCTCCACAGTCACTCATGGACTCACTGTTAAGACCGTATTCGTGGAAGACAATCTTACTCGGCTACGAGTGATCACCAAAGAAGAAGAACATGGATGGGAGAAGTTGTGTGTTGCATGGGAAGGTCCAAGGTTCAGTGGCAGAGAACCAGCTGTGCATGGAGAAGGCCCCAGGTTCAACCCCCCACATCTCTGTTAGTGCTTGGAAACATTCAAGTTAAAAGAAAGCAGATTCCCACTAAACATCAGGAAGAACTTTCTGACGGTAAGAGCTGTTTGACACCAGAATGGACTCCCTCGGGAGGTGGTGGACTCTCTTTCATTGAAACAAAATAGAAAATTCTTTCCAGTAGCACCTTAGAGACCAACTGAGTTTGTTCTTGGTATGAGCTTTCGTGTGCATGCACACTTCTTCAGATACACTGAAACAGAAGTCACCAGATCCTTAAATATAGTGAGGGAGTGGGGCACCAAACTTAAAACCATGCACCAAACTAAAAACCATGGAGAAACCTGGTCTGAACAAAGACATTGGATTCTTATCTCATTATACATAACAAAGCTATCTTTAGCCATCTCACCCCTTGCCTTTCCCTGCAAGACTAATTGCAGCCCTTAAGAGTCGTCAACAGGTTTTCCACACCAATCAGCTGATCACCCATTCCCACCACCCTTCTGAGTAATACCCCTCCCCACTCCCTCACTATATTTAAGGATCTGGTGACTTCTGTTTCAGTGTATCTGAAGAAGTGTGCATGCACACGAAAGCTCATACCAAGAACAAACTCAGTTGGTCTCTAAGGTGCTACTGGAAAGAATTTTCTATTTTGTTTCGACTATGGCAGACCAACACGGCTACCCACCTGTAACTCTCTTTCATTGACAATTTTAAAGCAGAGTTTGAATGGCCATCTGTCATGGATGCTTTAGTTGAGATCCCTACATTGCAGGCGGTTGCAGGACTAGATGACCCTCAGGGTCCCTTCCAACTCTACAATTCTATGATTATATGATCCTTGCATGAAACACCAGAGAGCCAATACCAGTCAGTGTGGAGAACACTGAGCTAGATGGACCAATGCTTTGCCTCTTCCTTTGTTCCAGACTTACCAAATGCATGATTGTAGGGCAGGTACAATCACAATGCTCAGCATTCATATAACACCTGCAAGGAGCTATTGTTATGCAGAGGGCAGGGGACAACTCTGACAACACAAGGTGCAAAATGCATGCAAGTATGAACCTCTTCATACAAAAAAGAAAAAAGAAAAAATGTAATCTGGGAGTGTTATTTTGTATCAAGTGGTGCCAGAGGCAAGAAGATCCAATAAATACAGTTTTATTGGTATAGGAAATGAGATAGAGATGTAACTCCCACTTGTCTCCCTGAGTTCTCTTATATAAGAAGTCTCTGTTCTATGTAGGTGTGTGGAGACTGAGATGTAAGAGAGCCTAATATGCAGAAGATGTTTACTGACAACATGGCACAGAACTTAAGGTTGGGCGCCTGTTACAAAATCCATGCTTTTTGATGCATGGCAAAATTTGTACGTACCTAAACTCTTCTCTTCTCGCCCTATAATGAACACATACTAGGCAGCCAGAAAGATGAGGAACTTAAAGGAAAAAGACTTTGAAAAGCTAAAGGGCACTAATTCAGTTCTCCCATGCAGACAAGGCAGGCAATTTCACAGAGGGGGAAAGGAGGGCAGTGTTATCAATTTGTATTGGCCCCGATAAATTATGCTTGGGGATTGGAAAAGAGCTGAACATATTTTTCTGAGCTGTGAATCTAGAAGGAGAACGGTGTTCATCTTCATTTTTTGCACCAACAGACTAGGGTCGGGGGAGCAATCTCATTCATTTGCACTTAAAAGCCAACCTGCCCAATTTGCACTTGCTGAAACAACATGCAAAGTGAAACACAGCTCTCCATCGAAATTGGCACTTCTCTGAAATTTGCACTGCCCTGCACTGCAGTTCTCCAACCAGATAATGTGTACAAAATTGAATATACCAGGGTAAAGTGTGCATAAAGATTCATATATTGGTGATAACAGCGTACAAAAATGCATCACGTTAGGGAAAATTTATTTGCAAAAAAGGTGTACAATAAGGCAAAACTGCACACAAAGGGTATAGAATAGGAAAAATTCACACTAAAATGGTGATATTCATGAGGATTTTTTTTAAAAATTAAAAAATTGAAAACTAATGTGAAAATATAGAGAACCAATGATTGAAAAAAACAAACCCAAGAAACAGAGAGAAACAGAAATTGACAAATTCTTCTATCCCTATGATGGACCAAAGGGTCACTTGTGATCCCAAAGGAGCAAAGACATTGTCAACATTCTGTATCTTACCATGTTTTATGTGAGCAGTAAGACTGTCTGTGACATCACAGCAGCACACCAATTGCTAAAAAGGAGTCTCAGGCAGTGCAGTTCGTTCTTCAATACAGTATCTAGCTTCTGGTAGTAGAATCCCATTGAAAATACTGAGGCAATTTAGTACCAGACATGATGACAGGTTCCATACAATGTTCTCCTTGGCAGAAGCTGTCTCATATTTGTTTGCTTGGCTCATCTAACAAGGAGTCCATCTGTCTTTGTCTCTTCTCTTTTGCCTCTTGGCTGGTGTGTATTCTTGATGCTTCATTCACAACTCTTACCATCTGTAACTCCACAGCTGTTCAAAACATTCCATATTGCAGTATTCTAGGTCGTGTGGTAAAATGTAACAGCTAATGCTAGTGTTTGTGACCTCAGCCAAGTAATATGCATCTAAGCACTTGATAATTTATTCACTTGCAATGTTAGTAATGTGCATTCCTGAACATATTTCAAAGCAGTATCACAACTTACCTCCAGTAAGCCGATTCCTTACAATTAAGTTTGCTATATTGAAGCAGTCTCTCCCTCTCTCTCTCTCTCTCTCTCTCTCTCTCTCTCTCTCTCTCTCTCTGTCTCTGTGTGTGATTGTTTAATTTGTTGTATCCCATCCATTATCAATTACTGATCCCAAGGCAAGTTAGAGAATAATAATAATAATAATAATAATAATAATAATAATAATAATATCTGAAGTTCACAGGGAGGTCCACAACATCAAAATACAAAACGAGAACACAAAATACATAATAAAACTAAATTATGTACAATAATAAAACAAAAACACAAAGCAATAACCCCCTCCCACAAACACATTTAAATATTAACCAGCCAAAGGCCTGGTTGTAGAGAAACATTTTTGCCTGGCACCTAATTATATATGATGAAGGTGCCAGGTGTGCCTTCCTGGGAAGAGCATTCCACAAATGGGGAGCCACCACAGAAAAGGCCTTTCTTGTGTTGCCTCCTTCCAGATCACTCATAGAGGGAGCAGACAAAGAAGGGCCTCAGATGATGACAATGACTACAACAACAACAACAGCAACAACCACAACAGACTGACAGTAACAGTTTTATCCTTTTTACAGACCCTTTATCCACTAGTCTTTCCACCCCCCAACTTCTCTCTCCTTTGGCAAAGCCAGACTATGAGTTATTTCCTGAACCCAGCCAAACCCAGCCAAACTGAATCCTGCAATGGTCAACCAAGCGGGCAGCCTGTACCTGGCTGCCCCCTTAAATAGGCCAGAGGTGGGCTGCATGCATGGGCACTGCCCGCACACACCTGGTTGTCCAATGTGGCCAGAGATGTGTTGCCCCCCCTAGAGATGACCGCCCACCCAGCTGCACTAAAAATGGTGTCCTTGCCAGACCCACCACGGATTCACCATGTGACAAAGGCCACCCACCTGGAGCCCCAGGTGAGTGGATCTTATGTTTCCTCCTGTGCATATTGTCACCTCTTCGTCTTTTGTTCAGGAGCCAGAAGTGTGGCGGTTTTGTGTCTTCCATGTTTCCCACTATCTGAACTAGAATAAGAGTTTCTTCTTCCAAGCACAAGGACTAGGAAATGGTGCTGCACAAACAATGGTGTGTATCCAGATCCATTCTTTTGCACTTCGTTCCCATTGAGGTCATGATTAATGTGTCCCTTTGATTTCACTGGGACTGAAGTTCAACTAACTTAGTCTGGAGCCAACCTGATGTTCCTATTATTGCAGATTTTATTTTTATTTTTTTATTTTTTTACAAAATAATGCTTCCTTCTACCAACCTTATGTACAGCAATTTGAGTAATCACAGCATGCAATTTTCTAAGCTATCTCAGGTTTTTTTTTAACTTAGCTGATAATGTAAAGGGGCTAGCCCATAATACTAACACAGGGAAGCTAGCCTGCAATTTCACTTCCATATGTGAAAGTCCAATTAAAACCAGACAACTATCAATAAGACTCATAAAAGGTCTATAGGACAGCTAAGGGTAGTAAAAAAGAGAGATATCAAAAGGTTTTATACCGCAGAAGTGAATTCATCTTCTGAATCACTTACTGTGGACCCTAATCACCTTGACCTGGAAATATGTCAAAATGAAATCGGGCTTGCAAGAAACTGTTTCTGATTGCCCCCAAAGTATTTTGTAACTTTACAATTTAAAGTTTACTATAGGGTATTATTTCCTCAGAGGTTCTTTCCTGGATACCACCCACTTTAGGAATAGAGGAAGGAATGGAAAAGGAATGGAATGTATACTGAGTCAGACCCATTGGTCCATTTAATTCAGTATTATTTACTGTCAGGGACCGTGCTGAGGAGGGCTGCACTGAGGAAGAATGGTGGCAGCCCCCCCGCTCCTCCTGATCCTGAATCTTCCCAGGAGCAGGAGGACAGTATAGATTTGGAACAGTGGTTTGCAGAGGGACATACCGTAGTTCAGAAGGCAGAAGCTGGGAAATACTGGGTGGGGAACAGCTAGAAGAAGAAGAAACACTAGAAGAGAAAGAGTTAACAGATTCACAGTCTCTGGATAGTATCCACCCCACTTCCTCAAAGTCCTGGAGAGCTCAGAAAGTGTCAGAACAGAAAACACAGAGGGTACAAGCTCAGATTACAAGATGTAGCAGTGACATAGATTAATAGGGTTGGTGGGGGGGGGAGTGAACTTAATTGGGAGCGCCGCCATTTCTAGGAGATGGGTTCTTTGTTCTCTTGCTGTAATTGTTAAAGTTTCTAATGGGTAAGAAGACTCATTTACCTTTGTTCTGCTTATCTACTGCCAAGGGGGAGGAAGCAGATTCCCTGAAGCCTGACATTTACATTAGCTGGCAGCACCTCACCAGAGTTTCAGACAGGGAGTCTCTTTTAGCCCTACCTGACCATGTCGGAGATTGAACCTGGGACCTTCTGCATATACCTCTTTTAGCTCCAAAGTGTTGTGACTGTAATTTGTTTCAACCTGTTTCAAATACAGAGTGGTCTTAGAGCACGTCCAGCTTACCCCAAGCTTCAAGCACCTATGGACAAAATATTATCAAAGAATCATTGAATTGTACAGTTGGCAGAGACCCTGAGGGTCATCTAGTCCAGTGCTTTTCAACCTTTTTTGGGCAAAGGCACACTTGTTTCATGAAAAAAATCACGAGGCACACCACCATTAGAAAATGTTAAAAAATTTAACTCTGTGCCTATATTGACTATATATAAAGTAATTCTCTTGAATTTTTCAATTTTTCCCACGGCACACCAGGCAACACCTCGCGGCACACTAGTGTGCCGCGGAACAATGGTTGAAAAACACTGATCTAGTCCAACCACCTGCAATGCAGGAATCTCAACTAAAGCATCCATGACAGATGGCCATCCAACCTCTGCTTAGAAACCTCCAAGGAAGGAGACTCCACAACCTCCCAAGGAAGACTGTTCCACTGTTGAACAGCTCTTACCATCAGAAAGTTATTCCTGATGTTTAGTTCGAACTTGAATCCATTGGTTTGGGTCCTACCCTCTAGAGCAGGAGAAATCAAGCTTGCTCCATCCTCCATGTGAAGGATGGAGGATCCATCCATTTGATGATGTCTATCCTATCTTCCCTCAGTCTCCTCTTATTCTGGCTAAACACCCTCAGCTCCCTCAACCATTCCGAATGAAACTTGGTTCACCACCTTCTCATGAGGTCCATTCCACTGTCCAACAACTCTTTGCCCACAGGATGCTGGGGGAGGTAGTCTCAGACTGTTCTTCCACATGCTCTTGAATGCCCACCACTTCCACCTCAACCTTCTCTCTCCAATACCTTTATTGAAATTTTAACACACTTAAAAGGCATACAACATAAATAAGAACTACCTGTCACATCAATAAAATGATGGGGTATTGGGGAGAGACCATTAAACCTTCTGGCTAGAAGTGGTGGGGAGAGAGATCTTGTAAGAAGGTGGGGGAAGTGAGAAGTGAAGTAGGTGGCAGAGGGGCAAGTCAATAAAATTCTACTGCATTAACAAGTCCTCTCCAAAATGAAATATGAATTGTCGGAATGTCGGAGGGCATCAGCCTTGCTGTTTGTTTGTTTATAAAGTCAATGAAAGATTGCCACATTAAGAAGAATAAATCTTTTGTTGTTGCTATTGTGCTTTGCATTAACCAGGCATGGCATGCCAGCTTCTGCAACATGGCAATGTGCCATACTCAATCGAGCCATGCCATGGTGTGGCAGTCCGGCTGCATCCTTCCAGCCAGCTGCTAATTGTAATCTAGCATCTGCCAGGAGCAAGGCTGATAAGAGTTTTTTGTGTGAGTGGCTATGCCATGAAGTCGATGTTAAGAACTGTCAATAATGCTACAGTGGGACATGGGGCTAAATTGTGGCCAGAAATAGCAGATAAGGTGGTAAATACCCATTCTCTTAACCTGGGTAAGGCTTGCAGGCAGGTCCTATAGAGTTGGCAGGTGAATGTCTAAACTGCATACAAAGGATCAAACCTTTCAGTCTTTATATCCTCTTTTGTGGTTGGGACCTTGTCATCGAATGCATTGTTATTGCATTGTAGCCTTGTGGCTCTATGTGTTATGCTTGTAAATCAATAAAGTTAAACAGGATCTCTCAACTTTTGCGGTTTGAATTCCTGTTCCTTAATCCATTCTCTGGTTAACCCTTACACTGACTCATCCCTGTGGTTACATGATGTCCTGCTTTCCATATTAGACAGCTAGATGCCCCTAAGATACCCCCAAATAGGGAGACATCTGCACTATCAAGCCCGCAGATCACCACGAGGACTTTCCCCCCCTTTCTGATCGCAAACTTTTTTAAAATCACAGACTGATGTGGAATTATGGAGAGCTGGAAAAAAAATGAGAAACCAGCATGGACAGATTCATCCATCTTTACAGCAGATAGAGAGAGAAAGTGTTCAGCAATGTTTAAGTGTATAAATCAGAGCTGGCTTCTCTACAGATGGTGGTTCTTGGTGTGTTACAAATATATTTGTGTATCCTCATTTTCCTTATTTGAAAACAGTGTGGGGAGGGATATGGCAATTCTATGGTTTAGTCTAGGGATGAGGAATCTGTGTCCCTCCATCAGCCCCAGTCCGCATGACCAATGGTCTGGGATGATGGGAGTTGTAGTCCAACCATATTGGGAGGGTTACAGGTTTCCTATCCCTGATTTACGTTCTAGGGACGTTTCCAGACTATTGTTATTTTTAGGTGTGCACATGGAGTTGCCCCCTCCCTCTGCCATGGAAGTGAATGTGGAAGCTCAGTTGCCTAGAAGCGCCATGCATGTATTCCCAACAATTTTGCGGTTAACAGAGACTGGGGGAGGGGGGAAGTCTGTGGAGAGGGGAAATAACTTGTGTTTCTACAAATGACTGGTCCCCATTTGCATTACCAAAGCTTGTAATTTCAGAATGAAATGGTTGTCTGATTGCAGAATTTAGATTCCCATATTTTAACATTTTTGAAGTTTCCCAGTGACTTACTTGAAACCTCTGTTGAAATTTCTCATTTTTTCCACCTGGTATATTCTTGCCCATCCTTTGCTGTCGTGGTGATGACAGACATTTCCCTGATCTCAAAAGCTTTTCTTTCTTTGTGGGAATAATAGTGTGAGAAAGTATCACCAAGCCTTGCAAAATTAACACATTTGGAGCTGAAGGGCCATCCTCACTGTCTGTCTTGAAATGTTAGCTCTTGGTTGCCCCCGATGACTTTGCTTCTATAATCTGCCTGCCATACTCCATGAATATGAATTACGCCAGTACCACCCAAGACAGCCTGACACAATGCTAGAAGAGTTTAAATTCCCTTATTTGTGTCAGCGGTGTCACCCTGGTACAGCATGTCTCTTTACACTTGAGCACGCTGGCTGTCACACTCGATGGGAAGTCAGGAAGGCTGCACTCTGAAGGATCAGAGGAAAGACTTAGCAGTGCTTGATAAAGATCCCAAGTGGAAATGTATCACAGGAAGTAGAGAATCTGTTGAGGCCTCATCCTCAAAGTGTGATAGGCGACTAGGATTATTGAAGATATGGGCAAATCTGCCAATTCTAGTCTCTCTGTTTCTCATTTCCCCAATCTTCAGTCCTCCATGTTTCCACATGAGCTTGCATTTTTTTCCTTAAGAAAAAAGCCCTCCAGAAGACTTATGAGCATTTCAGTGTGTAGTCCTCCAAACACACACATTTTTGTATGAAATTTTGCCTGATATTCATATTTTTGCAAGCATTTTCCCCGATATATCGCATTTGTGTATGTCTTTTTCACTTGGAATTTTTATTCATGCTTGGAGGGTGTTATGTACTGAGTTGAATAGGATCCAAAATGCAGCAATCTGATTGGTCCTAGAACAATAGGATTGAGATTGCAGCAGTCTGACTGGTCCTAGAACAATAGGATTGAGATTGCAGCAGTCTGATTGGTCCACAGGAGCCACCCAATCCAGCTCCAGGTGGAAGTGAATCCGCACTCCGATTGGCATACAGGAGTATTCCGGAATTAGCCAATCACGTGGGGCCCATTGTGTAAATAGTGTATATAAAGCAAACGTTTTGGGGGAACTGCATTCCTCACTACTATGAGCTGAATAAAGAGCATGAAATTCACACTTGACTCTGAGTATATTTCAGAGGGCCACTCCTCCTTTCCCCTAGAGCCATGCTAGGTTTCCTGACCATGATGGACAATGTGTATAAATGGCAATAACTTGGACAGTGTGAGCTCATGATACATAATTGATGGGAATCCCTTAGTTCACGTGGAAGACTGAGAGTATCTGATCTTCATCACCAATGGTGCTCAACCCATACCTTTCATAGACATCTATATAGATCAGGCACATATTGAACCATAAGTTCAACCAGCACTGGACTTCTGGTGGCATCTCAGAAGTACTGCAGCTTATTTCTGAACACCATTTGCCCCTTTGAGATGATGGATGCTAAAGGCTTGGTGAACACAGGGAAAGTTCCCAAGTTGGAAATCTTACTGCTGCACATCTTTTCTTGGTGTAGAGTGCCCAAGGAGAGGATTAAACAGTCTCAGGGGCACCACTGGAATCTCGGTCTGGTGGGAGAAGCCAAGCCGATGCCTTCTGACCAGGATGCCACTGAGCGCAGTTCTGATTCTCTAGAATAGGAATGGGGAACTGTTTTTCAGCCCAAGTGCCTCATTCCCTCACGAGCAAACTTCTAGGGGCTGCATGCCAATGGCAGGAGGGGTGAGAGTCAAAAAGTGAATGGCGATACAGCCAAAAGGGGGGCAGAGCAATCAATGAGACTCTTACCTTTGTATAGTAGGCTACATCACACACACACACACACACACACACACACACACACTCTGCTCCATTCTCTGTCCAGCCAAACAAGAGGCATTAGCATACTCCAAGGACACATTCCAGGCAGGCAAAAGCTCTCAAAGTGGGCATGAAGGAAGGCTGGTGAAGGGGTGAGGTTTGCCTAGGAGGCATGGCCTAGAGACAGTTCTGAGGACCAGATGGAGAAGGCTGGAGGGCCACATTCAGTCAATGAGCTGAAGGTCCCTTATCCCTGCCCTGGAAAAAAAACTTTTATCATCAATATACTGCATTTTTCCATGTATAAGACTATATTTTTTCCTAAACTTTTGAAGTTTAAAATAAGGGGTCGTCTTATACACAGAGAGGGCACAGTGCATTTTCTTAATTCTGAGTCCCAAAGAAATAGGGGGCGTCTTATACACAGGGGCGCGTTATACATGGAAAAATACGGCAACTAAAGAATAGAATGCATGCATGTATGCATGCAGAGGGAAGAACAAAGGAACAAGCTAAAAAATTTAGGAAACTAGGTGCTAGCAAATCATAGTGTGCAATGGCATTTGCTTAATGTGAGGCTGTAGCAACATTGCACTTGGGAGAAAACTGCTGTTAACGCAGACGTACACAAAAAAAGGGTTGAGCATTCCCTATTGAGGAATGTAGCCAGAGGCGGTTAAAGCAAGCAGCACCTCTCTCCAATGACATGCACTACTTTTAGGAGATGGAGCATATGAGTACTAGACAATTTGCCGCTGCCGCTACCACCTGTGATTATCTCTCCTTTACATGTGCTTTGATTGCACTGGGGTCCAGTCAAGAAGGATTTGATAGATCACCTTGTCCCTGTCAGGCAATGGACCCAAGTAAAATGACAGATTGTCAAGATTAGTCTTCAGAATGTTCCTTCACCGATACTGAAGAGCAGATGGCCTGGTTCAGTCTGAATAAACACCCCTTGGTAGAGATACTTAGAGTTGCCTAGGTATCATGCCGGCATGCTTTTCTTGCATTAATTTAACCACTCACTGAGAAGGGACGTTAGACAAATTTATGGAAGATAGCATCCTTCTAGATACTGGTTGCTGAGGAACAACAACAGGAGAAGGCAATTGCCCCTATGCTCTGCTAGTAGACTTCTGGCAGGCATCTGGTTGGTCACTGGGGGAAATAGGATGCTGGGCTAGGCAGGCCTTTGGTCTGATCCAGCAGAGCTCTTACATTCTTGTGACCATATATGTCCATCCTAGAAGCCAGATCACATGATGGCTATGCTTTGGCTCCATGGCCAAGGGCTAGAATGCTTCTGAATGCCAGTTGCTGGAAACTGAAGGAGGAGAGAGTGCTCTTATGTTCAGGTCCTGCTTGCAAGTTCCCCCCCAGACATCTGGTTGTCCACTGTGAGAACAGGCTGCTGGACTAGATGGGCCTCTGGCCTGATTCAGCAGGCTTGTCTTATGTTCTTACATACGTATGTGAAAAATGCATTTGAATGATCTACAATTATTACAGGGCAATGGGTGCCATTGCGCGTCGAGGTCCTCAAGCCACCCCCCAAGAATTAAACACAGAGACATAATTTTTGTTTGGGTTTTTGGCAAATAATTTAGGGCCACAACTTTATTAAAATACAAATTTGGTGAGTGGTTGCGTAGGCATTGGTTCAGACTATCTGTCCAAACGGGACAGCTGCTGACCTTCAGTCAGCGTTGGGAGAATGCAGCTGGGGAGAGTTAAGGAGGCTGGGGACGAAACCTCCCCCTCACCAGCGGTCCCAGGGGCTCTGACTATGGCCCTAGCCCCAGACCTGGGGTTCGGACAAAGCATAAGAGCCGCCGGATTCCTTTAACGGAATTCCCTGTACCAACATAAACATGATTGTGGAGGTGGGGCCTCACCATCCGAGCAATCCAAAACATAACCAATGCCTAACCGCCAACCTTACAAGTTGTGACAAGTTGCTACTGCAGTAGGCGAAAACCATAAGGCAACCACTAATCAGCCAGATGGAAAAATTCCTACTGGGCCCCTGCTACAAAGCAGACGACCCCATGACAGGCAGTTGCAAGGTCAAAGCAGAGGCCTAAGAAAACAATGGGGGGGCGGGTGGGTGATCCGAAGCTCGAAGCCAAGAGAGGGATCACCCTGCGTGCAGATGATTATAAAGGACGCTGACCTGTCCATCACAAATTGCTACATCTCACTTTGCCCAGTAACTCTGCCTGACCAATCCTGACTAAGGCCAGCGTCCGGCCACTCCCTACAGGTCAATTTAGTGTCTTGCCAGGCCCCGACCGCAACACGTGCTCTTACTCAGGGTAGAACCCGATTTATCATTGGAATGTCTGAATGGTCTCTGTTGAAAAGCATTGTGTTTGAGGAGGTTGGAAGAGAGGGGGAAGTCCTGTTTGTAGTAGTAGATTTGATTTGCAAGCATGCACATTTGCACAAAGATGGTTATTTAAGAAGTGATTTGATAACTTTAAGAGGGTCTGGGAAGAATCCATTGCAGAGGTAAGCATTCACCACCCCACAATGCCCATTGCCCAGCCCTGTCTGGCTTGCTCTTATGAGCCAGGATGGGCAAGGATCAAGGAGACAGGTGGTCAGTTTCACTTGTCAAAATAGTATAGTTGCCTATTCTAAGGAGCTGGCTCCGTAAAGCCTTTAGTGACCAGTGAAAGTGAGCAAGAACACTGAAGAGTGTTAACATGGTAGAAGACAACCGGGGGGCGGGGTGAGTAAGTGAAGTTTTCATGAAAGCAAGGATAGATTTACTTTATGAGAATTCCTTCCTCCATAACACACTCTAGAGTTCATTTCAAATGCATTGAGATGCTTGTTGACAATCTGTTTGGATCTTGTTTGCAACTCTGAAGAGAAGAAGAATCCCTACCCCCTTTCTTCTGCTTGATCAAGTTTGGTATTTCTTTCTTTCAAAACAACAACAACAACAACAACAACAACAATCCAGAAACTTATTAGCAAATCCCTGGAGGAATAGTTTTGGGGGGTTTTTGTGATGGAAGGCAAAATAAAAGTTCTCCTTGCACATTCAGTGATAATGGTTTAGTTACACACCAGATTTTACGGAGGGCCATTATCTCTAATGTGTGCCATTCAAACCAACTGGAATATTCATTTATTTTGATGGTGATAAATGACTCCAAGAAGGTGACAAAGATTTGTGCATTGCTTTGTTGATTTTAGATGCACTTGGAATGCTCTGAGCTAAGAAAAAGGAGGAAGGGGAGGGAAAATATTTTGAGGCTTGCCAGCTTTGCTGGGGAAATAAAAATGACATGGACTGATGAATACCAAAATGAACTCGGCTGAACTGATTCCAAAGCAGCTCAGACTTCGAGCAGTTTAGAGCCGCAGCCGACAAGTGCAATTTGCCAGGCTTGGGGATTTATTTGCTCCCCTGTTGCCAATGTGTGACACTCGCCATCGTGTGGGATGGAAAAAATGTTTCCTCTCCAGACATAGCTGTTAATGAAAAGGAGAGCCATTTCAGTGCTGCTTTGGAATAGCTGGTAGGGCCCAGGAAAAGAAGGGCAGGGAGGACAGAGCATCTGCTGGGATAATGACAGGAGATGGAGGGCCAATTTAGACACACCGCATTGAGCCGGAAGGCTTGCAGATCAGAGGGTGACTTGCACTTCTGATTCCTTACTTCAAATGCAGCACGCAAAACAGCGTTTCCTGGATTCAACACAGTAGGTGCCGGATCTGCAGCTCTCTGTCTCCGAGAGCAGCTCTACATTAAGAATGTAATAATGTGGTACAGTCCTTCCCAGAGGCCAGTTTGCATTTTTGAATGCTCCCTCATGGAACGAATTTTCCTGAAAAGAAAACCGAGAGAGGGCTTTGCTGGAACCTCTTTCCTGATGAGCTGTCATTTTTGAAGATTTTTTCTTTTTAAAAAAAAAGCATGGAGGGATTTATTTATTTATGTCTCAGCAGAGTGGAGCATTTGGAACTCTGATTCTACCCTAAGGGGCTAAAGTCAAAGAAGGGATCTTAAAAACATAACAATAGCCTGCTGGATCAGGCCAGCAACCCATTTAGTCCAGCATCCCATACCCGGCAAGTGTCCCATTGTAAGCAGGGCATCCAGGATCACAGGCGCCAATTTCTGGCTTCTGTTTGGATCCTGAAATGTCCTGTTTCTTGGTCCAGTACTCTGGTGCAAGTCCTCGTGCCAGAGCGCTGGACCAGAATACATTCACTCTGGTGTAACAAGCTCCAGAGTGCCAGACCAGAAGGCACTCTGGCATGACCCTGCTGAAGAGCAGCTTCTGGCCTGGTGCTCTGGTGATCATCAGCAGGGTTGCGCCAAAGTGCCTTTCTGATGTTCCAATGTTGGGGACAAAAATGTTGAAGGGTAAGGCATCGTCTTCTCACAGATGTTGTGTAATTACAGGGCATTTAGGGGGCATTAGAGAGGTTAAAAAGTGGGGGAACCCTATAGAAACCAATGTACCGGTAAGTAGCTACAGAAACATACTTTTAACTGCATGGGTTGCCACCATGGCGCTCATGGCCAAAGTCCTGCCCTCAATGTCTTCCTTGCTGCCCACAATGTCTGTGAACACTCCCTCACTGCCCCCTTGGTCAGGAGGTGAAGCTGAAGGAGGAAGTGGGAAGACTGACTCTCTTACTCACTTCTTTCAGCTCTATGTACTTCTGAAGGCTCAGATGAATTTTATTGATGTGTCCAGAGGGGATTCCACCCACGGGGCTTGCTCAAAATCCAAATGTGTTCATGAACCTAAAAGGTTCTAATAAATAACAGAACAGAACAGTATGGTGTTAAGAACGGTAGACTCATAATCTGGTGACTGGGTTCGCGTCTCCGCTCCTCCACATGCAGCTGCTGGGTGACCTTGGGCTACTCAGACTTCTCTGAAGTCTCTCACCTCACAGAGTGTTTGTTGTGGGGGAGGAAGGGAAAGGAGAATGTTAGCCGCTTTGAGACTCCTTCGGGTAGTGATAAAGCGGGATATCAAATCCAAACTCTTCTTCTTCTATCTAAAGAAAACTTCTGCAACAAAAAAAATTGAATTGAATAACAAAGCCAAACCATTCTTGCACATTTCTATTGAAAACTATTTTTTTTCTGGGTAGGCTAGAGCTTAGCTTATTACCCTCCCTTCCTCCCTCCCTCCCTTACTCCACCCCTCCCTCCCTCCCCTTTCTTTTCCTTGTATTTCTTGACACAATATTTCTGTACTTCAGATCAAAGAGTACATTTCCCCCTGCTTCTTTTGCCTGCAAGTCCTGCATGCGAGGAGAGATACCTCTGCAGAGTGGAACCTGTTGATTATATGATTGCCATCTACTTGTGTCAAGCACTCTGCTACTTAAACTGGTTCAGAGAAAGATGGAGATCACCTTTGTAATGCTGAAGGTGGTGTTTGCAGACAATGTGGAGAGGTTGTGAGCTATTCATGGGATCTGGAGGGAGGGAGGGTTGGTGACTTGCGAGGAAAATTCTGGTGGAGTGGAAGGGAGGGGAGTATGTCATCTAAAAGCTAATTGTACCTAAAGCTAGTTGCCCACTTCTCACCTAGCCTTGGTATGTGTGCCTTTAGCAGTGGCTTGAGTCACCAATTTTTGCAGGTAAATATATATATGTCTGTGCAATTGAAGGTGGGGGAAAATCAACACATAATTTCTTCAGTTCTTGCTGGTGTTAATGGCAAGGGGAATAAGCCCTTGGATTTAGTTCTGATCTGGTAGCATCTGTTTTCTTATTCTCTAAACCAGAACAAAGAGAAAGAGGAAGATGCTAAGGACATAATTAGATTACAGGACTCGTGGATTAAGCCAGGGAAGTGAATGTGGTGTGTATCAATGTTGTGACTACAACACCCATCTTCCTGAACCATTGGCTATGCCAGCTGGGACTGATGGCTGTTTTCCATTTGCAACCTGGAGGGCACCATGTTGGCAGCTCCTGCATTAGACACATTCTCTGGTGTGGTTCTAGAGAAACTCCAAGCAAGAAAAAGGCCTTGTTCAGTTCAATAGATTATGTGACGGCTGGTGTTAAATTTAGTTCATTGTCTTTTTCTTTTAATGTTTTTTTTTTAAAATATTCCTAACTTTATTTTTCTAAAAATAGATATAACAAACAATCCCATATACTTCCAACCACACAAGAAACATTGCATGCATATACAATGCAAATAACACAGTCAACATTAAGTAAGTTTGTGAATGTTTAGAATTGATTGCATTAGTGATGTGTCGTGGTGAACTTTCCCCCATAATTGTATTTCCCTACTAGGGAAGTTGTTAACCTGTTGATTTCCTGCCTGACACACACTACTAAAGGCACAAGAGACCTCTTTTCCCAATGGCCACCCCTAAACCAAAGGCTAGGCTGCCAACCTATACTCAATTAGCTGGGAGTAAGCCTTGTTAAACGCAAATACTCACTTTTGAGTAGACCTGAGTACCATTGTACTGAGTGTTAACTAAACAGTTAATTCTGAACGAGTGCATGATCTTTAGCTCCTGCACAGCAAGAGACCAGCTTCTTTGCCAAAAAAGGAAAAAGGTCACATTTGTCTTTTGGGTAGAGATTCTTTAACATCCACCCACCTGTATTGCATAGGAACGTTTGCAATAAATAACTTCTACGGACTTCTTGATCTCTGATGAGCCCACCACAGGACAGATGCATCTTGGTTGCTTGGGGGGGGGGGAGAAATGGCAAACTACAGATATTCCAAGGACTGGAAAATAAAACAGAAGCAAGAAAAATGCACTAAAGGAAGGGGGAAACAGCAGCTTTTTAGGACCCCAAGGATTCCTATCAAAATTGAATGGAGATGGACTCCATCAGATGATAGAAGGAGTCACTAGTAAAAAGAACACAATGTGAAGAACATGCCAGTCCAACAGCAGGAAGCTGAAAAGGTCAGAATTGTTCCTGCAGAAGCCTCTGTCCTTCACAAGCTGCCACTGAGTGCGACAGCAGAAGGTGAATAATGCTCATACTTGCCCAGAAATTATATGCAGAAATGAAGTGAAATACGGTTAAGTCTAGAATTAGAAACTGGAAATGATGAAGCCTTCTCTCCAGTAATGATGCCCATCCCATCCACCTGTTTTGCATAGCTTCTTCGTGTTATTTTCAAAGATATGGATAAACATTACCATTTGGGTAAATTGTTGGAGGCCTTTGAATTTGATTGCAACCATACACATTTATATCACTAAATATCCCAGCCAAAATGCGTCAGAAAACATAAATAGCCATAAATAATAAATAAAACATCAAAAATACACAACCAAACTGAACAATTTCCACATAAACCACAAGATCTAAAATAAAGATACGAAGAAGCAGCGCTAATGACAGCAACAACCCAACAGCAACAACCACCCCCAACAAAACCCTCCAAACAACATCCCAGCCCAAAAGTCTGTTCAGCAGCCTCAGCTTTTGTAGTTGGAGTCAGTCAGGACCACAGCTTTTGTAGCTGGAGTCAGTTATGGCCCATCCTCCCAAGCCAGGTGGGCAAAGTCCTGAGAGGCAGGGAGTTACATATGTGAGCAGCCTGAAAAGGCCTTTCCCTGGGCCCCCACACCACATAGTTTATCCTGTGTAGGGACCACCAATAGGGCCTCATTTAAAGAACAGGGAGGCTGATAGGGAAGAAAGCCTCAGGCAAAAAAATCTCACACCATAGGCTACCGGCTCCTGTAAGGTCAAGCCTGCAGGGATTGAATTGGGGACTTTCTCCATGCATGCTTACCCACTGAGCTATATGGCCTTGTCTCCTGCCCCATGAAGGTATAGGAGAGTGGTGGGTACGTCCTCGGAAATGTTCTTCATCATATAGGGCAACATGGTTCTGGAGCATGCTGGGGATCCTTGGCAGATAAAGTGATGTGCAAATGGTTTCCTGAAGGTGAAAACTTCCCTCCAATCTATCTTCCCCTTCACTGATATGACTGGCAATTAGCCACTAGAGTGCTAATGCTTGATTACCAAGGATGAAAGGCAGAAGAGGAGAAAAGTGAGTAGTAAAATGGCTTGAGTCTCTCGTTACCAGGAGATGACCCAACTGTTAAAAGCATTTCCCAAATTTGAGATGCATGAACTGTTTTACAAGATCACAGAGACACTTGGAAACACGGGGTTGGATAGACATTCCTCTGATTAATTAGCTAGATGTAGCAATGTCTTCTGTTGGCATATTTCACAGCCAGTTGGTCAATTACATTAAAGTCGTTCTGTCCCTTGTTCCTTTCATTTAGTATCTCATTGGCTGCTCTTAACATGATTTTGCTTTTATAGGCAGTTCCTGTTCACACTCCGAGCTTTATTTTGTGCCTCAATTGATTGAAGTGTGAATGAATAATGATTAGGGCAACTGATCTGGGATTATACAGATGATCTAACCAAGTGTCCCTTAAGTCTCAAACAAGTGGCATGTTATTTATTGATAAATAAGATTTCTTACCTGCCCTTCACCATAGGTTCCCAGGCCAGGTTACAGCAATATGATCATACAGTTATGAACAAGTAAAAGAAGTAGAGCAATATATGTACAATTGTGTGTGTGTGTGTGTGTGTGTGTGTGTGTGTTTATAGTAGCACAGTACAGACTGAACAAAACAGAAGAGGAAGGTCCCACAAAAAATATGTTAGCTGTCAAAGGTAGTGCAACTTCAGCAGATGACAGAAGCTGTATAATGATAATGAAGATGCTAGACACACTTGAATGTAGAGGGGAAAGCTCCTGGTCTCCCATTCCCAGAATTTCTGAAGGTGGCGTAACTATAAAGAGAGCCCCCTCCATGAATCTTAACACCCAAGAAGATTTCATAGAATTGTAGGGTCATAGTTACTGTGATCAGGTTTATCAACTTTAAAAAATAATAATAAGCAACTGCAAAGACACCGATTTTGATCAAACAAGTGATGTGGGAGGGGCGTTTAACTCCCCACATTCTATTTTCTTTATCCAAATGGTGCTGTAATGGACGGGTTAGTGCATAGGGGCTGAGCGATGCATCTCCTTTGATTTCATCCTCTGTGTTCACAGCAACGTCTGCGGTTGAAAGAAACATAGCTTCTACATTCAGCAGAATCACATGGAACACTTCCTCTGAGGATGCACTACTTCAGGAAGTATTTGGGGAGGTCACATGATTCAATGCTGTCCTCCATCTTGAAAACCACAAGGCGAGGAGGTTGTGGGTGGCACAGAGGTCACCCCCAGCAAACTTTCCCCACTATATTTTTATATGCCGGGATGGTGCTCAGATTAGGCCGTCCCATTTCCTTTTCAGACAGACATAATTGAGTTTGATCTAACCACCCCTCTTCTTTCCCCCTCTTTCCACTTTGTTGTGATCTCTCTCTCTCTCTCTCATTTAGCACCACCTGCATTCTGAAATGGTACAACCCCAGGAGGACTACACCATGTGGCTCTTCTGAAAGTTCTGGGCACCTCATAGTTTCATCACCATCCACCTGTTTCTCTTCAGCTAGACAGGCAGAAGAAGAACAGATGTTTCCCTCTATCTCTGTCATCTGCCTGGTATAGCTCTCTTGCTGCTTGGCAGGTGCTGCTCATACATGCATTGCTACTTCCTTTCCCTCTAGCAAACTGGATGTCTCATCACTTCGTTGCACCTGGCATTTACTGGTCTATAGTTGCTTCATCACTAAGCCGGTTTCTGTGCAGCTGGAAAGCTTCCATCTCCAGGGTCCAATTGCTGAGAACGTGCAGCCTAATACCAAAAATCCACAACTGGAGCTCAGAAGTTACCTTCCAGAATGGCATTTCAACAGAAAACGAGCACTGTGTTGAAACTCAACCTCCAATGTTTTCTAGCCTTGTAAAAGAGGCTTCTGTTTTTCTACTCATTACAATTTCTTTATGAGTTTGATGGGTGTGGGGTTGCACTTACCTTATCAATGCAAAGTGAGTTTCTCCAGCGTTTTACAGCTTCCCTGGCTCCCTTTGCTTTCCTGATTTGAAAAGGTTTCATGGATGGAGTTACCTATTGATGTTTTCCCCTGGGCTTAAATTGAAGCTCAGGGAAGCTGTAAAGACTGGTTACTAACTTGCTGACTTTTATTTTTAATGAAAGACTTCCATTTATGCTAAAATATGGCCAAAACCTTTTGGGGGGGGATTGATTTCATTAAAAGTACAAAGATTTAGTTCTTTTTTCTTTTAAAGTCCTGACCTGCTGTCAGGAGAATGGCAGGCAGCCTTCCTTGTTTCCTGTGCCTCACAGGGTAGAATCTACACACATAGTAAAAAATGCTGTGCAAATGCTTTTTTTTAAGTTTTGAAAAATACATTGAATTTGCCATAGCTCACTGTCCCCATCTAGTGTCACATTTGTATATTGCACTATACAACACACTTAAAACATTTTATTTGCAGCTGTGTAGCTGGGTGGGCTTTGAGCAGCTGAGTGGGGAGGCAGAACAGGAGGCAGCAGGAACTGACAAGGATCCTGAACAGGAAGGTGCAGTTTTTTCACCCAGAGCCAGGAGCTGCTGGGGAACTCCTGGCTCCCCAGATGTTGAGGAACCACAGCTCCCATCATTCCTGATAACTAGCCAAGCTGGCTGGGACTGATGGGAGTTGAAGTCCAACACCTGGAGGGCTCTCAGTGGTCTCCTATTTTTTGCTGCACTGGAACTGAAGCCAGAGCCGTCTTTCCCATTGGACTTAGTGGTGCATTGCGCCAGGGCGCCGGCCTCTCAGGGGCGTCCCAGCGAGTGGGGGAGCTGCACGGCTTGGCCGGCGGCCTCCCCTTTCCCTGCATGCCCACCAGCTGCACCCCATCAACCATATTGCTGGCGGGCGTGCAGCTTCCTTCCCAAGCCTCCACGGGAGGAGAGCGATCCCTAGAGAGGCTTAGGATGGAAGCTGCACCTCCTATGGCAGTGTGCAGCTTCACCCCCCTATCTGTGGTAATTTGGGGGTGCTGGGCGGCTATTTGCACCCTGGCGCCACATCTGCTAAAGATGGCCCTGACAGCAGCCATTGCTATGGCCTTATTTAACTGACATTCACGTCAAATGGGCAAGAACCGCGGCTAAGCTTTCAATTGCGTGTGTTTCTCTGGGCTCCTTTCCCCTCCAAGACAATTCATCCTGCAATACGTTTCCCTCACGCTGGTGTACGGTGCACTTTGGCTCTTGCATTGTGAAGCCAGGCGGCTAACTTTACCTCAGGATTTAGGTCCTCAATAACGTCCGCAGGAGTATATGAATTAGCTTACTAGGTCAGAACAGTGGTTCACATCAAGTAATCTAATATCCCATCTCTGGCAGGTTATTACATGTGGCTTCAGATAATAGTGAGAGATAATGCTTTGTTGGTGAATAATCTTTCTCTAGGCAAAAGCTTCACGGCTATAAATGTGATTTTCTTTTTCCAGGGTTGTGTTTTGTGAGATAGGAACAATATATTTGGGGGTGAGGGTGTGGATCTAATATCTTCATAGTTTCATATTAGCCAGTCTCCAGAGAAATCTTTTCATTTGCAGTGGGGAAGCCATTGCTGACTTAGAATTAACCAAGGAGTTTGATTCTGTTTGTCTAGGTTTGATTTGAGACGAGCGCTTCCGGTCCCACTACATATGTTACTTAACATAACAAAGCAGAGATGATTGAGTTGTATCGCTTACTGCTGTTGCTTTTTTTCATTTATCTATTCTATTATTATAATTTTTTTAAAAGCACATGTACATTCCAAAACATAATAATTTTTTCTTTGTTTTTTCCTGACTTCCCCTCTCGTTTTCCATGGTGTTTTTAATTCCCACCCCTTGCTGCACCTTATATTCCCTCTTTTGTATCATAACCACCATAAAATAATCTTTAATTCCTTCTGTTGCTCATGGTTCAAATCCTGTTTGCGAAGTCATCATACTGACATTTCCTGCTGTTGCAAGTGGTCACTAAGGTTTCTCGCAGGATTGTCACAGACTGCGTTTCTTCGTCTGTCACTCCCATTTGCGTGTTTAGACCTTTTACCCTCCCCAAATAAATTCAGACGGGAGACAGATATTTGGTTTGGTTTTTGGCAGAATTTAGGCCATAACTTTATTGATTACAATCAAGTGAGTGGTTGCATAGTTATGGTTCCATTAGCTCCCTGCACCATTCGTAGGACACCCAAGGATGAACACCAGGGACAGCTGCTGGGAGGAGTACCAATCAGCCGCCCTGATGTCCCCTGGACTCGGGCGCGGGCAGGACCCCATATGGGGAATGCCAAACCAATGAGTCCCTGGATTCCTCTACCGGAATATCCTTCAATTGCATAGGCGTGGCCACATCACCTGAACCAGAGCCTATCCGCAACTTACAAGTTGTGACGATTTGCTACGCGGCAGGCAAAACCCAAGTGGCACCAGCCAATCAGCCAAATGGGGAAAATTCCTGCCGTGCCCCTGTCCCAATGACAGACAGCACACGACAGCATAGCAAGGTCAATCGCAAGCCCTAAATATAGGGAGAGATGGGCGGGTGTTCCAATGTGAAAGCCCCAAAGAGGAAGCTCAGTAGCCTCGCATGGGCTTAAATAGGTACTTCGTTGCTGCTTCCTTGAGGCACCCCATTGAGGCCAGATTACACCCCAGCAACCCGGGACCGACCTATCAGGGGTTGTGGCTATCTTTTCAAATTAACCACCCACAACACTGGGTCGGATAGCCGGTCGCACCGCAAAATGTGCCCTCTTTTATGGAGGACACGCTTTGGCTTGTTTCCCCCTCCTACCCCCCCCCCCACCCCACATTTTTTAAAAAACCATTTGAAGCTGAAAGCAATTTACAGTGCATCTTTGTCACTGGAGACCCAATTATCCTCTTTGGCCGGGAATGCCTTTTACCAGCTTTGTTTGGTTCACTAGCTACAGCCTGCCATTCCTGGATAGCCTGATCACTGCAGTTCATGTGGTGGTAACCCCAAAGCTAGATTGCTGCAAACTGCTATTGAGGCTCATACCCCACAACATTCCTCAGATGAATATAGGGACATTTCTCACTCCCGCAACTGACCCTCCTCACACACACGCCCCATTTTGTGTGTGTCTCCCCACCCCATATCGTAGAAGGGCAAGTGCCGCCACCACTACAGCAATGGGACACAGCACACATGCCTTCCACTGTCCTGGGGGGGGGCGAAATAACCCACCCCTTAATCCCACTTTTATTTTATTTCGCTCTTTGGTAGATCCACAAAAAGAAAAACGCACACCAATAAAGCAACAGCAACACAGGCGGGAGAAATAGGGACATTTGGGGATCACATCAGAAGCTGGGGTGGCTTTTGTAATTCCAGGACTGTCCCTGGAAATTCGGGACACTTGGGAGTGTGATGGCTGCCATCTTTGTCAGCTGGTTCACACCTGCACCTGCACCTCCAGTGGTGTGTGATCAGTGGACTAAAGGTATGAGGCTAGACCCCCCCCCTAAAGCAGGCATGCCCAACTTCAAGTAGGCTGTGATCTACTATCCAGTATCAAAAACTGGCAGTGATCTATCACACTGTCCCATTGTCACTCTTCAGCAAGCGTTCCCTTCTCCCACCCCTTATTTAAGTTTATGAAACAAACACACACACACACACACACACACACACACAAACAAACGGACCTTTATTTCATGGATACAGTAGTTGTTTAGATATCATCATGACAGAGCCAGTTACTAGACAGACAAGTGACTAAACAAGTGAGGAAAGTCAAACTATATTTTTATATTAGTTTACACAGATCTGAGGAGCCAATCGGAGCATGCCAGGCTTCTCTCTCTCTCTCTCTCTCTCCCAAAATCCTTCCTGTGACCAACCGGTCAATCGCGATCGATGTGTTGGACATGCCTGCCCTAAGGATCCAAGAGCACTTCCACCACTTTCCCAAAGCCTGTCTGGTTTTTGGGAAGGAGGCAGCAGAGCTCCAGTGTTCTTTCAGAGGTCTGGTGTCTCCTTCCCAAAGTCTGGGAATCATCTGCGCCAGTTAAGGAGGAAGGCGTGATGCTCACGTGTGCAATGTTGCCCCCACCAATAGCCCTCTCAAGTTGGCGTCCTCTGGCCCTACGAAAAAATTCAACCGCACACCACTGAGGTAGAACTACGAATCACAGATGAAGAGCATGAATGGGTTGGCCATAGTTGCAT